>NW_028318430.1:8025833-8639166 GCF_062004578.1 Staurois parvus | reverse complement strand
GTGTCGGATGCAGTGGTGTAAACCTAGGCTTGGCCCCTTAGTTACACTCTTAAGGCATCAGCATACCAAGACATTTTGCACAATTTCATGCTCCCAATTTTGTGGGAACAGTTTGGGGATGGCCCCTTCATGTTCCAACATGACTGCACACCAGTGCACAAAGCAAGGTTCATAAAGACATGGAAGAGCGAGTTTTGGATGGAGAAACTTGACTGACCTGCACAGAGTCCTGAGCTCAACCCAATAGCACACCTTTGAGATGAATTAGGGCAGAGACTGTGAGCCAGGCCTTCTTGTCCGACATCAGTGCCTGACCTAACAAAAGAACTTCTGGAAGAATGGTCAAATATTCCCATAGACACCCTCCTAAACCTTGTGGACAGCCTTCCCAGCAGAGCTGAAGTTGTTATAGCTGCAACAGGTGGGTCAACTCAATATTGAACCTTACGGACTAAGACTGGGATGCCATTGAGGTAAAGGCAGGTGTCCCAATAATTTTGACACTATTGTGTATACTGTATATATATATATATATATATATATATATATATATATATATATATATATACATACAGTTGTGCTCAAACGTTTGCATACCCTGGCAGAAATTGTGAAATTTTGGCATTGATATTGAAAATATGACTGATCATGCCAAAAAATGCTCTTTTATTGAAGGATGATGATCATATGAAGGATGATGATCATTTATTATCAAATAGTTGTTTGGTTCCTTTTTAAATCATAATGATAACAGAAATCACCCAAATGGCCATGATCAAAAGTTTACATACCCTGGAATGTTTGGCCTTGGTACAGACACGCAAGGTGAGACACACGGGTTAAAATGCCAGTTAGAGGTTAATGTCCCACATCTGTGGCTTTTTAAATTGCAATTAGTGTCAGTGTATAAATAGTCAATGGGTTTGTTAGCTCTTACGTGGAAGCACTGACTAGGCTAGATACTGAGCCATGGAGATCAGAAAAGAACTGTCAAAAGTCCTGCGTAACAAGGTAATGGAACTTTATAAAGATGGAAAAGGACATAAAAAGATGTCCAAAGCCTTGAATATGCCAGTCATCACTTCCACTAAGAAGTAGAAAATTCAGGGATCTCTTGATACCAAGCCAAGTACAGGTAGACCAAGAAAGATTTCAGCCACAACTGCCAGAAGAATTGTTTGGGATACAAAGGGAAACCCATAGGTAACCACAAGGTACACTTGCACACAGTTTTTGAAGGACGTCAGCAGGTAGGTTGTTCCAAACATCTTAGAGAACTAACTGCAGATCTTATGTGGATGTAGACTGCCTCAATTCTTCTGTCTCTTCATATACTCCCAGACAGACTAGATGATGTTGAGACCAGGGCTCTGAGGGGATCAAATCATCACTTCCAGGACGCCTTGTTCTTTATGCTGAAGATTATTCTTAATGATATTGGCTGTATGCTTGGGGTCGTTGTCCTGCTGCAGAATACATTTGGGACCAATCACATGCCTCCCTGATGGTATGGCATGATGGATAAGTATCTGTCTGTATTTCTCAGCACTGAAGAGACCATTGATCCTGACCAAATCTCCAACCCCATTTGCGGAAATGCAGCCTCAAATGTACAAACTTGCAAGGAACCCCCACCATGCTTCACTGTTGCCTGCAGACACTCATTACTGTCCAGCCCTTCGCTAACAAACTGCCTCCTGCTATAGCTATCTGTGAGGGACCGCCGAGCGGCACCACTAGCACTCCACTGGTCAGGCGTGCCCAGAGCGCGGAGTCTAAGCCCCAGGGTACTTGTTCACCAGGGCCCCTGATGGTGGGGATGGACTTGTAGTACCCTGAGACCAGGTCGCCACTACTGAGCACACCTGTCAGTGGTAGGGGTGTTCGCCAGGGGCTCCAACCAGGGAGAGCCAGGTGTGAGGAGGTCGGGTGACCCCGATGGGATGGATGGCTGAGCAAGTGCGAAGTCAGACAGGCCGAGTTGGTAACGTAGAGGACGGTAAGGTACAAGGGAGCAGGCAGAGAATCATCGGGACACACGCCAGGTCAGCAACAGTAGGTCAGATCTAATGAGGGGCATCCAGGGAGAGAGGTCAGGCAAAGCAAGGGTCTGGGCAGGAGAAATCAGCAGGTCAAGAACAATCCGGGTCAATTAACTTACAAGGCACAGGTTCAGAATCACAAGAAGCAGGTAAGACCAGAAGGCAACGAAATGACAGCTCAGGGACATTTAAATATCCCGCCCTGCGCTGCCATTGGTGCCCAGCGGGCGGCCGCGGCTTCTACTGCGCATGCGCGAACTCGAACGCCGCGGCCGGCCCGGACCTAGTGCCCGTGTCCCTGCACAGGGCGGAGCAGTGCGCCTGCGCCGGGACCATCGCGGCAGGGATCGAGGGGATCCCTGACACTATCTATTTCAAATTTTGACTCATCAATTCAGAGCACCTGCTGCCATTTTTTTGCAACCAAGTTCATATGTTTTCATGCATAATTGAGTCACTTAGCCTTGTTTCCACATCGTATGTATGTATTTTTTATTGCAATTCTTCCATGAAGACAGCTTCTGGCCAGACGTCCTTGGACAGTAGATGGGTGTACCTGGGTCCCACTAGTTTTTGCCAGTTCTGTGCTGCTGGCACTGCTGGACATCTTCTGATGTAAGAATGATGCATCTCTCATCTGCTGCATTAAGTTTCCTTAGCCAACCACTGTGTCTATGATCCTCAATGTTGTCCGATCAATGGTGTCCTCAATGCTGAGAAATACACGCAGATACTTATTCATTATGCCATACTATCAGGAAGGCATTTGACTGGCCTCAAATTTATTCTGCAGCAGGACAATGACCTATCTTCAAAGTAGAGGAACAAGGAGTCCTGGAACTACTGGTTTGCCCCCCCCCCCCCAGAGCCCTGATCTCAGCATCATGAAATCTGTCTGGGACTACATGAAGAGATGTGATGTCATGTCAATATGGACCAAAATCTTTGAGGAATGTTTCCAAAACCTTGTTGAATCTGTGTCACAAAGAATTAAGGTAGCTCTAAAGGCAAAAGGGGGTCCAACCATGTACTAGCAAGGTGTACCTAATAAAGTGGCCAGTGAGTATATATATATATATATATATACTGTATATACACTCTGAGAACCATCAGAGAGGGGGAAGACCTCTGTATGTATTCAACACAGAAATTAACTGGGCAAAACAATGCCCTCTTCACTTGTCAATACACAACCGTTAATCCATAAATAATGTCACAGTGTCGCGGGCAAAATGAAGAAAAAATATGTCTAAGGCCGTGTTCACACCATACATGCAGAAAAACTGATGGAAACTGATTTCACTTGCAGACATCAGTTTTCATACACACTTTTGTTGTGCCCTTGTAGAATGTGTGCAGAAAAACTGATTTCTCTGCACCATGGTGAACCTTCCCTCTGTTTATTTGAGGGCACCCTCAGTATGACTGTTACTTTGTAATATCAGAAATAGAGATGAGCGAATTATTCAAAAATTCGATTCGGCTGATTCGCCGAATTTGAGGAAGAAATTCGATTCGATGCGAATTAATTCGCTACGAATTTAACTTATTAAAAGGGTTTCTAGGCTTCAGAGAGCCTTTAAATTAGTGCAGAACACTGTACCTTTAATTTAAATGCCCTTGGAGATGAGGAAGGACAAGGAGAAGGAGAAGGATGAGAAGAAGGAGAAGGATGAGAAGAAGGAGAAGGAGAAGGATGAGAAGAAGGAGAAGGATGAGAAGAAGGAGAAGGAGAAGGATGAGAAGAAGGAGAAGGAGAAGGATGAGAAGATGGAGAAGGAGAAGGATGAGAAGAAGGAGAAGGAGAAGGATGAGGAGAAGGAGAAGGAGAAGGATGAGAAGAAGGAGAAGGAGAAGGATGAGATGAAGGAGAAGGAGAAGGATGAGAAGAAGGAGAAGGAGAAGGATGAGAAGAAGGAGAAGGAGAAGGATGAGATGAAGGAGAAGGAGAAGGATGAGAAGAAGGAGAAGGAGAAGGATGAGAAGAAGGAGAAGGATGAGAAGAAGGAGAAGGAGAAGGATGAGAAGAAGGAGAAGGATGAGAAGAAGGAGAAGGATGAGAAGAAGGAGAAGGATGAGAAGAAGGATGAGAAGAAGGAGAAGGATGAGAAGAAGGATGAGAAGAAGGAGAAGGATGAGAAGAAGAAGAAGGATGAGAAGAAGAAGGATGAGAAGAAGGAGAAGGATGAGAAGAAGGAGAAGGATGAGAAGAAGGAGAAGGATGAGAAGAAGGATGAGAAGAAGGATGAGAAGAAGGAGAAGGATGAGAAGAAGGAGAAGGAGAAGGAGAAGGATGAGAAGAAGGAGAAGGATGAGAAGATGGAGAAGGATGAGAAGAAGGAGAAGGAGAAGGATGAGAAGAAGGAGTTTCAACCGCTGTATGGAGGGAATGTCACAGAACTGTCAGAAATAGCCTATTTCTGACAGTTCTGTGACATTCCCTCCATACAGCGGTTGAAACCGCTGTATGGAGTGAATGTCACAGAACTGTCAGAAATAGGCTATTTCTGACAGTTCTGTGACATTCACTCCATACAGCGGTTGAAACATTGTATCTATTTGTTTCCATAAATGGAAACAAATAGATACAATGTTTCAACCGCTGTATGGAGGGAATGTCACAGAACTGTCAGAAATAGTGGAGCTCTGCAGATACACTTAGCGGAGCTCTGCAGATACACTTTTTGCCGGCTTGGAATTCTTCTTATTTTCATCCTACTTCTTCTTCTTCTTCTTCTTCTTCATCCTCATCCTCATCCTCTTCTTCTTCTGAGGATGAGGATGAAGAAGAAGAAGAAGAAGAAGAAGAAGAAGTAGGATGAAAATAAGAAGAATTCCAAGCCGGCAAAAAGTGTGTCTGCAGAGCTCCTCTAAGTGTATCTGCAGAATAGAGGAGCTCTGCAGATACACTTTTTGCCGGCTTGGAATTCTTCTTATTTTCATCCTACTTCTTCTTCTTCTTCATCCTCATCCTCAGAAGAAGAAGAAGAGGATGAGGATGAAGAGGAAGAAGAAGAAGAAGAAGAAGAAGTAGGATGAAAATAAGAAGAATTCCAAGCCGGCAAAAAGTGTATCTGCAGAGCTCCTCTAAGTGTATCTGCAGAATAGAGGAGCTCTGCAGATACACTTTTTGCCGGCTTGGAATTCTTCTTATTTTCATCCTACTTCTTCTTCTTCTTCTTCATCCTCATCCTCAGAAGAAGAAGAAGAGGATGAGGATGAGGATGAAGAGGAAGAAGAAGAAGAAGTAGGATGAAAATAAGAAGAATTCCAAGCCGGCAAAAAGTGTATCTGCAGAGCTCCTCTATTCTGCAGATACACTTAGAGGAGCTCTGCAGATACACTTTTTGCCGGCTTGGAATTCTTCTTATTTTCATCCTACTTCTTCGTCTTCTTCTTCTTCTTCTTCATCCTCATCCTCTTCTTCTTCTTCTGAGGATGAGGATGAAGAAGAAGAAGAAGAAGAAGAATAAGAAGAAGTAGGATGAAAATAAGAATAATTCCAAACCGGCAAAAAGTGTATCTGCAGAGTTCCTCTATTTCTGACAGTTCTCTGACTTTCACATTTACAGCGGTTGAAACATTGTATCTGTTTCCGAATAAAAACATCTGTATCCTAAATGGAAACAAATAGATGCAATGTTTCAACTGCTGTACATGTGAAGGAACTGTCAGAGAACTGTCAGAAATAGCGGAGCTCTCTGCAGGGACACTTTTGCCGGCTGATCGGGAAAAATCCGATTCGCGCACCCGAAGTAGGCTAATATTCGGATTCGACGCGAATCAAATTTTTCCTGAAATTCGAATCGAATTCCACTTCGCCTGGTTCGATTCGCTCATCTCTAATCAGAAACATATTGGGACACAACAAGATGCCTTTTGATATAAATTATTTTGCTGAGACATATTGTGATTTTTTTATGCTGCTAACAGTGATTTTTATCTTTTTTTTTTCTGAGTAGCAATACAGAGATTTCATGTAACCTTTTCAAGTGCGTGAGAGTGGACTACCATGCACACAATAGTTTTCAGAAAGATATCTAACAGGGCTGTTATCTTACCAGAAATGTGATTAAGCGGAAACATAAAAGGGAAATGGTTAGCAATCAGCATTTAATAGAGATTTGCACCTTTAAGTAGATTTGCTTTGTTAAACATTCTTCCTGCAACATCCCAAATGAATTGTTCCACACCAGGAATTGTCTTAATGTATGTGTAGTCCTGTATAGAAAAAACATGGGGCCTCAACCTTTCCCCACAACACGTAAACAGCTCAACTTGTAGTCACGTTTATTTAATTATTTAAAAAGTAATTACAAATTTTAAAATACACCGTGGATTTAGGGGAAAAATTAAAGCTGAACTCCAGGCAGTCATAAAAGATACAAATGCAGATCTGTATTTATTAATAAATAATTTAGGGCCACTTCATGTTAATACGCATACTGTTAGCCACCTCAATACTGGACACTTTCATCCCCTTCCTGCCAAGCTTTCAGTGCTGTCACGCTTTAAATAACAAGTACATATTCATGCAACACTGTACCCAAATTAAATTTTTATACATTTTTAGACAAATAGAGCTTTGTTTTGGTGGTATTTAATTACCACTGGGTTTTTTTATTGTTTGCTATATAAACTGAAAAGACCAACAATTTTGAAAGAAAGCATTTTTTTTAGTTTTTGTTATAATATTTTGCAAATAAATTTAGTCCAAAATGTATTCTGCTACATTTCTTTGGTTAAAAGTAACCAAATCAGTGTATATTATTTACTGTGTGGAAGTAATACAGTTTACAAACTATGGAACATATATATGAAAATTGATCAATCCTTATGTACTGACGGTACTGTACTGATTTCATTTCGTAAAGCCCTAAAATGCCAGGACAGTACAAATACCCCCCCAAATTACCCCTTTTTGGAAAGTAGACACCCAAATAGGATTTAGTAAGATGCATTGTGAATTTTTCTAAGTTGTAATTTTTTCCCCACAATTCTTTGGAAAATGAAAAAATAAAATAAAATGATTTTGTTTCAAGAAAATTATCATTTTAACAAGGTATTTCTTACACACGACAGAGGCATATTTGCAATTACACTGGGACACTATTTCAGCTGTTGTGCATTTGGGACACTGTGAAAGATGTTGATATGCTCTGGGACACTGACAGCTGTTGATGGTCCATTGGGACACCAACAGATGTTGATGCTCACTGGGAAACAATTGTAAATGTTGTTGTGCACTGGGACACTGTGACAGATGTTGATGCACACTGGGGCACTGTGACAAATGCTGATGATCCACTGGGGACACAGACAAATGCTGATAGTCCATTGGTGACACCGACAGATGTTGACTGTCCACTAGGGACACTGACAGATGTTGACAGCCCGCTGGGACACCGGCACATGTTGACAATCCACAAGGGACACCAACAGATGTTGATAGTCCACTGGGACACCTACACATGTTGACGATCCGCAAGGGACACCAACAGATGTTGATAGTCCACTGGGACACCTACACGTTGATGTACAGCGAAGCATCCAAAAGCATTGGAAAATTCTTAAGCAGGACCCAGTTCTTGGTCAGAGCCTTGCCCCCAGACCCAAAATTGTGTTCAGGAAACCTAGGGATCTCGGGAGTCACATAGCACCCAGTAGAATTAAGAAGCCTCTTGCTGGTGCCAGTAATACGGTCAATCCTTGGTCTGCCCTGTTTGATCAAAGGGGCAGTTTCAAATGCGGTGTGAGCAATTGTGGAACCTGCAAATACATGTGCCACAGAAAGAAAGAGGTGGCTGCCACCAATGGCCGTATATATAAGATTAAGCAGTTCATCAACTGTGGTACTTCCTTTGTGATCTATGGGCTCATCTGTCCCTGTGGCCTCCTATATGTTGGCCGAACCATGCGCCCCTTGAGGGTCAGGTTTGGTGAACACAAATGTAACATCATTAATTACAAGGAGAGCAATAAAGGCAAAAACAAATATTCCGTACCACGGCACTTTCAGGGGGCACACAGTGGTGATCCATCAGGCATGAAAGTATTTGGGATTGAATCTATCACAGGAGATTCAGATGGTGGAAGAAAATTCCAAAGACTATGTAAGAGGGAGACCTATTGGATCTTCACTCTGGGTTCCCTCTCACCCACTGGGCTTAATGAAGATCTTGAGATACATGGGGTCATCCACTGACTCCCCGTTATGCATAGCTACCTTCTGCTGAGCTGCACATGTTCCCTAGAGTCCTACTCTCATCCTTTTTTGTATCTCTCCCAAACCCCCTCCCCTTTTTTTTTTCTCTCTCCCCCCCTCTTTGGTGCTAGTTTCATCATTTCCCTTGTGACCTATAGTGGGTACACCATCCACTACAGATGTATGCTTTAGATATATGTTGTTTTTTTATTGTAGGCCTGTAATTCTTAGGAAAAACTTACTGAAATCTGTCAGAACAAGAGTCTAGTAAACATCCCGGGTATGATAACATTTGAAACACGAAATCATAAATTATAATATAATAAATAATCCTAAAAAATAATAATATAATAATAAAAATAAATTTAATTCAATAACGTAATCAAACCAAAAACACTGAAATTTGAAATATAGCGCCAAGTTCCCACATCACTGAGCTTAGTCACAAAATCGTTTTCAGTGTCTGATGATGAATTTCCCCACAAATCATTATCACTCAATTCTGCAAGTGGTTCTGATTTACTATCGCTGTTCTCTAGCTGGTCTAAAACCACTTTTGACCTAAAGGGACGCTTTTTGGACGCCATGGACTTTTCTCAGTTTCCAGGCAGAAAGAACAGTAAAAATGCAGGCAGGGCACAGGACAAAGCACTAGGGACAACATGTATGTGAAATGGTTTGATACAGTAATGTTTTACTATGTGATTTTAGTGTATTGAGTGAATGTCACTTTTAAATTTTTTTAATTTCTCGCCGGTTCAGTCCCCCATACGTCCCGTAGGTCCTGACGCTGGCAGAGAACGGAACCCGGAAGACGGATGCCGGCATTGGCCGGAGAACATGGCAGGGGACGCTGCAGGGGGGGACATCATGGGAGCGAAGGACAAGGTAAGTGATCGAGGGAGTCCCTGAGCAACGCTGCATGGTAATCCCGAGTGTAGCTCGGGGTTACCGCTTTTGGCACTGAAAGTTAACCCCGAGCTACACTAGGGGGTTAAAAAATGCTGCAATTAGGCAAAAATATATCAGACATTCTTTAAGCTTCCAATTTCCTGTTTGAGCTGACAACGTAGTGCCTCTCTCTCTGTCCATCACCACATACATATACTGATTTTTTTCCTGGCGAAGTGAGTAGGGACATGAAGTTCTGCCCTTGTAAGAATTTTACAAATCTAGTGATAATGACACAGGAGGTAATAAAAGTTGTTTCCCAATACAGGAACACGGTGAAAGAATAATGCTCGGACATGCTCTAGAAGGGGAGGGAGACTTATTGTTCATCCGGGGAATCCCTGGGCATATATGTTCATTGAAAGTCAATCATCATTACTAGGATCCATAGATTAAACATGCATCCTTTACTGGCAACTCAAAGCATACGGTATGTAAGTTTGCAGGCAAGAATTAGAAGGAAAACACCCCAATGGAAGGCAAGGCTTTTCTCCCCATAGTTCCTTTCTACACGATAAATCAAGGAAATGCTTCCAATTAAAGAGATTTGCACTAAAAAATCTTGAAAATCATTAGAATTGTACAAAAGTAATAATATTGCAGCAAAACAAATGAGGCATGTAATACAACAGGACAGAATCATGGCTTTAATACCATACATTGGACATGACATGATTGGACATGGTTGTGTACTGAAATTGAAATACTGATGTGGCTATCCTTTGCCACCACGCTTATACCTTGTCAGTTATTCTTTACTATTCACCTACTGACCACCAGCACTAAAACTGATCATACACTATACAATCTGATTGCACAATTAATTTAGAATTAGGAAAACAATGTAACATGAGGACACACCTAAACAATCCACTCACTATGTATCAACTAAAGCAGGAACTGGCCAACATTCGGACAATGTGTACAGCTGTCCTGCCAGCAGAAGCCAATCTAAGGACTAGCTTTTGTCGAATGGACATGCTGGAAAATCAGCATCCAATAAGCGCTCGCAGCCAATGGCAGTCCCCCTGTCAGAACACAATAACACAGTGGGAGAGAACATTGCATTAACATTACTTAGTTAGCACCACTATCTCTCATTTATTTTTATTATTCAGCCTGCTGGATTGAATGAAAACTAAATGAGTATCAGTTTTTAGGCAGATCCTTACTCTACATAGCTGATTGTAGAGCAAAAGGAGATTATACAATCAGATCGTACAGTGTATGCTTACTTATCCTTCCTCACTTCATGATATCATCTTTAGATTGCTCATTGCTGGCTGACCAATTGGATGTCAACATAATGTAACTTTTATCAGTGGGGTTTATTTACTAAAGCTGGTTCACTCAGAGTCTTGTGCACTTCTGCATAGAAACCAATCAGTTTCCAGGTATTATTGCTAAAGCTGAAAGAGGAGCTCCACCCAAAAGGGGAAGCCCTGCTTTAAAGACTGGTCCTCCGCTCCCCGTTAATGATTGGCACCTTTGGGGGGCAGGGGAGGGAGCGGGTACCCAAATTTGACAGGTACCCGCTCCAACTTTCGCTCCAGTCGCCTAGGCGATCGTAAGTGGAAGGTGTCCTCCCTTCCTCCCTCCCTGTAGTCTTTTGGGACACGTGACAGGTCCCAGAAGACAACAGGACCATTCAGGAAGCGCAGCGCTACTCGTGCATGCGTAGTGGGTACCCTGCTGTGAAGCTGCAAGCTGTCACAGTCAGGTGCCCACACTGAAGATGCCGGCGCCTAGGGAGAGAACACGGCCAGTAAAACGGGTTGCAGGGGACACACCGCGAGACCGATGGACAGGTGAGTGGCTGTTTTTTAAGAGTCAGCAGCTACAGTTTATGTAACTGCTGACTTTTATTTTTCGACAACGTGAGTGGAACTCTGCTTTCATGGAACAAGCTGAAGTTAGAAGCTGATTGGCTACCATGCACAGTTGCACCAGATTTTGAGTGAACCAGCTTTAGCAAACCTCCCCCAATGAGTACAGTTTGTTAACAGAAAATAAATCATGCAGATCAAGCAGCACAACCAACCCCAGTTTCAGAAATCAACTCTTAGTGGTTGGTGAATGAAAATTACTTATCAATAAATGCATTGCAGAAGTGGTGGAGTGATAGTTACATATTTATCTGCCGTGCAAGTCAGACACGGGAATGGTGAACTTCAACCATTTTTTTCCATTTTCCATTACAGGTAGTCCCCGAGTTATGAATATCTGAGTTATGAACAAATCCTACTTACGAATGGAGTGAGAAACAAGAAGTGAGAGGAAATCTACCCCTAGGAAGGGAAATTCACTCCTGTAAGAGTTATCATGGGAAAAAAGTGTCTCCACTGAAGGTTTATCACCAATACCTGTTTCTACAACAAACCACATTTTTCAAAATCTAAATTGTCACATAGACAGAAAGTGAGGTGAAATCTTCTGAACAGGAGCACAGACAGCAAAACAAACATTACAAGGGTGTTACTCCTTCCCTATGCTATCCGAAAAAAAAATGTTTTTGACTGGAGCTACACTTAAAAAAAGTACCTGTTCTAATTTACTTGCAAATTCAACTTAAGAACAAATCTAGAGACCCTATCATGATTGTAACCCGAGGACTGCATGTACCTTGCTTTTCAGCCATAATTGTAAAAGTTCAAACCAGAAAATAGTTTCCAGGGGCAACAATGGTAATTTTTTTTTCCATGGTGACATAAACACATGGAAAAAAAACACAGCAACGTGTTAAAAAGAACAGCAATATTGCTTTGATTTGGATCAACTAAAAAAGAGTTTTGAATCATTTCCAACTGTTCACCCAGAGAAAGCCCATTCAGATATGTGATTGCTCTCTTTAGGTTCTTAGCCAGACCATATGAAAGTAGACCATTGAAGGTGGGAACAATACATATCTTTACTGTCATCATCTTATTATGTTCATTTCTCTGAAATGCTTAGGTTTAGGCTAGGTGACCCAAGGAAGGAAAAACCACAGAAGACGTTTAGAGTTGTGATAAATATTTGTGTAGAATAGGGTTTGGGCCAAAGGTCATTCGTCATTCCTAAAGATATTGGAGTAACACTAAGGAAGGATGCCTCTGCACATAGGACTATAAAAAGTTTTAAGCATAATTCAAGAACATGACCCCCTAAGCAGGCAGACAATCTGAGGTATATTAATAATAAAACATACAAGTTAAAACAATTGATCGCATTCTGGAAAAAATGTCTGGCATGGAGGGATTAACTAGACAAAATCTATTTAGCTAGAACATGTATTGAAACAATTGTGCACTCTTTCATGCCATACAGAATAATTAGAGATGAGCGAATTATTCAAAAATTCGGTTCGGCTGATTCGCCGAATTCGCGGAATAAATTCGCTTCGAGCCAAATATATTCGCTGCGAATTTAACTTATAAAAAGGGTGTTTCTAGGCTTCAGAGAGCCTTTATATTAGTGCAGAACACTGTACCTTTAATTTAAATGCCCTTGGAGTCTGCTGGGGAAGAGAAATAATACTGTCAGTCAGTATGACATGCAGATGAGTGCCGTCGATCTTAGAATCACCGCACACTTCACTCATTTGGGCAGTCACGGGGCCAAAACCAGAGTGTGGAGCCACAGTGTGGCGGTGGAGGCAGCAGCAATGGGAGGCCATACAGCACCCTATGACAAAATGGAACCCACCAGCAGTGTGAGGAGACCTGAAAGTGGCACATGGCAGAGTGTGGCGATGGAGACAGCAGCAATGGGAGGCCGTACAGGGACCCATGACACACTCTGGACCTGGCAGCAGCATGAGGAGGCGGTAGAGGGGCCCATGACAGATTACGGGCCTGGCAGCAGCATGAGGAGTCGGTACGGGGGCCCATGGTAGATTACGGGCCTGGCAGCAGCATGAGGAGGCGGTACAGGGGCCCATGGCAGAGTGGCGGAGCGTAAGCTGCTAAAATTGAAGGCCATACAGAGGCCTATGTTAAAAAGTCCCCCCAGCAGCAGCGTGGGGAGACGACTATCAAGTGTCCAATGGCAGAGTGGCGGAGCAGAAGCAGCTTCAATTGAAGGCCATACACAGGCCTAGGTTTAAAAGTCCCTCACAGTTAATTCCAATAACGAACTCTACTCCTCCGTGCAATCTACTTACGAGACCCTGGGCAGGTCTGGGTCCAATTTGTGGTAGAGACTGGTTTTGTTCAGCCATGCTTGAGCGAGTAATAACAGGTCTGTGCTGCCCTTTGGTGTCTGGCTTAATGCGCACAACACTGAACGTCCCAGCGTTTGTCAACGATTTGCCGTTAAGTGATGCAAACCCGCTGAACCACGTTCATGAGGAGCCGGTACAGGGGGCCATGAATCAGTATGGACCTGGCACAGGCCTCGGTTAAAAAGCGGAAGCCGTTAGCAGCGTGAGCAGACGACAGAGGCACATGGCGCAGGGTGGCGGTGGAGGCAGCAGCAATGGAAGGCCATACAGCACCCTATCACAAAATGGAACCCACCAACAGTGTAAGGAGACCTGAAAGTGGCACATGGCAGAGTCTGGCGATGAAGTCAGCAGCAATGGGAGGCCGTACAGGGACCCATGACACACTCTGGACCTGGCAGCAGCAAGAGGAGGCGGTACAGGGGCCCATGGCAGAGTGGCGAAGCGTAAGCAGCTTAAATTGAAGGCCATACAGAGGCCTATGTTAAAAAGTCCCCCCAGCAGCAGTGTGGGGAGACGACTATCAAGAGTCCAATGGCAGAGTGGCGGAGCGGAAGCAGCTTCAATTGAAGGCCATACACAGGCCTAGGTTAAAAAGTCCCCCCAGCAGCAGTGTGGGGAGACGACTATCAAGAGTCCAATGGCTGAGTGGCGATCCGGGAAGTCAGCGTTGTGATTGCAGATGCAATGCAGAGATTCTATGAGGTGATGCCGTGGGTGCGAAGAAGATCATATACCGTCGTACTTCCATCCATAAGACGGAACAACCTGCGAACCGGGAGCTTTATTGCCCTGACCCGCTGAGCAGCTTCTGGGATACCCAAGAGGCCCATGGCAGAGTGGCGGAGCGTAAGCAGCTTCAATTAAAGGCCATACAGAGGCCTATGTTAAAAAGTCCCCCCAGCAGCAGCGTGGGGAGACGACCATCAAGAGTCCAATGGCAGAGTGGCGGAGCGGAAGCAGCTTCAATTGAAGGCCATACACAGGCCTAGGTTAAAAAGTCCCCCCAGCAGCAGTGTGGGGAGACGACTATCAAGAGTCCAATGGCTAAGTGGCGATCCGGGAAGTCAGCGTTGTGATTGCAGATGCAATGCAGAAATTTTATGAGGTAATGCCGTGGGTGCGAAGAAGATCATATACCGTCGTACTTCCATCCATAAGACGGAACAACCTGCGAACCGGGAGCTTTATTGCCCTGACCCGCTGAGCAGCTTCTGGGATACCCAAGAGTTTGGCTTCTGTGGGGAATATGGTTGAAAACTGAAACTTAAAGGCATGTTGACGGAAGGGCACCAGTGTCAGTGCTCCGGAGGGAATATAGCTTCAAAGCTGACACTTAAAGGTATATCGACGGTCAGAGACCACAGGAAGTGGAGCTTGCGTCTTAAATCGACTGAATGTGGCAGACGTGAAACGTCTACGGGCCATATATGAAACGAGTTGTTCCTCTTTCTGGAATAAGTGTTGGAAATGGCCACTCTTTTTGGTGTGGCGTTTTGTCTATTTAATTCCGATAACGGACTCTACTCCTCCGTGCAATCTAGTTACGAGACCCTGGGCAGGTCTGGGTCCAATTTGTGGTAGAGACTGGTTTTGTTCAGCCATGCTTGAGCGAGTAATAACAGGTCTGTGCTGCCCTTTGGTGTCTGGCTTAATGCGCACAACACTGAACGTCCCAGCATTTGTCAACGATTTGCCGTTAAGTGATGCAAACCCGCTGAACCACGTTCATGAGGAGCCGGTACAGGGGGCCATGAATCAGTATGGACCTGGCAGCAGTGTGAGGAGACCCGAAAGTGGCACATGGCGCAGGGTGGCGGTGGAGGCAGCAGTATTCGGAAAAAATACACAGGACTAGTTTAAAAAGCGGAAGCCGTCAGCAGCGTGAGCAGACGACAGAGGCACATGGCGCAGGGTGGCGGTGGAGGCAGCAATATTCGGAAGCCATACACAGGCCTAGGTTAAAAAGCGGAAGCCGTCAGCAGCGTGAGCAGACGACAGAGGCGGTGGAGGCAGCAGTATTCGGAAGCCATACACAGGCCTAGGTTTAAAACTGGAACCCAGCAGCGTGAGCAGACGACAAAGACGCACATGGCAGAGGATGGATCTGGCAGCAGTATGAGAAGGCGGTACAGGGGCCCGTGGCACAGTGTGGTGATGGGGGCTACAGCAACTGGATGCCAGAAAGTGGCCGATAGGGCTATATACTGCATGGAATTATAAAGTTGTAAAGACAGCGGCCTATAAGGCTATACACACTATAACAATCATGACTTGATTGACCATTGGCCTATAAGGCTATACACAGCATGAATATCATGACTTATTCTGAGAGTGGTTTGGAAGGCTATATACAAAAAGTAATTCATGAGCTGTCCGGACAGCGGACAATAAGTACATATATACAAATCAATTCATCAGCTGTCCAGCCAGCGGCCTCAAAGGCGACACATATAGAAAGCAATTCATGAGCTGTTCAGACAGCGGCCTCTAAGGCGACAGATATACAAAGCAATTCCCGAGGTGTTCAGGGAGCGGCCTGAACGGCTAGGTTATTACTAAATATATTTTTGTGGCCAAACATCGGCCTATAAATAGATGTCTCCACAGTGACAAAAAATTATGTCGCCAGACAGCGGCCCCTAAGGCGACAGATATACAAAGCAATTCCCGCGAGCGCACAGGGCCCACAGTGTCTGAGGATGGACGTTGGTGCAGAAAGGCAGAGACCAGCTGACTACATAGGTGGTTTTTATAGTACTTTATTTTGGCCTCCCTCTCAGCAGGTGTGAAAAAGGCCACCATTTTTGAACGGTAGCGAGGGTCCAACAAGGTGGACAGCCAAAAGTCATCCCTCTGTCTGATGGTTATTATTCGGCTGTCGCTACGCAAGCAACCGAGCATGCTATGGGCCATTTGTGCCAAGGAATGCGAGGGACTCCCTGCCTCCATCTCCACAGCATACTGCCACGGTGCGTCTGGGTCCTCTGTCTCCTCCTCCTCCTCTACCAGATGCTCCTGCTCCTCCACTCCTGTCCGCTGAGTGGAAAAACCACCCATTTCACTCAATAATTCCTGAGCACCAATGTCCTCCTCTACCTCCTCCTCTTCTTCCTGTCCTGCCCCCACAGGGGTCATGTGGCGTTGAGATCTGTGCGCCACGTCTACCGCACCCTGACCAGCCATTGTTAACAGCATTTGTTCCAGGACGTGCAACAGAGGAATGACGTCGTTCATCCCATAGTCCTGCCAACTCACGAATAGCGTGGCCTCCTCAAAGGGCCTGAGCAAGCGGCAGGTGTCACGCATGAGCTGCCAATGGCTGACATCTAAGTTACACAGCGGAGTACCTTTATCCGCTTGTAACATCAGGAAATCGGTGATGGCCTTTCGCTGTTCGTAAAGGCGGTCTAACATATGTAGGGTTGAATTCCACCTTGTTGCAACGTCGCAGATCAGGCGATGCTGTGGAATTCCGTTCTGCCGCTGCAGCTCAAGGAGGGTGTGCTTTGCAGTGTAGGAATGGCTGAAATGCATGCAAAGTTTACGTGATATTTTAAGGATGTCTTGCAGTGGGATGGTGGATTTTAGGAACCGCTTGACAACCAGATTGAACACGTGAGCCATGCATGGCGCATGGCACAACCTTCCTTGACGCAGAGCAGACACCATGTTCTTTCCGTTGTCGGTCAACATGGTTCCGATTTTCAGTTTGCGCGGAGACAGCCATCTGTCGATTTCTCTGTTCATTACACTCAGAAGTTCCTCCCCTGTGTGACTACGTTCGCCAAGGCATACCAGGTGCAGCACAGCGTGACACCGTTGCGCCCTGCACATGTGATATGCCGGTCGGGTAATGGGACTTGGCACGGGGGTGGCGGCTGAGGACACGGCGGAAGAAGAGGTGGTAGAGGCGGACATCTTTGCTGGACCAAGGACGTGCAAACGTGGAGGCAAAAGCGGCGTGACCTGTCCAAGTTGACCCAGTGGGCCGTAAATGACATGTACTGTCCCTGACCGTAGTTACAGCTCCACACGTCGGCGCTGCCGTGCACTTTGGCAGAGACCGACATGCTCAAAGACTGGCCCACCATCTCTTCTACATGTGAATGCAGGGCTGGCACTGCCTTTTTGGCGAAGAAATGCCGGCTTGGCACTCTCCACCGCGGCTCGGCACAAGCCATCATTTCTCGGAAAGGTGCTGAGTCCACCACTTGGAAAGGGAGGGACTGCAGCACCAGCAACTTGGACAGGAGGACGTTCAGCTTCTGCACCGTCGGGTGCGTGCTCGCAAACTGTTGTCTCTTGGAAACGGATTCCAAGAAAGACTGCTGACAGAATCCGTGAAGAGGAGTAGCCGGAGAAGGAGCATCTGAACGAGCGGAAGATGCCAACGAGCGACAACTCCCCTCAGCAGAGGTGTTGGAGCCTTGACTGGCTGATAGAGGGCGATTGACGTCGGGTGACGGAGCAAGTAACGGAGCGGGTGATGGAGCGGGGGCTGGGGCAGGCAGAACCGCCGTATCTTTATCACGGTTTTCCCAGGCCACCGAATGGCGACGCTGCATATGCTGGCGCAACGCTGTAGTCCCAACATTGGCCCCCTGGCCACGCTTGACTTTCTGGCCACATAGTCGACATACGGCTACGTTTACTTCCTCGGGCGGCTTGACGAAAAATTGCCACACCGCCGAGTAGGAAACTTTGCCCCGCTACTCCTCACTGGCTGACTGCTACTTCCTCCGTGCACACCGGCACCACTACTGGCCGTGGTGGTAGGCTGCAGTGGAGCTGGTGCTCTACTCCGTGGCCATTTGGCTCCACTGACACTGCTGCGACCCTGCTGCCTCCTGGGCAACCCACCGACTGTTTTGCTCGCTGGCAAGCTGGCACCCTCTTCTCCTGATGATGCGGAAGCAATAGCCTGATGACGACGAGGCTGCCAAGTGCGATCAGCCTCATCATCACCAATTAGGGTCTCCGCGTCACTACTAGCCCCCTCGGCTGCGTGTGGGTCAGGAGACAGACCTGTCTCTAGACCGGCTACCGAGCCACTCTCCTCGCCAGTACTTCTTCGCCTGGCTGCTGAAGAGGCGGATGTCTCCCCCCGTTCCTGACCGCCCTCTGTTAGCTCTTCCTCACTGTACAGTGGGGCTGAGCCCACAGCATGCGATACTTCGCTTGGTGAGGGAACACCAAAGGACAGGGGCAGGTCGAGGACACGTGATTTCAGTGGGCTTGCTCCCGGGCCATGCCAACTAACGGTTGTGTCTGACGTACCCACCGACCGTTGGCTGTAGGTGTCAGAGGTGACCTGGGAAGAGGAAGACGACCGAGTCAACCAAGCGATGACGGCAGGGTTGTCGGTGGAGACACGACCGCAGGATGACACCGGGAGCACTGGCCTCTGGCTGCGACTAGTGCTGCCTCGACCCCTTCCTCTGCTGCCACGTCTGCTCGCTCCTGAAACATTGCCTCCTCTGCCACTCCTCTGCGTGTTGTCTGACATACTCTTTAATTCAATAAGCACCCCAAAAATAAAAACGGATTTAACTCTTTGAACGTACAATAGTGGTTGTGAAGCAGAAAGTCAGTTTATTTAGCACAATCGGTCAATTGCAGCTTGCCGTTGGCTGGAAACTGTACGTTTATGTCACTGGAATGCACTAATCACCCAAAAAATATTACCGCCAGCCGGCGTGTAAATGGATTTAACTCTTTGAACGTACAATAGTGGTTGTGAAGCAGAAAGTCAGTTTATTTAGCACAATCGGTCAATTGCAGCTTGCCGTTGGCTGGAAACTGTACGTTTCTGTCACTGGAATGCACTAATCACCCAAAAAATATTACCCCCAGCCGGCGTGTAAATGGATTTAACTCTTTGAATGTACAATAGTGGTTGTGAAGCAGAAAGTCAGTTTATTTAGCACAATCGGTCAATTGCAGCTTGCCGTTGGCTGGAAACTGTACGTTTATGTCACTGGAATGCACTAATCACCCAAAAAATATTACCGCCACCCGGCGTGTAATTGGATCTAACTCTTTGAACGTACAATAGTGGTTGTGAAGCAGAAAGTCAGTTTATTTAGCACAATCGGTCAATTGCAGCTTGCCGTTGGCTGGAAACTGTACGTTTATGTCACTGGAATGCACTAATCACCCATACAATATTACCGCCAGCCGGCGTGTAAATGGATTTAACTCTTTGAACGTACAATAGTGGTTGTGAAGCAGAAAGTCAGTTTATTTAGCACAATCGGTCAATTGCAGCTTGCCGTTGGCTGGAAACTGTACGTTTATGTCACTGGAATGCACTAATCACCCAAAAAATATTACCGCCACCCGGCGTGTAAATGGATTTAACTCTTTGAATGTACAATAGTGGTTGTGAAGCAGAAAGTCAGTTTATTTAGCACAATCGGTCAATTGCAGCTTGCCGTTGGCTGGAAACTGTACGTTTATGTCACTGGAATGCACTAATCACCCAAAAAATATTACCGCCACCCGGCGTGTAAATGGATCTAACTCTTTGAACGTACAATAGTGGTTGTGAAGCAGAAAGTCAGTTTATTTAGCACAATCGGTCAATTGCAGCTTGCCGTTGGCTGGAAACTGTACGTTTATGTCACTGGAATGCACTAATCACCCAAAAAATATTACCGTCACCCGGCGTGTATATGGATTTAACTCTTTGAATGTACAATAGTGGTTGTGAAGCAGAAAGTCAGTTTATTTAGCACAATCGGTCAATTGCAGCTTGCCGTTGGCTGGAAACTGTACGTTTATGTCACTGGAATGCACTAATCACCCAAAAAATATTACCGCCACCCGGCGTGTAAATGGATCTAACTCTTTGAACGTACAATAGTGGTTGTGAAGCAGAAAGTCAGTTTATTGTACACAATCGGTCAATTGCAGCTTGCCGTTGGCTGGAAACTGTACGTTTCTGTCACTGGAATGCACTAGTCACCCAAAAAATATTACCGCCAGCCGGCGTGTAAATGGATCTAACTCTTTGAACGTACAATAGTGGTTGTGAAGCATAAAGTCAGTTTATTTAGCACAATCGGTCAATTGCAGCTTGCCATTGGCTGGAAACTGTACGTTTATGTCACTGGAATGCACTAATCACCCAAAAATTATTACCGCCAGCCGGCGTGTAAATGGATCTAACTCTTTGAACGTACAATAGTGGTTGTGAAGCAGAAAGTCAGTTTATTTAGTACAATCGGTCAATTGCAGCTTGCCGTTGGCTGGAAACTGTACGTTTATGTCACTGGAATGCACTAATCACCCAAAAAATATTACCGTCACCCGGCGTGTATATGGATTTAACTCTTTGAATGTACAATAGTGGTTGTGAAGCAGAAAGTCAGTTTATTTAGCACAATCGGTCAATTGCAGCTTGCCGTTGGCTGGAAACTGTACGTTTATGTCACTGGAATGCACTAATCACCCAAAAAATATTACCGCCAGCCGGCGTGTAAGTGGATTTAACTCTTTGAACGTACAATAGTGGTTGTGAAGCATAAAGTCAGTTTATTTAGCACAATCGGTCAATTGCAGCTTGCCGTTGGCTGGAAACTGTACGTTTATGTCACTGGAATGCACTAATCACCCAAAAAATATTACCGCCACCCGGCGTGTAAATGGATCTAACTTTTTGAACGTACAATAGTGGTTGTGAAGCAGAAAGTCAGTTTATTTAGCACAATCGGTCAATTGCAGCTTGCCGTTGGCTGGAAACTGTACGTTTATGTCACTGGAATGCACTAATCACCCAAAAAATATTACCGCCACCCGGCGTGTATATGGATTTAACTCTTTGATCGTACAATAGTGGTTGTGAAGCATAAAGTCAGTTTATTGTACACAATCGGTCAATTGCAGCTTGCCGTTGGCTGGAAACTGTACGTTTATGTCACTGGAATGCACTAATCACCCAAAAAATATTACCGCCACCCGGCGTGTAATTGGATCTAACTCTTTGAACGTACAATAGTGGTTGTGAAGCAGAAAGTCCGTTTATTTAGCACAATCGGTCAATTGCAGCTTGCCGTTGGCTGGAAACTGTACGTTTCTGTCACTGGAATGCACTAATCACCCAAAAAATATTACCCCCAGCCGGCGTGTAAATGGATTTAACTCTTTGAATGTACAATAGTGGTTGTGAAGCAGAAAGTCAGTTTATTTAGCACAATCGGTCAATTGCAGCTTGCCGTTGGCTGGAAACTGTACGTTTATGTCACTGGAATGCACTAATCACCCAAAAAATATTACCGCCACCCGGCGTGTAATTGGATCTAACTCTTTGAACGTACAATAGTGGTTGTGAAGCAGAAAGTCAGTTTATTTAGCACAATCGGTCAATTGCAGCTTGCCGTTGGCTGGAAACTGTACGTTTATGTCACTGGAATGCACTAATCACCCAAAAAATATTACCGTCACCCGGCGTGTATATGGATTTAACTCTTTGAATTTACAATAGTGGTTGTGAAGCAGAAAGTCAGTTTATTTAGCACAATCGGTCAATTGCAGCTTGCCGTTGGCTGGAAACTGTACGTTTATGTCACTGGAATGCACTAATCACCCAAAAAATATTACCGCCACCCGGCGTGTAAATGGATCTAACTCTTTGAACGTACAATAGTGGTTGTGAAGCAGAAAGTCAGTTTATTGTACACAATCGGTCAATTGCAGCTTGCCGTTGGCTGGAAACTGTACGTTTCTGTCACTGGAATGCACTAGTCACCCAAAAAATATTACCGCCAGCCGGCGTGTAAATGGATCTAACTCTTTGAATGTACAATAGTGGTTGTGAAGCAGAAAGTCAGTTTATTTAGCACAATCGGTCAATTGCAGCTTGCCGTTGGCTGGAAACTGTACGTTTGTGTCACTGGAATGCACTAATCACCCAAAAAATATTACCGCCAGCTGGCGTGTAAATGGATTTAACTCTTTGAACGTACAATAGTGGTTGTGAAGCAGAAAGTCAGTTTATTTAGCACAATCGGTCAATTGCAGCTTGCCGTTGGCTGGAAACTGTACGTTTATGTCACTGGAATGCACTAATCACCCAAAAAATATTACCGCCACCCGGCGTGTAAATGGATCTAACTCTTTGAACATACAATAGTGGTTGTGAAGCAGAAAGTCAGTTTATTGTACACAATCGGTCAATTGCAGCTTGCCGTTGGCTGGAAACTGTACGTTTCTGTCACTGGAATGCACTAGTCACCCAAAAAATATTACCGCCAGCCGGCGTGTAAATGGATCTAACTCTTTGAACGTACAATAGTGGTTGTGAAGCAGAAAGTCAGTTTATTTAGCACAATCGGTCAATTGCAGCTTGCCGTTGACTGGAAACTGTACGTTTATGTCACTGGAATGCACTAATCACCCAAAAAATATTACCGCCAGCTGGCGTGTAAATGGATCTAACTGTTTGAACGTACAATAGTGGTTGTGAAGCAGAAAGTCAGTTTATTTAGCACAATCGGTCAATTGCAGCTTGCCGTTGGCTGGAAACTGTACGTTTCTGTCACTGGAATGCACTAATCACCCAAAAAATATTACCGCTAGCCGGCGTGTAAATGGATTTAACTCTTTGAACGTACAATAGTGGTTGTGAAGCAGAAAGTCAGTTTATTTAGCACAATCGGTCAATTGCAGCTTGCTGTTGGCTGGAAACTGTACGTTTATGTCACTGGAATGCACTAATCACCCAAAAAATATTACCGCCACCCGGCGTGTAAATGGATCTAACTCTTTGAACGTACAATAGTGGTTGTGAAGCAGAAAGTCAGTTTATTTAGCACAATCGGTCAATTGCAGCTTGCCGTTGGCTGGAAACTGTACGTTTCTGTCACTGGAATGCACTAATCACCCAAAAAATATTACCGCCAGCTGGCGTGTAAATGGATTTAACTCTTTGAACGTACAATAGTGGTTGTGAAGCAGAAAGTCAGTTTATTTAGCACAATCGGTCAATTGCAGCTTGCCGTTGGCTAGAAACTGTACGTTTATGTCACTGGAATGCACTAATCACCCAAAAAATATTACCGCCACCCGGCGTGTAAATGGATCTAACTCTTTGAACGTACAATAGTGGTTGTGAAGCAGAAAGTCAGTTTATTTAGCACAATCGGTCAATTGCAGCTTGCCGTTGGCTGGAAACTGTACGTTTATGTCACTGGAATGCACTAATCACCCAAAAAATATTACCGCCACCCGGCGTGTAAATGGATTTAACTCTTTGAACGTACAATAGTGGTTGTGAAGCAGAAAGTCAGTTTATTTTGCACAATCGGCAAACTGCAGCACCAACTGTGCACGACAGCCACCAAAAAAAAAAAGGGTGTATGTCACTTTAAATTTTCGATTCTTTGATAGCTGTGGCCCTAAGTAACGATTCTGTGTCCCTGAGTAACGATTCTGTGTCCCTGAGTAACGATTCTGTG
The DNA here is from genome assembly GCF_062004578.1 of Staurois parvus. NCBI lineage: Eukaryota > Metazoa > Chordata > Amphibia > Anura > Ranidae > Staurois > Staurois parvus. The sequence continues at coordinate 8,615,307 of NW_028318430.1, read as the reverse complement.
GCCCTAAAGTCTCTGTGGCCCTAACTCTGTCCCTTAATACAGACAGGTCTGTCTCTCTTGAATGACCGGAGGCTAATGGAGAATTCTAAGATGGCCGCGATTTATAGTGCTGGCTGGCTGCTGATTGGCTAATGCAATCACATGTCATGAATGCATTATGGGTCAGCGCGCCTTGTCTGCGCGCCTTCCCAGAGATCCCCGCCCCATCTTCTCTGTCCATTTTCTCCGTGGCCACACATGTCGCCGCCATTTTTGGGAAAATTCGATTCGTGCATCCGAAGTTTGCTAATCTTCGGATTCGTCGCGAATAGAATTTTTCCAAATCTTCGGAACGAATTCCACTTCGTCATGTTCGATTCGCTCATCTCTAAGAATAATGTCTGCAAAGGAGATGACAAATTATCACACCACTATCTCAAAGTCCAAACAACAGCCAAAATAATGATGAAAGCATGCAGGCCCACACACTCAAAAAAATGGAGAAGTCTGTCACTTTTGCTGGAAAAGTGGTGCCAACAGATTTCTGGGATGCAGATGGGGGGGGGGGTTACCTTGCATGGTGACCAAATCTTTTCTGGAACCCACTAACCTTCTAGAAAATTGCCATGAAAGGCAAAAGGCACAGTTGCTAATGCTGCCATTATACGTGTGCAATTAGTTCAGTTACAATTAGAAATGTGGATGAAATTTTCATTATTTGGATATTTGAATACATCTGTAACCGTATTCATTAGTTTGCGACTTCAGAGCTTTTTTAAGTTCAATATGTGTCACACTCTGTATTGTTATGATTGGCCAAAGTCACAAAACATCAAAGTCAAAAGCAAGTCTCATCAAAATTGCAAGCAAGTCACATTGAAGATGCAAGCAAGTTATTATTATACAGTATTTATATAGAGCCAAAGGGTATGCTCAGCGCTGTACAGTAGCAAGGGGGACAGAACATGAGACAAGACAGTAACAAAACAGTACACAAGGGGTTTGAGGGCCCTGCTCTTTCGAAGCTTACAATCTAGGAGGGAGGGGAAGGTGATACAGGAGGAGATGGCTGTGGGGGATGGAGTGGTGGAAGGAGTGGAGGAGGTTGTTAGGTGAGGTCAGGTGTTAGGTGAGGTTGGGGTAGGCTTCCCTGAAGATGATGGTTTTCAGGGTGAGTCTGAAGGTGAGGAGGGTGGGTGACAGTCTGATGGATTGGGGTAGGGAGTTCCAGAGGATGGGGGAAGTCCTAGAGAAGTCCTGCAATCGGGCGTGGGAGGAGGAGACCAGGGAGCTAGAGAGTAGGAGGTCCTGTGAGGAGCAGAGGGCACGGGTAGGGTAGTATTTGGGTATCAGGTCAGTTATGTAGTTTGGGGCAGCGTTGTTATTGTTAATGGCTTTGTAGGTCAGCGTTAGCAGTTTGAATTTGATGCGTTGGGCAATCGGGAGCCAGTGAAGGGATTGGCAGAGGGGGAGGTAGATGTGGAGCGGTTGGTGAGGTGGATGAGTCTAGCCGCTGAGTTTAGGATCGACTGGAGCGGGGATAGTGTTCGTTTGGGTAGGCTAGTAAGAAGGGAATTGCAATAGTCCAGGCGTGAGATGATGAGGGAGTGTACGAGCTGTTTGGTGGTGTCTGGGGTGAGGAATGTGCGTATCTTGGAGATGTTGCAGAGGTGGAGCCTGCAAGATCTAGATAGCAGTTGGATGTGGGGTAGGAAGGAGAGGTGGGAGTCCAGGGTGACACCCAGGACTTTGGCGTGTGGGGTGGGAGAGATGGTGGCGTTGTTAGTAGTGATGGAGAGGATGGGGGGGGCGTGGGGTGGGGGGAAGACCAGGACCTCGGTTTTGGATAGGTTACGTTTGAGGAAATGGAGCGACATCCAGTGTGATATGTCGTTTAGGAGGTGGGCGATGCGGGCAGAGAGTGAGGGGGTGAGGTGGGGGGTGGAGAGGTAAATTTTGGTGTCGTCGGCATAGAGGTGGTAATTGAAGCCATGGGAGTGAATAAGTTTGCCAAGGGAGGAGGTATAGATGGAGAAGAGGAGGGGTCCGAGGACAGAACCTTGGGGGACCCCGACAGAGAGGGGGAGGGAGGGGGAGGTGGTAGTGTTGTAGGTGACGCTGAAGGAGCGTTGGGAAAGGTAGGAGGAGAACCAGGAGAGAGCAGCATCCCTGATGCCAAGGGAGTGCAGTTTGGCAAGGAGGAGAGGGTGGTCAACAGGGTCGAAGGCCGCGGAGAGGTCGAGGAGCAGGAGGATAGAATAGTGGCCATTGGCTTTGGTGGTTAGCAGGTCGTTGGTGATTTTAAGTAGGGCGGTTTCGGTGGAGTGCAGGGGACGGATGCCAGACTGTAGGGGGTCAAGGAGGTTGTTATCAGTGAGGTGGGCGCTTAGGCGATTGTAGGCCAGGCGCTCAAGGAGCTTGGAGTTGAAAGGCAGCAGGGAGATGGGTCTAAGGTTGTTAAGGTTAGTGGGGTCGAGGGAGGGTTTTTTGAGTATGGGGTGATGTGTGCATGCTTTAGAGGGGAGGGGAAGGTGCCGGTGGAGAGGGAGAGATTGAAGATGTTGCATTGAAGTCGCAAGCAAGTCATCGAAATAACATACCATCATAACAATCTGAATCTTCTAAAATAACTTCTGAAAATATGAATCAATTTGGAACAACAAATATACGAAACTAATCTGAATATACAAAACTATTTCCGAAAAGGAATCAATCTAACAAGGAATATGAATAAACAAAATGATTTAGTTAACAAAAACGAATCTGAAACTAATTTTCTTGTTGTGCACATCTCTAGCTGCCATCCATCCATGCTCTTGATTCACGTCAAGACCTATTTTTTGTATGTCTTGAAGTGCATGCTCACTTGGTAGTGAATTTGCTGATATAATAAAGCCTGGCTATCCTTGTCCACAACCTATGTTACCTTTCCACAGATCCAGGCCTGGGAATGAGCTTGTTCCAATTACACTAAATTCATCAATCTCATATACTCAAGGACACCTGCACAACCTTATTACCTCTTTTCAGTAGATTGTGGGTAATGGCTTACATTTAATCTGTTCAGGTCCTATCATTTGCACTATCCTATCTCTGGCCAGAAGGTAGCTGCATGTTAGGTAATACTATTATTGTGTGTCAGTCACAGGTACTACAGTAATAAATATGAAATGTCATGATTACAACCATTTGCATGTCATTTATAATATTCAACAATGCACACTTCAATGTGTAAAAAGACACTGAGTCCATACAGACCTTAATGCATTTGTAGCAAGTAAATGAATAAACTCAAATGAATAAATGCTATTACTAGGCTGCAGCTAGAGAGAGCTCTAATGATTTGCAGTGGAATTTCAGGAGACTAAAAACCAACAACCTCACATGTAATGAGTAAGTGAGCAACTTGTGTTTTCTGTTCTCCTCTACAAGTTAGCCGCACTTGGTTTATGCTATGTTTGTTCAGTTTTGTGTTTGTTCTGACAATCACCTTCTCAATTTAGCATCCTATATGTTAGTGATGGTAATTCTGTAATACAAATAGATGCACTTTTTCATGTGGCCTACGCTGCCACAAGAAAGTAGTTATCTATATAATGTGATCCATGTCTGTTCAACACATTAAACTCAGAATGAGTAAGTGAGCAACATGTGTTTTCTGTTCTCCTCTTGATACAGATACTGCAGGCTTTGTCATACCTCACACTCAGATCACTGATAATCCTGTAACACATTACAAAGCACACATTTCTAAGCACTTAGACTAAAGAATGTGCACACTAGCTAGGAAACTGGCAATTGATAAAAGTTTATGCTTAACTCAAATCTAAACATTTTTATTTTTTTTTGAAATGGTGAGGAAGAAATAGAACTTCAATAAGATGAGTATAGAGATAAAAACACGTGAAAGAATTACTAAAGCTTCATTTGTATTCTGCAAATGAAAACCAAATTGTAAATAATTAATTTTTTAAATGTATTTTTAGTTTTGGCCATAATGAATTAAAAAAATGCAAACTCACAACACCAGTCCTCCAACAGGTTTCACTAAAATCTACAGGCTGAATTTCGTATTTGATAAATGCAGGCATTATGCTCAAAAAGAAGGGAGCCCTTTGAAGCAGAAAAACATAGGAAAAAAATAGTTTTGGTTATATCAGAATTGCTGTCCACCATGTACATGGCAAAGAACCCCATACATTGGGATTCAGACATTGCCAAAATGGCAGCTGATGACCCAGTTATGGATGCCTGCTGTCCGCTTTGCGAAATCTGATTGTATAAAAATTTGCTTATTGACATTGCACATGACAAAAGCAGACACATGTGTGAAGCATTTGTTTTCAACTTTGTAGATATTACATATTTTAGTTTTATCAAGTTTATTGTTTTATCAAGCAATAAATATTCTAAAGTACATAACCATGAAGATAAGAACTTAGAGGAGTAAGAAGACTGGGGTATTGGCTTCTTTCCAAAGCGAGTTTTGTATTAATTTCTATACTCTAATAATTAACAAAATCTTTCTGTAGCTATCACAGAATCATGCTTATACTGTATATATTGATATTCTGTATTGTAGTTCTTTCCTGTTGTCATTTCCTCAAACTGTTTCCCTTAGTATAAATCAGTAAAGATCTTTTCCTGACAATGGGCCACAGCAGTCATAACATAGCCTGGTGTCTGCCTTGCAATACATCAAGTGTTTCACATGGACAGATTAGTACTGGCAATGTTTCTTCTTTTCTACACTCTATTAATTGATGGTGTGCTGGCGAATATCAATACATTTAAAGGTAACTTGAACTATGCTTTTAGTCTGACAACTGCAGGAGCAGTGTGGTGTTTGTTCTATCATATTTTGTTGCAGTGTTGGGACTTTGTTTTCTTATTAGAATAATTATTTTTTTAATTTGTATTTACATGCTGAATGACATAAAATCAGGACTGTCATATTATATTGTTTTTTTCAAGGTAAGGTAATGGTGGATTATGTGTTTCAATCTGATGTCATTGTTATAGTGCTCTGCTGCAGTTTGTATTACTGCACAAGGGTTCATTGTTACTTGCTTCATTGGTCATAGGATATTAAATACTATTACTGACCATTATAAGGAGAACTATATATTTTTTTAATGTTTAATAAATATGCTTGATAAAGAGATGGTCATGTATGTTACAGTGTATTTAAAGGCAACAGTTGTATGTTCATTCTTATTTTATTAAAAAAATAATTTTCAACATACAAAATAGCAATAATCAAAACAAGTTCCCCTACAATCTGGAGCAAAGGGAAAGAAAAACAATAATACAACTCAAATATATACTGGCAGTACAGAGATTTGTAAATAAAGTGGGCAAGGCAACAGTGTTAGATGTGGGAGGTTAAAACCTCTGTCAGGGTTTTATTGCTGTCTGTGTGCCCAATGTTCAAGATTCACTCTGTCTGTTGTCCCTAAAAGTGAAAAAAAACCCCCACAAGATGACACCAAATCATGAACAGAGAGGTTATTTTACAATGAAAACAATCCAAATGAACGCAAAAACACTGTTCCAGGTCAGCCCATCTGCATGCAAATATCTCATCCCATACAATTGATTACACACAGCAAGGTGTGGTTCCAATGAGAACACTTGATCTGGTAAGTATTGTCTAAAATGGAATTTCACTTACTTTAGAGAGATTTCCTCTTAGTTCCTGTTGTGTCTTTGCAAATATATTCTCTCTAATGAGATACAGACAGCAAAAATAAAACAAAGGCAACCAACAGGGGTTTTAACTATTTCCTATCCTATTCGTAACTAAAAAAGTTTGGGCTTTCAATATGCCTTCATTTAAAAGAACACAACAAAGCTTTGTACTAATCTAGGTACATGAGAAAAACCTTTTGATTTTGGTATATCACTGCTGATTAGAAATAATAGGCTTTCTGCAGGAAACATTGGTTGCCAGAGACCATGTGCATGTGGGCTGTCTATGCTCTGACCGAGCAAATGTTTTTTGTATTCATGGCAAGAGTTTTTTTTAACCACTTGCCATCCTGAGGAATTACCCCCTTAATGACAAGGCCTCTTCTAGCTATTTGGTGCTGCACTAATTCAACTGATAATTGCGCGGTCATGCAATGCTGTACCCAAACGAAATTTATGTCCTTTTTTTCACACAAATAGAGCTTTCTTTTCGTGGTTTTGATCACCTGTGCGCTTTTTATTTTTCACGCTATATACAAAAAAAAGACCGAAAATTTTGAAGAAAAATTATAGTTTTTACTTTCGGCTATAAAAAATATATAGTAAACTCAAAGTTAGTCATAAATTTAGGCCAACATTCTGCTACATGTTTTTGGTAAAAAAAATCCCAATAAGTGTATATTGATTGCTTTGTGTGAAAGTTATAGAGTCTACAAACTATGGTATAGATACCGCAATTTACGCCATTTTTTGCTATGCAGCACTGCACTGGTTTAACTGACAATTGCACAGTCATGCAATGCTGTACATCCTTTTGTTTCACACAAATAGAGCTTTCTTTTGGTGGTATATGATCATTTGTGCGCTTTTTTATTTTTGGCGCTATAAACAAAAACATTTTTGAAAAAAAATGTTTTGTTTAAAAAACGATATTTTCTCATTTCTGTTATAAAAAAAATCTAAAAAACTCAAATGTCATAAATTTAGGCCAAAATGTATTCTGCTACATGTTTTTGGTTAAAAAATCCCAATAAGTGTACATTGATTGCTTTGTGTGAAAGTTATAGCATCTACATACTATGGTATAGATAATGGAATTTACACAGCTTTTACTTTCTATCACATTTCTTGAGGTGCTAAAATACCAGGACAGTACGAACACTCCAAAATGGCCCCTTTTCGGAAAGTATATACCCTAAGCTATCTGCTGAGAGGCATGGAAGATTTATTTTTTTCCACAAGTTTTTGGAAAATGACAAAAACATTTCTTTTTAAACACAAAGTTGTAATTTAAGTTATAGATTTCTCACACAAGTCATGGGTATATGTGGAATTACACCCCAAAATACATTCTGCTACCAAGTACGGGGGTATCACATGTGTGAGACATTTTGGGACCCTAGCCACATACAGGAGCCTGAAATCCAATGACCACATTGAAAGCCTGAAGGTGCATAACTTCCTCATTTCACTACCTATCACAGTTTTAAAGGCCCTGAAATGCCAGGATAGCACCAAATCCCCCCAAATGACCCCTTTTTGGAAAGTAGAATTTAAAAAGAGGCATGGTGAGTATTTTGCAGATCTCATTTTTTCTCACAAGGTTTTGAAATGTAAAAAGAGAAAAGAAAAATTATGTTTTTGTTTTCTTTCTTCATTTTCCAAAAACATGTGGCAACAAACGAGATCTGAAAAATACTCACCATGCTTCTTATCAAATTCCTTGGGGTGTCTACTTTCCAAAAAGGGGTCATTTGGGGGGGGTGCTATCCTGGCATTTCAGGGCCTGAAGTTTTGGGGTTCTGTACTGCTAGACTGCCAAAAAGTCTCTCACATGTGGTACCCCCATACTCGGGAGAAGTAGCAGAATGTATTTTGGGGAGTAATTCCACATAGTGGCTAATTAGCTGCAGGATTACTTTTACAAGCAACGGAAGATGATGCCCCCCTCTCCCCCGTTGCCTTCTATTGTCTTCTCGGGCAGTCCCGTGCCATCAGGGGAACCTGATAATGCAGTCGTTGTTTCTGCCAGCTGACCATAGAGCTGATTGGAGACCAGAATGGTGACAATAATCTCTATAGTCTAAGAAATCGGAGGCTACGAGCATTTCATCACTTCAATTTCGCAGGATATAAACAGCGCCATTTGTAAATTGGGAAAGCATCTGATCACACCGATTTTAATTTGATTAGATAATGTAAGGGCAGAGGAGCTATCCAGAGTCTGATAGACCCCATATTTCTCAAAAAAGAATATATGACAATGCCCATTGAAGTTATAGGGGGTATTTGCATTCCCTGTGATAGCATTAAAAAAAAATTGAAAGGGACATTTGGTCACATGATGCCACATGCGCCAATTCCAAGATTGTACAAATGTCTAAATAGTGGCACGCTTGAATAAAAATTGGCCATGTATCTCATATGGAAAAAGGATAACACCAAGTCCCAAACTATCTTGCCACTACTCCCCATGTAGTCTGAGCATCCGGGGGCCTCCACGTGACTATCTTTTCCCTCGTAAATTCTAAACTAATATGTATAGCCTGTTGTCCTCTCACAGGTCTTATACATTTTGACCCCATATCTGGCATGTTTGCTGGGGAGAAATTGTTTTGAAATTGTTTGAATGCAAATCGGCCAGAAAAATTACTGAGGGACTCATCAACACAGATTTTTTGATGGGGAGTATAGACATCTGTAAATTTTTGGTTAAGGTGCTTTACGAGGGGCCAAATTTTGTAGAGCCAGTCAAATTCAGGGTCACCCCAAGGACAATAGAGTGTGTTGTCGTTGAAATGATAAAACACATTATACTCTCATATCTATGCCTTTCCATGGCAGCAGAGAACATGGGCATATGATGAATCGGGTCTGTGGACCAATACAACCGCAATTAATTTTCTATAGTAATGCCCATATTGAGGGTTAGGCCCAAAAAAAATTTTAATTCAGAAACCGTAATGGGTTTCCATGCAAATGGCCAGGCAAGGTTTGAATTTGGGTTGGCGGCGATAAATTGTTGTGCATATAAATTGCTTTGATCCACAATCAATGCATACAAATCTTCCATGAAAACAGCTCCAAAAAATCAAGGGGAGTACCTAAATTTGCTGTTTCCACCTGAATTCCGGGTTAGGCAGTGAATAGGGGAAGTACGGGTGCTGCAGAATTTGTGGGCTGCCAATCGGGATTTGCAAGCACATCCGTAAGGATACTATGGGCTCTACGGGCCTGTGTGCGAATTCTTGGTGGCTGTGGGACAATCCTTGTGCTCACCACCGCACCAGCTTGTACTGCACTTATGGGACTCACCACGTCACCAAGTGATACTGCAGTGCTGCAGAATTTGTGGGCTGCCAATCGGGATTTGCAAGCATATCCGTAAGGATACTATGGGCTCTACGGGCCTGTTTGCGAATTCTTGGTGGCTGCGGGACAATACTTGTGCTCGCCATCACACCAGCTTGTACTGCACTTATGGGACTCACCACGTCACCAAGTGGTACTGCAGTGCTAGTATGTGAAAGACCAGGATGTACTAGGCTGCTGGGGCTTGCCAGTTCACCAAAAGGTAGAGCAGCACTAGTACTGGCACTCTGCTGCATATGAGAGTCATCAAAATTTACTGGCAAGTACTAGCAGAGATCAGGCCTGATTCTGCGAACACTGCGGTTTTGTGTGCAATGTATCAAGTGACAGTGACCTACTGACACTGCACTTGCTGGGGGAGGGGTAAGCGTAGGGGCTAAATGCAGGTGCTGGCAGGTGCCAGGGCTGATCCCACTAACCCTGCATTTTGGGGACACTATACTAATGTGAATGCTGGTATAGTGCTGATCTGATCAAAGATATTGATCCGTTCAGACACTATACTAGCAATGGAAATTTATTGTGTATGAGTGTGTTCCTGGCAATCAAGGGGTTAAATGTGATGACTGGTGTACTGACGGGCAATCTGACACTATCTGGGAGGGGCGTGAAAACCACGAGAGCGCGAATCGCGTATATATATGTGATTTTGCGCACCCATGCCGCCCTGTAGCAGTATTTCTGCTATAGGGCGGTCAGGAAGCAGTTAAAGAAGCAGTTTGCATTACGGTGCTACAGTTAACTGACAACTGCGCGATCATGCAGCACTGCACCCAAATGACATTTACGTCCTTTTTTCCCATGAATTGAGCTTTTTTTGGTGGTATTTGATCTCCTGTTCGGTTTTTTATTTTTTGCGCTATAAAATAAAAAGACAGACAATTTTGAGAAATAAACAATATTTTGGTCTTTTTGCTATTAAACATGTCCAGTAAAAAAAATTTAAAAATTAAATTTTGTCATAAATGTAGGCCAAAATGTATTCTGCTACATATCTTTGCTAAAACAAAATCCCAATATGTGTAAATTAATTGGTTTACTTGGTTTATTTATAGCATTTACAAATGGCGGTGTAGATACTTGAAAATTTTTTTTATACTAATAATGGCGGCAATCAGCGACTTATGGTGGTGATCAGCGACTTATAGCAGGACTGCGGGACAGCAGCGGACATTCTGACACTGGGGAGAACTGACTTGGTGTCACTGACATCCCCAGTGACACCAATACAGTATAGCTGTGCTCAGCTATACTGAGCAGTGTGACAGGCAAGAGGGCTGTTGGTAAACAATGCAGCCCTCCTCCCTATCAGTGATTGCCAGTAATCACCGGGCGTCAGCAAGTAGTCACCGGCCAGGACCTGGTGACTGACACCCGGGGCCGCGATCGGCGTCAGGGGTAGGGCGGTTGCACGCCTCACACGCGTCCCCTACCCAGGGATGCAAAATCACGTATATATAAGTGATTTTGCGAACAGGGCCCGCCCTTTGGCAGTAAATGTACTGTGGGCGGGCCTTAAGCGGTTAATTCAAATAATAATGTGACCCCCTTGTGTATTGATTTTACATTGTCTCTTATTTACCATGCAAAACTCAATAAAAATCGTTGTAAAGAAAAATAATGTGATTTGATAAAGCTAATATGTGTCCTATCGATTCATGTGGTGTGTGAATATTTGTGATAGGCTCAATTTAATCTCAATTGCTACTGGGGCTCATAAAGATTCTAAGCAAATTTATCAGTTAATGAAAATTGTGTTTATGCAGCAAGTCATACAAACTGCTTTTGTTACAAAAGCTATGATCAGTTTCAGGACAGCAGGGGCAACATTTGGTTGCACAACCATATCGGGATGACCTTAGTAATGACTGCACATGTTAAAATACCTAGTTTAGTAAACCTAAAGATATGAGAGTAGAACATTGTTGAGAGTACCAGGATATGATCATTAAGAATTGAACAATGCATACCTCATTAAAATATTCAAGCGGAGCTTCATCCCAAAATATGTTTACTTTGTGGAGCAGTTCATGCTTAATACCTTTGCCGGCTCTTTGTGACTTCCATCCCCAGTCAGCTCCTGCTTGGACAACAGCCAAACATATTGGTTTTGTAGAGGAGTTGGTTGTATACTGTATAATGCTATTCCTTTGAAGAAGAAGGCATAATCAAATCTATTATGGGTGAAATATTGGGGCAGTCATTGCTGGTCTACTTCTGCAAACAACTAGTTTGCTGACTTTTTTCTACTTCGACATTATTTAAAGCAGGCTAGACATTAGATGTTGGTCAGCCATGCATTGTAGCAAGAAATTATGGTCCAAACATGCACATTTACATTAGGTGAACATGCATAGAGAGAGCAAGAGGTACTTAGCAAGACCACTGACACCAGACTCTCTTAGCCCACCTTGGTCTTCTGGCTTCTTCCCCCAGAAAGCTTGTGTAATACAAATGCTGGGTGCAATAACTAAAAGCAAGTCATATACACGCACACAATCAACATATAGTCATGCAGGTACCTTTTAATCAGCATTTGAACCATTACATATTCTACGCATGTGAAAGACCATCTACCAAATGCACACCTGTCCTGGCACATCATAGCATTCACCTGGCACTCCAAGAAATAACAGCATCCAACTGCAATATTCTTGCACTGTCAAAACCTCCACTTTTATTATCACATGACACACAGGAGGATATATCTTATAGTCATCACAATCTGCATAATAACACACACCAATAATAATGTGAGCATTACAGCATGAAATAGACACATCATTTGACAGCGTCACAGCATAGAATTAATACATTACCAAAGCCAGGGGCAGACTGACAACTCATGGGGCCCCCGGGCAATAGAGGATCATGGGGCCCCTGTGTCCTTGCCCACACTCAAAGCACACCCAAAAAAGTCTATAAAAAAGGTACCAGGGGCATTTCATGGGGCCCCCTACTGACCCCAGGCCCTCGGGCAGTGCCCAAGTGCTCGAATGGTTAGTCCGCCCCTGACCAAAGCTATGTTAGAAGCTGGGAGGAACAAATCCCATCGGAACCATACTGCCCAGGGGGTCACGGAGAAGCCGTAGGCACGACCAGTTGATGAGCCCATATAGCCTTGGTAAAAATCCCAGCATCAGAGCGTCCTCTGGCCAGTAAAAGGGCTTCCTTCTGGTCTTGCCTGGACCTCTGGCTTTTAAACCATTTTTCTAGAAGCTGTGCAATAGTGGGCAGGTGCCACACCCACCATAGGAGGGGCTAGCAGAAGGGTTCCGCGAGGATAACAGAGTCACGTTCAACCACCATATTCTTTATCTGAAACGTCACACATTTGCTTCTTATCTACCCTAAACTTAAGGATTTCTAACTTCTCAAGCAAGTAGACATCTTTCAACAGGTTTTTATCTTCTAATGTGACATACTATATGTCATAAACATGTTCAGTTTCCATAAACAAGTTTTTATCTTGCTCTTAGCAGAATATCTTGTGACTCTGTTCCTTTAGCCTAGAGAAATTACACATCAGTCACCTCTCATGCCCCTGGCATTTGGGCAACAATGCTTTATTGTAAAAATTACCCAAGAAACAAAGGGTCCAAGGCCAACATATTTCATAGGAATTACAGCTTGACAGGGGATGTTCACCTTGGTCATATAGAGCCCATTGACACATATTTTGGCTAAAAGTCTGAGTTCTTCATCTGCTTACTTATTCTGGGCCAGTGCATCAGAAAGCGTTGTAGCCAAAGGACAGTCAGAGGGCTGCCATTTTTAGAAGTGGGTAAACAATGGCAGGCCACCATACCTTTTTAAAAGTTTATTTTAAGTAACCTATAAATGTAGATGAATGCTTGCAGCATTCCAGTGTGACTTGCCCTCTACTTCAGAAACTAAAAGAAGAAATTTTATATGGCACTCTCCTTTAGTTAAATACAAATGTGTAATTCATGCCCCTAGAAAGCCTGAAGGTGCTTCTTAGATTTTGGGCCCCTCTGTGTGGCTAAGCTGTGAAAAGTCTCATGCATTTGATAAGCCCACAATCGGGAGGATTATTGGCAAAAACAATGTGTTTTTGGATGTATTTCTAGGTATGCATCTGATGTGTGTTAGAAATATGTTATTGATTGATATTTTGTGCAAAAAAAATAAATTTTCATTTTTTTTCCTGTATTTTTTTTTGTATAATCCCTGTTTATTAAAGTTTTTGGTACATAGGAAGAAACAGACGGTACAAAAAAGATGAAAAAAAGGAGTATTGTCGATCATTTCTTCAACATAACATGCACAACAGTATTCAATACGTACACAGGTATAAAAAAAAGAGATTACATAAACACGGTGACAGCTAGCCGCCACCAATAGTGATGGAGTACCAAACCTATATCAGTACAAGTGCACTTTGAAGTACAAAATTCAAAGTTATCGTCCTCATCATGAAAGAGGACAGAAAATAAAAAGATCATACTTACATATAAAATAACCTAATAGGAAAAAAAACAACTATGGGATGTGTATGTATGTGGGAAATATCTTAATAATTGACAGCTGAAAATACATTTTCATTTATTCATATTATAAAAGCTTGTGTCAAAATTAGATCTTCAAATGACTCATCATGCTTTTAATTAAATACTTTGGAGGGTCTACTTTGCAAAATATAGTCATTTTGTGGGTGTTTCTCCTGTCCTGGCACTTCGGGGCATCAAGAAATTTGATAGGTAGTCAGGAAATCAGATGCATTTTTTATGCCCATAGAACGTCTGAAGGTGCTCCTTGGATGTCAGGCCCCTCTATGCATCTAGGCAGAGAAAAAGTCTTGCACATATAGTATCCTCATACTCAGGGGGAGTCAAAGAATTTGTTTTGGTGTGTAAATCTAATGCAGGCCGTACATGGGTAAAATTTTCTTTAGAAAATTGGAAATTTTGTGCATTTTGTAAGCCGATGATGCCACCATTTGACCAAATGTGACCAACCAAGCCTTTAATTGCACCTCATGTTGCTACAGATAAGAAATTTTGTGGCCAATAATTTTCTTTTCTTTCATGAAATTTCCAACATACCCGATCACTCAAATTCTATGTTGATGTGGCTCACTAATGCAGCAAAATTTGAACAAAAATTCTTAGAAAAGATTTTCTAAAGAAAATTCTTTCAGAATTTGGCCCATGTATGGCCGGCTTTAATATGCTTATGCCTTAAGTGGGATATTGCTTGTTAAAATGACAAAAATGTTTATTACTTTCTTAATTTTCTAAAAAATAATAATTTTATATATATATATATATATATATATATATATATATATATATATATCAGTTTGTAAGACTCTATAACTTTCACACAGACTAAATAATATACACCTTTTTTTAACCAAATAAATATAGCCGAATACATTTTGGTCTAAATTTATGAGGAAGGATCATTTAATTGCCACATTTTAAAGCAGAAATGACAGGAAATATTTATTTTTTTTACATTTTTGACCTTTTTGTCATTATATAGTAAAAAATAATAACACCCAGTGGTAATTAAACACCACCAAAATAAATCTCTGCCTTGAAAGAAAATTATAAAATTTATTTGGGTACAGTTCTGCTTGGCTAATTGTTAGTCAAAGTATCATAATGCTGAAAACTAAAAAAATGGCTTGGACAGGAAGGGAGCTTAATATGCCAGGCTTCAAGTGGTTTAATAAGACAGGTTCCACCTGTATAATTCCTAAGGAGATTCCAATCATTGGCACCTAATCTGAAATAATGGATTTTAATTTAATGGATTTTAAGTGGTAGTAATTGTAGGGGTGCTCTTACTTTTTCCATATGACAAATTGGTATTTTATTTAATATAAATTTTGAAAATTAATACATCATGTAATTTTTATGTGCCTTGATCTGTAGGTACTATTTAATACAAAGTATTATTTAAATACTAAGTACTATTTAAATCAAAATCTAATGCATGCCTGTTCAAATGTGTTGAAAAGTCACCAATTCCAGTTGGGTGTACTTTCTTTTTTACAGGGTATGTGTTGAATGTATGCATTGAACACACTGTATGTATTGAATTGCAATTAATATAATCTGTAATGTATCAACTGTATGATCACTTGAAGTTATTCACAGATATTTTCCAAGCAGTACTATAGTAACTGCATCATTTTCATAGGTCCTCCAAAAAATATGACTTTAAGATGGCAAGACAGTGAAATGGTCATTCAAAGTGCATGGGAACCTTTTGGACAAGAATTAGACGATTTTTGCTTTGTTTTGTTCCTACAGTTAAAAAAAAGAAATACCACAGAATGGCAGGTAAGCATTGCTTTACATGGTTGTTAGCAGAGATAAGTGAACCAATTATAGTAGCTGCACAGCACCTGCACCCCACTGAAGTTTTAGGAGCAGAATCTTGTTACTTTTTGGGCTTCTTTTTAAGGTCAGTTTGTAAGCTCTTGGTTAAAAAAGGCATTGGTAGATGGTCGTTTGCCAGGCTGAACATGCACCAATGCAAAAAAAAAGTTCAGTAGGAAGCTGGTCTTTTGTTGCAGCTTATGAGGCAACAATGAAAATACACAATTCCTTTAAATAACATTCTTGGAGGATTCCTTAAACCTTCACACAAAGCAGTAGAGTGTACTCCTGCATAAGTGATGTTTGAAAAAAAATAATTGCAGCTAAATGACAGTTCATTCCCTGACCTTATTGGATACTGGAATCCCCTTCAGCCTTCCTTGTTTATAAAATTGAATGTCTTGGATACTTGTATTTTATTGCAGCTTAAGGGGCAACAATAAAAATGCACAATTCCTTTTTTAAATAATATGTATTGAAAATTTGGTTCCCCTGGGAGCTATGGGTGTTTTTGCCTGGCTTTTTGCCCATTTTAAATGTTCCAATTGGTCCAGTTGCAATCTTCATACTATAAAATAAATAAAAAATCCATCTATAAGAGTAAAAACTCCTAATAGTGGCCACAGCAGAGCAGACCCAGTAACTTAAATGCAGACGTCCCACCAATAGTGTCCCTAATAGATATGAAAAAAAAATGGCAGGTAGTCTAACTTGTGTTCTGACTCTTTTGAATTGATTAGTTATATATTATTATAGGTACATATAGCACCATCAATATATGCAGCACTTTTCATACACTACATTCAGATCAGTCCCTGCTCTCAAGGAGTATACAATCTTAGTTCCCTAATTCACATTTGTATACTAAGGCCAATAAACCTACCAACATGTCTTTGAAGTCAAGGGAAAACCTGCACATGCACAGGGAGAACATGCAAAGTCCATGCAGGGAGCGCCCTGGTTGGGATTCAAACCAACAACCCTAGTGCTGGTAGACAGTGGTGCTAACTACTTAGCCTCAGTGATAAGGAGGATAATACAATTGCTGTTACCATACTTTGAAGTTCTTAGTATTGTCATTGGTTATGGAAGAAGAGTGAGGGAGCATAGCTAGGTCTAGTGGGTGGGTGGGATCCTTTGCAAAGCCACAGTCACTGTTCCCTGCATGGACAAGGTGACAATTCCTCTACATCATTTGTATAATTCTTACAGCTGGTTATTGTATTGTCTCTTCAAAACCAAAATATCATTTGGATCAAAGTATTTTTAAAATGTCACTGATATACTTCTTTATATGAATTATTATTTACGTGTTTCTTATGGTTTTGTGTTGAAGTATCATGACCTTTATTAGGGAACACTTCTGTCCTGCACATGCTGACCACCATCATACCATCCACACTTCTTTGTACATAATGCCCACTGTCATAATCTTCTTACACCTCTCCTGCATATACTACTGTCTTACCCTTCACACTCCTTCCCTACGCATCTTACTCACTAAAATAGTTCTTCAATGTTATTTCATATAATTTGTAACAAAATTATTTACAATTAAATTATGTTATATACATGATTTGTAATATCCCCAGCAGGCACACTTTTTCTAGTATTATTAAGCAATATTCCATATTTACTGCACATGACTAAAAAACAAACAAACATTTTTTTTCTCATTTTATTAATTCAGTCCTGAAAATAGTTAAAAGATACTTTAGTGTAAATATCACTATGTTGTTAAACCTTTATTATATACCTTATATGTGATAGACTAATCCTACAATGTTGTCAAAGGATTCCTTAAATAGATACCTACTCAGTTTGAATTATTTTGCTGTAAAATACTGAGCAGGGGTGAGGTTTGGGTTCATCACTACCATGGGTTAGAGATGCATCCTGAGAGCCAACTCAGGTATATGCAAATTGGATACATTTTGAACCGCATCCAATTCACAAGAAATGTGAAATAACATTGGTTTCTATTGTGCCTGTTCACATATAAGGCTCCTTTCAGATGGGATGGACCCGTCAGCGGATCCACCTGCTCAACAGGGGGAATCTCTCTGCTGATCCCCGCTGAGCAGTCAGATGACAGGTCTGTGTCCACTCTGCTGCTTCAGAGCAGATACAGACACCGCCTGCTGTCTTCTATGGGGTGGTTGGATGGAAATGGACCACCTTTCCCTTTCCATCTGACTGCTATCCGATCCACCAGACATTTTTGGCATACAGGATCGGATTAGAAGCCGGTGGGTGTCAGCGGACACTTGTCTGCTGACAGCCGCCGGTCCATAGAAGTGTATGGCTGGTCCGATTGGGTCCGCCTGAAAAATTGACAGACAGGCCCAATCAGACTGTCAGTGTGAAAGGGGCATAAGCAGTGCAACCAGAGTGTGGATTCAGTGCGAACTGAAAAAGAGTCTCGTCAGTTTTCTGAGCAGTGCAGTCCAGCTCAGATGCAAATTCAAGATCATTGACTTCTATGGGAATGCTTCTGAATCGTACTTGTCTTTGGTTGTGAACAAGATAAACTCCTGACCTGATCCTTATCTAAACCTGTCCTGAATCTGATCTAAAAGACTTGAACCGCTGAACAACTACTTCATCAATTAGCTGTGAAAATGGAGTTTCAATTGCCACCACAATTGTGTGAATCCACACTCAGGGTTCAAGATTCTTGGTCCCAGCAAATGAATGTGCAGATTCTCTAGGGAGAATTTTGTTTAGCTATGCTGCAATAACATATGTCCCTCAAGATAGAAAAAAGAGGTTTATGGGATTTTCAAGGCATTTTATCTCTCAAAGAATTTGTTGAAATCCAAAGTTTATTATCACAACTCAATCAAACATTAGGTTGGTTGCATTTCACGATTTAGCCTGCAGTTTTCCTGCCTGTGTAATTCTTACCTCCTTGCTGCAGTGCTTCTCCTAGTGCTGTGATTCCTTTAACATGTGTTATTTGGCTTCTCTGTTCACCTATGGGTGTTACCTGCTATTCTGTGGGTTTATATTTTAATTCCCTTCCATCACTCCTGGCCCACCTCTCAGTTTGCTTCCCTATATAAGACATGCTTGCTGCAGTCTATGTTGCCTGAACAACTTCCCAGTTCTCTGAGCTCCTGTTTGCCTGCTAATATGTGTACTAAGTATCTGACTTCCCATGTACTGACCCCGGCTTCATCTACTATCTGTGCTTGCCTGTCACCGACCCTGACCTCAGCTTGTTTCCTTGATTTCCTTATGTCTTCTGACATTTGTATTCTGCACATGCGGGTGGTCTCTGCATCCTCAGCTGAGCCTACCTGGGGCAGTGACGTGTTTCCAGCTTGCTACAATCAGGGTTCTGGTGAAGTGGCAGGCTGGGGCTTAGACTCCATGCCCTGTGAAACCCCAAGTTCATGATCTACAAGGGCTCACTATCACAGACACCTGACGTTGTATTAAAAAGCTAAAATAAAAGCATAAATGGTATCTATCCTTTATGGAGTGTAACTTAGACCACATTTATCCAGTTGGTGAAATACCATAATTCTTACCCTCCAGATAGACAACAAACACATATTGCACAATACTAATATTACAGAGTGTTTGGAAGAGTAGGCTGTACAGGAGTTCTTAAACCCATTTCACTGAGTGCTCCTTCAGGAGAAGGGTGTTCTGGAGCAAAAGATCAAACATAATACATATAAGCATTATAGACAACTTTAAATATTATATAATGTAACCAGCCTATAACACAGAGTAAATCCTGCAATTTAAACTTTGAACACCATTGTATGTGTAAACAAAATCTCTTTTATCTGTTTATTCATCAGTCAAAAATAGACATTCAAAATATAGAGATATTTACCAACAAGAAAATACCAAGGTGGTCAATATGCAGGGATTTTAAGGAACACAGAAACAATCTACCCAGGACACAGGGAGAAGAACAGGGCAGCAAGGTAGTCACCAGATCCAATCTTCAAAAGAAACATAATAGTAATTCTAATATTTAAAATTATAGCTACATCCATATAGGTGCACATGTATGTAGAGTATGTGCATGATCTTAATCCACATAAAAGGTGGAATACATATGGTACATATAACATTCATTAACAAAAGTGTATGAAATCAAACAGAAGTGTATCAAAAATCAAAATGAATAAGAAAGGTCAACACACACCAAAAGAAAGGAGTTTTTGGAGATACAGAAAACATTATAGAGATAAACAAATAGCTGTTACATAGACCCCCTACAGCAGATGTTCAGTAAAAATATGTCTGTAAGCTAAATTAGGAAACAGATGAAGGTAAAAACAGCACATAAATGTCATATCTATATAGCATAAATAGTGTAATAGGGGTTTAATGGATGGATCATACCTGGATAATGTAAACAGCCCGTACATCCCCAACGAGTGGTAAGAGCAGAGCAACACCAAAACTCCTCCTTATTAAGGCGGCATAGTGTTTTGGCTTGCCACTGCATGGCCACCACTCCCTGTTCACAAAACAAAAGTTGGACATCCAGCAGTTAGGTATGCGCATTAAGGCCCCATGTACACAGGACACTTCAGAATGATGGAAACTGACTGCTGGAAAACATAGGTTAAAAAAAGTCTGTTTAGCTGAGTTTGCATAACGCGTTTATGCGCGTTTGTGTTTAGAACCGTTTTTTAAAGATAAGCACAGGAGAACCTCCCAAATGCCCAGCATGCACTGAAAAGTGGTAAATGATTAACTATTTAGAAGTACAGAGAGTACAAGCAGAGAGAGCAGTAGGTGTTGAGATTAATTTAGGTGTGAGTTGCTCATTAACATTTCTTTTTGTTTCCAAGGGTGGGAAGATGGCTGGTGGAGTGAGTCATTAAGGCCACCTGACAGGGGGCTTCATTAGTAATTTGAGGTGTGAATGGTCATTAACATATCTTTTGTTTCCAATTGTGGGAGAGGTCTGTGGTGTGAATTGGTCATTACAATGTGTGACAAGCTTTGTAGGAACACCCTGTGTTCAGTGTTTTGTCCATTTGAGTACTTTGAAAATGCATTGCATGCATGTTTCATGATGAAAAAAAGGCTCTGGACAGTATTGGGAACTCAAAGAGTTAAAAAAAAATTGCAAACGCTTATAAATGCAATCTGCCGCATTTACAAGCATTTTACGTTTGAAATGCTGCTAAAATCAACTGCTGAACGCAAGTTTTCTGCGTTCAAAAAAACAACTGTAAACTCAAATGCCTGTAAACAACTGTAAACGAAGAGGTGTACATGGACACATAGGAAAATATTAGGGAGAGTTCAGGGGCTGCTGAAAAAAACGCTGAACAGCTCCTAAATGTGAGTTTATCAGCTGCAGTGTACATGAGCCTAAAATTGTCCTGCTGTTGGCAAAGTTTACACTGCTGGATCATCTGTCGTCTCTTAATTCTTGTAGGAAAGCCCCTGCCTGTGCTCTTGACTCTAGTAAATTTTGTCGTAGCCTTGCTATTTGATGCTGACAAATGTTAAATTGCTGTGTTATCCGTGGTCTCTTAAAGTGTATATGACCCTAAATATTTATTTTCTATGTGTGTGTTCACATATGTGTATTTTATAGATCATAGTCTTTATCATTTCCATGTGCTACTTCCATCTGAAATAGCTAGTTGATCCTGCCAGTCTCCTTTCTTCTTTGTTCTAAACTGACCACACAAAGCACAGAAGCTGATCTGTGCTTACGTGGTGAGTTTTCTTCCTTTGGCTGGCTATTCAAAGGTACAAGCCACATGCAGACACACAGAAAACCTGTATTGGGTAGTTTGTTCAGCCACCATGCTATCCTCCAAATCATAGCCTGGTCAAACACAGGCTGCATCTTTCCTAAGGCCGAGCTTACTATGTAACACATTGTCCTGTAACCCCACTATCAGGAAGAATACGAGTGGTCACATGACAGCACTTTTTAACCCTGTAAAAAACTTAACCTCCTTGGCGGTATGATTCTTTCCGATTTTTTGTGCTGAAAGCGGTACCATTTTTTTGCATGGAAATATGTAGTTTTTTATTGTAGGCTGTAATTTTTAGGAATAACTCACTGAAATCTGTCCGAACAAAAGTCTATTAAACATTCCGGATATGATAAAATTTGAAACACAAAATCATAAACTATAATTTAATAAATAATCATAAAAAATAATAATATAATAATAATACATTTAATTCAATAATATAATCAAACCAAAAACACTGAAATTTGAAATACAGAGGCAAATTCGCACATCGCTGAGCAAAGTCGCAAAATTGTTTTCAGTGTCTGATGAGGAATTTCCCCCACGAATCATTATCACTCAATTCTGCAAGTGGTTCTGATTTACTATCGCTGTTCTCTAGCTGGTCTAAAACCGCTTTTGACGTAAAGGGACGCTTTTTGGACGCCATGGACTTTTCTAAGTTTCCAGGCAGAAAGAACATTCAAAATGCAGGCAGGGCACAGGACAAAGCAGTAGGGACAAAATGTATGTGAAATGCATTGAAATAGCAATGACAGCAAAAATGCCATTTTTTAAAAAATTCAAATTTCCCGCCGGTTCCGGCGCCCGTACGTCCCGACGTCACAGGGACCGGAACACAGAAGCCGGATGCCGGCATCGGCCGGAGGAGATGGCCGGGGACGCTGGAGGGGACAGATCGCTGGAGCGAAGGACAAGGTAAGTGCTGCAGGGACCCCCAGAGAACGCCGCATGGTAAGCCCGAGTGTAGCTCGGGGTTACCGCTCTTGGTATAGAAATTTTACCCCGAGCTACACTCGGGAACACCGCTAAGGAGGTTAAGAAAGATCATTGATGAAACTATGCAAAAGCAGTTATGGTGCCTGCATAGTTATAACTGTACTATAAAGTGTCTACAACATTGTATGTGTATGCTATCTACACTTTCACACTTGTAGTATTTAATACTTGTAGTAAAATACCTGCTTGTACTTTTGCTTAGTTTCATTTTGGCCAATTTTCCCTCATAAAGAAGGTACTGCTGAGCAATTTTACACTGCTGTCCCATCTGTAGTCCCTACATTTTCTATATAAGCGCTGGATAGAAATTGGCAAATTGCAGTCTTGCATCATTGAAAACATGCTCAGCCATAGCCATCTGCAGACCAATATTTATCCCCTGGTCAAAGCTAATTGTAAAAGAAAAAACATAATTCCACAGCTAAATATGAGCTGCCACTGTATGTTGTCACTGAGACTGTCTGTGAACATGTTCAGTAATGTTCAGTAACACCATGTACAGCTTTAAGGCATTTTGCATGCATGTTATTTAAAGATTTTTTTTTTATTTTCAATGTTCAGTGTTACCCTGGAAGCTACATGAAAAAACCCCTTCCAAACTATGTGGCATTTTATTTATTTTTTTCATTGATACATATCACCCATTTCAGTGTCCAACTTTCTTTGCCTTTTTGATGCTAGTTTGGTTAATAGCCAAAATTTAACAGCAAAATATGCCTTATTTAGGCTTCAATGGGATATTCTACAAAGTTCTGGTTTGCTGAATTTCCGAAAACATTTGCTGAACCCTTGGTGAATCAAACCTGGGCAGATTTGACAATCATTAAGTGTAGGTTCACACCTATGTGTTTTCCGTTGTGTTTTGCAGAAACGCACAGCAGTCCATTTAACATCATTTCCTATGGGGCAGGTTCACATCTCACTTTCACCCTGTGCATTTTTTTGGAAAGGGTCAGGGAATTTTTTAAATGCAAAAGAGCATTTTTAGTTCTATAGACTTCAGTGGAGATGCTGCAGAAAAGAACGTAGTGCGTTTTTGATGCAAGTGTGAGGCATTTTGCATTTTAATCTGGCCAGCAACAAGTTGGAAAAAAAAATGCAAAGAGCATCAAAAACATGGCAAAAAGCAAAACACATAGCAAAAAGCACTGCAGAAACAGATCAAACACAAACTGCATAGGTGTGAACCTAGCCTAAGGGCTACTTCTGAGTTGCAACACAGCACCTGGTGTGCACTGTGGTCCCGAAGGATGACCGCAGTACTGATGTGGTGACCCAAGTACATTGCACTGTTAATTTGTTTTAAAACAAACTTTATTGAAATGATGCACAATCATTTTATTAATTTCAATTGGCCACCACATGGTGAGAGGCTGTGGATTGCCTTGCTCTACGGTGAAGAAAGGTACTGCACACAGTACTTTTTTCCCACAACCCCCCGTACACCAACACAACACGAAACAAGGTATTTTGCCTTCTCATGTGGTGAAAATGTGCTAAAATAGCCACCCAATGCATTCCTACCGCATCTGGTGTGAATGAACCCTAATACTGGGTTAGCAACCATCTCATAACAGCTCCGTCCCTTGTATGACTAAGTTGGTTTTGTGACTATTGAAATATTTTCCTATTATTTGTCTGAAAAACCATCTCTTTCTGTAGTTTCTGTGTAGTGCATGCTGTGTGATTTTTACAGTCTGCACTTCTTTGTTGCTTGCTGGGTATTCTATGTTCACTATGTGAATGCTGTGCTATGGTTGTGCACTTTCTATTGTGTACCCTCCAAGTTGTGTTCTGTGTATGGTGTGTAGGCTCTGTACTCCGTACACTCAGTGGTGTATTTAGGTTTTGTGCTGCCCTAGGCAACACAAAAATCATCTGCCACCACGGACACTGATCAACTCTACCACCCCTTCCCTCTCCCATGGAGAAAGCCTGACAATGACCAACAACACCCATACCCCCTCCTGGGAGAGCCTTCTACTACCCCCCCCTCCGGCGATAGAGAGAAATACACCCATCTTCACAGCTCCGGACATCCCCGGGAATGAGAGTCAGGCTGTACATACACCATCAAGCAGCCTGCAGTCCCTCTCAGATCCCACCTGGTTCCCTTCTTCTGGAGGGAGGTGCTACCCCCCCTGAAAAATGCCGCCCTAGGCAAGTGCCTTGTTTGCCTTATGGTAAATATACCCCTGCGTACACTGTGCAACTTACATATGCCGTGCACACTTTATGCTGTGTATGCTATGTGTGCCCTGTGCTATGTATGTACTATGTGCTAAGTGTGCTCTGTGCTGTGCATATTCTGTACTGGGTACACTCTCTGCATTGTATAAGGCATGCTGTGTACATTCTGTGCACTCCCTGAGCTCTGTTATGTGTGCTCTGTATGCTATGTTGTGCTGTTTGCTCTGAGCACTTTGTATACTGAATGTTTAATGTGTTTTATATTCTCTTTTTGGGATGAGTGATATGTGTGCTCTGTGATGTGTGTGCCATCCTTAGTATTTGTAATCTGTGCTACTGTATATACGCTATGGAGTTGGTTTGCTAAAGAAAAATAAAGAAAAATAGACAGAGATGCACTCTGCAAGTCCAGTTGTTCCAGAGCTTAGTAAACAAGGTGAAGCCTTGCTTTACAAAGAAAAGCCAATCACATGCCAGAAAAATGAAAACAAACAAAAAAAAACAAAAAACATTTGTGCTTGCACATGATTGGATGATGGAAGTCAGCAGAGCTTACCCTCATTTACTAAGTTCTGGAGCAACTTACAGAGTGTAACTGCACTTGCACAGTGCACAGTCTATTTGCTTTTAGTATGTCAGCCCTGTTATGTGTTCTTTGCTGTGTATGGTTTGTGGTGTCTTTGTGGTGTGTTTGCTCTGTACATGTGTGGGTTCTGTTTGAAATGTGATGTTAATCTGCCCATTCTCACACTCACAATCACTGCAGAGTCAGCGGATTCCAATGCAGACAGAGGTAATTATATAATCTTGCTCATGTGATAAACAATAGTATATGCAGTATACAGTATATACCTGAACCAACATAGAAAACCCTTTTGGGAATTATAAATTATTCTCAATTGAACACTGTCACAAATAATGCATGCATGTGAAGTTATCATATGCAGTATTGTTTAGAACATTAACCTCAGTGTCTTATATGTTCTGAACTTTGAGTATGCACTATTTATATGCTTACCAAGTAATGGACACATAGAACTGGCAATGCTTTTCCTGGATATTGGTGGTATGCTGCAAAGTTGTACAGTCATGCATGAAAATATATTCACTAACCTTACAATAGTTGGCATGAGTAGAAGAATGCTCATATAACAAGTTTACTGGATTGATTTGCTTCTGGGCAGTTTGTTATATCATTATGACAGTTTACAGATTTCAACATTGTTTTTGCATTAGGGTTTTCTTGACGGGCAGCACATTGGCTATCTCAGGGTAGAAACAAAAGGAATTAACATGATAAATCAATAAGGAATTGATTCCTGGTGTATCTGGATTGAACATATGCTCCTTTTAAACAGGCTCACTTGATAAGAAACCCTTACCAATCTTTAGATGTGGTGGAGGCATTAGTTTTCTCTTTTTCAGGCTTTGTCCTTTTTTTTTCACCAGGTGATCATGCCAGTAATACCAGGTAGAGAAAAAAAATATGTATACGAGCGCGCCTAATTGCAGCAGCTATACATCAGGTTACCATACACCTTAAAAATACCATAAATCAAAAATGTAGCGCTACAGACCCAAGATATTCCAATGAAGACAGATAGGTGATTCATGCGAATAAATGTCTAAACAAGCATAACAGTTCATAAAAAGGGTGACTTTTAGTGATTTCTTCTCTGTCCTGCACTTCTGGTGCTCAGGCGTTGTGCAAAATAGTGCACACTCACCAGAACGCCCAGGAAAATGAGCGTTTAGTAATTATATATTCCCCTCATAGACATCAGCCGGTCAGGATAAGATAGTATGCTAGCCTCCCTCAAGAGCTCCTGGAAGTTACTGTTAGACATTTATTCGCATGAATCACCTATCTGTCTTCATTGGAATATCTTGGGTCTGTAGCGCTACATTTTTGATTTATGCCAGTAATACACTTTCTGTCCTAGGGTGATAACGCTCACTAATTGGGTCTATAAATATCACTCCTCTAATTAGACAAATGAATATAGTCATCAATAAAATGTTCATTTGTAATATTTTGTTGAGAATCGTTTACTGACAATGACTGCCTGATTTCTGGAACCCATGGACATTACCAAAGACTGGGTTTCCTCCTTTCTGATGCTTTGCCAGGCTCTAACTGCAGCTGTCTTCATTTGTTCTTTGTTTGTGGGTCTTTCTGCCTTTAATTTTGCCTTCAGCAAGTTAAATGCACAATCAATTGGGTTGATATCAGGTGATTGACTTGGCCATTGCAGAAAATTCCTATTCTTTTAATTCAAAAGCACCTGGGTTGCTTTTGCAGTGTGTTTTGGATCATTGTCCATCTGTACCGTGAAGCACCGTCCAATCAACTTTGCTGCATTTGGCTGAATCTGGGCTGACAGTATATCTCTAAACACTGCAGAATTCATGGGCTGCTTCTGTCTTCTGTCACATCATCAATAAACAACAATGACCCAGTGCCACTGGAAGCCATGCATGCCCATGCCATCACACTGCCTCCACCATGTTTTACAGATGAAGTTGTGTGCTTTGGATCATGAGCTGTTCCAAGCTTTCTGCACGTTTCATCCATCCAAAGAATGCTTTTTCAGAACTGGTCTGGCTTTTTTAGATGTTTTTTTGGCAAAGTCTAATCTAGCTTTTCTATTCTTCAGGCTTATGAATGGTTTTCACCTTGTGGTGAACCCTCTGTATTTGCGGTCATGAAGTTTTCTCTTGATTGTAGACTTTGACAATGATATGCCCACCTCCTGGAGAGTGTCCTTCACTTGCCTGGATGTTGTGAATGGGTTTTTTTTTTACCATAGAGAGGATCCTGTGATAATCCACCACTGTTGTCTTCCGTGAACGTCCATGCCTATTTATGTTGCTGAGCTCACGAGTGCCTTTTTCTTACCTGAGAATGTACCAAATTGTTGAGGTGGCCACTCCTAATATTGCTGCTATCTCTCTGATGGATTTGTTTAGTTTTTGAAGCCTTACAATGGCCGGTTTCACTTGCATGGACAGCTCCTTTGAACGCATGATGTAGGTTCACAGAAATATATTCCAAATGCAAATACCACACTTAGAATCAACTGCAGACCTTTTACCTGCTTAATTGGTGAAGAAATAGCCCACAATTGGACATGAAACAGCTTTTGATTCAATTGTCCAAATACTTTTGGTCCCTTGAAAAAGGGGGGATGGCTACTCTTAAGAGCAGTCATTCCTAAACCCTTCCTCCAGTTTGGATGTACATGCCCTCAAATTAAACCTGAGAGTGTGCATTTTCAGCCCATATCCATTATATAACTGTAGCTTGAATATGTTTTGGTAAATACCTGAAAAAAATATATGGACCTAACTGTATATTGTAACCTCCAACATGGAATGACATCAGATTGCACAGACAAATGAACTCAAAGCTTTGGAAGTTGGCCAGGGTGGCAAGGACATTAGGAAAGTAAAAATTAGCAAGGGAGAGGGTGATGGGCTCTCAAAAGAACCTACAATGCCATTGCCAAGAATGGAAAAAGTGATAGGTGCACCTTATTATTTGGATTTTGAAAAGGTTGGGTTGATGCATGACCTTAAAGAATTAAAAACTTTTCACAAGTTACATTCATGGTGCAAAGTATATTCAGTTTATTGGAATATTCTTTTTATTTTACTTAACAGATAAATAAAACATCGAAAAGTTGCACCCCAAGTACCTTTTCAATCCAGTGTTCTTTTAGTATCTCAGAGCTGGATGCAGAGAAATGCTATGAAATGCAAGCACAATTTCAAGTACGGGAGTCCTGTTTGTTTTATTACACCCTTAAAAGCCAGTGGAGCAACACTCTGTTCATGAAGAATGACAGTCTGTATGGTAGGAATTCCTATAATTTAGTTTACACATTTTGGAGAAGTTATATCAATGATCGCCAGTGTTCACCTGTTATTATTTGTGTTTGATTTTTTACAATTGTGTTTTTCGTTGACACTGTTTTTACTAGATGCATGTCCTGAAGTTGCCACATACAAGAGAGAGTCAACAATGGAGATGCAAAGACTTGCCATCATTTTGCTTTCAACGCTTATGTCTGTAGTATTTGTTTTAACAATATTCATTGGATGTTTTATGAAGAGGTAAATGAGTTTCATTTGATGGGCTGAATGTAATTTTATTTCATAAGGACCTTATGACTTGTGTATACCCTTGCTCCTATGTAGATATGTAGAGAGAAATTGACAGTTGTTTTAAGGAGTGGATGCTGTGTAATTTATAAGCTGTAATAGAACTTTTGTAAGCAGCTCGGAACATGGAGCATAATTATGACTTTTTATATCCTGAATGTAGAGCTACATTGCAGCATTTTAATGAAGCAGTGCAGAGTTTATTGCCCAAGAAATGGCAGTTCTATTATTTATAAGAGTGTTATTCCCTTATAAGCAGGACAAGAGTTGGGTTTGAAGCAAACTGTCAGTATGCAAATAGACTAAATGAAAATTGTACATTTGCATTGAATTGCTGAAAATAGAAAAATACACCAACAACTACTGGAATGGTTGATGTACATTTCTTTTTGCTTCTTGTGGCTTCCAGAGGGAACATGTCCCCAAATACAGCAATCTATTGCCAGGTAAAGTGGGTAGACACAAAAACTGGGAGTGTCAAGCCAAGGAGGCATTCAACATCCTGTCCTGTGTGGAGCCTGCCCACATAGCCTGATGTCATCAGTGAAGGCGATACATATTTTAAAAGCCCCACAGCCAAAGGCCTGGGAATGCTATGTCTGCCAGTGCCTAAGCCGGAATCGGGGAGATGCATCCCAAAACAATATACTACAGAAAAACCCACAAAGAAGGATATAGCACCTCAAAAGCTACCACGGCAGTATTATTTATTACCTGTTTGGTGCCTGTCAGGTGGCCGGCTCAGAAAGTCTCGGAGACACCACTGAGGTTTGGAGAGCATAGCGGCACGTCAAACATTAGCGGTTGATTATACTGCATTGACTCACACTTGTTGGGGTTGCGGCTGCCCCCTCCCTCCGCTCCTTCCTCCTTTAGTTGGGTAATATCCAGCATATCCACATTGGGACTCAATGCTCTGTTTTACACAAGAATCGGGGCAGACATCCACATCTTCAACAATTGGCACTGCTACAGAGGGACTTTTGGGGGACCTTGTTTCATCTGCGCAGGACAGGGGGACCTATGGGGAGGGGTGGGTGGGGTGCTCTGGAGTTGAGTGGGGGCCTGTCAGGGTGGTACTTTGGCTGTGGGGGGTGCAGGGTGGATGTAGGGGGGGGGACTGGTGTGCAGTGGAGATGTGGAGGGGGAGATCGGGTCGGGGTAAATGCATTGAATATATATGGTATGATATGTAAATCTTCACATTTATTGCATCTACAATAAATACTGTCATGGTAGCCTTTAAGGGGCTATATCTTTCTTTGGGGGTTTTTCTGTAGTGTACAGTCTATTTGCTTTTAATAAATCAACCCTAATGTTTCTCAATAAGTTCTCTTTTCACTATAAATATTTCATGCAATTTTAAAAAACAAAATATTTTTTTTCTGGCAGTTGAAATATTTGCTTACTGCTCTGTCAATTGCAAAAACATGGTGACACCCTTTGCTTGACACCTTGGCATCCTTATTCTGATAAAGAACTTCCTGTGTGTAAGAAACTAATAGACCCATACTTGGACAAATCCCCCTTGCTGTCTGAATGTCTCGTCTTGTGTAGTAAATACCATGCATTCATGACATCTTTTTTCAAATATTTGAATTCCTTTAGAAACTGCAATCACATCATGAGAATGACTGCTAATCATTATACAGAGGTGCAGGTAAAATAGCAAATGAAGTAGTAAAGTAAGGGTAAATTTCAGGTATTGCTCATAGAAAAAGGAACAGGTGCTGCATGCTGCCAGGCAAGAAGACAACAGGCACTCACTGTAAAGTGGCTTTAAACTCAAAAGCAAACATTTATTATATTGCACCTTACCAATTCTTAGATGTGATGGCTTCCTTTATTCTCACCTGGTGATCCTGACAAAAAGTCTAATATTTTTCAACAGAACAAGCTGTTCTGCAGATATAGGAGTTACAGGGCTGAGACAAACCATTTAACACTGACAGGGGTGCTTACAATGATCAGTTTTATTTATTTATGCAATACTTTTATCCCAAAATGAAAAAAAAAACATGTTGCTGTAACTGATTATATTATGTTAGCTGGAATTCAGCTTCAATTTTTAGTGTATCTAAATCTGCTAGTACATCTAACACCCCCCCTTCCCCAGATTAACAATTCTGCTGTCCAAAGGTGCCCCTATGCTTCTTCATCCAGAGTGGAGGCACTCTAATGCAGGAGGCCTGTTACTGGCTAGGTCACTAAGTGAAAACAGCTTTTAAGTGTTAACCCCTCAGTGACCTGTATGAATTGTATGAGATTGTCTTCAAGAGCATGTGCATCAGTTCCTCTGTGATAAATATTCAGAGTGTGTGCATTATCCCCTTAGTGTCCAGCCCTTAGCACACAGGCTTTAACCCCTTAGCACCCTGTCCCAGCTCAGTTGCAATAACCCCTCAGTGCCCATTCCTCTGCTTATATGTGCTAAACTTACGGTGTCCGGTTTTATGTCCATTACTTCTTCAGTGTTCAGTCCTCAGGCATGTATGTTAACCTCTTAGCACCCAGCTCCCAGCTCATGTAGGTTAACATGTAAGGTCCACAGCAGTCAGTACCCAAAGTATATGTTTTAGCTAGGGTTGCCACCTCATCTCTTTACCTGCAAAAAATATGTGCATTTATTATTTTTGTGCAAAAGATGAACTTACCCTTTAAAGCTAGGGTTGCCACCTCATCCCTTTAAAACCGAACACATAATAATTACACAGGTTCTGTGGCTGATTAAGGTGGCAATTAATCTCACTTAGTGCCTTCTCTGTATTAAATTAGCCTCAGAACCTGTGCAGGCAATATGTGTTCGGTTTTAAAGAGATGAGGTGGCAACCCTAGCTTTAAAGGATAAGTTCATCTTTTGCACAAAAATAAAAAAATGCACATATTTTTTGCAGGTAAAGAGATGAGGTGGCAGCCCTAGCTAAAACATATACTTTGGGTACTGACTGCTGTCAGGTAAAAAAATGTGCATTTATTATGTTTGGCTGCAGGAGCCTGTAAAGCATTGCACCAGTGATCAGCAGTTTGTAGTGACATTCCTTTGGTATGAATCAGCTAAGGTAACCAGACTTTGTGTTGTATGACCCCTTAACCAAGGCTTGGAGGCATTTTTAAATATTGTGAGACAACTAGACAACTTTAAATACTGCATATATTACCCACTGTCATACCCTTCACACTCCTCTCCTGCATCATACCTTTTACACTTTTCTCCTGCATATACTACCCACTGTGTTATTCTTCACACTCCTCTCCTACATATAATACCCGCTGTCTTACCTTTTACACTTCTCTCTTGCATATACTACCCTCTAACTAAAACATGTTGCGCTCCCAATCTCTAACAAACTTATAAATGAGCGACTTCAAATTATATATCCATGAAAAACAAAACTTTTTTAGTTATATGGTCTTTTTTACACAGTTTGAGTATGTGATAAATGTTAGTGATCCAGAGGAATATTTAAGTGGCTCGCAAGTTACACACACATATTTTCTATATATTACCCTCTGTCATATCCTTTACACTCGTCTCCTACATATATTACCCGCTGTCATACCCTTTACACTCTTCTCCTGCATATACTACCTGCTGTCATACCCTTCACACTCCTCTCCTGCATATACTACCCGCTGCCATACCTTTTACACTCCTCTCCTGCATATACTACCCACTTTCTTACTCTTCACACTCCTTTCCTACATATAATACTTGCTATCAGGGACGGACTGACTCTTCGAGAACTCGGGCACTGCCCGAGGGCCCAGAGTCAGTAGGGGGCCCCATGAGATGCCCCTGGTACCTTTCATAGGCTTTTTTGGGTTTGGTTTGAGTGTGAGTGAGGACACAAGGGCCCCATAATCCCCTATTGCCTGGGGGCCCCATGAGTTGTCAGTCCGCCCCTGCCCACTATCATACCTTTTACACTTCTCTCTTGCATATACTGCCCACTGTCATATCCTTTATACTCCTCTCCTACATATACTACCCCCTGTCATACCCTTTACACTCTTCTCCTGCATATACTACCAGCTGTCACACCCTTCACACTCCTCTCCTGCATATACTGCCCACTGTCATACACTTTACACTCCTCTCCTACATATACTGCCCACTATCATACCCTTCACACTTCTCTCCTGCATATACTGCCCGCTGCCATACCCTTCACACTCCTCTCCAACATATACTGCCCACTGTTATACCCTTTACACTCTTCTCCTACCTACTGTCATACCTTTAACATTCCTCTCCTGCATATACTGCCCACTAAGACACTTCTACATTGTTGTATCGACAATCTTTCTTGTTCTTGCTACTTTATACATAAAAAAGACTGCATATCGAGAAACCCCTGTGTACAATGGATTCATTGAAAGATGCCATCACTTACAGATTGAAGGATAAAAAGTGCATAACAGGTAATATTATATTCTTTATTTAGGAAAAGCACTGTAGTAGCCTATCATAATAAAGTCATTTATAAATATTTCATGTTTTGGTTTTTTTAGGGGGATCTTTCAGAAAGTGTTATTGGTTAGAGAACCATTGGGGGTTATTTACTAATACTGGAGAGTGGAAAATCTAGTGCAGCTCTGCATAGAGACCAATCAACTTCCAGGTTTTATTGTCAAAGCTTAATTGAAAAAGCTGAAGATAGAAGCTGATTGGCTTCCATGCACCATATTCTGAGTGCTGAGTTTTAGAAAATCTCCCCCATTGTGTTCAAGCACTTTAAATCCCAAGCATTCTAATTATTATATTCTGAGCCTACTGATATCATGTACTTAACTCTGGCATGTGTGATGAAAGATAAATACTTTTAGCACAAAAGCAGACAGGATGCTTCGAAACCAACGCTTGCAAGATCAGTAATATGTCTGAAACAGATAAAAATAACGTGTCTTTCATGATCTGTCATATATATATTTATCTGTCTGCTCTTTTAACAGGGTGAAGAAATGTGTATTTCCTATCATACCTGATCCAAAAAATTCATTTTATGACTTGTATGACAGTCACAATGGATACCTACAGGTAACATTTACTGTTATATGTATATATATATATATATATATATATATATATATACATATATATATATATATTC
The DNA here is from genome assembly GCF_062004578.1 of Staurois parvus. Lineage (NCBI taxonomy): Eukaryota > Metazoa > Chordata > Amphibia > Anura > Ranidae > Staurois > Staurois parvus. The sequence continues at coordinate 8,581,695 of NW_028318430.1, read as the reverse complement.
AGTGTAGTGTCTCTTTAAATTTTCACACATAACATAAATGTTTTCAAATGTGCAAATTCACACTTATTCTTCACTTATTCACTTTCCATGACTTCTAAATTGGCTCATATAGTCAAATGTAAACAGTTGTTGGGATGAATTAATAAAAGGTAGTGAAATAAACATATAGAATACTGCACCAAGCTCTCTCCAGTGCTGGAAATGTATGTAGAGCTAACCTTGTGAAGGCCACTGTGTTTCTAGGCACCCATAAGCTCTGCACAACCAGACAACGTGCATTTTCCACACTTTCATCCACAGTCAGTGAACAGTCCATGAGCTTGTTTTTTTATTTTATTAAGGGATAACTTGGATAGGGTAATAGAGATTATGGGATGCCCGATTTGACTGAATCAATGCACGGGGGCAACTTACTTCCTATTTACAGAAACAAATCCTGGACTGTTCTTTTCATTGAAAGCCATCAGTCATTGCAGATCAGTAGCAACAGCCCCTTACGGGCGTGGGACTTGCAGCCACCCATTGAAAATCTGCTTGTCTTGTAAACTACATGAAGAGATGCCTCCTCTCCCCTGTAGGACTGCTCCCAGCTCTACAGCCTGCAAAGACTACCAGCCCTCCTGGCTGCTCTGAAGATCTCCCAGGACAAGGATAAAGGATTAAGCACAGCGCTGTCCTTTGAAAGCTTGCTACACGTGGCATTCTCTCCCCTTGTGAATCCCTGGGTGTGCTGATGTACTCACTCTGTCCTCCTTGCTCCCACTGCTCCTAGGCCTTGATCCTGTTCATTTCATACTACTGAATGGATCTTCCTGAACCATCCCAAGCCCAGCCTGGAGGTCAGCCTCCTTAGACCTAGGGGACCCCTCCCAGGCCACTGACAGTCTCCTCATCACTCCATCTTTCGCCTGACTCCGCAGCCGGCCTGACTATCCCATGTTTATGGGCTCGTCCACCACTCTACCAGGGCCTCCAAACCTGGAATTGGTTAGACCCCCATAAACATGCAGATTAGGTCTCCACCTATTGGCTTCTGGAAGGTTCCCATGGTCCTTCAGAACCAGGTGGAGGCGATAGTGTCCCAACATGTTAAGCCATCCAGCTTGCCTGGAGTAGCCTGACCTTAATCAGAGACTCACACAGTTATCATGAATCAAACACAATAGATTTGCCTGCATTATTCTACTAGCACACTAGCGGGTGCTACTTGTAGAGTACATAACCAAAAACCTGGACTCACCTTTTGGTTATGCGAGAAGCATTGCAGTAGCATGTATGTATTTTAGCCTTTCCATTATTCTTTATTCATCCACGTAAAACTGTTAACATTACTTTATGTAGAATAAAAAAAATATATACTGAAATTCAGATTAGTGGGTAAATCTGCATCATGTTTTCATCATTTGCTCAGTTTGAATTTTCTGCTTATGTGACAGTTTTATATTACATGAAATGTGTAACTACTCATGCAGGTGATAACTACACAATCATTAGGTATGACACAGACACATGCAAGCAAAGCACTCACAGGCACAGAGAGCTCACTCTTGCAGGTAAGATGATGTGTTTCATTACATGAGGACATTTATGACACAAAACTGAGGGCATGCATAGGGACCAGCTAGCTGAAGCAATGCATAGTAGCTAGCTGAAGCCACACTATGTGAGCCCATCATTACAAGGTTAGGCAAACAAACGACACAGGGAATGTAGCTACACTAATACCTAGTTTAACATATAAAAACAATGCCTTTAAGAAATAGAGATCAATGAATAAAGTCCAACAACCTATAGGCACCAAATAGGACTCACATTAATAAACTAAAAGCAAAATATTTTACTATAGGTAAGGAGCTGTTTTATTAACCTCTTCACGCCGGCCACACACAAATGTATGGCCTCCCGGCGTCTGGGCCTAGATGCCGAGCGGCTGCACATAAAAACATATGTGCTGAGAGCATGCGCCCTGCACGCTCCCAGCACACATGTCCGGTACTCACGGAAAGGTCCCGGTCTTCTCTTTCGCTCGGGACCTTTCCCGATCATGTGACCGCTGTGACGGCACATCACTGCGGTCACATGATCCCTAAACCCCGCCCGTCCCGCCTCCCGACTTCTGAAATTATTAAAGGGCCGGGAGGCGCCGGTGAGAAGGGGTTAAACAATTCCACATATGTTGTTACTTTTGTCAAGTTTAATCTGTTAAAAAATGTACCCAACAGTGAGACAAAGGACATCAGGAGAAGAGGGCTTACCAATCCCTGTTATTGATGGGAATCATTTCCAGAATAAAATCCTCACTTCATTTTAAAATGTAATGCCTGTATTGCATAGCAAATGCTAATAATATTCGAGGTCAAATCAGATGATCTTTCTACTGTAAGAGTTCTCCTCTTGTGGCCCTACGCTTTTACCTCTTCTTTGAACTCCATAATGTCTTTTAAAGTGACCCTGTTGCTACAGAAATAAACAAGCAAATTCTCCCTGCAAAAGAAGTTTATTAACGCATACTGTTTGGCAGACTTTCTTACTGCATGCCATGGTTTCTCCTACCAGCCAATACACTATGTACAATGTCCTTTAGAGACATAGTGGCTGGTGGATGGAACCACAGCATGCTGCAAGGGACACAACATCCTACACATCTGAAAGTGCTGAACAAAAAAAATCTAAAAAAAAAATAAAATGAAACTTTGTGTCTATAACAGCATCATTTATTCATACAATAACAGTTGCATAGAGAGGGCACCCATCAATATAGTCCTTCAGAAGTTTAAAAACATATAACTTGAATTTAGCAGATAATCACTTGATAATACATAATAAACATCACAACAATAAAGCCCTGTATATCTAGGGGTGTTCATTTTTTTGAAGCAGGGCTGCTTCCTTAGGACCCAATATTGTTGGGCTGTGCATCACAAATTTCATTGGCTGGTGGTCACTAAAATTTGACACAATCTTTAAAAAATCACATATAAAAGTACAGAAATGTTTACATTACACTGAAATTACAATCAAACATATCACATCTATAACCAATATTATGTTCATCTTATTCTTTATAATTAATTACAAACAGTATCCAACTTAAAATGAACTTGTCTGTCCCTTGGATGATTGTATAAATAACTAGATATGTATAGCAAAGCACTGTCCCAAGTTTAGGCACATCTGAGCCACCCTGCTCATATTGGAGAAAAGGCAGACTTAAAAGACCCAAAAGGTTAGAGCTTTTAGCTCCAAAGGGACCTGGAGAGGAAAAAGGTGAGCAACACAGGGGGGCTACATGGAGAAATAATACTCAATAGCAGAGGTTGTATGCCAAAATGGCAATATCTGCCACCACCATATTCCAAGGAACTGCAGGAGACTCCCCTCCACTTCCATGTCCCCATCTCTGATATAACCAAATATGTTGAATAGCAGCTGTAGTTCTGCAAGAGAGTGAAGACTGGTGTTTGAAGATTTCCAACTCCATGGAAATCTTCAAACACTGGAGTAGTACAAATCTTTTTCTGTAGGGTCTCTTCGGTCTTTTTTTGTGTAGCAATGGAGTAACTTTGATATATACAGATATGACCAGGTAGTATATTTAATCATTTGTGTGAACAATTATTTCATTTATCCATTTCCATGCATGTATGTTAATCTAGGAATGGATGAAAGCATCAAGAAATAATGCACAGCTTGAAAAAATAGAATCGATTTTGGATGAGCAAGATGGAGAGCAAATGTCGACATTGCTTAAAGATAATGTGGCTGTGATCTTGGACAACCAGTGTTTGACTGAGGAACCAAAGGACTCTGCCATGATTACAACCGCACCACATGTTCAGAACGTATCTGATGCTTGTTTTAGAAATATGAACTTCACAATGAATGACAGCATGTATGTTATGCTTTAAATAACTGCAGTAGTACTGAAATGTGCAAACACAATGTAGATTGACCTCACATAAAAAAGTGATAGTTGCATTGATGTTTGTGGTTAAGCAAATTTTCATTCAGATGACAAAAAAACTAAAAAAAGAGAGCAAGATATGCTTCTTCAAGCTGCAGTAATCTACAATAAAGGTGAAATGTTAGTACTAGCAGACCGAGAGATTATTATGGGGGATAAAAGCACAGAGGTCCAGCACTGGCACATAATGGTTTATTCTGCCAGCAATAAAATTTGACAAACAATTTTGGATAAAATGCACATCTTTATAAAAACTGATGTCAAAGGGATTACTATGCTACTTCATTAGTTCTTGTTTTCGATTGACATACACCATCTTGCCAAAAGTTTTGGGACACTTGCCTTTACATGAACTTTAATGGCATCCCAGCCTTAGTCTGTAGGGTTCAATATTGAGTTGGTCCACCCTATAACAGCTTCGACTCTTCTGGGAATGCTGTCCACAAGGTTTAGGAGTGTGTCTATGGGAATGTTTGACCATTCTTCCAGAAGCACATTTGTGAGGTTAGGCACTAATGTTGGACGAGAAGGCCTGGCTCACCAAATATTGATTTGATTTGGATTTCTCTTCTGTTCATTTAATTTCCATTTTGGTAATTAATACAAATAAACTATGAAAACTTCTATTTCTTTTTTTGTTATATATCTTTTATTAGATTTTTTTGGGTACAAAATACATCAAATACAGACATGTCTGGATAAGAAAAAAAAACAATAACAAGCTTCTCCTACACATCCCAAAAAACCTCATATCATAATTTCCCTACTCCCCTCATCCCACCCCTTCCCCCCCCCCCAAAATTTCCTAAAACTGCGCCACTTTCCTGTTTTTTTCTTCATCTTTGTCAGTCTATATCTGTATTCCCTTCCCCCTAGCCCATTTTCTCTGTGGGGCATCCTTAAAAACTCCCCCCCATACTCATTTACTTCTTCCTGAGCAGTTCATAATATCTTTTAGTTGTTTTAAAGACCAATCACTTACTCCATATTTTACTAAATTTTACCATTGTATCCTCTTCAATAAGACACAACTTCTCCATCCTATAAATGTTATCTACTCTATTTACCCAGTCATTCATACTTGGTGGGTCAGGGGCAAGCCAACATTTCAGGCCCTTAGCCGCACTAATTAGATGGTATAGTACGCTATCCTTGCGTAGTTTTATAGAATATTCAAATTTTATAAAATAAATAAATCCATGGGTCTCTCTGTATAGTAGTCCCACATACTTCCTAAATATATTGTAATACTTCCTTCCAATATTCTTGTATCTTTGGGTATTATCACCATATATGTATCATTGTACCCTTTCCCCCACAACCTCTCCAACATAATGGTGAGACTTCTACTTGTTGTTTATGTGCTTTACTTGGTGTGATTTACCATCTAGTCATACATTTATAATTAATTTCCACCGTTTTCATGTTTGTAACCTCATGTGCTAATTTGAACAAATTATTCCTCTGTTGTCAATTCAACTTTGATCCCAACTCCCCCTCCCATTTTTCCAATAATTAAGGGGGGGCGTCAGTACCTTCTATATCCATAAGAATCTTATAAATCTTAGAAGTGCCCCATATCAGGCAAACTATATTCCATTAGTAAATTAAATAAGAGGAGAACTGGGGAGGTTGTCAAAAGGCGGCGCTTCCTGGATAAATTTGGTAAAGATGGTGATAGTACCAAAAATTTTGTATAGGTTCCATATGCTTCCAATATATATACCAGGATCCTTTTTGGGAAAATACAGAAGATGATACGTAAGTTTATCTGGGCTAATAAAAAAACAAGAATTAGGCACGAGACATTGTGTAGGGCAAAAGGTAATGGGGGTTTGGGGTTGCCAAATGTTAAGAGTTATTACCAAGCGGTGATACTTTCACAAATAATAGATTGGTTATTTAACTCACAAAGGAAAGGTTGGGTGAATATGGAAGAGACGTTTAGTAAGGCACAGTTAGGAAAGTTGGTTTGGCTACCACACAAGTTTTGCACATTAGATGGGAACACTAGTTCACTGACAAAGAAAGTTTTTAGTGTTTGGGACAGATTGCACAATCAAAAAGGATGGAAATATAACTCGGGTATGATTCCTTTGGTGGGAACGGAGTATTTCCCACCAGGGAAAGATAATATCTCTGGGAAATGAATCAAAAATCAGAATACACGTTTAAAAGATATATTGAATAAGGGGAGTATACATACTTTTTTTGAATTAAAGGAAAAAAAGTTTTATTTTTCACATTAGATGAGTGGCAGTATGTTCAATTGGCTCACTCTGTTTCGACACTCCCACAACCTCTAAGGATGTTGGAGGATCAGTACGCATTTGAGAAACTGTTGAGCAAACACTTCTATTTCTGAAAACATTCTTATTTTACAGCAATTTGTCACACCTGCCTAAAACCTTTGTACAGTAACATAGGAGTATATATATATATATATATATATATATATATATATACACAGTATATATATATATATATATATATATATACATATACTATATTGTCAAAATATTGGGACGCCTGTCTTTACTTTAATGGCATCCCAGTCTTAGTCCGTAGCCGAAGGCTGTCCACAAAGTTTAGGAGTGTCTATGGGAATGTTTGACCATTCTTCCAGAAGCGCATTTGTGAGGTCAGGCACTGATGTCGGTTGAGAAGGCCTGGCACGCAGTCTCCACTCTAATTCATCTCTAAGGTGTTCTCTCGGGTTGAGGTCAGGACTCTGTGCAGGTCAGTCAAGATCCCCCACCCCAAACTTGCTCATCCATGTCTTTATGGACTTTGCTCTGTGCACTGGTGTGCAGTCATGTTGGAACAGGAAGGGGCCATCCCCAAACTGTTCCCACAAAGTTAGGAGCATGAAATTGTCCAAAATGTCTTGGTATGCTGACACCTTAAGAGTTCCCTTCACTGGAACTAGGGGGCCAAGCTCAACCCCTGAAAAATAATCCCACACCATAATCCCCCCTCCACCAAACTTTACACTTGGCACAATGCAGTCAGGCAAGTACCATTCTCCTGGCAACCACCAAACCCAGACACAACCATCGGATTGCCAGACACAGAAGCATGATTCGTCAATCCAGAGAGCACGTCTCTACTGCTCTAGAGTCCAGTGGCGGTGTGCTTTACGCCACTGTATCTGACACTTTGCATTGCACTTGGATGCAGCTGCTCGGCCATGGAAACCCATTCCATGAAGCTCTCTACACACTGTTGTGCTAATCTGAAGGCCACATGACCTTTGGAGGTGTTTAGCTATTGACTCTGCAGACAGTTGGTGACTTTTGCTCACTATGTACTTCACAAGTTGGAGGCATTTCTCAGCAGTGAGAAGTGAAGTCCTATTATGTTTATTTTTGTAGAGGCTGTGGGGGGTTGAACAGATAGTTTGTGGACTCTTTTTTAAAGATGATGCAAAACCCAACATTTCATATTCTTGATGTGTGCCTGCTGTGCCATGTACTTGTATGAACAAGTATCCTGTGCTCTTTGTATTGCTTCCTTTATGTGAGATACCTGGTGTTCTCACCAGTCCCTCTGCTTTCCTTTTAAGAACTGATCATATTAAGCATGACAGCACAACGTGGTCAGTTCTCTAGGTATGCAGGGAACTCAGCCTGCTCTCCTCTAATGATTAGACTTGTCCTGCACCCCCCCCCAGCCCCGCACAAATATTTGCTGGTAAGACCAGTGTATTGCTGTTTCTTCTCGCCTGGCATTTATGCAGCTGAGAACAGAGGGCATGTAATCACTTATAACAAAAAGGGGGAAAAAGCATATATCATGTTTTTTATATCTGTACACAAATCTCTGCATTTCATTTATTTTTTAAACTGAATGGGTTAATTCACAAGGTGAATGTTTACAATTACTTTAAGCACACTTATCCTTCATACAGTAGAAAAATCAATAACAGCAAAAATAAACAGAAATGTGAACTGAGAGAAGGTCAACTTCCTCTGCAATAGGATTTTAGGTATTTAAAGGCACTTTTATGCTATGCATGTGTAAAGGAATTTGGGGCTCCAGTTTTTCCTATTACAGCACTGGGTCTGATCATACTATGAAAGCAGACCTTCCTACTTATCAGAGGATCTGAGAATGGGAATAGTAAGGCTTAAACCAAAACTCCAGAACAGAAGCAGGTGAGAATCTGCATGTTTGCAAACATTTTTATAATGTATTTTTGATCTGATAAGGAATGTTTTCTCCATGTTTTATCTTAAAATAGAACTATTGGGAATCATTTTTACAATTTATGATAGAATAAGGGAGGGATATAACACCTGCCAGCTTTATTTGCCATCTATGTCCAATTGGGGAGATTTCCCATAGCCAGAACTGGAAGTAAGAGCAAATCCCTCCAACGGGATGGTAACCCCTGGTTGTCCCCAGGGTCATTAGAACTTCATTTAGAAGATTTCCCCTCTATCCCTGTTCTGGTTACGACCCAAAATTTGGGATTTACTTTCTCAGTGATAATGACTGACAGGACAAGTTTCTCAAACTCCCTCTCCCTTTCCACTCTATCCAAAACTAAAACAAAAGTTTTGCCTTTAGGTGTACTTTAAATTAGGGATACACCGATCAGCTGACCAATCAGATGTCATCTATCCCGAACTGTCATTGCTGCAAGTAGAGGAAAGAAAGCAGTAAGTATTTCAAATCCCCGCTGCTTTCTCTCCTCTCCTACCACTGACACTCAGCATAGGATGCCTGCAAGGAGGTTTCCTGCACTGCTCCTGTGTGAACTTTGGCTATGACAAGCCTGAGTTCACACAGGAGCAGAGGGGAAACCGCATGCAATTTGGACAAGAATCTCATTCCTGTTCAAATTGCATGCTATTCATGCAGTGCAATTTGCGGCCATTAATGCAAATCACACCGCAAAGTATTGGTACTCGGTATCGGCGAGTACTTGACTGGAAGTATCGGTATTCGTACTCACCAATAAGAAACCATTATCAGTGCATCCCTACTTTAAATGTATCATAACCAAAGCTAAAATCTAGAATCATATAATAAAATAAAATTTTAAAAAATTATTTTTTATTCTTTAACCACTTTACAACCATGCTAGAGCCGAATGACAGCTACAGTGTGATTGTCCAGTTCTGGGAGGGCGTCATGTGACGTCCTCCCAGAATGCACTCCCAGCGTGCACACATGCTACAGACACAGCTGATCACATGACTAGGTAAAAGGCCAATCCCAGCTGCCTTTACCATGTGATTAGTAGATCACAAAGTAAATACAGTTGCCGGTTATCGGCAGCACTTTCCTCACACTTTCACAGCATGTGGAAAGTACATCCGATAACCAGCAAATGTCACAGAGGACATCCACACTGATCATCAGGGCACTGATGATCAGTGTCCTGATCATCAGTGCTGCCCATCAGTGCCCAGCAGTGCTGCACCTCAGTGCCCAGCAGTGCCACCCACCAGTGCCCAGCAGTGCCACCCATCAGTGCCCAGCAGTGACACCCATTAGTGCTGCCCAGCTGTGCCGCCGAACAGTTGCGCCCATCAGTGCCCAACAGTACCGCTCAGTAGTGCCGCATATCAGTGCCGACAGTCAGTGCCATCAGTCAGTGTTGCCAGTCAGTGCTGCCCATCAGTGCCCATAAATACCACCAAAAGAAAGCTCTATTTGTGTGAAAAAATTTATAAAAATGTTCATATGGGTACCATGTTGCATGACCGTGCAATTGTCATTGAAAGTGCAACAGCACTGAAAGCTGAAAATTGGCCTGGGCACAAAGGGGGTAAAAGTGCCTGGTAGGCAAGTGGGTAATTAATAATAACATTTTGTTAGTGATTGTTATGTGACTCAGTACAGGGAATGTTTTTACATTATCAGTAATGGTAAACAGTATATCTCTTAACAAATGCATTAAAATATAGGCTTTCACTTCCGTTTTCTTTAAAACTATATTAGTGACTACAATATTGATGTAGTTAATAGAATGTTATTTCTGTTTTGCTATAATGTATGTATTATTAAAAAATAAAGCAAACTTGTAACCTATACTCTTGGACTGACTTAATTAAACCTCGTTGACTTGTCACACATTACATGCCATGCCATGTACTGCACAATGTAATATATTTTTTTTATCTAAGCCATTTCGTTTTAGCTCAGTAAATACTAACAACTGAGAAATTGCCTCTACTCTACACTTTTCATTTGTTTTGTAATTTATCTGCACTAGTTATCTAAGATTTATATTCAGGCCACCAAACTTCCCCGTGAAGGTTTTGTAACATGTGCACCTTTGTGATGTTAAGTATTGTGATCAGCACAGATGTAATATACAGATATACGCCTCTACATCTGCTTTCACACACACACAGCAGACATCAGCACAGTCACACTTCCCTTCTGAGATCTGGTTTATCTCCCATTCAGAAAAACAAGTTCAACATACTCATCTGTAATATGTAGTAGCTCATAATTGTCAGAGGGGATGATAAGCTTCATTTATTCAGAAATGTCCCTTTTTTTCTATGTACTATAAGTGATTAAACATCCATTTTCTCATGGTATGAGAATATTAAAGTGTTACTAAACCCACAAAAGTAAAATCAGTCTGTATATGCAGTAAAGCATGCTTGTTATACTTAGTGGAACCTAAGGGGTTAATCCTCTGCATTGTGTAAAATCGCTATTTGACCCTGACTTCTCTGATCCCCTTCTTCCAGTTATCTTCTGATAAGACATATCATGTAGAGACACTCTGCACATGCTCAGTTTGGTGTGTATTGCTAGAGATGTATTTTTTTTTCTTGGGAGAGTGCCTGTGATCAGCACACGGTCAATCAGCATTGTCCAATCAGAGGTCAGGAGTTTTACATTTTTCCAGAGCAGAAAGCAAACTCCTCCTACAAGCTTTAACCAGTGCTCTGGACACTGATAGAAGTCACAAGACTGCTTTAACTGCTGATGAGAAAAGGTATTTAGCAGTTTATATTTACTAAAATAATTGCATTTCCATGTTCCGTGTACTGTGGGAGATATAATGGATGCAGGGTCCTGGGTTTAGTAACACTTTAAAGTATACTATATGTGACCCAATTGCTACAGTTGCATATGGGCTCTAAAATGGCAATGTCATTTCAAATGTTATTTTCTATGTCTTTAAACCTGCAGTTTTTCATTACATATTACCTAGTGATTCTGTTATGAATGTTTTTTAGGTGCTTTCTTTTATAGGATGACAACGCTATGTTCCTCTCTCCCATTTATGCTCCTGTGTTTTCAAACTGTCACATGCTCTCCCTGTAGAGATGGCAAGGAGCATATCAACACACTTAGGTATGTTCCACTATTTGTCACCATCACGAAAGGTGTTGCAAGAAATGCTATAAAGCCTTTTCTGGATTGCATGCATGTGGACAGGAAGTGCCTGCAACAAGACTGCAGGGAAATAGGAGCCAGCACGGAGATGCCATAAATAATGAAAGAAAGGGGGAAAGCAATATTTTATTTAAAAATTAATTGTTTTAACAAATTATTTTTAATTAATTTAGGGTTCATATCTAATTTTTTTTAATCAGAAGAATTTTATTGAGCAAATTCAGAGAACACACCAAACACAAATAGAGTGGACATTGCTATAAATAATAAGAGAGCTGAGAGCTGGTCAGGATATCTACTCATGAGCAGCTGCACAAGGGGATAGAGGAGAGAACAGGAGAACCCCTATAGATCCATATCCACCTTCTGGAACAGCCTGCATGAGAGTATCATCCCATCCTATCAATCCTGGAAGGATTAAAAGCGTATTTGCCTGGATCTATTCAGGCAAATATTAAGGTGAGCGCATAGGGAGACCACTAAGCACTCGGCGAGAGGGAATAAGGAATCCACCTGCACACTGCACTTTATTTTAAAAGACTTTTGATATTTATTTTATTATATGCACGTGCACATTTATATAAGTTATTGCACAATATAAATGGAGTAATCACAGTGGATCAGAGGAGCACTAATCTAGAGTGTATGGATTTGTATTTTCTCAGTCACAATCAATTTAGGACTAATTGCTATTAATCACATGTATGAAGATTTTTGATTTATTTATTTATATAATTTGTTTGATTCACTAGTCACAGTGACCCACTATTTATTACTGTTATTTATGTTATTATTGTATTTATTGGTCACAGAGAGTTATGAATGGTTATAGTTAAACAATCATGCACCTCTAGGAGAAAGAGATATATATACTAGGTAATAGGAGCGCGGCACTATTTATTTATAATAGAGTGGACATTGCTGCTCTCAAGGAGGAATCTGTGTCACCCAAGAACAGGAGCATGTTGTCAGCATAGAGCATGATCTTCTCATGTATTCCAGCATACATACACCCAATAATATCGACATGGAACCTGACCAATCCCACCAAAGGTACGATGGTCAGGGCATATAGCAGCGGTGACAAAAGGCGCCCCTGTCTTGTCCATACAAAAAAAGAGGGTTGTGAAAAGAGATTCACAGAAAAGCGGCTACATAATGAACAGAACGTGACACTCAGGAAATAATTTCCAAAAATTATGCTTTATTACACATATATAGATATGACATATGGGCATTTGCCCTGGTTTACCATCACCTCAGTATGAGACAATACACACAGACCTAAAACCATTTAAAATGACACCAGAACCGGTCTAAATGTGTGTGTACAGCAGGGAAAATGGCTACATGAGTCTAGTGTCCCTGTAGCACAAACACATAGGTGAACACTTCCCTAGGGAGGTGTATCCAAAAATTATGCCATGGGCATACCAAAATGGAGGATATAAGGGATTAAGCAGTAACCATTATGGCAAATCCCTATCAAGGAATCCAAAAGTTATGCTATAATGTGTATATCACATGTATGCAATTGAGCAAGCACAATATGCGTCAAAAAGGAGAGTAGCAGGCCTCAGGCCTGTATGCAGAAAGACATAAATGTCAAATATATTATACAATACATTCCTGTGCCGGCACAAGTGGTTGGGGCCCATTCATCTGTAATATAGATAGCTGTTTCCTAAAGCTCTTAGATGGGAATATGCCCCATTTATTTCCAGGATGGAGGAAAAGATGCACACAGCAGCATTCTGCTTGAAATGGTTTCTTCACCACTGCATGTGGACTATACACCACTTTTGTAGGAAAAGATATGACACATCCCAAAGACTCTTCTGCCTGTTGAGATATATATGATGGTATATCTTGTTTCCTATACATAGCACCATGATGTCCCCATCCTGTAGTGAAACAAACAATATGTGGAAAGTCACTGACAGAGCTAACACTCTATGGAAGATATATAGGTCATATAGATCACAGAGGACCATATATCTAATGTCCTGTAACGATCCACTCACCACCTGTGCTATGGATAACAGGAATGAAAGAAAAGTCCTTCATAGGTACTGCCATACAGGGCCAAGGCGGCCAAGGAACCACCGCTGACATCCGCCGATATACCGCGGGTTCCAGCCCCTTCTCGGCGCTTGTGCTGCTTAAGCTTGCCTCATGGCTTGTGAAGATGGCTTCCTCCCTATGGGTCAGCGTGCGTTCCACCTAGTGCGCATGACCGGAAGTGACGTATCTGACGTATGACGTCAACGCGTTTCGCCGATGGGCGTATCTCACTCAGCTTCGTCAGGACCAATGAAACAACCGCATTTCAATTGCCTATTTATAGTGGGTTGAGACCCACCCATTTATGCAAATCACCAACCTGCAGTTATTCCCAATGGAAAGAAAGGGCTAAATACTTAGCACAGCTGCTGGTCATTGTTGAATATAAAAAAGACTGACATCCGGAGACAACAGACAGGAGAGAAATTTTAGTAATTTTGATGATGCATACATTGATCAAAAACTCATGTGTTAAATATATTCGTCAACTAAAGCACCCATCACATTCTAACCAGAAGGTGGCGATATTAATAAGAGAATCGACAGGTCTATCCACTGAATCAAATTATCAAAAAAAATCCCCTATGAATTACCATAATATACCACAAGATGGCAATATAGCATGAAGATTCTCATTAAGGGTCACTTCAATAGAAATACCCCAATTTTTAAAAAATCATCCTATGGTATAATAATTATTAAAGCAAAAAGATACATAGACAGAAATTAGCTCAACATACCGTCCTGATACATTTTGTTTGGAGCTATATTTAAACTCATAGTTCAAGATCATCCATATTGTTTTAGTTGTTTCCATATACATATATACTTTTTTAGGGATTAAGTGACATATTTGTGAAAAACAAAAATTCCACAAATTAATCACCACATGGCAATGATAAGGTACATAGCTATAACTATTTTTCCAAAAATACTTGAAGATCACATTCCACATGTAACCCCTTAGGGTGCAGTGTATCAAGTTTATAAATCCAATATTTTTCCTTTTTAAGCAATTCTCTATCAAAATCACCTCTCCTCTGTGGAAAGTGCAGTGCATAGAAACCTTTCACTTTCGTACCATCCAGTTTTCCTCCATGATATTTAACGTAATGTTGGGCAAGATTACTATCAGGCTCATTTGATCTAATGTCTCTAAGATGTTCACCTATTCGTACTTTAAGTTGTCTTTTGGTCTTACCTACATACATCTTTTTACAGGGGCAAGTTAAGATGTATAATACTCTTACTGTAGAGCAATTTATAAGACTCTGAATTTTATAATGAGTATTGTTTCCTGAATCATGAAAAGAATCCGTACGATCCACGTATTTGCAAATTTGACATTTTCCACATTTAAACATCCCTTTAGTACGCGATTTTAACCATGTTGTTTGTTTTAATGGTTGATAATCTGAATGAATAAGGAGATCACCAAGATTCGGTGCTCTTCTCGCTACCATCTGGGGGCGTTCGCCTACAATCTTACTCAATCTGGGGCATTGAGTCAAAATCTTCCAATGTTTTTCTAATATCAATTTTACATCTTGCCATTGGGCTCCAAATTGGGTTATCATTCTAACTGGTTGGTCACTCAACTTGGCCTTCACATCCTTTTTAGAGGATAGTAAGTCCTCACGGTCAGTTTGATATGCCCGTCTCCGAGCATTTCTAATTTGGGAATGGGAATATCCTCTTTCCCTAAATCTTCTATAGAGGTCCTGAGCCTCCATCCTAAAGTCATTGATATTTGAACAATTTCTCCGACATCTCAGAAACTGTCCCACTGGAATCCCTGAAATCAGTGAACGCGGATGATAACTTCTTGCCTCTAATAGGGTGTTGGCAGCAGTGGGTTTCCTATATGTCTTTGTAAGGAGTCTTCCGTTTTCGACTCTAATCTCCAGATCCAGAAAAGAGATACATCTTTCATCAAATATATATGTGAGTCCAATGTTAAAGGAGTTCTGATTGAGCTCTCCCAAAAACAATTTTAATTCCTCAGACGTTCCTCGCCATACTAGGAACACATCATCTATATATCTTAACCAGATCTGGACATTTGCGAGAAATCTTGGTGATCTGAATACAACCCACTCCTCCCAAAACCCCAAGTGGAGACATGCATAGGCCGGAGCCTACGGTGCTCCCATGCTGGTGCCCCTAGTCTGTTGATAAAAGGTATTATTAAATTGGAAAAAATTATGTTTTAATGCAAATTCCAATAGCTCACTGATAAACTCATTCTGCCCCCCCGATGTAGGATATGTTCTATCAAGAAAAAAAGAGACTGATCTCACACCACACTCATGTGGGATAGAGGTGTAAAGTGATTCCACATCTATTCCCACTAGAATGGAATTATCATTGATAATCATATTCTCAATTTTCGCCAACACATCTTTAGTATCCCTTAGGGCCCCTGTCTTGTCCCCCTGCCCAAATCGAACTGTGCAATTGTTTCTCCTCCCACCCTAATGGAAAGAGTTCATATCTACTTTAAGCGTACCTTTGCTTTCCAAGGCAGAGCAAAGTGACAAGTACCCTTGACAGCCACACCAACAGACTATGAGTACCCTGTTTCCTCTTCTCCTGCTGTTCCATTTGGCAACCAGAAACAAAGACAAATACATAGTACTTTAGGGTATGGGGTAGCATGTGACTCATTCCAATGAGTGGCCAATCACCAAGCACCAGGGCTGTCATATTGAGGTGGGTGCCTTCAGTCATGTTGCTACCTAGGACTTACACAGAACTCCCCCTCTTTACCACCATGTTTCCCTAAACAAAACACACTAGGTCTTATTTTTGGGGTAGGTCTTATATTTTTTATATGTACAGGTGTGGGCAGGGGGTGCAGAGGTGAGCTGCAGGCAGTTGTTGATGAGGGTTATTATAGAGAGGGCCGACTGATGACAGTTGTGAGCTGCAGTCAGGTGTTGCAGAGGTGAATTGACAGGTGAATTTCAGATAGGGTGCAGAGATGAGCTACAGACCGAGGATCACCAATATGGGTACAAAAGTTTTAATAAACGATCATATAGTTACAGCAAGGCAACGTTTCAGGGTCTCGCAGGACCCTGGTCACATGCCTGATGAAGGGGTCCTGCGAGACTCCGAAATATTGCCTTGCTGTAACTAAGTGATCGTTTATTAAAACTTTTGGACCCATATTGGTGATCTTCGGTGTGCTGGTGACATTCTCCCTTACTGTAGTGAACCTGTCGCTTTGCCCTGCATTGACAAACCACAGGTTCATTTTAATTTCACTGACTCCATTTATCTTTGAAACACTAACCTACTGTGCAAGACTCAAAGTGACATCCACCTTGGTGTTGCACTTCATAACCACTGACTCCATTCATCTTTCAAACCCCAGTGACATCTGTCTTGCTAAGATTTATGGTAACTGTTGTTTATACTTGTCGATTGTGAGATAGGCTACGTTCACACTAGCGTTGTGTGCAGGTGGCAGAGAGGTGTTTGGGAAGCATTTTTCCCGCTTTCCAAACACCTCGGACAATTCTGTACATTGCAGCACATGGTGCTGTTCTAGCCGGAGCGTTAGCGTCGTGGCAAAAGAGACGCCTCTGGTCGAGTCAGGAGGCGTTGAAGCCTCCTATTCTAGTCTATGGTGCTGCTCCGTAAACGCCCGGCTGGTGCAGTTGCGACGCGGTTGCTGGGCGTTTGTGGAGCAGCAACACCATTCAAACTTCATTCTAGGCGTTTGTGGGGCGTTTTTAACACTCGGCAAACGCCTAGCAACCGCCACTAAACCGCGCATGCGGCGTTTGCGGAGCGTTTGCCGAGCGTTAAAAAACGCTCGGCAAACGCCGGACCAACGCTTGCCAAACGCTATAGGGGCATCATATCGTAGTGCAGCAAGTTCCAAAATCATTAACTGCTTTAATGTATGAATATCACTCACAATTTAAGGAATTTTGGAACTTGCTGCACTACGATCTCTTTCTTTTGCCTTTGAATATGGTCCCAATGGTATGGAGATATATGATAAAAAGGTGATATACACCCCTGGAATCTACACTTATCTTTGAATGGTGGCCACTCATTTTATGGGATATCCTTTACCTGGAGAGCATTGCATCTAAGAACTGGATTGATATCTATTGCTCCCAGAGCAAGAGTGTTTTTTGCTGGTCCTTTTGCTGATCAGCATTGAGCTCTGGTGAGTGATCCAATTTTCTTGGTGGTGGATTTGAGCATGGTGTGGACATTATTTGATTTTGGAAGATATAA
The DNA here is from genome assembly GCF_062004578.1 of Staurois parvus. Taxonomy (NCBI): domain Eukaryota; kingdom Metazoa; phylum Chordata; class Amphibia; order Anura; family Ranidae; genus Staurois; species Staurois parvus. The sequence continues at coordinate 8,564,039 of NW_028318430.1, read as the reverse complement.
TTTGTGGACATTTATTTTATTGATGAACACTTTTTCTCTTTTTTTATAGAATATATTTTTTTCTGTAATGTACTATAAGAAGTTTAAATTTAGTCATTGTGTGGAAACCTGTATGTAAACCAAGAATTCCACTTTAGTTCACAGATTTTCTTTGTGTTATGTATTGTGTGGAATATTTTTTCTATTATCATGATGTCATCAAGTCTAGCAATAATCTGTGGAAAGGGCACTGTAGTTGTTTTCCAGTGACAAGCTATTGCTCAATGTGTTGCTACACAGATGGTGTGTATAAGATTTATTAAAGGTGGGGAAATATCTGAGATAATACTAAATAATATGCAGTTGTTGTATGTTAAAGTTATTTTTTTACCTGCTGAGTATTAATTAAAGTAAATACTTCTTTCCAGGTAGGAGCTAATTTATCACATTCCCAAAATACATTATATTGCCAAAAGTATTGGGATGCCTGCCTTTACACGCACATGAACTTTAATGGCATCCCTGTCTGTAGGGTTCAATATTGGCCCACCCTTTGCAGCTATAACAGCTTCAACTCTTCTGGGAAGGCTGTCCTCAAGGTTTAGGAGTGAGTCTATGGGAATGTTTGACCATTCTTTCAGAAGCGCATTTGTGAGCTCAGAAACTGATGTTGGATGAGAAGGCCTGGCTCGCAGTCTCCGCTCTAATTCATCCCAAAGGTGTTCTGGTTGAGTTCAGGACTCTGTGCACGCCAGTCAAGTTCCTCCACCCCAAACTTGCTCATCCATGTCTTTATGGACCTTGCTTTGTGCACTGGTGTGCAGTCATGTAGGAACAGGAAGAGGCCATCCTCAAATTGTTCCCACAAAGTTGGGAGCATGAACTTGTCTAAATGTCTTGGTATGCTGATACCTTAAGAGTTCCCTTCACTGGAACTATGGGACCAAGCCCAGCCCCTCAAAACAACCCCATACCATAATCCCCCCTCCATCAAACTTTACACTTGGCACAATGCAGTCAGGCAAATACCATTCTCTTGGCAACTGCCAAACCTAGACACGTCCATCGGTTTGCCAGACAGAGGAGCATGATTCGTCACTCCAGAGAACATGTATCCACTGCTCTAGAGTCCAGTGGCAGCGTGCTTTACACCACTGCATCTGACGCTTGGATTGCACTTGGTGATGTAAGGCTTGGATGAAGCTGCTCGGCAATGGAAATCCATTCCATGGAGCTCTCTACACGCTGTTGTGCTAATCTGAAGACCACACAATTTTGGAGATCTTTAGCTATTGACTCTGAGAACAGTTGGGGACTTCTGCTCACTGTGTTCTTCAGCATTTGCTGACCCTGCTCTGTCATTTTATGTGGCCTTCCACTTTGTGGCTGAGTTGCTCTTGTTCCCAGTTGCTTCCACTTTGTTATAATACCACTAACAGTTGACCGTGGAATATTTAGTAGATGGATGGACTTATTTCACAGGTGGCAACCTATCATGGTATGATGCTTGAATTCACTGAGCTCCTGAGAGCGACCCATTTTTTCCACAAATGTTTGTAGAAGCAGTCTGCATGCCTAGGTGCTTGATTTCATACACGTGTGGCCATGGAGATGATAGGAACACCTGAATCCAATGATCTGGAAGGGTGTCCCAATACTTTTGGCAATATGGTGTATATGTAAAAATTTACCTGGATGGGGACAACCTCTAAAACAAGATGGTGAAATCTGTGGGTAAAAAGAGTGTAGACGATGTGGTGTATACAGTAGTACCATCTGGTAAAAAGCTTCACTGCTATTTCCTGTACTATTAAGGATTTAGTACATTTATGGATATTACTCCACTTAGAATCCCATTCTAGTTTAAAAAATTGTGTACATAACTCAGATTCCCATCTTGTCATATAAGGACGTTTGTCTGTGTCTGAAGAGGAGTTAAGATCATTATATAAGGTGGAGATCAAACCTTTATCTCTGGGTGATTTATGACAAATCTGTTCATATATAGTAAGATGGTTTGTTTGAAAAGGGATATAGTGAGTATACAAAAAAGGCGTATTTTTAAATAGTGTTAATACTCAGTGGTGGGGACTGATTTTAAGTCTTGTAATTGAGTAAAGGAAATAAAGGAGAAGTTTTTGTTTTTTTTTCTATAAAAGTCCTTTATATAGATCATATTGTTGTCTATCCACCATTGAAAATCTTTAGGACAATGAAAAGCTATTTTAAATCTAGGATCCCCTAAAAAGTTTGTGCAAGAGGGAGGGGTAGAAGATAGGGCAAAACTGCTCTACATTTATTGCAAAACTTAAGGGATTGAGATATTATCATATTACGTGTGGATATAAAGCGTAATGGAACGGAATTAGACCAAAGAAGGAAAGGTAAAAAAAAAGGGGCGATAGATATATTTTCTAATTTTAGCTATGGAGTTTTAGGTCCTAAAGTATTCCATTGTGCTAATTGAGCTAACCTACAGGATATATAATATGACCAGAGCTGTGGTAAACCTAAACCTCCACATTTATGGGTTTGGTATAGTTTTTTGTTTAATATCATGGGGGGTTTATTATTCCATATAAATTTATTGATTGCAGTTTGGAGATTGTTAAGATATGTTTTAGAAATTAAAATAGGGAGTGCTCTGAAGAGATATAATAATTTAGGTAGAATATTCATTTTGATCGCAGTAATTCTGCCTAAGAATGATAAATGAAAAGTAGATCAAATTTTTAGTGTTTGCCTAATTTTATGATCTAAAGGGGTAAAATTAAATATAAATAAAGCCTGATAGCTTTATTAAAGAGAGATACCTAAATAGCCTTTAGTTCTACTTTGGGCAGTGAGGTAAAAAATAATTCCCTCGTGAATGTTTTTAATATGTACAAAGTAATTTTTTTTTCTGAAATTTAAGTCGTCTTTTTCAGGGGAAATATAACATTATTTTTGTAAATCCTATTTTTGTTATTGTCATATGTTATTAGAATGTGCTATTATACATGTTATTGTATGGATTTCTAAGAACATTTGATCGTAAGAGAGAATACACAATTTGCTTATTTTTACATATACCGTCTCTCTTTTATGCATCGCAGTGCTGCACAATAGGTGTTGTTCTCTGTAGTAATTTACTAACAGGGTAGAAAAAGTTAAAGCTAGTTTTAGTATTAAATACCCAGTAGTGTGCAAGAAAATAAAGCTTTATGCTTGCACATGATTACTTTTCACCTTCTCTTTATTAACAAAGCTAATTAAATTAATTGCAGTAAATCTACAAATATGAGTTTACAGAATCGTTGAAAATAATTTACTGTGTAGGTAACATCATAACCTAAAGTATATGAATAATCAACACCTTTTTTCAGTTTTGAGTAGAGAGAGGCTTAATTCACTGCCAAGTTTTTTTTTTTGCTGTCTGTGCACTATTGCTCTTCACACCCTGCCCCTATAGATGCAGCAGGAAGCTAGAGGCAATCTCGTAAAGTGAGAGATAAAACAGTTAGTCCCTAAAATAGGTTTCTTTATTATAAGATTTCCCCTCTCTCTTGTTCTGGACTCAAAAAGTTTTCATTTCCCCACTTTCTTTCTAAGTGACAATGGTTGCAAGTACAAATAGAGGGGTGAAACACCGCAACAGGGATACAGGAAGAAACAAAAACTTGACACAGCGTGTAACCCTTCTTCACTTAAAAAAAAAAAGTTTTTATTTTTTTCCTAGAGCTACACTAAGTGAGATGAGATGAGTGACGGGGGGTTTAGTCAAATACAGGTCTCCCTCTAGTGGTTAATCTACAGAATGTTTTATACAATAACGTAAAATCTGAAATAGGTAGATAAAAGTTGCATCAAAAATATGAGTTATAGTTAAATATTAAAGTTTGCCTTTAAACATCTGCCAGACTTTTTAGAACGGTTTCTAAAACCATATTACAGTATTAGAATATTGGATTTTTTCTTTTTTTCTGTAGTTGCAAAATTGATTGATCTTGAATGGGAAGCTGCCTTTCTGGTACATATTAATCTTTTGTATCTTTATTTTTCTATTTCATGATTTTTTTTTTTCAATTACTGACCGGCAAAATTTTACCAGATGGCAACTTCCTTTATAAAGAGAAGGGAAATTAAAGTGCCACATGTTGAACTACATATGAAAGAAGAAATACAATGTGCAAGCTTTCAGCTCAAGAATATAATAGCATTTTTGCTTTTAAAGGGAAACAGAGCTTCCTATTAGGAGGCCTGCAAAGAATTTAACAATTATTCAAACTGGCTTTTTCAAGCCTGTATATATTTCATATTACACTCGTTAAAATAAGCAGTCTATTAAATATGCCTTTTGCCATTTTTTGTACATTTTTTGTTTACATATTCAGCATAATATAGAAAAACATAATATATTAAGGAATGTCTTTTCTGTATTATTTAGATTTTTGCCACAAAATGTATAAAAATTCAAAGTATTTGGAGGTTAAATATATGAATAACACATTATGTCATTAACCAGAATGAAGCCATGTTGTATAAAACTATTTTATGGCCTGTTAGATGGCAGTGGTTAAAGCAATCATATCTAATTTAATTTTTGTAACTGAGACATTTTCCATACATCAAGGGTAATAAAACTGTATTGAATAAACTAAACTAAATTCTGTACACAAGAACAGAAGGATTATTTAAATAATCCTCATTTGTAGCTAGAATACAATTTTGAAAAACCAAAAGGACAATCAACACAAGTTAGATGTTCTACCTTGTCCATATTTCCTTGTACATATGTAGGGGCCAGAACATTTTTTTTGAAGGAAGGTGATTTCAGCATTATCTTCCACAAACTAGTCAACTTCAATGAACATGCCAAATAACCTTGAAATGTTTCTTTTGTTGCCCAGTTTCACCCATGATTTCAGATTTAACTAACAAAAAGGCAAACCATCTTGAATAAAGTATTTGATCAGAAACATCTAGGTTACTATTAAATGAAAAAAAAATTATGCTCTTTGGTTCTCATGAGGGTGTGCATGAATGACCAGGCCTGTGATGCATATCAGAATCTTATTTTGTAAAAGAACAAATAAAATGATGACTGCTTCCATGTTTAAAAGAGACATTTCACCCGGTCTGAAGATCACCTTAGGTATCAAAGTTCTGCCTTACAGAACACATGCAATTAATTTGTGTACTTTCAACCAGGACATTTTAGCATCCAGGACAAATCTAAAGATTGCTAAAAATTGATGATTTATTACACTATAGGCTACACAACATTATATCAGATAAGGTTCTCATTAGCTCAAGACAAGACTAAAGAGAATTAGCATTTTGCCGCTGTTTTGTGGCTGTTCAAAATAAGCCCTAAATCTATTTGTGGGAAAAAAAATGGCCAAAGAAGGAATGCAGCCATTGGTAAATTATAAAAGAATGATATTTAAGGGTACTTTTAAAAATGAATAGGCGTTTAGCTTCATGAATATTGTGTTGAGAAATCTTCAGTAAGATTATACACTGCTCAAAAAAATTAAAGGAACACTGAAAACACATTAGATCTCAATGGGGAAACATATCATGCTAGATATCTATACAGATATGGACTGGGTAATGTGTTAGGGAAGTAAGAATGTCCCATCGTTGGATGGAAATGAAAACTATCAACCTATAGAGGACTGAATTCAAAGACGCCCCAAAAACCAAAGTGAAAAAATGATGCAGCAGGCTAGTCCATTTTACTGAAATTTCATTGCAACTCAAAATGGTACTCAGTAGTTTGTATGGCCCCCACGTGCTTGTATGCATGCCTGACAACATCGGGGCATGCTCCTAATGAGATGACGGATGGTGTCCTGGGGTATTTCCTCCCAGATCTGGACCAGGGCATCACTGAGAGACTGGACAGTCTGAGTTGCAACCTGGTGGTGTCGAATGGACCAAAACATGATATCTCAGAGGTGTTCTATTGGATTTAGGCGAGCGTGGGGGCCATTCAATGGTATCAATTCCTTCATCCTCCAGGAACTGCCTGCATACTCTCACCACATGAGACTGGACATTGTTGTGCACCAGGAGGAACCTAGGACCCAAGGATTTCATCCCGATACCTAATGGCAGTCACGGTGCCATTGTCTAGCCTGTAGAGGTCTGTGCGTCCCTCCATGGATATGCCTCCCCATACCATCACCAAAACAGTCATGGTGAACAATGTTACAAGCAGCAGAACATTCTCCACGGCTTCTCCAGATCCTTTCATGTCTGTCATATGTGCTCAGGGTGAACCTGCTCCCATCTGTGAAAAGCATAGGGCGCCACGACAGACCTGCCAATTCTGGTGTTCAATGGCAAATGCCAATTAGGCTCTATGGTGCCGGGCAGTGATTACAGGGCCCACTAGAGGACGTCTGGCTCTCAGGCCACCCTCACTAAGTCTGTTTCCGATTGTTTGGTGAGAGGCATTCATACCAGTGGCCTGCTGGAGGTCATTTTGTAGGGCTCTGGCAGTGCTAATCCTGTTCTTCCTTGAACAAAGGAGCAGATACCGGCCCTGCTAATGGGTTAAGAACCTTCTACGGTCCTGTCCAGCTCTCCTAGAGTAACTGCCTGTCTCCTGGAATCTCCTCCATGCTCTTGAGACTGTGCTGGGAGAAAAGCAAACCTGGCAATGGCACTTATTGATGTGCCATCCTGGAGAATATAGACTGCCTATGCAACCTCTATAGGGTCCAGGTATCGCCTCATGCTACCAGTAGTGACACTGACCCTAGCCAAATGCAATACTAGTGAAAAAAAGTCAGAAAAGATGAGTAGGGAAAAAAATGTCAGTGGCCTCCACCTGTAAAACCATTCTTGTTTTAGGGGGTCATCTAGTGCACCTGTTGTTAATTTCATTAACACCAAAACAGCTGAAACTGATTAACAACCCCCTCTGCTGCTTAACTGACCAGATCAATATCCCATTGACTTGATACTATACTCTGAATAAAAAGTGTTCCTTTGTCCTGGCCCGTGCCGCCTGGGCAAACACATCCCATAGTGATCACTGCTATTGGGGCTGTGGTGATCAAGGGGATGTTTTACATGTATGGTGGTCATGCCCGAAATTGGTCCACTTTTGGTCTTGCATATTTGACCTTCTTTACACCCTGTTTCACCTGACTGTCAGCGGGGAGGCCCGGTATGCTCTGTTCCATTGCCCCATACTGGGCTTATTTGCTCACCAGTGTAAACAAAAACCAGCACCAGCAGAAGCTGGACTCCTATCTGTTTTTGTCGGCTACTAGAACGATAGCCCAGGCCTGGAAGAAGGTGTCAGTCCCCCTCCAGGGGGTGCGGGACTGCATGACCGCCTTGATGCTCAATGAACAGATGTCGAGTATCCACAATGATTCCCAGCGTAAATTTCTCAGTCTGGAAACAAGGACTGACGTATGCTCTTCCCACGATCTCCCCGGCTAGTTTGGGCTTGTATTGAGGGTTCGGTTTCTGCTTCTTTTACCCCTGTTGGCGAATGGGCGTCCCCCCCCCCCTTTTTTTCTCCTCTCCTTCCCTTTCTTCTTCTTATTTTTTGTAACTGGTTTTAGTGAGGTCGGTTCACACTTGACCTTCGTTCTAACTGTTCTCAACGTATGTACTATTGCAAACCCCTGTGTGGGCGTTCTTTTTGCCAGTGTTTATTCTTCTGTTCTTAAAATTAATAAAATTATTGAAATACAAAAAGTGTTCCTTTCAGTTTTTTGAGCAGCGTAGTTAAGCAAAGGTCACCAGAAAAGGTTTTTGTAGCAAAAAGGGATGCTCAAAAAGTGATCAAAGATGATCAAAAAGTGTTTTGAAAAATGGTTATACCTGTGGGAATATATGTCTAGCTGGACAGTGGTTATGCTGCAAAATCTTATAAAGCTTAGATTTGGGTTAAAGTCATCAGAAAATTATTAGAATTAAAGCAGAATCTTGGGGAAATGATAAAACCAAATATCTATACTCACCTTTATGCTCCAACATCGATCTGATACTGCAGCTGTCCCTTGTTGGCTATAAACCAGCACATGAATGCTGATTACACAGTTCTTTGTCGTCTCAGAGTGAGGAGCAGTGCCTTTCAGTTACTGCTCTCCACTCTGCCCCTCCAGTGCTCATTGGAGCATCAGGCTGGAGTGTGGACGCAGCTGGCTTTGGCTCTCAGCCATATGCTGAGAGTCAGGGTCAGCTTTCAATCAGGCAGCTGTGTGGATTATAAAAATATGGCTGGGTTCCTGCCAGAGTCTGAAGCGGCTCTGTGATGTCAGCTACAGTATCCTTTAGCCCACTATAAGGTAACTCTGGCCCAGAAGAGAAGTGGCAAAAAATAAACCTATGGCCATACTTCTATTTTAATTTTATAAAGTTGATTGATTTTTTTTTAACTTCTTTTTGTGAAAAACTTTTTAATACTCCATACAGTATGTAATAATAGCTCCATATTTATAAAAATCCACATGCAAATCACATAGTATAAAAATAAAAAAGCATTTCTGGGCGCTTTTGACTCATTAAAAAATGTGCATATTTTACAGCTTTTTTTAATGAAACTTGAAACAATGATGCTAGTAATTTCACCTGGTTTATAGGCTGGATGCTCAATACAGAACTGTATTTTATTTAGGAAAGGCAGCATAAGTACATTATTTGGCCAAACGTATCTGGGCATCACTGAGTTCAGGTAAATTTAGAGAAAGACAATGGAAATACTATATCGCACAAAGATATTTTTGACAATTGTGTGCTTTTAACCTTGTAATTACTGTAATTTAGTGAAAGTTAATTTCTATTTCAGCATGACTTCACCTCTGTGCACAAACCAAGAATCTTGTGTAAAGTCTTCCCAGAAGAGTGGAGGTTGTTATAGCCACAAATGGGGGGCCAGATAGATATTGATGCTCATTGTTTTGGAATGGGATTTCCAAAAAGCTCATGTAGATGAGATGCTCAGGTTTCCACAAACTCTTGGCTATATACCGTATCTTGCAGGTAAACCAACTGCAGTCATCTAAATAAGATATGATTCCTAACTCTGCTATAAGTTGATTGCATTCTGTACATCAAGTTTTTCTGCTCTTTGCACTGCTTTACTGTGTCTCACGCTTAAAATGTTAAAAATACACAGCTGTAATAGTAACAACACCACAGGCTTAACTGAAATTTGGTCAGTGTGAAAGGCTGGTAGTAGGCAGATGTCTACCCAGAACAAAGGGTGGGGACACATTTTCCTTCCTTGTGCTGCTTGCCTAGCAGACAGGAGTGGTGAACTATTAACACCTTCCTTTCCTGTTCTTTATGACAGGAGAAAGAGCTTGGCCAACAATTTAGAAATCCCTGTGTGCAACAGTAATCACTTGTCATTTTGACAATTGCTAATGGCCCCAGTGATATCCCCTAAAAACCCAACCCACCTTTATTGGACCGTCAAACTAGGAAAGGGATTGGGCTGTTGATGGCTAATTTTATACCACTCAATCAAATTAGGATGTAGATAGAAATTTTTTCTTTGTTTAAAGTAGTGTTCTGTCATTCCCTGTGTTCTGTAAAACTAATTCATCCATGGCTTAGTTTTCAAACTGATTAACCACTTGCTGCCCAGCCACCGCATATAAACGGTGGCAGGCCGGCGCTCGTAGGCAAAAGCACGTTTTAAAATGGCTGCCTTCAAAACAGGTAGGGGCGCGCGCCCGCCCTACCTGTCCCGCGGGTGTCAGCAGCGGGTGTCAGCCGACGGGTCACGGCCGGTTTTTACCGGCCATTTTCCCGCGATTGCCGGTGATCGCTAACACAGAGCAGGGCTGCATTGTTTACACACAGCCCTGTTCTGTGTCAGTTCTCTGACAGCTTGTGAGAAGCTGCAGAGTTTCTCTCTCTCGATCAGCTCCCCCCTCCCTCCCCTCGTCCAGTACACACCCCCGCCCCCTAGTAAAACACTCCCCTTACACTGCAAATTCTAAAAATGTTAACCCCTTCCTCCCCAGTGAGATTAGTACAGTTTCAGTGTTTTTTTTTCACTGATCACTGTATTGGTGTCACTGGGGATGTCAGTGACCCCAAGTCAGTTCCCCCCCCAGTGTCAAAATGTCCGCCGCTGTCTCGCAGTCCTGCCATAAGTCACTGGTCGCCGCCATATGTCGCTTATTGCCGCCAAAAGTCACTGATCGGCGCCATTATAAGTATAAATAAAAATTTAAAATCCCAGTATCTTTCCCGCCATTTGTAAACGCTATAACTTTCACGTAAACCAATTAATTTACACGTATTGGGATTTTTTTTAGCAAAGACATGTCGCAGAATGCATTTTGGCAGAAATTTATGACTAAATTTGATTTTTGCATTTTTTTTTTACTGGACATGTTTTATAGCAAAAAGTCCAAAATATTGTTTTTTTTTCCTCAAAATTGTCAGCCTTTTTTTTATAGCGCAAAAAATAAAAACCGCACAGGCGATCAAATACCACCAAAAGAAAGCTCAATTTGTGGGGAAAAAAAGGATGTAAATTTCATTTATGTACCGTATTGTATGACCGCGCAATTTTCCATTAAACTAGCGCAGCGCTGTATAGCAGAAAAATGGCGTAAATTGCAGTATTTATACCATAGTTTGTAGATGATATAACGTCCACACAAAGCAATCAATATACACTTATTGGAATTTTTTTTACCAAAAACATGGAGCAGAATACATTTTGGCCTAAATTTATAACTAGAGATGAGCGAATCGAACATGACGAAGTGGAATTCGTTCCAAAGATTTGGAAAAATTCTATTCGCGACGAATCCGAAGATTAGCAAACTTCGGATGCACGAATCGAATTTTCCCAAAAATGGCGGCGACATGTGTGGCGACAGAGAAAATGGACAGAGAAGATGGGGCGGGGATCTCTGGGAAGGTGCGCAGACAAGGCGCGCTGACCCATAATGCATTCATGACATGTGATCGCATTAGCCAATCAGCAGCCAGCCAGCACTGTGTAATGGTGGAGCTATAAATCGCGGCCATCTTAGAATTCTCCATTAGCCTCCAGTCATTCAAGAGAGACAGACCTGTGTGTATTAAGGGACAGAGTTAGGGCCACAGAGACTTTAGGGCCACAGAATCGTTACTCAGGGACACAGAATCGTTACTCAGGGACACAGAATCGTTACTCAGGGACACAGAATCATTACTTAGGGCCACAGCTATCAAAGAATTGAAAATTTAAAGTGACATACACCCTTTTTTTTTTGGTGGCTGTCGTGCACAGTTGGTGCTGCAGTTTGCCGATTGTGCAAAATAAACTGACTTTCTGCTTCACAACCACTATTGTACGTTCAAAGAGTTAAATCCATTTACACGCCGGCTGGCGGTAATATTTTTTGGGTGATTAGTGCATTCCAGTGACACAAACGTACAATTTACAGCCAACGGCAAGCTGCAATTGACCGATTGTGTACAATAAACTGACTTTCTGCTTCACAACCACTATTGTACGTTCAAAGAGTTAGATCCATTTACACGCCGGGTGGCGGTAATATTTTTTGGGTGATTAGTGCATTCCAGTGACATAAACGTACAGTTTCCAGCCAACGGCAAGCTGCAATTGACCGATTGTGCTAAATAAACTGACTTTATGCTTCACAACCACTATTGTACGTTCAAAGAGTTAAATCCATTTACACGCCGGCTGGCAGTAATATTTTTTGGGTGATTAGTGCATTCCAGTGACAGAAACGTACAGTTTCCAGCCAACGGCAAGCTGCAATTGACCGATTGTGCTAAATAAACTGACTTTCTGCTTCACAACCACTATTGTACGTTCAAAGAGTTAGATCCATTTACACGCCGGGTGGCGGTAATATTTTTTGGGTGATTAGTGCATTCCAGTGACATAAACGTACAGTTTCCAGCCAACGGCAAGCTGCAATTGACCGATTGTGCTAAATAAACTGACTTTATGCTTCACAACCACTATTGTACGTTCAAAGAGTTAAATCCATATACACGCCGGGTGGCGGTAATATTTTTTGGGTGATTAGTGCATTCCAGTGACATAAACGTACAGTTTCCAGCCAACGGCAAGCTGCAATTGACCGATTGTGCTAAATAAACTGACTTTCTGCTTCACAACCACTATTGTACGTTCAAAGAGTTAGATCCAATTACACGCCGGGTGGCGGTAATATTTTTTGGGTGATTAGTGCATTCCAGTGACATAAACGTACAGTTTCCAGCCAACGGCAAGCTGCAATTGACTGATTGTGCTAAATAAACTGACTTTCTGCTTCACAACCACTATTGTACGTTCAAAGAGTTAAATCCATTTACACGCCGGGTGGCGGTAATATTTTTTGGGTGATTAGTGCATTCCAGTGACATAAACGTACAGTTTACAGCCAACGGCAAGCTGCAATTGACCGATTGTGTACAATAAACTGACTTTCTGCTTCACAACCACTATTGTACGTTCAAAGAGTTAAATCCATTTACACGCCGGCTGGCGGTAATATTTTTTGGGTGATTAGTGCATTCCAGTGACCTAAACGTACAGTTTCCAGCCAACGGCAAGCTGCAATTGACCGATTGTGTACAATAAACTGACTTTCTGCTTCACAACCACTATTGTACGTTCAAAGGGTTAAATCCATATACACGCCGGGTGGCGGTAATATTTTTTGGGTGATTAGTGCATTCCAGTGACATAACGTACAGTTTCCAGCCAACGGCAAGCTGCAATTGACCGATTGTGCTAAATAAACTGACTTTCTGCTTCACAACCACTATTGTACGTTCAAAGAGTTAAATCCGGTTTTATTTTTGGGGTGCTTATTGAATTAAAGAGTATGTCAGACAACACGCAGAGGAGTGGCAGAGGAGGCAATGTTTCAGGAGCGAGCAGACGTGGCAGCAGAGGAAGGGGTCGAGGCAGCACTAGTCGCAGCCAGAGGCCAGTGCTCCCGGTGTCATCCAGCGGTCGTGTCTCCACCGACAACCCTGCCGTCATCGATTGGTTGACTCGGTCGTATTCCTCTTCCCAGGTCACCTCTGACACCTACAGCCAACGGTCGGTGGGTACGTCAGACACAACCGTTAGTTGGCATGGCCCGGGAGCAAGCCCACTGAAATCACGTGTCCTTGACCTGCCCCTGTCCTTTGGTGTTCCCTCACCAAGCGAAGTATCGCATGCTGTGGGCTCAGCCCCACTGTACAGTGAGGAAGAGCTAACAGAGGGCGGTCAGGAACGGGAGGAGACATCCGCCTCTTCAGCAGCCAGGCGAAGAAGTACTGGCGAGGAGAGTGGCTCGGTAGCCGGTCTAGAGACAGGTCTGTCTCCTGACCCACACGCAGCCGAGGGGGCTAGTAGTGACGCGGAGACCCTAATTGATGATGATGAGGCTGATCGCACTTGGCAGCCTCGTCGTCATCAGGCTATTGCTTCCGCATCATCAGGAGAAGAGGGTGCCAGCTTGCCAGCGAGCAAAACAGTCGGTGGGTTGCCCAGGAGGCAGCAGGGTCGCAGCAGTGTCAGTGGAGCCAAACGGCCACGGAGTAGAGCACCAGCTCCACTGCAGCCTACCACCACGGCCAGTAGTGGTGCCGGTGTGCACGGAGGAAGTAGCAGTCAGCCAGTGAGGAGTAGCGGGGGCAAAGTTTCCTACTCGGCGGTGTGGCAATTTCTCGTCAAGCCGCCCGAGGAAGTAAACGTAGCCGTATGTCGACTATGTGGCCAGAAAGTCAAGCGTGGCCAGGGGGCCAATGTTGGGACTACAGCGTTGCGTCAGCATATGCAGCGTCGCCATTCGGTGGCCTGGGAAAACCGTGATAAAGATACGGCGGTTCTGCCTGCCCCAGCCCCCGCTCCATCACCCGCTCCGTTACTTGCTCCGTCACCCGACGTCAATCGCCCTCTATCAGCCAGTCAAGGCTCCAACACCTCTGCTGAGGGGAGTTGTCGCTCGTTGGCATCTTCCGCTCGTTCAGATGCTCCTTCTCCTGCTACTCCTCTTCACGGATTCCGTCAGCAGGCTTTCTTGGAATCCGTTTCCAAGAGACAACAGTTTGCGAGCACGCACCCGACGGTGCAGAAGCTGAACGTCCTCCTGTCCAAGTTGCTGGTGCTGCAGTCCCTCCCTTTCCAAGTGGTGAACTCAGCACCTTTCCGAGAAATGATGGCTTGTGCCGCGCCGCGGTGGAGAGTGCCAAGCCGGCATTTCTTCGCCAAAAAGGCAGTGCCAGCCCTGCATTCACATGTAGAAGAGATGGTGGGCCAGTCTTTGAGCATGTCGGTCTCTGCCAAAGTGCACGGCAGCGCCGACGTGTGGAGCTGTAACTACGGTCAGGGACAGTACATGTCATTTACGGCCCACTGGGTGAACGTGGTGCTGGCACAGCCGCACCAGCAACTTGGACAGGTCACGCTGCTTTTGCCTCCACGTTTGCACGTCCTTGGTCCAGCAAAGATGTCCGCCTCTACCACCTCTTCTTCCGCCGTGTCCTCAGCCGCCACCCCCGTGTCAAGTCCCATTACCCGACCGGCATATCACATGTGCAGGGCGCAACGGTGTCACGCTGTGCTGCACCTGGTATGCCTTGGCGAACGTAGTCACACAGGGGAGGAACTTCTGAGTGTAATGAACAGAGAAATCGACAGATGGCTGTCTCCGCGCAAACTGAAAATCGGAACCATATTGACCGACAACGGAAAGAACATGGTGTCTGCTCTGCGTCAAGGAAGGTTGTGCCATGCGCCATGCATGGCTCACGTGTTCAATCTGGTTGTCAAGCGGTTCCTAAAATCCACCATCCCACTGCAAGACATCCTTAAAATGTCACGTAAAATTTGCATGCATTTCAGCCATTCCTACACCGCAAAGCACACCCTCCTTGAGCTGCAGCGGCAGAACGGAATTCCACAGCATCGCCTGATCTGCGACGTTGCAACAAGGTGGAATTCAACCCTACATATGTTAGACCGCCTTTACGAACAGCGAAAGGCCATCACCGATTTCCTGATGTTACAAGCGGATAAAGGTGCTCCCCTGTGTAACTTAGATGTCAGCCATTGGCAGCTCATGCGTGACACCTGCCGCTTGCTCAGGCCCTTTGAGGAGGCCACGCTATTCGTGAGTCGGCAGGACTATGGGATGAACGACGTCATTCCTCTGTTGCACGTCCTGGAACAAATGCTGTTAACAATGGCTGGTCAGGGTGCGGTAGACGTGGCGCACAGATCTCAACGCCACATGACCCCTGTGGGGGCAGGACAGGAAGAAGAGGAGGAGGTAGAGGAGGACATTGGTGCTCAGGAATTATTGAGTGAAATGGGTGGTTTTTCCACTCAGCGGACAGGAGTGGAGGAGCAGGATCATCTGGTAGAGGAGGAGGAGGAGACAGAGGACCCAGACGCACCGTGGCAGTATGCTGTGGAGATGGAGGCAGGGAGTCCCTCGCATTCCTTGGCACAAATGGCCCATAGCATGCTCGGTTGCTTGCGTAGCGACAGCCGAATAATAACCATCAGACAGAGGGATGACTTTTGGCTGTCCACCTTGTTGGACCCTCGCTACCGTTCAAAAATGGTGGCCTTTTTCACACCTGCTGAGAGGGAGGCCAAAATAAAGTACTATAAAAACCACCTATGTAGTCAGTTGGTCTCTGCCTTTCTGCGCCAACGTCTATCCTCAGACACTGTGGGCCCTGTGCGCTTGCGTTCCGCTGCCATGGCAGCAGGGGAGGGGTGGGGTGGTAGGAGCAGTGGCAGCTCCACCAGCAGTGGCTGCCTCAGTCTGCAGTCGATGATGAGTAGCTTTCTTCACCAGCGCAGTGAGGAAACTACTAACCAGCCGCAGCAGCATCAGGTGGACCTGGAGCAGGACCTCAAACAACAGGCTTGGGCCTACTTGGACAGCACCCTGCCAACCGAGGTAGACAATCCCCTTGACTACTGGGCAACGAAACTTGACCTTTGGCCCCAACTAGCTGAATTTGCCCTTGAAAGGCTTTCATGCCCGGCCAGTAGCGTGGCATCGGAGCGCGTGTTTAGTGCGGCAGGAGGTATTGTAACTCCGCGGAGGACACGACTGTCCACCCAAAGTGTGGAGAGACTCACGTTTGTGAAAATGAATCAGGCGTGGATTAGTCTGGATTTCAAACCACCAGTTCCTGACACAACTGACTAAATCCGCCATGAATCATGCCCCAAACATGTTATTAGGGACAAATGGAAGACCTCCACCTGATCCGTACATTTGTATATATATTTTATTGAGAGGCTGCTGGTCGGCCGACTCATGTTTTGCACATTTTTAATGACTTATACTCTGCAGGTCGGGCCCCTCATGAATTGGGGTTTTTAAATTATTTATACTTCACTGGACGACTGTCACATGAATTGAACCTTTTTAATGACTTATACTCTGCTGGTCGGGCCCCTCATGAATTGGTGTTTTTAAATTATTTATACGTCGCTGGACGACTGTCACATGAATTTAAACTTTTTAATTATTTATAGTCGACCAGTTCCAGACCGATGGAATAGCAATTTTTTAAAATATTTATTTGACACGTGTTGTCCATCTCATCAATGAGGTGGATTGTTTATTTATTGGCCACGGTTTGGCCCCCTCCTGTTTCTTACATTGTTAACTTGTTGTATCGGTCACGGTTTGGCCACATGTTTGGTTGTCTTGTTAAGATTTTCTGTAATGTACACAGTTACGATTGACTTGTCGACTTTCCACAATCTACTAAGGTATAGCATCGCATCAAAGTTTTTTTTTTTTTTTTTTGGTCTAAACCATTTCTTATAATGTCAATTTGTAGGATACGCCGCTGTAAGGCGACCTACTTTTTTGTCACTGTGTAGACATCTATTTATAGGCCAATGTTTGGCCAGAAAGATATATTTAGTAATAACCTAGCCGTTCAAGCCGCTCACTGAACACCTCGGGAATTGCTTTGTATATCTGTCGCCTTAGGGGCCGCTGTCTGGCGACATAATTTTTTGTCACTGTGTAGACATCTATTTATAGGCCGATGTTTGGCCACAAAAATATATTTAGTAATAACCTAGCCGTTCAGGCCGCTCCCTGAACACCTCGGGAATTGCTTTGTATATCTGTCGCCTTAGAGGCCGCTGTCTGAACAGCTCATGAATTGCTTTCTATATGTGTCGCCTTTGAGGCCGCTGGCTGGACAGCTGATGAATTGATTTGTATATATGTACTTATTGTCCGCTGTCCGGACAGCTCATGAATTACTTTTTGTATATAGCCTTCCAAACCACTCTCAGAATAAGTCATGATATTCATGCTGTGTATAGCCTTATAGGCCAATGGTCAATCAAGTCATGATTGTTATAGTGTGTATAGCCTTATAGGCCGCTGTCTTTACAACTTTATAATTCCATGCAGTATATAGCCCTATCGGCCACTTTCTGGCATCCAGTTGCTGTAGCCCCCATCACCACACTGTGCCACGGGCCCCTGTACCGCCTTCTCATACTGCTGCCAGATCCATCCTCTGCCATGTGCGTCTTTGTCGTCTGCTCACGCTGCTGGGTTCCAGTTTTAAACCTAGGCCTGTGTATGGCTTCCGAATACTGCTGCCTCCACCGCCACCCTGCGCCATGTGCCTCTGTCGTCTGCTCACGCTGCTGACGGCTTCCGCTTTTTAACCTAGGCCTGTGTATGGCTTCCGAATACTGCTGCCTCCACCGCCACCCTGCGCCATGTGCCTCTGTCGTCTGCTCACGCTGCTGACGGCTTCCGCTTTTTAAACTAGTCCTGTGTATGTCTTCCGAATACTGCTGCCTCCACCGCCACCCTGCGCCATGTGCCACTTTCGGGTCTCCTCACACTGCTGCCAGGTCCATACTGATTCATGGCCCCCTGTACCGGCTCCTCATGAACGTGGTTCAGCGGGTTTGCATCACTTAACGGCAAATCGTTGACAAACGCTGGGACGTTCAGTGTTGTGCGCATTAAGCCAGACACCAAAGGGCAGCACAGACCTGTTATTACTCGCTCAAGCATGGCTGAACAAAACCAGTCTCTACCACAAATTGGACCCAGACCTGCCCAGGGTCTCGTAAGTAGATTGCACGGAGGAGTAGAGTTCGTTATTGGAATTAACTGTGAGGGACTTTTAAACCTAGGCCTGTGTATGGCCTTCAATTGAAGCTGCTTCTGCTCCGCCACTCTGCCATTGGACTCTTGATAGTCGTCTCCCCACGCTGCTGCTGGGGGGGACTTTTTAACATAGGCCTCTGTGTGGCCTTCAATTTTAGCTGCTTACGCTCCGCCACTCTGCCATGGGCCCCTGTACCGCCTCCTCATGCTGCTGCCAGGCCCGTAATCTGCCATGGGCCCCCGTACCGACTCCTCATGCTGCTGCCAGGCCCGTAATCTGTCATGGGCCCCTCTACCGCCTCCTCATGCTGCTGCCAGGTCCAGAGTGTGTCATGGGTCCCTGTACGGCCTCCCATTGCTGCTGTCTCCATCGCCACACTCTGCCATGTGCCACTTTCAGGTCTCCTCACACTGCTGGTGGGTTCCATTTTGTCATAGGGTGCTGTATGGCCTCCCATTGCTGCTGCCTCCACCGCCACACTGTGGCTCCACACTCTGGTTTTGGCCCCGTGACTGCCCAAATGAGTGAAGTGTGCGGTGATTCTAAGATCGACGGCACTCATCTGCATGTCATACTGACTGACAGTATTATTTCTCTTCCCCAGCAGACTCCAAGGGCATTTAAATTAAAGGTACAGTGTTCTGCACTAATATAAAGGCTCTCTGAAGCCTAGAAACACCCTTTTTATAAGTTAAATTCGCAGCGAATATATTCGGCTCGAAGCAAATTTATTCGGCGAATTCGGCGAATCAGCCGAACCGAAATTTTTGAATAATTCGCTCATCTCTATTTATAACCAACTTTGAGTTTACTATATATTTTTTATAGCTGAAAGTAAAAAATATTGTTTTTCTTCAAAATTTTTGGCCTTTTTTTGTTTATAGCGTGAAAAATAAAAAGCGCACAGGTGATCAAATTACACCAAAAGAAAGCTCTATTTGTGTGAAAAAAAGGACGTAAATTTCGTTTGGGTGCAGCATTGCATGACCACGCAAATATCAGTTGAATTAGTGCAGCGCCGAGTAGCAAAAAGAGGCCTGGTCATTAAGGGGGGCAAATCCTCAGGTGCTCAAGTGGTTAACCTGTCACTAAACTCCCTTATCAAGAAGAATACATGAACATAATTTATGTGTTCATATTGTTGCAATTTGGTATATTTGTGTATAAATGTGATTCCCTTTTACTGCAGACTCTAATATCTTTGACCATAGATACACTCACAGCAGTACATACAACAGACTCAGTTTAAAGCTCATCTCCAGGCAAAAATCCTTTATAACTTGTGTCCTGTGATACATTTTTTTACATAAATAAATAATTAAATACATTTAATTTGCCTCGTTGAATTACCCTCTTCTGAAGTTCTGAGGACCCTTCAGAGGCTTTCTCCTCAGTATTTTTTTTTCTCCTAGTAAATTATAAACTTAAGTTAATAATTTGCAATCACAAGGGTAAAGACATCTTCTGCACCCTCATGTTGAGCACCTGTTGTTGTCTAAGGCTAGAGAGGTCATCTTCCAAGGTGTTCTCTGATCCCAGTACATACACTGACAATATTTGGCTCAGATTATACTGTGAACACTTCATGATCAGTGTCCCCTCTTGCTGGCACAATCTTGCTGGGAGTTCCTCCCTGCTTTCTTATGTACTTTATCACAAGACTGTTGTCTATAAAGGGCGGTGGGTTGGTGAGTGGTTGAAGGGTGCAGGCTGAAGCCTTGAATTCCAGTATATTCAACACAGTCTGAGAAGTGTCACAGTGGCAGTGAACCTATGTCATCACTACGTGGCACTGAGCCCCCAACTAGTCAGGCTTGCATCCATGATAACTCACCCACTTTGTGGTGTGAATAAAATGCAATTTATTAGGTTTACTTTGCCAGCCCACTACCACCACCACATGCCTGCCCTCACGGGGCATATACTAAAATCCCTTATTTTAAGGATCTGCTGGACCACTGCTGGAAAATTCACTGCTGAAAGGGTTGGATGTGCCATTAAACCCATTTGACCATAAGGATTGTAGCATGCAGTGTACCAAAGATTTTGATGCACTGTGTTACTATAAGGAGTGTGAGCTGAGAGGGCATCCTTCACTTGTTGTCTGACAACTGGTATATTTTCTATTGGGAGAGAAAAGGTTGCACTGATGGTACTGAAGTAAGTCAGCATCTGAGTGGGCTGTAGGTGACATTTACAACACACCATGAACTGGTGAGAGTAGATAAGATAAAGCCAATGGTCTCTGCTCTGTGCTAGGAGGAGCACATCATCAAGGTTGTAGTGGATTCTGATACCTCACTCCCTCAACAAAGTTATGACTGAAAGTAACTTTGGAGAAAGTCCAGGGGAATGTGGAGAGGAATATAATAGATCAAGATGTGCAAAAAAGTGCTAAAATGATCAATATAAAGACAGATATATTTACATTACCTGCGATACTTCAACCTTGTTTGCTGCTCCTTACCTTCACCCTGGAGGTTTGAGAAAGGGGCCATGTAATGCCATGCAGATGTAAGGAAAGTGCTGTTAAAGACTTAATTCTCCTTTGTGACAATGTTTCATGCTACTCCCATATTTAGAATGTAACTTGAAACATAGTTTCTTTCCCCAGTGCCCAATCCTTAAACCTCCATGTCCTACCTGAGTCATGGGACACTTACCGGAGTTGCTCTACCTATACAGCCATGTCATCTATTCACACATATATTCATGGGGATCTGTAAGAGTAATGACTAGAAGTTATATCTGCCACCATTATAGTCCCTTGATTACTTCTTATAATCCCATAACAGTAGGTCCATATGCCCCTTCTGACCTGGGGCTGAGATGTAAACAATGCAGAAATCTGTGCATAGTACCTGTGATGCACTGAAAACAGCCACAGTGCTCTGCAGGCCTAAAAGTTTTTTTTCCCTTTTATTATTTTGGGTACATTTATTACATTTTTGCAAAAGGTGGACAATGCCTTTAGGCCTCTGGTTTCAGAAAGTAACCACTCCAAAATACTCATTGTCTCCAGGTTGTCTTGGGAAAATTTTTATTCAGTTAGTTACATCAGGAGGAGACATTAGAAGCATCACAAAATAAATGTTTCTTACAGATCTATGCATCTGTGAATTTGCCTCGTGCATGTAACATGAGATAACAGACAAAACATCAGACGTGCAACTCATTCCCTTTCAGTTGTTAGAATCACATTTTTTTTAAAGCTTATCACCCCAAAACAAAATTGTAATATATTGCACCTTTCCAGACTTTACATGTTATGGCTTCTTTACTTTTCTTTAGGCTTTCTTCCCTTTATTTGCATCTGGTAATCCTACAAATAACATATTTCCAGTCCTAAGGTGGTTACATTTACTTGCTCCACTGTAAATATGGAGGGAGCCATTGTTTATCACTCAGACTCCACGTCAAATATGCTTTACTTTCTTCATCTTTATTACGTGGGAGGGGGGATTAGTAGTTTACAAAAGGAAGATAATATAATTTGTACTCTCAGTTCAACTCACAGAAAATTACAAGAATATTGATATTCTGGCCAGATCATCAGATATTTTCTGTACTTGCTAAAAATGTTCAGCGCCTGAAAAGTGACAACGAATGCAGGTACCACATCTACAGACTGGTAAGCTGCAATGTATTAAATATGAGTTCCTTGGTTTAGATATCCTTTAATAAAAAAGGAATAAAATGTGACTGTTGTAATTACCCACTAGCTTGTCCCTACCCTTGTCAGCGCTACTTTTAGTTGACAGTCTGGTCTAAATGTAAAGACAATACATATACTGTAAATACAGGGGAAATAAAAACAGGAATTATTATACTAGATATGCTTGTCTTTTTTACAGAGTTATCTGAACAATATTTTTTTTATAACTGTGCTTGGATAAAAGACACAATGCAGAGGGCTTACAGTAACTGCAAGTGATGTTAGTAATCAGAAGCAGTGATTATTTTTAAAGCAGACCTTGCATCAAGATGATGTCCAAGAATATGCTCTGGCATCCACCTGAAAAAAAGGCAGGGATACACCTTGACATGCATTGTGGGCACTACAATAATGTTTGCTGGTAGTGCAATAGTGTAGGAATGGAGAGTTTAGCTGCTTCCATCTGTATGGCATCTGAGTGTTTCAGAACGGCATCTATCTGCACCTATTGTATGACAAAGAACTTTGGGCTGCAGTACACTATATAGAGAAACAACAATATATTCAAATATGTGGGGTGGATATCATATTTAGCACCACATCCCTATAACCATATTGAAAATAACACAAAAAGTAGGAATGAGATTTTAAAGGTGCAGTTGATGAAGCCAAATAGTTTCAGCAGTTAAACAATCCAAAAGGGTTTTATGAACACAAATATTAAAATCCATAAAACAATATAGACAAAGGCAGTGATGTGCATGTGATGTGGGTATTGTTATAAGTTGCCACACTTTGTTGAGTGGGATTCAGGCTTTGTTTCCCTATTGAATAGTAAGAGTAAGATAAATGTAGGATGGTAGATATAAAATAATTAGAGAGTGATTCCATATGTTTCTTTATATAGATTGTGTCTCTGTCATAAGTGGATGAATCATATATTGACAGTCTGGCTCCCTCTACTGGACTTTCTGTTGAATGTTTTTAGTAAGTAATATGGAATGTCATGAATTAAGCAGGCATTAGATATACTTTTCTCAGTGGTAAAAAAATGGTGTGGACTTTTATTGATAGGATTTTCCTTGGTCATTATATCCTCTCTGCGGTGTCCCCTGCGTTATCCTGTGTGTGGTCCCTGTGAGCCGTTGGGGGAGTTCCTCTCACCAACTTTGGCGGTGCCTTGTTTTCTGTGAACCTGTGCCTGTGGGGCTAGTCCATGGCATGGTGGGTTTGATCTTCTTTGCCCGCACATACAGTCTGTGTTAATGTTTTTGTAATGGTATCTAATTTTAACAAACCATGTTTTTCTCTTTTATTATCATTGATTTTCATCAGTATCTTTCGCACATTTAAACCTCCTGAAGAAGTCGTGATGGCAAAACATGTAGAAGACTTTGTGTAAAGGATTTTGCCAACAACCTAGAAATATATGCACATCACTGCCTTTGTCTATTGTATATTGTTTTATGGATTTTCAAATTTGTGTTAATAAAAATATTCTGGATATTTTGTATTATTTTTTATATAGAGAAACTACTCCAGATGAGCAAATTTCTTATTGAGGCTAATATAGTCAGCCTGCATTGTGGCAATACATATAGATGTTTTAGATTTAGATACTGCTTCCCATTGGACATTGAGAAACAGAGGAGATGCATGCAGTACCATCCATTTTTATCACAAACAGATTTCTGACTAGTACCCTATCCTTCAGAATCAAGTTCCTCTGCTGTATAGCGGAGTGTAATATGGTCTTCGCATTCCAAAATTTATGATCTTTAGCTTTCTTGGGATTTTGCTGGAAGGCCTTTGATGTCACCCTTGCAAAGATGCCACAGACAGAAGCTGGGGTGTATTATTTTTTAATTATTTTCCTACTGTGCATCTTTTTTGTGTGTTTAATGGAGGGGAAGAGAGTGTCTAAAGGACAGGTGAACCTAGCATTAAAATGCAAGGTCCACTTCAAAACCATGCATTCCAACAGGCCTGTTGGAAACTAAAGGCATTTTAAGGATTTTTTAGACCTATTGTGCATATTAAATTTATCAACAATCTGAACAATCCCTAAATGGTAATGTTTTAAAAACCTTGCCTCTGATTTATTGAAGGAGATATTTGCTTAGAAAAGTGAAGCTATGTTTACTTTGTGCATGGGGGTAGCTATATTGAATTAAAACAAAGGCTGGTTCAGCTTCCTGGTTGTCCTTTACTGGTCAGTGCTTTCCGTTTAGGTTCCATTTAAGTGGCAATGATACATATTCTATGTGGTTGTGATATCGGCTCAACAGGTGCTCATCAATGAGGGTGATGGCAATGAATTAAAGATCACCCTCCAGTGAATAATCTACATTTTGGGTTTTAATGCAAGAAATATATATGGAATAAAAAACATGCCAAAACATGAAAATCACAATTAACTTTTAAGGAGATAACAGCTCACTGAAAATACACTACTACTACATAGTCAGTGTAGCCAGATGGAAAAGAGGAGACATTGCCAAACAGAGAATCATAGACTGTTTATACTCCTTACACTTAGCAAACATGGTGCTACATCACCTCCTGCCATTAGGGGGGATTATCCTTCCTGTTAAAGAGCAGAGGATTTAGGGACCTGTAGTCCCACTGCTAGTACTCTCTGAAACCTAGAATTTATTTGGAGCTGCAAATCCCAGGGAGCCAAATTGACAGGGGATTCTGGGGAAGTCTATAAATTTGACTGGAACTGGCGAGCTTTCTCTCTGGGCTCGGGGACATCCGCAGGGTTGGTTAGACACTGCTCAGAGTTTCAGCAGCCTAGCCACACTCCAATGGCAGGCACTCTACTTATCGGCGATAGCATTAAAATTTCTGCGACACCGCTCATTGTCCCACTAAGCTCCCCGCTGCTTTCAATGATCCAAAAAAGCAGAGACACCCACGGCTTCTTATCATCACTACCCACTGCCCCTACCAGCACATCAGCAGCAAACTGTGCAACCACTGCCTCATCTTGGTGTGGAGCCAAAGCCTGCTCAATTCTCCTTACATCACAAGAGACCGACTTCTTATCGGGATTGGTGAGAGGTTCTGTGAGGGACCGCCGAGCGGCACCACTAGCACTCTACTGGTCAGGCGTGCCCAGAGCGCGGAGTCTAAGCCCCAGGGTACTTGTTCACCAGGGCCCCTGATGGTGGGGATGGACTTGTAGTACCCCGAGACCAGGTCGCCACTACTGAGCACACCTGTCAGTGGTAGGGGTGTTCGCCAGGGGCTCCAACCAGGGAGAGCCAGATGTGAGGAGGTCGGGTGACCCCGATGGGATGGATGGATGGCTGAGCAAGTGCGAAGTCAGACAGGCCGAGTTGGTAACGTAGAGGACGGTAAGGTACAAGGGAGCAGGCAGAGAATCGTCGGGTCACACGCCAGGTCAGCAACAGGAGGTCAGATCTAATGAGGGGCATCCAGGGAGAGAGGTCAGGCAAGCAAGGGTCTGGGCAGGAGAAATCAGCAGGTCAAGAACAATCCGGGTCAATAAACTTACAAGGCACAGGTACAGAATCACAGGAAGCAGGTAAGACCAGAAGGCAACGAAATGACAGCTCAGGGACCTTTAAATATCCCACCCTGCGCTGCCATTGGTGCCCAGCGGGCGGCCGCGGCTTCTACTGCGCATGCGCGAACTCGAACGCCGCGGCAGGCCCGGACCTAGTGCCCGTGTACAGGGCGGAGCAGTGCGCCTGCGCCGGGACCAACGCGGTAGGGATCGAGGGGATCCCTGACAGGTTCTGTTTGTATAAGGACACTGCTAGCATACATCTATACATATAGGTATACCCAGCTCAGCTATGAAGACCTGTACCATTTCTGTCTGAAGACTTGACTCTATCCTTTGCTGTTATAACTCAAGTGTAAAGGCCCCAACTGCCTAGCAGAAGAACTCAGCCTCAAACCTGAATTGACTCTCCCGCTTACCACTCACAATTTGCCAGTCATCCAAGCAATGTTTCTTCTGTACTCATGCAGAGTGCCTACCGAGTCTCCCAGCAATGAACCAGTGATTGTGGGAACTATGACTGCTTTTTCTAGGCCTCCTTCCTACAGCCAGTGTTGCATACTCCATAGGCATCACCATCACCTATATTGTGTCACCCAGCGGTCCATTGCAAACTGTTGATCCAATTTTTCTATTGTCATCTGTGTTATTACTGCTTACTTTGTATTGCTGCAAGCAGATTGTTTTTATCTGATTTTTGACTTAACTTACCTTGAAATACGCAGTACAGCTGTAATCATTGAATGTTGTGTTGTGATGGGTATACTTTGTGAGTTTACTTTATGCTGCGTATTGTTGGAGACTAGATAGTGAGCACTGTCTGTCTAAAGTATGTCTGAACCTAGACTGTCAGAAGGGTGGAGGGGGGCTTGCAAGGTCAGGGTGGCTCCAGGTGACAAGTATCACTTAGGGGCCCCTCTGGGAGTAGTGCTACATTAGCCAAATGGAAAAAACATGCTTAACTCTCACAGAGCAACTAACCAGTTTCCAAAGAAGAGCTCTATCCCTTAAAGCTGCACTAGTGTTCTGAACCAGATCTTGACTTTTTAAATTGGTCATTTGTGACATAACAGGTAAAAGGAATCCATTAGAATTTTTTTTTAAACTAACTTTGTTGTGGCAGAATTGCAACATTAACATTCTGGATTTTTGTCACTTGTGAACCGGTTTTGTTCAGATTTATTTAATGCTTTTATATAGTTAAAGTGGAGGTCCAGTGGGAATTAAAAAAATAAAAGTCAGCAGCTACAAAACTGTAGCTGCTGACTTTTAAAAAATGGACACTCACCTGTCCCTCGATCCCACGGTGTCCTTATATTGGCCGAGTTGACCGACTGTCCTGTCTCCTTAGCGCTGGCATCTTCATTGTGGGCACCCAGCTGTGGCACCTTGTGGCTTCACAGCCGGGTGCCCACTGTGGTTGCACATGTAGCGCTGCGCTTTGTAAATGGTCCCATAGTCTTCTGGGACCTGTCACGTGTCCCAGAAGACTACGGGGAGGGAGGACAACTTCCGCTTCCGATTGCCTAGGTGATCGCAGCGGAGGTTTGAGAGGGTACCTGTCAAATTCAGGTACCCCCTGCTCCCCCCGCCCCAAAGGTGCCAATCCTTAATGGGGAGTAGGGGACAAAGCCTTAAAGCAGAACTCCCCCTTTTGGGTGGAACTCTGCTTTAAGGAGATGATTTTCACAATAGTGTATTACACAATAGTGTAGTCAGTGTATTTGTCTTCTGTTTCCTTAACCTTTCAGTGTAACAAAGCTACCCAGCCATCTCATTACTTGCAAGCAGCAGTTGGATTGTGCAGACCGTGTAAAACTGCTAGTCTCAGCCATACTTTGCAGGAGCAAAGATTTGTACTTACTTTTATACAGCTTGTATAAGAACCTATAATTTATGTGCCACCCAGAATTGTCTTTATGCACTGTATAAAATTGTATACTATGCCATTTACACACAGAGGCATGGCAAGGGTGTATTCATATTTGTGTATTATCTGAAACAATATACAAACCAGCACAATCAGATTTTTTTCAATTAAACAATAGAAAGGCATTCTCTGCTTTATAGCATTTTGGAACAATCATTTTATTAATCAAAGTGTAGAAAACTTAAGCCATAAAAATTACATCATGTGCAGTCAAATAAAAATGACTGAGAAACAAACCAGCTTGTTGTGTAAATGTATAACATTTCCAGCAGATGGCAGCAAATATCTTCTCATTTTAGTTTTCCTGACTTGGCCTGTAATAGAATTTTTCTAAGCACAGGTAATTTCCAACATGTTGGGTCAGCGATATTCATTTATTTTAATTTAAACAAAATGTACATTTTTCTTAATACCCTAGTAATGTTTTTTTAACGTTAATCCACATCATTCTCTATAATATATTTATAACAGTGATCATTTCAGACACATAAATAGCAGTCAGTGCAACAGGAATTGAAATACTTGTACATTGCAGAGTAATCTGTCATGAGATGCATGAAGTCTGCCATTGCTGACCTTTTCTTCCAAAAATGCTGGTTGCCTGTCTGTAAAGCTGATCCTCTTTATTTAATACATTTTATTACTAAATTGGAGGAAATGTGCAGGTCTTCTGTCTTTTCTCTGACTTTTATCTGCATGCTTTTTTCAAGGTCAGTGATTCAAAAAGTACTGAAGCCAGTGACCAGTATAGCAGCCAGGTAACTAGCATTTGCAGAAGGATGTCAGCAATGGTTGTACTCAGGGCTTTTTTTCTTAGAGAATAAGTGCAGGAACTCATCCCTTCCGAGTCACCACTTGCCTCTGCCCCCTACACACTTGCGAGCACCATCCTTTGGTTCCAATGCTTATCCACCTACCAGTACCACCCCTTTTAGTATACTGAATACAGAACTGAATATCATCTTGTGGTGTTAGGTAAGTTGTATGGAATTTTCAAAAGATAACATAAAAAGCAGTAAAAATAGATCCTCTGCTTTCAGCAACAAAAGCACCCCCAGCAATAATAGACGCACTCCAGCAACAATAGACCTCGGCTAGCAACAATGCATCTCCCAGCAGCCAGCAACAATAGACCCCCCCTCATCAAGAGATCCCCCGCCCTACCCAGCAACAATAGATCTTGCAGCATCAATAGAATCTCCAGCACACCCCAGCACCCTTTGCAATTTCATACATTCAGTCCTGGAGGTGCCGAAACCGTGTTCCCCTCCATTCCCACTTATAAAAAGCCCTGGCTGGACTATATTTCCTTTATAACAGGTTCAATTTAAATATTGAAATACAGTGTAACTAAAACCAAACTTTTTTTTTATTTTGGATTAAGTGATGAGGGATTATTGCTGTCTGTGCCCCCCCCCCCCCCCAGGGAAATTCACCCTCCCTATTTGTCCTGGAAATCATTATCACCAGCACAGAAAATTAGGGAAAACATTTTCGCTTAGTCCCCAGGACAGGAATAAAGGTTAAACTATCCAATGTTCTGTTGACAACAGTCTAAGAGGAAATTAGACATTGCAAAGATTTCCTCTTCCTTCCTGTTGTGTCTACAGAAGAGCAAGTAAAGGGAAATCTCCCCAAAGTAAAGAAGACCATACACTGCTTACCGGAATGGATACAAATTTAAAGTATTGTTTAGGTTTGTCCTCATATTGTATGGATTTGATAAATCTAAAGGAAAATGTACAGAAATTGTACAATCTAATACTGCATGGCCAGATAAACACAGATGAAAAAAACAGGTTTTTAATCAGTCTCTGCTCCATTCATAATACAAAAGTTTGGAATTTAAATACGTTTAATGGCTCTGTGTGAATAGTCACCAACCTCAAGAAAAGCCATTTTCTACAATAAAAATAAGTACCTCCTCTAGCACCAAGTTCTATTTTGCAATAATATAAAGGACTTCACATACAAATACATTGCCACATTTTTAAAAGAACAACAACTAAACAAGATTTTGCAAAACGTATTTTTGCACAGAAAAAAAGTATGGGCAGAAAAATACTGGGCAGATTAAATAATTTCAATGGATAATTTAAATTAAGTTTTGAAGGTTTTTTTTTTTAGTTATAATCATAATGCGCATAATAAAAATGTGTACCCATACAACTAATTGAAAAGTGTCAGATGTTTTTGTAACTTTGCACTCATTAACTGTACTGTAACTTTTTATAATTATTGTCTGTTATCGTTATTTAAAGCTGAAGTTTAGGTATGGCAATTTTTACATGTTATTCCCCCCTTGTCAGAATACACTGCCATTGGCTGCAGCGGCTGATCAGATGTTGGTTTTCCAGAAGGACCATTCCACAGAAGCTAGTCTCTTGATCGTCTTCTGTTGAACAGAAAGGGGTACACACGGATCAATATTTGGCTAATTTCTGCGAAACCGTCCAAGTTTCAATATGTGTATACCCAGTTTTAGTAAGTGATTGCCAACAGAAAAGTCATTTTCATAATGAGCAATTTGATCTTAAAGTATGAAATCTTCTAATAGTTTCACAGTAGGACTGTTAAGGACTAAAAAAAATTTCACGGGGAGAATTACCAGGAAATACATCTGCTTCTGGCTACCAAAAAACTGTTTTACCAATGGATCATTTCACAAGTGTCTAGTCTATGCAGAGAAGCTAACAGACCACATGGATTTTAAGTGTAGTTAGAAACAGACCCTTATCAACACTGTCTGAAAAAACCTCCATTATAGTTGGGGGTATCAAAATTTTGACTTGCTTCTGCTTAGTGCTCCAGATTGAGAATACACTCCAAATCACAGCATAAATGTTAAGAGTCACTATCTAGGATAGTCCATACGATACTTAAAGAGAACAAAACTCTCCTGGGCTACCAGGGAGCAATGAGGATGATTTTGTCACGCATTGGAGGACTTTCTGATAACTAGACATAGTAGGATGATAGGGAGAGAAGTGTAAGCTAGGGTAAAGCAAGATATAGATAATTAAATTTTCTTTCTTGCAACTACGGTTTGCAAGAAAGAAAATTATTTGATTCCCCCATCAACACAGGTAGTGGTGATGGGGGAATGCCTCCCTCAGAGTTACTGGGGAGCCTTTCCTGCTGGCAGAACACAATGATTGCTGCTAGCGGTTCTAGCCGCCAGGAGTAATCACATGTACAAAATCTGACAGGGTGGTTGTACCCAAGATGATCGATGGAATGACTTGGGTACAACCAGCCTTTCCATAGATGAATCGAATCTTGGCTGGTTCCTGCTGAAACGTCAAGATTTGATCCATCTATAGCCGGCGTAAACTGCTGATTTTGTACCAGGGCAACTATTTCTGCCATGTCTCTCTGCTAGCCACATTTCCTTGAGTTTTCTACAAAGACTTCCTGATTCAATTGCCTTTCTGCTTCTAGGATCTTGTGTCAATTCAGAAAATCTGCTATCTGATTGAGGGATCCTTTTATTAGTATTGCAGATAAAAATAGAGCGTTTATCCATACTCATAGAAGGATCTCCTGACTGTGGGATAAAAGCCCCTTGGACCTTGTACCCAGGGCCGTGGATAAAGGGGTACCATAAGTCCTCCTGTATGGGGCCCAGGCTAGCAGGGGGGCTCAGGCAGCTGGGTGAATCTGGTGTGGGCAGGGAAGGTGATTGATACGGCGGGGGGGGGGCAGTTACTGGAACTGATCCCCTGTATGGCTCTCTCTGCAGCAGCTGACTACTTCTCCTCTCCCTCCCGAGGGCAGATGCTGCAGAGAGAGCCCTACAGGGGATCGGTTCCAGTAATTGTTCCACACCCATCACCCCTCCCTGTGCACCATACGTTTCCCCCTACTGCCCTGGCCCCCCTGTGTTCCCCCACCCCCAGAGTGCTACCAGCTTCCCTCCTCTCCTTTCCACCGGCAGCTGCAAGCACACAATAGGATCCTTGAGGATGGATAGTGCGGGAAGGGCCCAGTAAATATATCACATTTGCCAGCCCCTTTGCTTCCTGAATGAACAGAAAGGTGATCGGTACTGATCACTCACTGTGTTCATTCCTAACTAAAGCCTAGTAAACTGTGTTTTTTTAAAGGGGGGGCTCCTGTCAGATTGGCTGTATGGGGCCCTGCAGTTTCTATCAGCAGCCCTGCTTGTACATTATTGACAGTTGATATAAGAGACTGAGGATTTCTTTGTTTTCCTCTCTGGTAGCTGTCCTAGAGAATAATTGGGGAAACCTAGAGTCAGAATTACTAGTAATGATGTTTTTAGCAATCTTCTAAGACAGCATTCCTTATTCCCACCCAAGTGTTTTAGTATTTTTGTGTATTTCTCCTCAAATGACTTTGGTAACAATGATGAGGTTTTTTTACTGGTTTGATTTGAGAGACCAAAAAAAAATCAGATTTTTATCATAAAGATGGAAAAAGTATAATACACACTACATGAGCATAATTTTAACAAATTTCTCTCTTTTATTAAAAAAATGCTGATCTCATGCTGTTTTTGAGAACAAAGAACATAACAAAACTGTCTGTACTAGGGTCGTTGGTTCGAATCCCAACCACGGCACCACCTGCCTGGAGTTTGCATGTTCTCCCTGTGCCTGCATGGGTTTCCTCTGGGTACTCCGGTTTCCTCCCACACTCCAAAGACATGCTGGTGGGTGAATTGGATCCTGTCTAAATTGGCCCTAGTATGTGTATGTATGAATGTGAGCTAGGGACCTTAGATTGTACGCCCCTTGAGGGTTAGGTACTGATGTGAATGTACAATATATATGTAAAGTGCTGCGTACATTTGATGGTGCTATATAAGTACCTGAAATAAATAAAATAAATAAATATTTTCACATTTAAAAAAAAACCGATGGAATATTGTATATACTGCATAGACAATATTCCAAAAATCTTTTTTAGTCCTCATTTTTTAAAAGACAGAATGCATGTATTTTTAGGTATATTTCACATAGAAAAATAATGAATAATTCTATAATTCCATAGACAGTATTTAAGCGGACATCTTAAAATCAAAACATTGACATTGGAGTGCGTTATTTAACCAAAAACAAATCAGCAAAATATCACTGATAATATTACTGATACAAATGTGGAAACATTAGCTGTTGGCACCCTGACAGTACCTAAGAACTTGACTTGAGCTGTAGAGGCAGCATGAGATTGTATTGCTATCAGACATGCAGAAGTGGCAGGAGAAGTAATGGTGGCATGGGATGTTTTTGGATCACAGGACAGCAGTGGTGGCAGAAGATGGTCATTTTGACAAGAGATGGTAATGGTGACAGGCG
Source organism: Staurois parvus (assembly GCF_062004578.1). Classification (NCBI taxonomy): domain Eukaryota; kingdom Metazoa; phylum Chordata; class Amphibia; order Anura; family Ranidae; genus Staurois; species Staurois parvus. The sequence goes on along the minus strand of NW_028318430.1, from coordinate 8,531,508 downwards.
ATATAAATAGTGGCAGGAGATGTTAATGGTAATAGGTTAGCAGCAGTGGTAAGAGATGGTAACACTTTATGGTATGATAATGTTTTGGGGACCAGAGTCAAAGAAACATTTCAATGTTAACAGCAACTGCAGGGGTTTGGTACTTATTGCTGATCCAGGACTTTTTAATAAAGGTAAGCCAGTCAACTGTGTCTGGGGAAAGATGGATTATTTTTTCTGCTCAAATGCTTGCTGGGCAAACTCTGGACATTGGTCTAGCCTTGGCATTCAGTAGTAAAGTGGGTCTTTCATTTTCAGTGTGGACATATCTGCCCTTAACACCATGTAATGACTGACTGTATAGGTGATGCACTGTCTGTGATTGCTGCCAGTAGCAAGGCCTAGGAGAAGTATCATGAGGAAAGACCTGAAAACCTTGTTCAGGCAGCCACCATTATGTTGAGGTAGCCAACCAGGGATGTTGGCCATGAAATGGAATCTGCCACTCTCTGGGAAAACTGTTAAGAGGTTCCTCTGCATTTTTTGTTCCCTCTGTGATGACAGCATGACCACTGACATTTTCCTGTTATAAAGCAAAACCAAAAGGGTGGCTAACCATTAAAAGTATCTCTCTTTAATTGGCCGAATCCTTAGGCCCTTACACAGGCACTGCATCCATTTTCCACAAAATTACATAGCAGGGGAACAAGATTCCTCAATGCCTCTGAGGAAAACAGTGTCCTCAACCATCTAACATAACCTACGTACAACTTCAAGTGTTTGGACAGGAGAGGTGAAACGTGCCCCTGGAAGTGTGCCCCATGTCCTCCACCTCTATGCTGGCATCTAAACCCTCCTGCGTGTGCTCCTCTGTTGACAATCTCAGAATAAAGTATTCCCTAAGACAGCAGGAAGCCCTCCTCTTCCTCCAGCTGTTGGCCCTCCATTGGGTGTTTTGTCAGAAAAAGCATTTTAGCTGTGTTTGAATGTAGGGCTTTTATTAATAAGAACTTGTGTAATCTAGAGGAATAATATCTTCATGTACTATTTTACTTATTTTAGTAGTGGACATTTCCAACTACTACTGGGCATCTTCACCTTCCAGTCTCGTCTAGGTGTAAGCGTATACCCCCCACCGTATGCGTTATAGATCCACTTACGTATCTGTGCTGTTAGTCATACTCAGCTGATTTCACGCGTGGATACAAAGTCAAAGGAAGCCCATCCCAAACATGTTTACAACCCAATTTGGGTCCTGACCAATAGTTCAAGAAATACTGTTTAGAGCTGTTAGAAGGATAACAGGTGACCACTATTTAGCAGGCTATAGTTTAAAGCACTTTGTTTATTGCAATTCAAAAAGACAAAATAGAGTCTGGTTTTGGTATGGAAAAGAAAAATCCTTTATCTGTTCCCCAATCATTTTTAATTCTTGTTCATAGTTTATTCATTTGGAAATTCTTTGTACTCTTTGCATTTTAGGAAGAGGTACCTTCACCTTTAGTCACCAATATTTGATTGTAACATAGGAATCTCCCTAAAACTGACCAAAATACTTTTCTCCTCTTCTTCTATTCTACTTTCCACTTATCTACTCATCATGTTCCAACTTTCCTTCCCCCTACCAAAGTTTAAATACCCCTACAGCCTTTCCATAAACCTCTCCGTTATCACAGCAAAACCCATTACATTTAGGTGCAAACCATTTTTAGAATATCCTGTAGTTTGTACCCTAATGAGAAAACTTTTTTTCTTCAAATTTTTTTCTCTTTTTTTGTTTATAGTGCAAAAAATAAAAAACCCAGTGGCGATTAAATACCACCAAAAGAAAACTCTGTGTGTGAAAAAATGATCAAAAATATAATGTGGATACAGTGTTGCATGACCATGCAATTGTCATTCAAAGTGCGACAGCGTTGAAAGCTGAAAATTAGCCTGGGCACAAAAGGGGTATAAGTACCCAGTAGGCAAGTGGTTAAGGCTCTTAGGTGTACCTTCTCAGACCTTGGATGATTCCTCTTCTTCACTCAGCTGCCTGGTGGTGTCCCTGAACAAGGAGGCCTGAGAGCTGTTTTTAGAACATTTTCTGCTGAGTTTGCAGTTTGCTCTTGCACCTGACTGCATCTCCTCTTATCCGGCCCAGGGGGTGTAAAAGTATTTACACTGTCCTTTCCTGTTAGATGCTACTCAGATCCTTTATGATTAAGTCTAATTGATGAAACATGTCAAAGGGAAGTGACGTCAGACGCACAGCTGAACCGGAAGTGATCGAGCGGCCATTTTGGATCCTGGAAATCTCTATTTGAGACACAGGAGAGGATCTGCTGAGGATTTCCGGAGGTCTGGCAGGGCTGATTTCTTGTTTGATGGCAATTTTAAAGATGAAGATATATGCAAGCACATAAATAAAGTATATTCTGTTTAAGTTTTTACGGAATTACGCTATTGTGGTTTCATTTATGGTGGGCATCGTTTGGAGACTGATGTGGAGAGGAGTATAATACTGTGGCTGTGAAGATCCCTCTGGAGGAACTTATTATATATCAGTACCCTGCCTGGAGGATTACTAAGCTTGTGTTTATATATTTATTTGGTAAGGGTATCTATTTTTGCACACTCTAGAAGTGGACAAGTTTTTCACAGTTTTTTTATCACTAGATTGTTTCATGGGCACGTGTTTACACATCTATTCACTTTACCAAATAGTGATCACGAGTGTTTTTGTGTGAATCACATGCGTTATGGAATGAATAATTCAAGTTATTAAGGATAATACACTATGTGCATTTTTTTTTTTTTTGAGGTTGTTTTGGTTTCAGAAATTACTTTGGAGGCTGTCTTCACCTGGAGGTTGATTTTGAGATTTTGAATGACATTGATATTTTGAAGGACTAATTTATTATTTTGGGACTTGTGTGTTTTTTGTTTTTGTTTTGAGCACTTATTATATTTGTATTTATACTTGGGATACTAAGCATATTTCATAAGCTTTGAGGGTTGGTGGCTACCTTCAGGCCTTATGATGGGCTGGCTCCCTCTCTGCTCCTCAGTCTGTCCTCCCTGGAAGACTTTGAGGCAGTGGAGATCCTCTTTTTCAGAGACCTGTCTATAGATGGGGTCCCCTCCCTAGGGCCCCCTCCCAGGCTCCACACTCCGGCCTTCCTCAATCCATCTTCCATCCGACACTACACACCTCCCCTAAGACTCTGTCACTTTTGAAGGTTGCCCTGGTCACCATGCCCAGCCTCCTGCCAGAGGATTTGCCAGAGTTCCTCAAACATGCAGATCTGGGTCTCCTCCCTTCCCCCACCCCTGTTCTAGAAAGTTCTGAAGTTTCTGGAAAGGTAGGAGGGCTCCAGAAGCCCTGACCTGCAGAACCTCCCAGCCTCCTGAACCTGCTGAGGTGATCTCACTACTTCACTCCCAAGCTGACACGTCCCAGGCTGCTACACAGACTCTATCTAAAAAAACAACAAACTCTAATAACCTGGAAGGCATTACAAACAGTCCCAGCACAGACACACCATAGACACAGCCTGTGATTTAGGTGAATTGATGTTATCCTGCACTACCAAATAAAATTAATTTGATCACAACTAATTCACTCTTATTAAACAGTGCTATTATCAATAATGGGTGGCTGCAAAAAAAATTTATAGTGTTCCCACAGTTCAGCAAAGTGCTAAATAAATAAAGTTTTCTTGCACCTTCCCTAATAGTTAAATCTAGTAAGTAATAAATACCAAAATACCACAACATACAGGTGAAAATCAAAAAAATAGAATATCGTGCAAAAGTTCATTTATTTCTGTAATGCAACTTAAAAGGTGAAACTAATATATGAGATAGACTCGTTACATGCAAAGCAAGATAGTTCAAGCCGTGATTTGTCATAATTGTGATAATTATGGCTTACAGCTCATGAAAACCCCAAATCCACAATCTCAGAAAATTAGAATATTACATGCAATCAATAAAACAAGGATTGTACATAGAACAATATCGGACCTCTGAAAAGTATAAGCATGCATATGTACTCAGTACTTGGTTTGGGCCCCTTTTGCAGCAATTACTGCCTCAATGCGGCGTGGCATGGAAGCTATCAGCCTGTGGCACTGCTGAGGTGTTATGGAAGACCAGGATGCTTCAATATCGGCCTTCAGCTCTTCTGCATTGTTCGATCTCATGTCTCTCATCTTTCTCTTGGCAATACCCCATAGATTCTCTATGGGGTTCAGGTCAGGCGAGTTTGCTGGCCAATCAAGCACAGTAATCCCACGGTCATTGAACCAGGTTTTGGTGCTTTTGACAGTGTGGGCAGGTGCCAAGTCCTGCTGGAAAATGAAGTCAGCATCTCCATAAAGCTCGTCTGCGGAAGGAAGCATGAAGTGCTCCAAAATCTCCTGGTAGACGGCTGCGTTGACCCTGGACTTAATGAAGCACAGTGGACCAACACCAGCAGATGACATGGCTCCCCAAATCAACACAGACTGTGGAAACGTCACACTGGACTTCAAGCATCTTGCAGTGTGTACCTCTCCATTCTTCCTCCATACTCTGGGTCCTTGGTTTCCAAATGAGATGCAAAAGTTTCTCTCATCAGAAAAGAGGACTTTGGACCACTGAGCAACAGACCAGGTCTGTTTTTCTTTAGCCCAGGTAAGACACTTCTGACGTTGTTTGTTGTTCAGGAGCGGCTTGACAAGATGAATACGACATTTGAAGCCCATGTCCAGGATCCATCTGTGTGTGGTGGCTCTTGATGCGCTAACTCCAGCCTCAGTCCACTCCATGTGAAAGTCCCCAACACTTTTGAATGGCCTTTTCCTGACAATCCTCTCCAGGCTGCGGTCATCCCTGCTGCTTGTGCACCTTTTTCTTCCACACTTTTCCCTTCCACAAAACTTTCTATTAATGTGCTTTGATACAGCACTTTGGGAACTTCCAACTTCTTTTGCAATTACCTTTTGAGGCTTTCCCTCCTTATGGAGGGTGTCAATGTTGGTTTTCTGCACAACTGTCAGGTCAGCAGTCTTTCCCATGATTGTGATTCCTACTGAACCAGACTGAGAGACCATTCAAAGACTCAGGAACCCTTTGCAGGTGTTATGGCTTAATTAGCTGATTAGAGTGGGACACTTTGAGCCTAGAATATTGCACCTTTTCACAATATTCTAATTTTCTGAGATTGTGGATTTGGGGTTTTCATGAGCTGTAAGCCATAATCATCACAATTATGACAAATCACGGCTTGAACTATCTTGCTTTGCATGCAATGAGTCTATCTCATATATTAGTTTCACCTTTTAAGTTGCATTACTGAAATAAATGAACTTTTGCACTATATTCTAATTTTTCGAGTTTCACCTGTAAATACAAATTCATAGGTCTAAACCACAAGTAATAAATATATAGAATTTATATGAAAAAGTACATATAAAACAGTCCAAGTTCATAAAGTGTACACATTTACAAACAATATTCCTTCTTGAAAAGTGAATTTAAAATGAAACTCCACCATGCATGTTAATATTCCTTAATCCGTGCACAGTGACTTCCACCACCATTGAAATATGTGCTCACCATCATATGTGACCTGTATGCAACCAAGTCAAAAATGCTTTCCCCACACTGGGGAGAATCACAGGCTCCACTGCACTGTAAGCTAATACTTCAGAATGTATAAACTGGTCCCAATTCCTGAGTGTATGGCCCTTTAAATTTAAGGTTTCCCTCTGCAGTCATGCTCATACAACACAGGATATCCTCATGGTGTAGTAGAATAAAAACAAGGTTTTATTAAACAGTAATTCACTTACAGTACATTTAATAAACTAAATACAGCTTAAAATCATGCAACACAGAAGAAATGGTGAGTCATGCCACTGGACCCTGTGTGACCCGGAACAAGAGGTGGCAAATAGGGACAGGCTAGCTGCAGCAATATATGAACATAGGGGGATCGATCAGCCGGACACTACAAACTGCAGCTGCAACATTTGGGCTCATCATTACAGGTTAAGCCATCAAATGACACAAGGAATATACTATAACTACACTAATACCTAATGAAAACAACTAAAGCATTTGAAAGTGTATAATACCTTTAAGATGTGAGCTGAAAAAAAAATGCTTTAAAAACAAACAGGAAAGAAATTGTTTTAAAAATGACTGGAACATGTTCTGTTAACAGAGAGAACTCCATGGGGCTCTGTCGATTACACACCATAGCCCAAGTTTCAAGACTGGGAAGGGCCACAGTGTGCATAATGAAGTGCAGTGTCATAGACAGCAGATAGAGATATCTGCTGATCCTTATAAATGAGTCTTTAACCCCTTAATGCTGTCACCTCCCTGCCCTTTAAGGATTTTCTGATGCCAGGAGGCGGGCAAGGTTTATGACCATAGGACCACATTGATTGGCTGTCACAGCGGTCACATGATTGGAAAGCTCCCAATCATGTAGCTATCAGGAGCTTTCCGTTAGGAGCTGGTAACTGTGCCGGGAGCACGCAGGATGTGCACTCTCAGCACAGCTTTGTTTACCTTTTGGTACGCATATTTGCGGCCTCTCAGCGTTAAGGTCCACCTGCCGAGAGGCCGCATATATGCGTACTCTCAGCACCAAGGAGTAAACATTAGGTTTCAGTTAGTTTCCAATAGACTAAACACACCTGTTGCTTGTTTATAATAAAAGCCTGACAAGCTGCCAAGATTTAGTTAACACAGAAAATAGTTGTGATTTAATGCCCATTCACACTAATGCATTTCAGTAAAGGGCAGCAACATACATTACATGCATTGGTTAAAGCAGCGCCATTCATTCTGAATGGAACCCCAATTCACCTTGCTGACTAACATGCATTGCAGTGGGCTGCCAGAAATGGCACAATCCACCATTGTTGGTGTCTTTTTATACGTTGACAGCTTATTCATTTAAATAATAAAAAGATTGAGCATTGGCGCAGGAGAGGTAGTTGTGCGTATATTAGTCACAAGGATCAGTGGGGAGATGGAAGAAGTTCAGCTGCAGGGATGTAAAAGGATTTATTCAGAAACCCAGGAGGGTTTTTCTGGAGGGGGTAAGGGATGTACAGTGGAGATGGAAGATAATGCAGCTTGAGTAGTTCTTGATGAAGGTGGGGGGGGTGTTATTTTAAGACGCTGCACGGTATAACACAGTCGTAAGGCAGCACCCTCTAGAAGCGGAACTCTGTGGTGAGAAAAATAGAGGAGAGAGAGGTGCGCCAGACCAGGGGCGGACTGACCATTCGAGCACTCGGGCACTGCCCGAGGGCCCGGGGTCAGTAGGGGGCCTCATAAAATGCCCCTGGTACCTTTTATGGGCTTTTTTGGGTGAGGTTGGAGTGTGGGCAAAGACAAAGGTGCCCCATGATCCCCTATTGTCCGGTGCCCCCCATGAGTTGTCAGTCCGCCCCTGCACCAGACTAAGTGTAGTATAAAAGTCACAGTTTCTTGCACACAAAATAAAAACACTCACAGGAGGTAGAGATATATCAGGCATCAATGATATATAGGGAGGACGTCATCCGGGCATGATCCCATCAGCAGGGTGGATGGAGTTCCAGGGGCCACAGTTGTACCAGCTGGTACTCCTTGGTCATACCCGTGGGAGGAGTGAGGAGGGTGGGTGGATGTCCAGGGGGCCGCGGTGCATGTGTGAGCCGGGTCTCCTGGCAAGTGTCTCTAGCCTCTCCAGCCAGCATGGGCTGTGTCCCGTAGGGGGGAAGAACCAGCCTGGAGTGCATCCAAGATGGCCACCGACCAGAAGTGACATCAGGTCGGGGCGTGGAGCCACAGGAAGGGGGCGGTGACGCGTTTCCGAGCAATCAGCTCTTTCATCAGACTTAATTGGCCACTGAGGATGGCCATTTTAAAAGGGGATGGAGGGGGCGTGGAGCGGCTGTATGGGCAGGTCACTGGATGGGGATGGAGTGGGGAATAAAATACATACACACATAGTATAAGTGGGCATATATGTAGACACACATAATAAGATAAGTGAAAATAGATGGAAAAATATTAATGGAGAATGATAACAAAGGGTGAATGAAAAATATGTAATGGAACAATAGGTGTATATGCACACATAATACATACAATTATGTATATATATATATATATATATATATGTGAAGATGTGGGGAAAAAAAATAGTCTGGGGAAGAAAATGTAATATGAGGGAAAATGGGATGAAAGCATGTATATGTTATATACATACGTATGTGTATATATATATATATGCACACATTACAAGTACAGTAGTATATACTAAATAATCGACCTAAGAGATCATAAGATCTGGTAACAACAGAAAAAAATTATGATAACGTATTGTGATTAAAAACGCATGGCCATGATTGGTGACTGGACTGATGACAAATGACGTGTACTACGCAGGGCACAACTAGAGAAAATAATTGGCGGTAGGGTTATACATGAATAGTGGAAGACATAATATATATATATAATATAAATAAGACACAAATAAACGCACTTACATACACGTGTGTATACGCATGCAGGTGCATAAAAATAAAAGATTAAAAAAATTAATTTTAATTTTATAAAAAATACTTGTTAGTAAAAAAATAAATAATATAAAAAAAGAAAAACAAAATATATATATATGTATAAAAATGTTTAAAAGGTATGGTGTTAGATGATGGTGTGTATTTCAATTTCCTCATTTAGGGTGGGTATCCAAAGGGAAAATCCAATATGTCTCCTGTTGGCACAGTTTTTTGAAACATTCAGCTAGGGAGAGGTGGTCGGGTATAGCTTCAATGACCCATACATTTAGATTAGCGGAGGATTTTGAATGGAATTCCAAAAAATGGTGTGGTACACTATGTTTAGTGATACCCTCGTCCACTAGTCTGCGGTGTTCCCCAAATCTTTTGCGCAGTGTGCTAGTGGTGCGGCCCACATAATGTAGGCCGCAGGGGCAGGACAGGCAGTATACTACATAGGTGGAAGAACAGTTGTGGAAGGCTTCAATGAAGTAGGTTTTACCATTGGCTATGAAATTACGTTGGCCATGTATTACATGGGCACAGGTGAGGCAGAGTGGTTTGTTACAACGATACATCCCTACGAGTGGGATTAGGACCGGTCTATTGGTGATGTTGGGGGATTTAAGAGGAAGGATTTTGCTCGGCGCAATTTTGTTTTTGATGTTAGTCGCTCTTCTGTAGACAAATGTTGGGTTGGGTGGCATGACAGATTTGAGGAGTGGGTTTTGGTGTAAGATGGGCCAGTGTTTTTGGATAATCAATTCCATTTGATCCTAGATTGTAAGCTCGAAAGAGCAGGGTCCTCGATCCCCTCATGTTTTGTATTGTATTGGTATTGTTCTGTCACATGTTCTGTCCCCCTTTGTAATGTACAGCGCTGAGCGAACCATTGGCGCTTTAAAAATACTGTATAATAATAATAATAATAATTTGATGGTGTTGGGAATGGAACTGGGTGATGAATCGGATGTGGTTGGTTTCAGATTGTCGTGATTTGGGTGGGGGGATGGTTTCAGATAAGTAGGTATGGTAAGCTGGATCCACTAGGTCAGGGGGATATCCTTTGTCAGCAAATTTTGTTTTAGTTCGGTGCTTTGGGCCTTGTAGTCCTTCAGCAGGGTGCAATTATGTCGGAACCTGCAAAATTGTCCTTTGGGTATGTTTTTTAGCCACCTGGGGTGGAGGCAGCTGGTATAGTGGAGAAAGGAGTTGCCTGCTGTGGGTTTGGTATAGTTTTTGGTTATGATTCTGGAATCTGAATAGCTCAGTTCCAAGCCTAGGAAACTGAGTGAAGTGAGATCCGTGACATGGGTGAAGGAGAGACTAAATGGGTTAGTATTGCAGTGGAGGATGAAATTGCATTGACTGGGATGTAGGGATGGGTCTGAGGATAGAGATTGTAGTACAGCCACTAGTCCTACTTCATGGGGGATGGAGGCGTACAATGAGCACACGTCAAGTGAGACCCAGATGTAGGATTGTTGCCAAGAGTAAGCGTTTAGGACTTCCAGTAGATGTACACTGTCACGGATGTAAGAGGGGAGTGACTGGGCCAGAGGTTGGAGGAAGCTATCGATATATAGCAAATTTTTTATATATATATATTTTTTTTTTTTCCACATCTTCACATGTATATACATAATTGTATGTATTATGTGTGCATATACATCTATTGTTCCATTACATATTTTTCATTCACCCTTTGTTATCATTCTCCATTAATATTTTTTCCATCTATTTTCACTTGTCTTATTATGTGTGTCTACATATATGCCCACTTATACTATATGTCATGATGTTATCCAGTATTTGCACTTTGTATTTCTGTTCCTCATATTGCAGAATTCCACATTGTATACACACTTCCTGTGTGTTTGTATTTTATTTCCCACTCCATCCCCGTCCAGTGACCCGCCCATACAGCCGCTCCACGCCCCCTCCATCCCCTTTTTAAATGGCCATCCTCGGTGGCCAATTAGGTCTGATGAAAGAGCTGATTGCTCGGAAACGCGTCACCGTCCCCTTCCTGTGGCTCCTGACGTCACTTCCGGTCGGTGGCCATCTTGGATGCGCTCCAGGCTGGTTCTTCCCCCCTATGTGACACAGCCCATGCTGGCTGGAGAGGCTAGAGACACCTGCCAGGAGACCCAGCTCACACATGCATCACGGCCCCCTGGACATCCACCCGCCCTCTTCACTCCTCCCACGGGTATGACCAAGGAGTACCAGCTGGTACAACTGTGGCCCCTGGAACTCCATCCACCCTGCTGATGGGATCACGCCCGGATGACATCCTCCCTATATGTCATTGATGCCTGATATATCTCTACCTCCTGTGAGTGTTTTTATTTTGTGTGCAATAAACTGTAACTTTTATACTACACTTAGTCTGGCGCACCTCTCTCTCCTCTATTTTTTTTCATTTTGAATAAGCTGCCTTAATGCAACACACATTTATGAATGTGTCAAATAAATAAAATTCCCTGCACAACAGTGCACTTCCAACAAAAATGTATATCTAGTAATATACAGAGGTAGCTGCTGCCCAGATAATGTGCAATGAACACATACCATGTAACAAATATAAAATAAGAGCTGAGCTCACCCAACTTTTAAACTCACGTTGATGATTTGGTATGACAATTGAATATAACAGACAAGTGCAAACAAACATATTCCTGTATTGTGCAAAAAAAAGTTGTTATAAAGATTAACTAAAGTGCTAATACAGTCCCACACAAAGTGCCAAGTGCCATAAAAGTGCCAAAGCATGTGCCATAAATCTTCTTAGAAATAAATGACCATTACTCCACTCCAACTCAACAGTCTGTGTTCAATCACCCCTGTCCCCTTCTGGGACCAAACTCACCAAAAGGTGTTGACCCCCTGATCTTTCACTAAGGTAGGTCAATATTTATTTTATTTATTACAAGTGATTATATAGTATTGTCAATTATGCAGTGCTTTACATATATATTGTACATTCACATCAGTTCCTAACCATCTAGGAGTGTACAATCTAAGGTCCCTAACTCACAATCATACATACACATATTAGGGCCAATTTAGACGGGATCCAATTAACGTACCAGCTTTTCTTTGGGGTGTGGGAGGAAGCTGGAGTACCTGGAGGAAACCCACACAGGCACAGAGAGAACATGCAAACTCCAGGTAGGAGGTGCCATGGTTGGGATTCAAACCAATGAACCTAGTACTGCCAGGCAGAGGTGCTAACCATTTAGCCGCTGTGCTGCCCCACTGTGTATGGCAATATCTCAGGGACCAATGCTCTCAGATTTGACAATTTTAGGTATATTATCTGTGCGACAATATGTCTCCATTATGTCCTTAAGCGCAGAGATCTCCTCCCTGTATGCTTTTTCTAAGCATATGACAAAAGGCTCATACTTGTTTAGTAGGCAGAGCTTTGATGAGAATTTTTTTACACAATATAGGAATATATTTGTTTGCACTTGTCTGTTATTTTCAATTGTTATAACAAATTATCAACATGAGTATAATAGTTGGGTGAGTGCAGCTCTTATTTTATATTTGTAACACATTTTTGAACAGCCACAACTGTGCACCCTGTTCAGGACATTTATAAGAGGAATTTCTCCAGAAAGTATATAGCTACATAGGTGAAGGCTTGTTTTGAAGTGCTTTTACTTCTTGTTCAGAAGATGTACAATAAATACTTTCATTTACAAAGTCAGGGTACAGATTCACTTTAAGTATGTACATGCAAGAATGCCACTGCCTCCTCTCAGAGTGACTTTATTTTTTATCATTCTAAAAAAGGCTCTTGCATGTAGGTGCAGTAGGTGAAAATCTGTAAATTGGGTCAAACACTGGACCACTATATAAAATAAATCAATGCTTATACTGACCTCTTGTCCAGCACATAAAATAGCAGAGAAAGACATATGCAAGAACTGAGAGTCCCAGTGTGCATGTCACCCTCATTTTTTTGTATTTGAGGTTATAATGCTTTCTTGTGTTGTGGTAATGAAAAGAAGGGATGAGGACCTACTTATGAGATGATTGCCCTGGGCCCATCAGTATCTTAAAACAGCCCTGACTGCAGAAAAAACATGGCATATATTTCTTGTTCTGGAAATGTCTACTATCAGGCATTAAAATGAAATCTGTCATTAACATGAGTAAAAAAGGATCTGTAAAAACAGCTATTTGATCATCCCATAACACTGAACAGTAATACTTCATGTTTCAAGGCTAACTATTTAAAATGGAAAATAATGAGTAACTGCTTTATTCTGTAGGTTTTAACATGTCCCCTAGGAAAAACAAATCAATTTGTTGCATTTGAAAACAAGCTAATTAAAATCGGGGAGTTCTGTTTAAAGCAATCCTAATGCTATATATTGGACCATTACAACTGCAGAGATACCCTCACGATGTTATCATACAACGAATATTGGTAGTTCCTATAATTAGAAATAAAAGATTGTCTTCTTTTATAAACAGCTTTAAAAAGACAGAAAACTATATTTGACAAAGTGTGCAGCAGCATGAAATGAATCTACATTGTATAAAAGGCAATTACGCCAAGCCCTAAGGTTGTTTGAATCTGAATATAAGCATAATCTATGCATTTTCTTGCTAATATCTAATTAGCGTGAGGGCAAAACATTCCCAATTAGAATTTTCGTTCTTTAAATATTGACTTTAAATGTGTCGCCACTGCCTTTTGTGTGCTTTGCTCTGGAATTGAGTGGTTAATGCTAGTCTTCCACAAAAGTAATAGGATGTAAAATAGATATTGTGCATAACGTCTGCTGAGTATTGTCATGTACTAAAAGTTTTTTCCTTTGCTGAATGAGAGATCATTTCCTTGTATTGTTCCGCCTTCTCATTGAGGTAGAAGTGAAATATTTCTACATAATTGTCAAACTCATGAAGGTGTCTAATAAGCACTTGAAATATGACAACACAGGCTTTACTTAGATTAAATTTATGCTTCAGATGTCAGATAAAACAAGAATTAATAAGATATATTTAACCATTAATACATCATGTTATGTTATGAACATGATATAGTGAAGGCCAGATATACGTCACTGGAACAGTAGAAGCAATGCGTGAATTAATTTACAAAGCTATTTTTATTGAAGTCATGTTACAATTAGGCATTCATGGACTTTTTTGACAGCATGAATTTTCACTGCTGCACAATGCCTCTTCACAGGAATTACAACAATGACTGTGTAATGCACAGATGGATCACTCATATACAGCTTCAGGCAATGTGAGTTTGCTACAGGGTGACAGACAATGCTGCTGTAGTGCATAACTCCAGTTTAAAAGAGTCCTAACACTGTGGGTACATTTTTTTTTTCCAATAAATGCTAGCAGTGCTGCTGTTAGAAACCATAGGGCCCTATGCTACCTACTTGACAGGGCCCTCTTGACAGAAAATATCAAAATTATATTTTTTGCTAAAAATACACTAAAATCATTATTAGCAGGCACAAACATAACATAACTTACAAAATGCCTGCTAAATATAAAAAATAGAACTGTATTGAATATGTGTGAGGCTCATTCACATGGGTGCTATGGTTGGTACAGTGTGAATTCGTGGTTGTTTATGTGACTGGAGCCACCTAGAGCTGTGTGCAGGCAGCCTATGTTACACTACGGGGATGCAGCAGCTGTGTGAACACAGTCGCAGGTCCTAAATTGACAAGAGTATGGGTGCAGGTGTATGGCCCCAAATACACACAGTGGCTAAATGGTTAGCACTTCTGCCTGGCAGTACTAGGGTTGTTGGCTTGCATCCCAACCATGGCACCACCTGCCTGGAATTTGCATGTTCTCCCTGTGCCTGCGTGGGTTTCCTCCGGGTACTCCGGTTTCCTCCAACACTACAAAGACATGCTGGTAGGTAAAAAAAAACCCAACCAAAAAAGGCTTTAAAGGGTACCACACATACCAATATAAGTGAAATAGAAACGTGAGAACAATAGATAAAATTGACCCTCTTCCCCCCTGGACTACACAGGGGGGAAGAGGGTCTGAGGTGTATTCCTCCCCCTCCTTCGACAAGATATTTTTCCCCACTTTTGGAAAGCAATCTTTGCCGGACTGTACTTGATGACTTGTAGTACCTGGCCATTGCATTCTTGTTTGAATGAATGATGACTGTGACTTCCACAAGTCATCAAATGTATTTGGACTCTTTCTTGATCGATGATCCTTTCTCATGGTTGCTGGAGGCCCCTCCTTATTCATCCAGATACTATTGATTTATATCTAGCAGGAGCTATCTGAGAATGTGCCAGTATCATCAACTGGAATTTATGTTTTGTTTTGTTCCCTGAAGAAGTGGGCTGCGTCCCACAAAACGCTTTGTAATCCAAAAGCAAAGCACCTTTCATGGTTTCAAGTGGATACTACATAATAATTTGTTCATCAACACCTATGACTCTATCTGGTGTTCTTTTTCAATACAATTATCTGTCTCTACTGCTAGTTATGTACTTTCATATACTACTTGTACAGTTTAGCCTCTTTTGCTCCAAGGTAATGGCTGCTGTTCATTGTGGCTGATACCTGTGATGCCATTTGCATCTAGGATGTCAGCCACAACTTACTGTGGCCGTTTTTCGTAGATTGTATTTTTATGTTTTTCTGTGTTTATGCCTGACCAATTTTTTGCACCCATAAGTGTGTTTTTTTAACCTAATAAAAAGGTGTTAAATTTTATCTATTGTTCTCACATTTCTATTTCACTTATATTGGTATGGTGTGGTACCTTTAAAGTCCCATTAGCTTTTTTGGTTAGGGTTTTTTTTCAACTATTTTTCTTAAGGGTGTGGTACCAGTAAAACCGATATACAAGGTTAGGTAAAGTTATTTTCTCTCCATCTCACACCCAACCCATATTCAATGCTGTTAGGTTAATTGGATCCTGTCTAAATTGGCCCTCGTATGTGTAAGTATGAATGTAAGTTAGGGACCTTAGATTGTACACCCCTTGAGGGTTAGGGACTGATGTGAATGTACAATATATATGTAAAGTGCTGTGTAAATTGATGGTGCTATATAAGAATCTGAATAAATAAAATTAATTTGAGGCTACTCATGCACACCTGTCAAATTAGTACCTGTGTTTGTAAAGCCGATGCACCCCCACATGGTAACAGCCGGTACCAGCCGCATGAACAAACCACTCATTCACACTGCCACTGTGTTCATTCAGGAAATGGAGGAGCCAGTAAACACATGTCATGTTTATTTGTCCCCCATAATACATCCTGACACAGATCCTCCTGTGCCCTGTAGCAGCTGACAGCCGGAAGGATTGATAGGAGGAAAGTCAGAAGATCTGCAAGAGGGCACACAGGGGAATTGGAGCTGCAGGAAGAGTCAGATTGTGGAGGGAGGGTGACTGGAGCGGGAAGGGGGGGCACAATTACTGGAACTGGGATGCAGGGGGTGCCACAGGGGAATCAGTTTCAGGGATTGCCCCCACTGCTCTGAACACCCCCTTCCTACTTGTCAGCTGCTCAGGCCCCCATGCTGAAATGATGGGTCCTGGGTCTCATATATGAGAGCCAATGCTACCCCCTAATTGGTGGTACTGAATGCTAGTCCCATGAAATGTTTTAGGAGACTACATTCTTGGGATATATTAAAGTTAAATATCATGTTAAGGATTAAGTTAAGGTTGGGTGTTAAGGGGTTAGGGTTATAGATGGACATTAGATTTAGAATTCCAGTTAAGTGTTAAGTGTTAGGTTAGGTTATGTATTAAGGTTGTTTAAGGGTAACAAGAAATATTAAAGTAGTATTAAACATTACAACTTTATTTTAAGTAATGCAATCTAAGTGATCTAGAATGCATTCTAGTGATTGTAATTTTTTTTTCAATAACCATCAAGTTTATAATTACCTGCTCTGGGCAATGGAATTGGACAGAGAGGCCCCAAACCTCCTATTCTTGGGTTCCCCACTAGCACTCCTGGCTCATCCTCTTCAGTGAGTGCCTCCACAGAAAGCCACGTCCCCAAGCCACCCTGTCAACTTCTATAGACATAGACATCAGGACTGAAACCCCACTCCCTCTTCACTGACTTTGATTGATAGCAGCAGGAGCCAATAACTCCTACTGCCTTAGCAAAGTCTGTGAGACTAAGAAGTGAGGGGAGAAAAGAACTTTAGAACGGCACATCACTGGATCGTGTGAGGGCTCAGGTAAGTAAAGGGGGGAGGGGAGCGAGGGGGGATACTTATGGCAAAATATTTTTTACATTAAAGTGCTACTAAACCCAGGACCCTGTATTCACTTTATATGGTTTCCCACAGTGCACACAACATTAAAATGCAATTATTTTAGTAAATATAAACTGCTAAATACCTTTTCTCATCAGCAGTTAAAGCTGTCTAATGCCTTCTATCAGTGTCCAGCTGAGCACTGGTTAAAGCGTGTAGGAGGAGTTTTCATTCTCCTTTCACTGCCCTATGAGATTGCATAACCCCTGACCCTCTGTCTGTACAGTGCTGATTGGCCCTGTGCTGGTCACATGCACCCTCCCAAGAAAAGAAAAAACTCTCTAGCAGTACACACAAAACTGAGCATGTGCAGAGTGTCCCTGAGCCTGTGTTCTACCAGGAGATGAAATGAGGAATGAGGAAGAAGGGGAGGATCAGAGAAGACAGGATCAAACATCCTTTTTACACAATGCAAAGTATTAACCCCTTAAGTTCCACAATGAGTATAACAAGCATGCTTTACTGCATATACAGACTGATTTTACTGTTGTGGGTTTAGTAACACTTTAATGCAAGGAATGCATTAAGGTACAAAAACTGTTTAGGCTTTATAACCACTTTCATTAAGAACATAGTTTTTTTGTTTACTTAATTTGCTTTATATGTTGGCACAAACACTCTCTTTAATTACTATTTACCGTTGCTGGCTCCAGGTCCATCAGAGCAGCATCCCTGAACCTCTTCTTAGTATCAGGTCACAAGACACAGTGCAGGCATGAGCAGTTGCCTATCAATAAGCTTGGAGGAGGGCAGTGGGGCTGTGTGCTGGCATGGATGCACACAGCATAGTAGCAAACAGATCATCCAGCAGGATGCTGAAAATTGAGTACATCAAGGAACAGAAATGTTTTAAGTGGATTTGTAAGCATTTGAAATAGAGAAAAATGACTTTAATATAATTTAAGATTAAGTGTTAAACTGACCAGTTGTCCAAAATCAAACATACTGGGAGCCAATAGACAACTGCATTTATTAGGGTAACACGCACTGTATATAATGTCTCTTCAACAATCATTATAGTGCAAATGGCCAGGTAGCAATGTAGGAGATAACTCTTCATATCCTTTTTCCAGTCCGAATCCTCTGGACTTATGGGGGGTGCAGGTGTCATGTGCTATATAGAAGGTAATCTAGTTTCTGGTTGCACAAATATGGTGTTTATATAAAATATAAAAGTGAACTGACTTCTAAAAATGACAGATCTGCTTAGGATCACTCTGATACATCTGATATTTTTTTTTATAGAAGCAGCTTTTGATCAGAATGATTCATTTTTCAATGCCAATACCTCTATTTTTTCAAAAACTGTTTCAGGACATATGAAGCCCCAAATAATCCATCCAAAGTTCATCCCAAATTTTCCATATTTTGACAGGCCACTTCAGATTTTTATAAACCCATCCCTTTCAGGCTCTGAAAAAGCAGGACTTGCTATATACTGTACAAAATGATTTAAACATCTACGCTTTTTGTGGATCAGTTAGTAGGGTAACCAAGCACATAAATCAATCACATAACCAATCACAGCATCATATTCAGTTGACATGTGATCCAGAGCCTCTGAGTCTTTATAAAATACTTTTGCCCCGATGTGCTGTTTCTGCAAGGTCTTTAAAAACTAGCAGCATGTGCTAGGCAGTCAAGCGGAGAGATACAAATCTAGAAAAGCTGTCATTGTTTGTTGTAAGTGATGTGTAAAGAAAGCAGGGATCATAACAAGATAATAGGCAAACAGTGTGGATAGACAGAAACAGGAGGCAAGCATCAGGGTGAAAATACATGCATGGTAGCAGTCTGTTAGTAGCTGGGACTGGCATTGACAAGTGCAGTTATTCTTTACCCTTTCAGGCCTTACATATGAGACTAGGAAAGCACATTGGGGTTGATTTACTAAAACTGGAGAGTGCAAAATATGGTGCAGCTGGTGTGTGGTAACCAATCACCTTCTAATGTCAGCTTGTTCAATTAAAGTGATATTAAAGACAATTAAAAAAAAATCCAAACAATTAAAAAACCCAAACATGTCATACTTACCTGCTCTGTGCATCTATTCTAGAGCAAGCAGCTTGCTATGGGGGCACCTAAGTAGGCTTGCTTCTGCGCCACTGCTCTGCATGTCCATTCACACGCAGAGCCGCAGCTCTTCCTCACCCCCACTCTTTCCTCATTGGCTAACTGGCTGTGCTGTTTCAGTCGATTAGGTGGGAGAGTCCCCGGAGAGCCGAGGCTCTCGTGCACAGTGCTGGATTGTGATGGGGCTCAGGTAAGCATTATGGGGGGGCTGCTGCACACAGAAGGTTTTTTTTACCTTCATGCATAGAATGCATGAAGGTGAAAAACCTTGAGCCTTTACAACCAGTTTAAGTTTTGACAGTAAAACCTGGAAGCTGATTGGTTTCTATGCAGAACTGCACCAGATTTTGCACTCTCCAGTTTTAGTAAATCAACCCCATTATGTTTTAGGGCTAAACGTTAAAGCATTAAGCAAACTTATATGTTGTGCACAATCTGGTAGATTGTATTTGGAAAGTGAATTCCATATTCCATAATGATGGAATACTGAACTGTTACTGTTTCAAATCTGTTTTTCAGGATTTGATTAAACTCTCAATTTAAACCAGCTGAATACATTCTAGCTGCATCAAAACAAAAGGTGCTCATTATCCTTCAGTCAGTTTTCTTTCAAAGCCGGCATTCACACTTGTGAAGATGAATATACTGTAAAAGGGGTTAGCTTATTGTCCAAGATTAAATTTTGGTTGGTGGTTGGTTTAAGAATAAAAGGACTTACTTTAACCACTTGAAGACCAGACTGTTTCACTTCCTTCCTGCCCAGGTCATTTTTCAGCTTTTGGAATCGTCACAGTTTGAGTGACAATTACTTAGTCATGCAATACTGTACCCACATGAGTTTTATATACAGTATATTTTTGAGACAGATAGAGCTTTCTTTTGTTGATATTTAATCACCACTGGGTTTTTAATTTTTTGCTATAAAAAGGAAAAATACATTTTTGGAAAAAAGTTTTTGTGATAGCGCTGAGGATAGGAAATGCTAATGACCTGTATTTGTTTACATGTGGTCAGCTGTGATTGGACACAGTTGATCACATGGTAAAGAGCCAACATCATTGGCATTTGTGTCATATGACGTCCAGCCAGAGGGGCAAAAGGCCCATCTGGCCTTCATTTTGCAATTGGGCAGGGCGGGAGCCAGGTAACAGAACATTCCCAAGCAGATGGACTTCAAAGATGTCCCTTAACAACTCTATGTAAACCCTTAATCAGTATAACTTCCACTCAGTGGCACATAGAGAAAGAGAAACCACTGAACATAGTGCTTTATCCTTTAAAACAGTTTTTTGCTTCTAAAAACTTCCAGACTTACACTCACATTTCATAGGCGCTGAAGTGCACCAGGCTTATACAGCATGTACATTTCCCTGATGAAACCATATGACCCTGTTGCGTAATGTGTAGGGGAGGGGCTAGATGATGCCATGACGCTCTGTACACAAGGCAGTGTGGTAACTATACACTGTGAACATCTGATTGCTGTTACTGGTGGATACATTGTACAATTCTGGTGCACTTCAGCACCTACATAGTTACATAGTTGGTCTGGCTAAAAAAATACAAAAGTCCATCTAGTTCAATCATAAAAAAATAAAAAAGTTATAGTCCTACACCTACAATTGATCCAGAGGAAGGCAAAAACCCCAGCAAAGCATGATCCAATTTGCTCCTGCAGGGGAAAAAATTTCTTCCTGATCCCCCGAGAGGCAATCGGATATTCCCTGGATCAACTTTACCTATAAATGTTAGTATCCAGTTATATTCTGTGTATCTAAGAAAGAATCCAGGCCATTTTTAAAGCAATCCACTAAGCCGGCCAGAACCAACTCTTGAGGGAGTCTATTCCACATTTTCATAGCTCTTACTGTTAAGAAACCTTTCCGTGTTTGGAGATTACATTTCTTTTCCTCCAGATGTAAAGATTGCCCCCTTGTCCTCTGTGATGACCTCAGGGTGAATAATTCTACACTGAGTTCACTATATGAACCACTGATGTATTTATACATGTTGATCATGTCCCTCCTTAATCTCCTCTTCTCAAGAGAGAATAAATTCAGTTCCTCTAATCTTTCCTCATAGATGATCTCCTCCATGCCTCTTATCAGTTTGATTGCCCTTCTCTGTACTTTCTCCAGTTCCCCAATGTTATTTTTGTGAATTGCTGCCAAAATTGAACTGCATATTCCAGATGAGGTATCACTAATGATTTGTAAAGGGGTAGAATGATATCTCACTCTCTGGAATCTATACCTCTTTTAACCCCTTGGCGCCAGCGCCTCCCGGCCCTTTAAGGGTTTCAGAAGCCGGGATGCGGGGTGGGGTTTAGGGTCATGTGACCGCCGTGACACGCCGTCACGGTGGTCACATGCTCGGGAAAGGTCCCGATCGAAAGAGGAGATCGGGACTTTTCCGTGAGCACATATGTTTTTTTTTGATAGAACACAAATGTGCGGCTGCTCGTCATCTAGGCCCAGATGCCAGGAGGCCGCACATTTGCGTTTGGCCGGCGCAAAGAGGTTAATACAAGAGAGGATTTTGTTCACTTTAGAAACCGCAGCTTGGCATTGCATGCCATTATTAAGCTTATGATCTACCAGAACTCCCAGATCCTTCTCCACCATTGATTCCCCCAGTTGTACCCCCCCCCCCAGTATGTATGATGCATGGATATTCTTAGCCCACAAGTGCATAACTTTACATTTATCAACATTAAACCTCATTTGCCACATAGTTGCCCAATTAAACAGTGCACTGAGGTCAGCTTGTAAGTTGGAGACATCCTGTAAGGACGTTATTCCACTGCACAGCTTGGTGTCATCTGCAAAGACTGAAATGGTATTTATAATCCCAGACCCGATATAGTTTATAAACATATTAAAAAGTAAGGGTCCCAACACTGAACCTTGGGGTTCACCACTGACAACCCTAGACCATTCAGAGTATGAATCATTAACTACTATTCTCTGAATACGATCTTTTAGCCAGTTTTCTATCCATTTAAATACAGATTTTTCCAAGCCTGTAGACTTTACCTTACACATGTGTGTGGGGAACTGTGTCAAACGCTTTTGCAAAATCCAAGTATACCACGTCCACCGCCACCCCTCTGTCCAAGGTTTTGCTCACCCCGTCATAAAAAGAAATCAGATTTGTTTGACAACTTCTGTCTTTCATGAATCCATGCTGTCTGTTGCTTAAAATATTTTTTTCCAGCAAGAACTCATCTATGTGGTTTTTTATTAAACTCTCCAGTATCTTCCCAGCTATAGAATTTAAACTAACAGGTCTGTAATTGGTAAAGATTTTGACCCCTTTTTAAATATTGGCACCACATTGGCCTTACACCAATCCAGTGGTACTATGCCAGTCATTAAAGAGTCCCTAAAAATTAGAAACAATGGTTTTGAAATGACAGAGCTCAATTCTTTAAGGACCCGTGGGTGTATGCCATCCGGTCCAGGTGCTTTATTCACATATTCTGTCTAAATATTTTTGGATCATATCAATTGTGAGCCAATATGGATCATCTGGAGCTGTGTCAATACCATGCGCATTATGGACAAGAGCTCCCCCATGCTTCTTTGTATACACAGAGCTGAAGAAGGTATTTAATAAATTTATATATATAGAAGAACAATGTGCCCTAAAAATGTGAAAACCCCCTATTAAGCTGCTGCAACAACACTTATAAGTGATCCCACACTCAAATCATACAAATATAACAACAGTGTTGCGCGAACTCAAATACAATAACATATGAAATTGATAACCAATAAAGTCCTTATAATGAATGTGAATCCAATCAAACAATGGTGCTTGAAAAGGTGCTTATTATATGCTATGTGCTCCAAAATGCTATAACTAAAATGTCAGTGCTCCACCGTGTCTTAGTGCACCTCCACCTACAGGTACGGATGGCCGCTCACCTCATACAATAGACTTATAATATCAGTCAACAAAGCATAGTAGTTCTATCAAAGAGGCTCCAGATGGCAGCAAAGAACTGATAACAGGCACTACTTCAGATGACACTATATACGGAAATATTCTCAGCTTTATATAAGGTTAAACAGTAAAGGTTACTCTATGACCATCAATGTAGAACCAACAAGACTAGATGTAGCATTATCCACAAAAAGACATTCTTGAATGGTGTTCAACAGGATGATGGAACTACTATGCTTGGTTGACCAATATTATGTTATAAGTCCATTGTATAATGTGAGCGGCCATCCATACCTGTAGGTGGAGGTTCACTAAGTCATGCTGTAACATTTTGGAGCACATTGCATATAATAAGCACCTTTTCAAGCACCATTGTTTGATTGGATTCACATTTATTATAAGGACTTTTTTGGTTATCAATTTCATATGTTATTGTATGTATGAGTCAGCGCAATACTGCTGTTATATTTATTTAATACATTTGCCTTCTCTTTGTCCCCAGTCACCAACTCTAGATTATTTTGTACAGGGCCTATATGCTCGGACCAGACCTCTTTACTATTAATATATTTGAAGAATTTTTGGGGGTTGGTCCTGCTATCTTTTGCAATCTGTTGTTCATTTTCAATTTTTGCGGCCTTTATTTCCTTTTTGCATATTCTGTTATATTCTTTGTAACGTTTAAATGATGATAGCGTGCCTTCATTTTTATATTTAATAAAAGCACTTTTCTTATTATTTATAGCCTTTTTAACTTTGGCCGTAAGCCACATAGGTTTGATTTTTAGCCTTTTAAACTTGTTGCCCATGGGAATATATTTTGCAGTGTGTTCACATACAGTCTTTTTGAAGAAATCCAATTTCTGTGTTGTGTTCATTGAGGCTAATATTCCCTCCCAATCTAAGTCTTGGAGAGCAGCTCTCAGCCTTGGAAAATTAGCTCTCTTAAAATTGAGCGTTTTTATTTTTCCCATATGAGCTTGATGTCTACAGATAACAAATGAAATCATGTTATGGTCACTGCTACCCAGATGTTCTTTTATATGGACATTTGTAATAAGCTCTGCATGGTTTGAGATTACCAGGTTCAGCAGAGCATCATTCTTAGTTGGGGCCTCTTTGAACTGTGCCATAAAATTGTCCTGTAGTAGGTTTAAAAATGTTTGCCCTTTAACTGTTTCTGCAGTATCATTACTCCAATCAATTTCCGGGTAGTTAAATCCCCCATAATTATCACTATCCCAGCCCTTGCAGCCCTTTTGATCTGTGCAAGAAGCTGAGTCTCCACCTCCTCATTAACACTGGGAGGCCTATAACAAACTCCAATGATTACCTTTGTAGTACGCACCCCCATGTGCAGTTCCACCCATAATGCTTCAGCCTCATCACACTGTCCATCAACTAGGTCCTCTTTCACACTTGCTCTGAGATCACTTCTCACATAGAGACAGACACCACCACCTTTCCTATTTACCCTGTCTCTCCGAACATAGCTTAGAGAACATAGCTAGGAATATTAATGGCCCAGTCATATGAAGAATGAAGCCAAGATTCAGCAATACCAATTCAATCAGTTCTGTTCATGCACCAAAGGTTCCAACTCACCTATTTTGCTTGGCAGACTTCTGGCATTGGTGAACAAAGACTTTACTATATTGACACCATGTGCACAAGTATTTTGCATATTTTTTTATTTTCATACAAATGGTGCCAGTTCCACTTGTTGTTTGTAACATGGGAACCTTCTTATCATCTGCTATAGCCCTCCCCCCATCTTTCCCCATTCCACCCACCAATAAGTACTGTCTGATCTGTCTACCCCGTTATAATCTAATTCTCTCTCCCCCCTCGATCATCTGCTATAGCCCTCCCCCCATCTTTTTCCATTCCACCCACCAATAAGTACTGTCTGATCTGTCTACCCCGTTATAATCTAATTCTCTCTCCCCCCTCAATCCTAGCTTAAATACTCCTCCAGCCTTTCCATAAACCTCTCCCCCAGCACAGCAGAGCCCCTTCCATTTAGGTGCAAACCATCTCTAGCATATACTGTAGGTTGCACCCCAATGAAAAGTCAGCCCAGTTCTCTAGAAACCCAAATCCTTCCCTCTTACACCAGGCCATGCATTGAGTTCTCTAATCTCCTCCTGCCTTTCCTGAATTGTGCATGGCACAGGTAATATTTCAGAGAATATCACCTTGGAGGTCCTTCCCTTCAACTTGCAGCCTAGTTCTTTAAATTGATTTTTAAGGACCCTCCACCTTCCATGTATTCTGTCATTGGTTCCAACATGGACCAAGACAGCTGGGTCATGCCCAGCCCCTCCCAGTAATTTATCAACCCGGTCCACCGCATGCCGAACCCTGGCACCAGGGAGACAGCAAACCATTCGGTTGAGGCGATCTTGGCGACAAATTATTCTATTGGTCCTTCTGATTATAGACTCCCCTACTACCACCATTGTCTACGCCTTCCTGCACTACCTTCACCACCCCTCCCAGATGGTCTGCCCTCCTGGCTGTTAGGGATAGCAGTGACATCCAGGGCTGCCACCCTTGAGCTTACCACCCCCACATCTTTACCCAACTTGGCAAATCTGTTTGGGTGCACAAACCCAGGGCTGGCCTTCCTTTTCTGTGAGCCCCTACCACTCCCTCTCTCTACAGTAATCCATCTTCCTACTTGATAATCCTGATTAGCGCCTCCGTCCTCCATATCAATCCCATCGGTTACCTGCTCAGAGAGCAGAAGACCCCTTTCAAGGTTGTCCTATTAAATCTTGTTTGAGAATGTTCTATTAAGTCCACTATTGGGGACGCAAGCACTTAGTGACGGTACTTAAGTATACAGTCATTTATCCCAGGTGAGAGCACATCTAGTGGAGGGTGTGCATGGCACATTAAGTAACATTGACACAAAGTGGTGGAATGATATAACAAGTAATTGGAGAAGAAATTGTAATAATAACAGCACTGTGGACTGTGATCTTAATACATATTGTTTATATTATATATTAATGAAATATTGGCACTTTGATGTTAATTACACTGATCACTGAATTGTTCTATAGATGGTGGTTAATTGTGAAGCGCGGCATTAATCGGTTATTATTAGTTATAGCACAATTATATGAGAGTGTGTAAGGTGTGGGTGATTCACAATAAGCATCATTCTAACCATAGCAGCTCACAAGGTCATTTTATATACAGTATTTTCAACTGTTCATAGCTTACACTGGTCTGGTAACAATGAGACTAGTGCAGCAGAGATCAGGAACACTATTGATGGCTTACACTGGTACGGTGACACTGGGGACTAGTATGGCAGCTATCATGAACACCATTGCTGGATGACACTAGTCATGAAAATGATACTGGTGTAGTGGTGATCAGGAGCACTGTTGCTGGCTTACACTGGTTTGGTGACACTGGGACTGGTGTGGCAGTGATAAGGAACACTGTTGCTGGCATACACTGTTCTGGAGACACTGGGACCGGTGTGCTGGTGATTGAAAAAACTGCTTCTGGTTGCACTGCTCTGGTGTGGTGGCAACCAGAAACACTGTTTTCTAGCTACACTTGTTTGGCAACACTTTGACTGATGTGGTGGTGATTGAAGACACTGTGCGGTTTATTTACTAAAACTGGTTCACTCAGGTTCCCGTACACCTCAGCATGGAAACCAATCAGCTTACAAGCTTTATTGCCCCCCCCCCAACCACTACCCCTTTAGCTGCAGTTGCAACAGCCATGGGTGTACACATGCCATGGCTTCCATACTTTGGTTCACAGACATGACAGGAATTACACCCCTCTCACTTTCAGCAGGTATAGCATATACCGATCATAACTCATTCAATTAATTGGGGGCACTTGTGTGGGGTCCAAGGGGTTAAAGCAGGCAGTGAAGAGGCAAAATGATCCCTCCTCCCCACCTGTCAAATACTCTCTGAAGAGCAATCTGAACACAGATTAAAGTTGCAATACCAGACCCTAAGCCAAGCCTGGACACTCAGTTGTCCATGGGGTCCTCACTTCTTACAGTATCCATATTAGTCCTGAACTTAATGCAGTCAATAATAATATGGTTCAGGCTCTGCCTGTGAGTGCTACCTGCAGCCAGGCCTAGCTGCTGTGATTTAAAGAAAAAAAGCTACAATCAGAAAATGACACAAAGAGGTTCCTATGCAGCATTCCCTCAAAGTGCCAGATTTTGAGCTCTCAGTGTGAAGGTGGCAATGGGTCAGCTATTTTACCCTTGTAGCTTGGATCTAATCTCTTTGATCATCTGAATTATGGGATCCATGCATATGTAGTAGAAAATATTCAAAAGAAATTGTTTTCAACAGAGTACCCCACGTCCTTGGTTTCCCTGTGGACAACACTACCTTTAACAATTTGACCACACCAATGTACAATTCCTGGGGTTTTGGAGGAAAGAACTAGCTCATTTAATGCCTCTCCCCTTTCCTTCTCATCATCATCAGCACTGTGCAATAAAATGTAGCCCACCACATTGCGACCCACAGTAATTTAGAGCAATATTACTGTACACTGTATAGCACTGTATAGCAAGTAACTCTCTCTACCAAGACTGCCATCTCTACATAAACTACTCACACACTACAAATGGCTGCTGGCAATCCTCCCATTTATAGTGAGGGGGCTGGCACGTAACAAAGCCCCCATTATTGGCCATTGTAACCAAGGTGACCACAGTTGAAAAGTCAGGCAGTGCATTATGGTTGCAAAAGAATTTGGTCTGGGGAACCATATACAGACATTTTAATAATCATAATAATGTTATTTACATACTAGTATTATATTCTAAGCTATGTAAAGCCAGTAAATCAAGAAACTGTCTGAGATAGAAAAAAACAAACCACAAAAAAACAAAAAAACGAGAAATAACAAACCTTGTAGTGTTAGAAATGTGGGACTAGGTTGGTGTTTCATATTTCTTCATACAATTCTGTTCTTCTCCATAATTAAGTGCCATTCATCTCCAGAGTGCTTTGGCCTCCATATTTTTTTTGTCATTCTTTCCCATACCGTTCTATTCTTTTCTAACAGAGATGTGGACCTAGTTAGATCTGTAGTAATTGCTTTTCCAAATTCTTTAATGACAAGTATACATTCCTCTGATATTAGTTTCTTTACAATTACATCTCATTGATTTGATACTGAAAATGTGGACTGTTTTGTGTCAGTAGTAGAGTATTGATAGCCATTGATTAATGCGGAAAGTTTGAATTCAAGTGATTCCCTTTATTTTTTAACTTAGGCTTGCATTTTTATTAACTTACATTTGCCAATTTGAACCTTACCAGTATTTATATAGGATTCCGAATATTCTGAAATCAGTCTTTGCATGTTATAAGAATGAAGGCTTACTTATGAAAGATTGTTTCCTCTATGTTTATCATTGCTTTCTTTAAAGTATTACTAAACCCAGGACCCTGCATTCACTATGTCTGGTCTCCCACAGTACACAGAATAAGGAAATACAATTATTTTAGTAAGTATAAACTGCTAAATACCTTTTCTCATTACCAGTATATAGCAGTCTTGTGACTTCTATCAGTGTCCGGCCGAGCACTGGTTAAAGCCTTGTAGGAGGAATTTTCAGTCTCCTCTGACTGCACCCTCCCCCCCCAAAAAAGAAAAAACAATTAGCAATACACACCAAACAGAGAATGTGCAGAATTTAAAAAGGTAATAAACGAGAGCTGGATGGGGTAAAAGAGCTGCTAGCATGAAAGGTAAAGACCTCTAAAAACCTTCTGTAAAACCATATCATATAAACATGCAGCGCTAATAACGTAGTAAGAGCATGAAACATATAAAACATATACAAAATGGTCAAATTACTATCAGTATATCATAAATATTGCGTTCTGTTACGCAAAAATGGGTGACAGTATAATAATTATAACATGACCTATATCAACAATCAAAGCAAGTAAAGCAAATAGATAAGTGCACTGTGGCGTTACAAAAATTCACATGTGAAAACGTCCAGAGTTGGTGTTTATAGGGTGCATGAAGTAGAACAAATCCGAAGTTAAATCACAATATAATGGTGGGAATCCGTGATCATAGTGTTGAAAAAGTACGAGTTTAGATTGCACTAACCAGAAAGCGCAAATCAATACGCATTTGAGTATATTAAGACCAACCCCTGGTCATCACCATCTGGTAGCTGGAACACTGGGGGTCATCTGGTAAGCATCAGCTGGGCAGGCAGCACACCATCAGGACATCCAGGCACCAGGAATACACTCATTCAACACCAGGGGGAACCACAAGTGCAGGTAATGCAGGGTCACCAAGGATCTCCTTGGGGGGGGGCTCATAACAAAAGAGCCAAAACAGAAAAGATTCCCATAGTGTAGTACTTTAATGAATTATGGGGATGGTAGTAAAAGAAACACTCTCACATTCTGGTAAATGACAGTAGTCAAAATGGCCGTGTCACAGGGTAGGGCACCTCCCTTACGCATTTCGTGCCCGTGCCCATTTTCAAAGGGAGTGTGCCTCATCTATTGTCAACTCTTATATATTGTGCATGCGCAGTGTCGCTCATTATCGCCATTATCGTCCGTTTGCGCATGCGATATGCATGCGAACGGTGGCCATTTTATTGGAGAATATATAGCACTACTTCAGTACGCAAATACTGCATGTACTGTACTACATATGCTTGTGCTGGAATTACGACCTAAAAGAAGTTGGAATTCCATAAAAACCACAAAAACTTCAATCTCAAAGAAATCCAACAAAAAATTGCAAAAAAGTACAACAAACAAAACCCAAGAAAATAATTATAAAGGGAAAAATGAAAATGTTACAGAATTTATAATGATACCAACGTAAGTAAAAAAATTAAAATGAGAAAAATGAAAATCCAACAAATCCTATGGACCTCAATTCCCATTAAAAACATATTTACTCATACAGCATCTATTTAAAGACAAACATGACAAGGAAAACAAGAATAAAAACAGAATAAAGAATAATGAATGATGACAATTTCTCAAAAAGAATAACAATACTTGACAAAGGACATTGTTACAAAAAATGAGCAATTTATATTCAAAAAAACATTTTGAGGATTTTTCGGAAGTTACAAAATTCAAAACAACTATTACAAAGTATTCCCATGAGCAGCTACAAATATGTATGATCAACAATCAGTATATCAACATTAACAGGGAATAAACTATGAAAGCTGCCCTCACCTACACGTACTCATATAAATGTGCAAACGTACCAGTGAGTAAAAATAACAGTGTCACACTTTCCTTAAATTATATCTATCACCCTTATACCATCTCATTAAAACAAAACACCTTATAAATAAACTCTATATTGCAGTGAGTCTCTTATTAGTGCTTCTTCTTAATTCACCCCCAAATGATGAAATACATTCCCCTTGATTACTTCATATCTTCTTATAATCACTTGTATTAATTCATGACCAAAAACAACAGATGTGCCCTCAGCTGGAGTTTTTGACCTCACACAAACTTTGGTCAAAACAAGCTTATGTCCCTTGAAGTGGACATAAGATTAAGATGTCTCTTGAGTTTAGAGTCTTCCTTCGGTAATGAACGACCTCCTTAATACCCCCTCCCCCACTCAACATGCATATATCAGAAAAAGTAAGTAAAAAACAATA
Organism: Staurois parvus; assembly: GCF_062004578.1. Classification (NCBI taxonomy): domain Eukaryota; kingdom Metazoa; phylum Chordata; class Amphibia; order Anura; family Ranidae; genus Staurois; species Staurois parvus. The sequence continues at coordinate 8,500,992 of NW_028318430.1, read as the reverse complement.
GTGCTTTATCCTTTTAAAACACAAGTGTATTAAAATATTATAAATGGCCACTCACATTGTATAGGTGCTCCATCACGCCTTATATCACGCGCATATAATAACAAAATCCAATATCCTGTTGACATGCAGATGTCCCTTAGCCTTCAATTCCTCGATCTGCCATACCAGTTAGTCACCAGGGGGATATCATATCCCCCAGAGGAAGCCATGTGACCCTGTGGCATAACGCATAGGGGAGGGGCTTGGTGACATCACGACGCTCGTGGTCAGCCGACTAACTGGTTTGATGGATAGGACATAAGCGTGTTTTGATCAAACTTTGTGTGAGGTCAAAAGCTCCAGGTGAGGGCACATCTGGTGTTTTTGGTGGTGGATTAATACAAGTGGTTATAAGAAGACATGAAGTAATCAGGGGAGTGTATTTCATCATTTGGGGGTGAATTAAGAAGAAACACTAATAAGAGACTCACTGCAATATAGAGATAATTTATAAGTTATTTTGTTTTAATGAGATGGTATAAGGATGATGGATCTAATTTAAGGAAAGCTCGGCACTGTTATTTTTATTCACTAAAATTCAAAACAAATAGAGATGTAAACAACCAAGGTAAAAGATGTAGTAAAGAATGAAAATTGAAAAAAGAAAAGATAAAAAATGGGTACAAAGATAAAACAGGAAAAAACTGGAAGGGGAGGGAGAAGAGGGAAGGGAAGGAGAATGGAGATAGATGAGGGGGAGGGGGGAGGAAGAGGGAAGAAGGAAAGAAAGGGGGGGAAGGGGAGGAGGGGGGAAGGAAGGGGGGAAGAGGAGGAGGGGGGAAGGAAGGGGTGAAGGAGGAGGGGGGATAGGAGGAGGGGAGAAGGAGGAGGGGGAGAGGAGGGGGGAAGGAGGAGGGGGAGAGGAGGTGGTGAGGAGGAGGGGGAGAGGAGGGGATGAGGAGGAGGGGGAGAGGAGGGGGTGAGGAGGAGGGGGGAGGAAAACAAAAGAAAAATAGTTGTTTCACTCATAATAGTGGGCGATGTTCCATTCATTACTGAGGCCTTTTGAAATATCGGTATCCAATATGAAGGTACACTTCACTTTCACAGAGAGGGTTGAAATGGTCATCCCCTCTCATGTGGCAGTCCACCCTTTCAATGATCTGAACTTTGAAGGACTGTAGATCTGAGGTGTGATGCTTTCTGAAATGTTTTGCCACATTAGTGTCTTTCTGAGTTTAATTTGTAGTCTCATATTCATTCACATAGACACTGTGTTGTTTGACCAACATATTGTATGTTACATAATGTGCAAGCTATTAAAAATATACCACATATCTAGCTTGGCAATTGACCAGTTGTTTAATATTGACAGAGTTCCTGCTTGAACATGAAGTGATCACACGAGGATCCCCTAGATGACTAAAACTGGGACACCTGGTAGCAACACACCTATAGACCCCTGTGGTGAGTAACCATGTATATGTGTACCTTTATCTGAGAAGAATAAACTGGATGAAAGTAAATTCTCAATATTTGTGCCTCTCTGGCAACAAACTTGGTGCCCTGAATATAATGTTATAGTCTTGATCCCCTGATAGGATAGGAAGATATCCAGTAATGATGTGTCTAATATCATAGAAATGTGAACTGTATCTCATAGAAAAAACTATAGGTGTTTTTCCACTGCTGTTTAAGACACTATTCCTAGATGGACTGTTGTTTAAAAGGGTTTCCCTAGGAGTATCTCTGACTTTTAAGCATGCCCTCCTCACTTCAGATTTGTTGTAACCCAGGTTTATGAAACCTCAATTTCACTGATCTTGCTTCCTAATTAAAATCTCTAGCCGTGGAGCAATTCCATTTGACTCAAGTGAACTGACCTTTAGGCTGTGGGGATCATGACAGCTAGCAGCATGTAGCAGGGAATTTTTGGAGGTATGTTTCCTACAGGAGAGTACTGTGACAGTATGACAGTATTGATTTACTAAAGGCAAATCAGCTGTTCACTTTGCAAGGGAGAATGGGGAGGGCTTCAAAGCCTTTAAAGAGTAAGGTAAACTATGATAATATCACACTATGCTCTGTGCCTACCATGTAGCAAATTTTGCTTAGCAAATGGCTACCAATATTGTGTTTGAGGATACCTGCCTTTTCCACTCCTTGATGCATCATCACTCCCCTACCTCTGCAACCTGTGCCAGAACTGCAAAGATAGTAGTTCAAGTACTAGTAACAGTAGCAGAAGCAGCCACTACAACTTGCAGGACACGATGGCCAATTTTTTTCAGCTTTAGTGCTTTGCTGAGCTCCCAGATCAAATGTAAAACCCCATGGATTTTTTAGTGTACAAACTGGACCATTGTCCTGAACTGGTCTAGTGTGCAATCCAGGTGGACTTTAACCCACAACTTAGCAACCTTTCCTAGAGAGTCATTAACAAGATTGTAACCAGTATATCAAGCAAAGCACAAAACTATTTCATACAAACATTGAATGATTGATGAATGTATGTCAGCCTACTGTTTAGCTATTCAACCTGCAGCTACAGCAATTTCCAGTGGTACTTCAAATATATTCAGTGTCTTTTAGGTTTTGCTGATGCAATCCAGGTGGACTTTCACCCACAATTTAGCAACCTTTCCTAGAGAGTCTTTAGCAAGATTGTAACCAGCATATCCAGCAAAACACAAAACTATTTAATACAAATATTGAATGATTGATGAATGTATGTCAGATAGCCTACTGTTTAGCTGTCCAACCTGCAGCTACAGCATTTTCCAGTGGTACTTCAAATACATTCAGTGTATTTGCTGATGCTATCTCAATTTTGAAGACCCTGAAAAAATAAAAAAATTTTTCTTCATAGCAGGTATGGAAAACTGGTGCCAATAGTGTAAAACAGTAGGAGTGGTAGAGGCAGAGTCCACAACAAAGTCACAGTACAATATTTATGGATATGCAAAAAATCCCCCATCTACTGAGCCTCCAAATTAATTAAGCTTCAGGAGAAAATGCAAAACATATAGGGGTTAGACAAAAAATGGAAGCACTACATGATTTGCAGGTGTGAAAGTGATGACATGTTTTCTGGTGAAAATGGAAGCAATGTAACATTCTTTTGCTTCCATTGTGTAATGAGACACCCAGCTAACAGGTGGGAAGTCTCACTTTTGTCATTCACTGCGTACTCTGCTAGTAATACAAAGTCATGTCAGAGCTTACTGAGCTTCAAAGACAGCAAATTGTTAGTGCCTGCTTAGTTGGTGTCTCTGTGATTTAAGTTGCCAATTTATTTGCTGTGTCACGAGGTACAGTATCAAAGGTTATGATGGCATATACATTTTTGGGTAAATTGTAATCTGATAAGCATAAGTGTAGTCGACAAGGTCAACTGACCGAAAAAAACTAAAGGACATTGTGCAGGATTGTGACACGGGACTGAGATTGAGCTCTGCAGTCACTTTTGCAGCAGTTGTTTTCTTATTCAGGGTCACAATCCAGCGCAATGTCCTTTTGTTTCTTTTGGTCAGTTGACCATAGCGACCTTGCTTATGCTTATCAGACGACTTTTTCCTGGAAAGTGTATATGTCATAACATTTGATACTATACCTCGCAATATGGCAAATAAATTGGCATATTCCGTTAGAGAAGCACCAGCTAAGTGGGCACAATAATATGCCCTCTTTGAAGCTCAATAAGCTCTGACATGACTTCATATTGCTAGCAGATGATGGAAGTGAGGCTTCTCAACTCTTAGCTAGGTGTCTCTTCCCACAGTGGAAGCAAAAGAATTTTACATCACTTCTGCTTTCAACACGAAACATGTTGCCACTTTGACACCTGCAAATCATGTAGTGTTTCAATTTTTTGGTCTAACCCCTGTATATTGAACACTGAATAGGAACTGAACTACAACTACATATGTAAATAATGCTGTTTTCCATTGCTTGGTGACAATGGAGCCAGCATTTGTTACATCTATTATCTGTTGTTTCAGGTTGGAATTGCAAGTTCTGAATGTTGGATTGGCATATACAGAGTGTTACTGCAAGAACTTGTGTCAGTTTTGAGATTAGTACATTGGATTTTTTCTCCATATTTCTATTTGAGTGTTGGGTGAATATCGCATACTATTTTCTTAATTTTCAACAACTTTTCAGATAGTGCTAATGCTTTAATAATGTAAAAAAAATATATATCATCAGTGTGCTTACAAGATCTCCCCAGTTAAACACCCAGAAAATAATGACATTGACCAAAAAAGTAATTTAGCAATGCCCCCTTCAGCAAAACACATTTTACACTATTTACCATTTTCTTATTTCATTGTTATACATCCTATAGAACATACTGGAACACTTATGCATTTCATTTTTATATAGTTTTTTCATATAGTTTTTTCATAATCCTGTGGCTTTTTTGAAAAGAAAAGACAGAAGAAAAGCAAATGTAAGAGGAGTTTATAGCTAAATAGGAAAAGATTCACTTTTAAAAAAAAAATGTTTATTTACAGGCCATGGAGACAGTTATATTCAAAATGTATCTTTTTTTGTTTCCCCTAGATAGCAGCTAAAACTTTAATGTTGTTCATTTCAAAACATGCCTGATACTAAAATCTAAGCAGACGTTGCTTTGGAAAACACCGTGGAGGAATTTGACTGAATTCAACAGTGAGAAGAAAAATAACAGGTGAACAGCTAATCAGCCATGACATCAAGCAAGACAATGGGCCATGCGTGTTGCAAATGTTAAATATTTCTTTACTATTCTGATTTACGGGCTAGCTGTGAATATATTGAATGGGGAAATTAGTGTGTTTTTCTTAGTCAGATGGATGAAATAGAAGGTGATGCATGTTTGTTGCACATATTTCTCTTTCTTTCACTTTTTTTTACATTTTCTTTTAATCCCAAGCTAGGCTTGTTGCTCTTCAAATTGAAATATCCTGAACAGATGTAAAAACACATGTGAACCACTGGTCGCAAGCTGTGCAAAGCTTTGCTTCATCTGCTGATGATGTGAGCCTTAAGGAGATCTTTTTAAAATTTCATCACTATTCAAAAAGATAATTAATACATACCCCCAGGCTTTGATTATGCTATACCCAGTGTGTACTGCTGGTACAAAAATAATGAGGCTCTCATCAGGTCCAATGAAGACTTGCAGAAAACATTCGGTCTTCATAAGAAATTTAGGATTCATTGTTGCTACTGTGTAGGTAATATAATCTAATTTTCAATTGTAAGATTTTACAATAGTTAAGATCATTAGTTTTTAACTGTGTCAATCTGAAACATTAGATAAAGTACAAATGACACTTTAATGCTTTACTGAGATTTTATTTTGTTTTTATCACTTTCTAAGTTAATAAAAAACCCAAAACACACCTGAACAGAACAAACATTATTGCTTGACACTGTTAAAAGTGGTCTTTTTGTGTAAGTGTTCTTCATGCAGGGCAAGAGTATTACCAAATATCCCGTTACTAAAAGCAAACAACCAAAAATATTTTTTATTGGTTTCACTATAATAAAAGATTAAAAGGTGAACTAGCACTGGTTGGTGTACTGTACATTACCACACATTGATCAGCAAGCAGTTATACGAACTAGAGACCCTTATATTTAGCAGGTATGCTACTAATCATTTAAGGCCTTTACCAAAGCAAGTAGGCTGTTCATACGAGAATTGTATCCAGCTATTAATGATAGAACACCTTGCTCACAGAAATATATATAAAGCAAACTGTACCTGTACTGAAGAAAAAAATGCTAAAATTGGCACATGAATCAAAATACAGCTAAAGTCACTGTGTGACAGTCTAAACAAGTTCTAAATCCAGTTACTATATGAAGTACAAGCCTTATGACGTAAACAAAACTTTTTTTTATCTCCCCCAAGCCAAATCTTCCTTCCTGTATGTCTCACATGCTCTCACTCCCAGCTACTACAAGTTACAAGAGGAGGGTTTCAGCAACATAGACAGTGCTGTCAATCCAGAAAGCAGTAGATATGACTAGCTGTAGCCAGGTGCTGATTGACTTAAGTGCAAGTAGTCACAGACTGCATGAGAGTGGCAGCACTGCTTTGAATCCAGGAGCGGTGCAGCATTATTGCTGCATTAGGTGGATTTTATTGGCAGGCACAGCAGGTAGCTGTGGGACTTTGCACAGGGGCTAAGAGAAAGATGAAAGTGCAGATGTACTTGTATTAAAACAACTTGGCGTCCGCAGATAGCCGAATCACGGCTTCACCGCGGCCTGCCAGTTCTGGGAGGGCGTCATATGACGTCCTCCCAGAACGCGCCCCCTCCAGCGCGCCCCAGTGGCGCGCACCCGGTGATCACTGTGGTTGCTGTGTCCTACGGCCACAGCTGATCATGGTATGTGGTAAAAGGCCAATTACAGCAGCCTTTTACCACATGATCAGCCATGTCCAATGACACAGCAGATCAGCGGTAAATGCAGTTGCCGATTATTGGCTGCACTTTCCTTACGCTGTCACAGCGTGAGGAAAGTACTGCCGAAAACTACCAGTTGTCAGAGGACGGATCGGCACTGATCATCAGGGTACTGATGATCAGTGCCCAGCAGTGCCACCGACCAGTGCCACCCACCTGTGCCCAGCAATGCCACCCACACGTGCCCAGCAGTGCCACCCACCTGTGCTCATCAGTGCCTAGTAGTGTCACCCACCTGTGCCCAGCAATGCCACCCGCCAGTGTCCATCAGTGCCACCCATCAGTGCCGCCCAGCAGTGCTATCTGTCAGTGCCCAGCAGTGCTGCCAGTCAGTGCCCAGCAATGCCGCCAGTCAGTGCCACCCATCAGTGCTGTCCGACAGTGCCACCTATCAGTGAAGATCAGTGCCGCCTATCAGTGCCCATCATTGTTGCATATCAGCGCAGCATCATCAGTGCTGCCTCATCAGTGCCAGCTCATTAGTGCCGCCTATCAGTGCCCATCAGTGCTGCCTATCAGTGCCCATCAGTGCCGCCTATCTGTGCCCATCAGTGCCACCTATCACTGCCTAGCAGTGCCCATCAGTGCTGCCTATCAGTGCAGCCTCATCAACACACATCAGTGAAGGAGAAAAATTACTTCTTTGCAAACTTTTATAATAGAAACAGAGAAAAACTTTTTTTTTTTTTTTAATTTTTGCTCTTTTTTTGTTTATAGCACAAAAAATAAAAACACCGAGCGGCAAGTAAATACCACCAAAAGAAATCTCTATTTTGTGTGAAAAAATTATAAAATTGTCATATAGGTGCAGTTTTGCATGACTGCACAATTGTCATTCAAAGTGCAATATCGCTGAAAACTGAAAATTGGCCTGGGCACGAAGGGGGTATAAGTGCCCGGTAGGCAAGTGGTTAAATGATGCAGCCTGTAATTTTTAATGGGAGACCACTGCTTAAAAATAGCCACTCAGCATGCATAGCTTGTATTTTCTATAGATTCAATGCAGTTCAGAAAACTGTGAGTTCAGAAAACTGTGGCTCACTAATGTGCAAATATTAGCTTCATTGCATTGTGTTTGTTCATGCATCCCATCTACTTTCATCTTTGATGCCTTGTTGTGGGCACATACTGTGATGGGTGGTCTTATGGCCAATAGCAAAGCACAGGGGGACAGCACCAATTGCCATCTTCATGGGATAAAGTTTTCATTTACATAATCCTGTACACTGGCTTTTGAGGCCCCCAGAGTTCTATGCAGATATCATATGCTGGTCCTATTGGGTGCCTGATTTACATTTTTTGGGCTTTCCACCACATTTTTAAGCCTTTTCAAGCACATAGATTTATGTTAAGTCAAACACACATTCTGTGAGCATAACTCCTTTATTTTGAGCTAGAATTGAAAGTTCACAGGATTAGGCAAGTACTGAACAAACACCCTGGCCACATATTACATAATTTAGGCTGCAAGATAATTTTAGATCAAGAAATACCATAAAGGCATAAAAACTCCTATACAGACATGTCAGATGTTTAACAACTGTGACAATGCACAGAACAAAACAAAATAAATGAAGATGTATTTAGTCAATGCATCCCTGTTGTTTACCTTATTGTGTTGACAGAGGATGATGAAAAAGAGAAAATCAGAAAGAAAGGGATGAAAAATGGACAGAGGAAAAAGCAGTCCCCCCTTTGAGAGTGAGCTTTGTTTTTCCTTTTCTAAACATTTAATATAAGGTGAATACCACCATAATAAATATATATATATACACACACACACACACACACACACAGTACATACAAGAAAATTCTTAAATGAACTTCTGGAGCTATTACCACATCTCAGAGTGACTTCCAGTATGTATACCTAAAAAATAAGAATGTATAAAATTGAATCACTGCTATACCTTCTTTATTCAAATAAAAACATACTGTATGCACTCGCAGAATCCAAGTGTGGATGTAACACCTTTAAAACACTGTCATGTGTTAGAACACCAGCTAGCATAAAGATGAAATTGCCATAGAAATCCCTCAATGTCTGTGGATGTGGTGATGTCACGAGACCCACTCAACATGTACGCCTTTCGTCACTTTGACTTCTTCAGGGACTCAAGGAAAGTCGTTGTCACTACAAATACATACTCTTTATTTGCATAGAAATGCCCATTGAAGAAGGATAAAATCCTAAGATTTCTTTACTTGAGAATACTTGAGTAACAAGTAAAAAGCCATTCATAACACTGCCCCGAACTACCTCACCGACCTGATACCCAAATACCACCCAACCTGCACTCTTCGCTCCTCACAAGGCCTCCTACTTTCTAGCTCTCTGGTCCCTTCCTCCCACGTCCGACTGCAGGACTTCTCCAGGACTTCCCCCATGGAACTCACTACCCCAATCCATCAGACTGTCACCTACCCTTCTCACTTTCAGGCGCACCCCGAAAACCCATCTCTAAAGGGAGGCCTACCCCACCCTCACCTAACAGCCGATCTCCTCCACTCCTGTTACCACTCTATCCCCCACAGCCACTTCCTCCTGTGCCACTATCCCCTCCCTCCTAGATTGTAGGCTCGAAAGAGCAGGGCCCTCGAACCCCTCGTATACTGTTTTGTTACTGTATTGTCTCATGTACTGTCCCCCACAGGGGCGGAGTGACAACTCATGGGGCCCCCGGGCAATAGGGGATCATGGGGCCCCTGTGTCCTTGTCCAAACTCAAAAAAGCCTATGAAAAAGGTACCAGGGGCATCTCATGGGGCCCCCTACTGACCCCGGTCCCGTCGGGCAGTGCCCGAGTTTCCAAATGGCCAGTCCGCCCTGGTCCCCCACTACTCTGTACAGCGCTGAGCAAACTTTTTGGCGCTATATAAATACTGTATAATAATAATAACATGAGTATACTTGAGTACTTGTGTTATGTGGTAAATATATAAAAGCCATATCTTTTTAACCTCATAATATTGATAATTATGAAACTAAGTATTTAATTTTAACATATAGGATATAGCTCACATACTAACTTGATAAAAGTTTTTCAGAAAAAGCACTGATGCCATAAGAATCCAGGGTGATAGACAAACATGTCCACTTACTAATAGAGATGAGCTTTGGATTTGGCCTGATGTTGAGTTTGACCAAAACTCTACTTGGCCAAGGTTTGCCAAATGGACAAACTAATTGGCCAGATTTGGCCAGTTTTCTTACATGAACCTCTGGCTACTGCAGCCCAAAATCATTCACTTAGTGGCAGTATCTCCACCACCACTAAATGAATGACATCCCATTGCTGCATTGTTTCACATTGATAACAAGCCAGCAAGACATTTTTTTAACATATTAGTACAATATTCTTTAGATATTGTAGGGGGATGCCATGAAAAAACAAAAAAAAAAAGAAAGAAAAGGGTCCAGACCCCTATTTGTGCATGCAGCTTGGCTAGGCAGAAAAAGGAGGGGCAGTGAAAGTTTTCCCCCTTCTAAACCATACAAGGCCATTTGGACTTTACATGGGCACAGTACCTTGCCAGGGGGAAAAGGGTCTTCTTCTCACATATGTACTATGCATATATACATATAGATATATATGAACTAAAAAAAATGTGCTAAGGCTCTATTGGATGTTAAAAAACATAGCAGCTAGCACAATACCAGGTGCAGGTAAATAACAATGTATGTGTGATACAATAGCGCAATGCAAATATATAAAACTCTTTAAGTGTCAGCACAAATTGAAAAAATAAAACAAAGAAATCAAAATGTGAAAGAACATTTTTCCTTTTTTTGGACTGCAAGGTTTTTCTTCTTAGAATATTGGATTATTTCTTTACGATTTTAAATTTAACTTTCATTTTTTATTTCTGGTTTTGTCCCCCTTTCTTCACTTCTGGTTCAGTGGGTCCAATGAATCTGCATTGCTGGACAAAGTGCTTCATGTTGGATTTACATTTTTGGACATTTATTTTAAAGAGGGCTTTCAGATTCTGATATGTTACCCCTGCAGACCCATACATCCACCAGGCCAGGTATGTGGGGAAGAAGCTCTTGGATTCATCAACACGGGGACAACGTGCTTTGCCATATGGATTTTTTTTGGGGGGAGCACACCATTTTTTTGTGAATAAAATTAGGTATAGCCATATTGATAGGCATTGCTCACTTGTTAGGAGTTAATGTGTAAATACAGCAGCTATTACAGCAGTGGCTGTCAAAAAAGGACCATTTAGCACAGTGTTTATAAACACTGTTCAAATGTGAAATAGACAGCTACAAAGTAACATTGTTCCTTTTGCATCTACTCTGTTTCATTCATGTTCAGATCAAAGAGATGAGCTTCAATCTGTATATGAAGTCAGTTAAAGCAACCTGACCCGTATTTTTTTAAATAAATTTGTTTCAATTTAACCTCTTATTAACATTTAGTTTACAGTAATCAGCCCTAATTACCTGCTTCTTCCCCTTCTCCCATCAAAGTGGAAGAAAGCCTAACTATACCTATTCTTAGACATGCTCCCTCCTTCTCCTTTTGCCTATCCTGTATAACCTGTATAAAAAAGATCTCTGTACTTACCTATTTTTTATCTGCTCTGGTCCAGTCACATAATCCTGCAGCTCTGACTCCCTTTTGTCAGTGAGCAGCTGCTGCAGGGAAGATGAGGGAATGCTGACAACTGCTGGACCATGGGAGCCTATGGGTGACATCATGTTCCTAGAATTCACAATTATTGTTGAGCGCTCCCTTACACAGAGCCACAGGATTACATGACAGGACCAGAGCAGATTGAAAATAGGTAAGTACAGAGATTTTTTAATACAGGTTAGACAGGATAACTAGGGGGGAGGGAACATTTTTAACAAAAGTTATAGTTAGGTTTTTCGGCTCATTTTAATTATTACTGATCTGCTGATTTTTATATCTCTGTTTTTTCTAATCAATAATATAGTGTCCCAATAAAAAGTATTTATGTCATTTGGTAATACCTTTACATTGCTTTGTACCCGACTCATAATTTTAGTTTATTTTAAATGGGACAACATTTAGAATAAAATGCATACTTATACAGTAACACAATTTTTTTAAACTAACACTAATTAAACTAGAAATAAGTGAGTTTCTTTATTTTGCAAAACAATATAATAAAAAAATGCCTTTGTTGTCCTATATGCATTACTTTGTTATCTTTAGTAATGACAAAGTTGTTGCCAAATCAATAGGCCCATAGTAGAAATGCAAAAAAATGCTCTCATATATAGGGAGTGTACAGGTGTAAGACCTGAACTGATTAAATAATGTGAAAAGCTTTAAGCTGTTCATTTTCTGAAGATACATAAAAATACAAATAACTGTTCATGGGTAAATCATGATATTTTAGTATATGGACATGATGGGCCCCAATGAGATTGACATCAAAAGACTTCAGAAGACAAGCAATTTAAGACTGTAAAAGGTTACAAGAGAAGTGAATAAAGGTAGTTTACAACTGGAACCAGTTCAGAACCATTACTATTAATAGGAATTAACTTCCTAAAATATGTAATCCGCAGTATAAGCCACTGAAATATGACATAGAATCTAAGGGCGATAGTTTCATACAGTATCTGTGGGAATCTACTATACTTGATAAAATCTGTGATCACCTGCCAATTATAAGAAAATATTGATGAAAATCAACCCTCCATTCAAAAAGTGTAATGTTCCAAAAGAGTACTTTAAAAACCTCTTCGCGCCAGCCGAACGCAAATGTGCCTAGAGGCCGGGTGGCCGCACATTTGCTTTCTATTAAAAAAGAACATATGTGCTGAGAGCGCGCACCCTGCGCACATGTCTGGTACTCACGGAAAGGTCCCGATCTCCTCTTTCGATCGGGACCTTTCCCGATCATGTGACTGCCGTCACGGCTGTCACAGCGGTCACATGACCCTAAACCCCGCCCCCCTCCCAACTTCTGAAACCCTTAAAGGGTCGGGAGGCGCTGGCGTGAAGGGGTTAACAATGTTCTGTTGTCTGATAGAACAAAAGGTTAAAGTATGACTCTAGCCAAAAGTAATAAGAAAATATGAATGACTCATTAAAAAATAAATTTGAAATAGCAACTTTTGCTTCAAATGCTCACCTTCAATCCAGTTATCCTTCTCCGTTCTTATCTGCCACTAAATGTCCTTGGTGTTATGGCCAGCATAATTCAACCTGATCTCCCCAAGCTCAACCTATCATGGGTAACCCAAACCTGTGACTGAACAGTTAAAAGAGAAGCAATACATCAAGGAGCTCATCTCTTTTGGACATGCTGCTTCCCCCCAGCCAACTCTGCTGTACAGGGACTACAGAAGGCTGATGTCAAGTTGAACTTTTGTACTTACACTGATTGCATTTAAAAATGAATCTAATGATATATTAATGATTTCAGAGCTGCATTAATTTATGTCTTTTATATATCTGCCTAGAGTTTAGCGCCCAGAAGAACCAGGTTTATATCACATAACACATATCCAAAACCACAGAAATAAATCAACAACAACATAATGACTAAAATGGAAAAAAATCCAAAGTTTGATCTATTGCTGAGTAAGGCCACTAAAGTGGCATAATGTGACCTAAAATTTAAGGATGACATGCCCAAAGTATACAAAAGTGGAAATAGTTTATGGAACAAAAATAGTCTGAATTGTCATCTAATTGCTCCTCAGAAGCTACAGAAAGTCCTTAGTTGAGACTGTTGATAATAAAAACTGTTCCAATAATTAATAAATATAAGGTATCGCTTGCTATTGGGGGGATGGTAAAAACATGCAGTTGAGCCCCACAACCACTTTCTCCTAAGCTGCAAAGGCAGCAGACAGGGGTGTACACATACCATGATAAAAGTTATATTCTTTTCCAGGTTCAGAGAACACTACCATATTCAACTGAATGGGAGAAAGCTGCAAAAACTTGACATCTGCATGAAATGTAAATGGTAGCATCATAGTGGTGAGAGTTTTTAGGGGTTAAAACACACAGGTGTCCGTTTATGACACAGAGAATAGCTGCGATTCAGAGGATCACAGCTATTCTCTGGTCATTCACAGTTTATGACACCCAGGAGAACATTTTCAGCCCTTCTCTGGAGATCTGTGTTCTCCCTCCAGATTCTCCAGCCCAGAGCTGGAGAATCGGAGGGACCGAAAACTAAGCAGTGATAATTTACCTCTGCTTAGTAAACTGATCTTTTACTATAATCTCGCGAGATTATAGTAAAATCAGCCGTTTTCCAGCGTTTGTAGACCGTTCTCCCTTCGTTTGGAGAACTGATCTACATATGCTTCATAAACGGCATTCACAGGAGAACTGTGTTCTCCGAGAATGCCGGAGAACTGAGCAGCGATCTATTACTGCTGGTTCATAAATGGACACCACAGTGAGATAACACCTCCTCACCTTTTGTGTGACAAAGGATTCCACTGTGAATCACTCCCCAGAGGGCTAACACAAAAGAAAACGAGACCTGTTTTCAGATGAAACGTTTCATAGTTTAAGACAAAGATGTTGTGTCGTGTATATTTAGTATGACTTCCTTTAATGTTACCAAGCAAACCAAAGTGCCCTCAATACTCTAAAGAGTGAAGATGCTAACTTTGTCAATAGTGACATACAATAGTATACTTTTTATATTGGTATCAGATGAGACATTCCATGCTTAGCATGTAGAAAAAAAGAGAGAATGGGCACCCTGTTTTAGAGGAAGATGTTGTGTCATGTATATTTAGTATGGCTTCCTTTAATGTTACCAAGCAAACCAAAGTGATCAAATATTCTAAAGAGTGAGGATGATAACTTGGTTAATAGTGACGTACAATAGTATACTTTTTATACTGGAGTCAAATTAGACATTCCATGCTTAGCATGTAGAAAAAAAGAGAGAATGGGCACCCAAATTATGCAGAATGTGAGTGTTAGAAAGTCAAATATACAGTAGTATTTCATAACCAGGCTACTTAGCCTAACCTATGCAAATCAGTTGTTCAATCAGTCTGTAGTTAGGGCCTGACCAGTATACCCAAGAATTGAGTAATTGTATACTTAAACTTTGTCTGTGTTGTAGAAATTTACTGTTCACAGAAAGAAGGCAATTTACTGAGATGGCAACTCATATGTTGCAGCTTATACACTTATTCAAGCTAATGAGGCCACTGTTTATCCACAAGGCACTTTCAAATAGTAAATTACAGCAATAGCACTAAATATTTTGCAGGTCATACACTTCTCCAGGCAATAGAAGCTATAGTCTGTGCACACTGCAATCCCCACGTGTCCCTTCAGATATGTGGCTGCTAGTGGGAGACTCTTCCAGGAAGCTGACAGAGGAGACCCCCTGTAAGTGGAAACCTACTCTTTCCCCCTCCTTGACAGGTACCTTTCCCAAATGCTACTCTTAATCTATCCCTAGCCAGTGGGGGCTGTGTCCCTATCTTACACCCACTCTGGGGGCTCACTGAATGATGCAGAATTCCACTATTTCTGCAATTTTCAGTCAAGATGGCTTCCCAAACCTCACAGGATTTTAGTATCCAATAGGATAGCTGTCCTCCCAAAGATGGCTGCCTGGAGCGATCAGTCTCCTGCGATCAGGCGCTAGCATTCCCACCTCTAAATGACAGATCCTTGCCAGCTTGTTTGTAAACAAACAGGCCATGGATCCTGGGTGACATCAATAACCAAAGAAGGTCGGTCATGACCATATTTGATCATTGATATAATCCTGGACCCCAACTTCTGTGTTTACATTGCAGCAGGACTGGGGAGCTGTTATTTGTGATGGGAGCAGTGGCAGGACGGCATTTTTGTGGTGGTGGTGCTTCGTGGTAGTGGTCGACATTGTTATGTGTTGTTATAGCATGGTAAAAGAAAGGTTAAAGCAAGTTCACAGATGCTGCTGCAGCCATGAGCTTGTTATTGATTACAGCTAGTAAGGGGCTTTAAGGTAAAAGTAATCAGGGATTAGAGCTGCCTGATCACTTTTACAGAATGCTAAAGATGCTGCTCTCCTCTTCCACGTTCATTGTGTCATTTCCGTGTTCACAGCTGTCATTCCTTGGCTGCTGTAGCTAAGAAAAAAATTAATAGCACCCATCTCACTCATCCCAATGTGAACATGCAGCATAGGCCACACATATGTATGTAAGCATAAATTGTGTGACACGTGTAAGGTATCACCACAAATGTCAGTGGGTGAAAGCAATAATCCTAAAGCCATAATTCAGGGTTAAATCTAAAATAATAACCTGTAAAAACTTTTAAAGTGTAGGGAATGTTGAGTGTCATTTTTCATGATTTCACAGGTGCACCCAATTTAAAAGCTTGACATGTTTAGTACCTATCGGTATTTACTTGATACAACACCGTCTTTTGTATTTTACAAAACGGTATTATATTACATTTGTTAGTACTAAAATTCATTTTAGTGTAATTTTTTTAATAGTTTATTTATTTAGGGTAGACTGCAAAGAAGTACAAAATAACAAGGTACCAGGCTTAACAGAGTACAACATTAAGGCCCCTTTCACATCGGCAGACTGATCGAGTTCACCTGTCTGTTTTTTAGGCGGACCTGATCTGACCATCCATTGTCCTCTATGGAGCAGTGGATGTAAATGGACATGTGTCCATTTTTCACCCACCTGCATCCGATCTGCTGAAAACAGAGGGATGGGGATCCATTCATCATCCGTCTAGCGGATCAAATGAGAGTTGAATGTAAACAAACAGGTGGTCCATTTACATCGGACCATCCATAGAGGAAAGCAGGCTGTGTCCTTGTCTGCTCTGCATATGTGGACCATCCGCTTGCTCAGCGGGGATCAGCGGACAGATCTCCCACTGAGCAGGCAGATCCGCTGGCGGAGTCTGCCCGCGTGAAAAGGGCCTTAAGGCAACATTATAGTCCAATTATGAACAAAACATTTTAATTTGTACCATAATGCTAACCTGATGAAACATAATGAAAAGACTCCAGATATTGTTCTAGCACTCCCAGAGCCATATGATAAGATCAGTTTTCTCTAGCAGGGATCAAAATTTTAGTTTTTTTTTTTTTTCCTGAAAATAAGCATTTGCTAAATACTTGCATATATCTTGCAACATAAAACATTTAATTGCCACCATTTTATTCTTCATGGTCTCTGCTTTCAGAAAATATATGATTGTTTTAGGGTTTCAGGTAATTGCCAGCAAAAAAAATGCAGATTTTAATATTTGCGCATAAAATAAACAAAATGGTCCCAGTAGACAAAATGGTAGAGACAAGGGGATAGTGCCCAAGCAAACAAAAGAATGGGGTCCACATGAAAAAAAATCATAAAAGGCCCTTATCCAGGCATGTATGCAACCTGGATGGCCAGCAAAGGGGTGTGTGTGCTTACACTCCTACTAAACCATAGTAGGCCCTTATCTTTGTAATGGTACCATGCAAGGGTAGGGGAGGAGGGTAGATAAAGCCTCCCCCTCACAAAAAGCCTAGTCCCTATGATTATAGAGCCAATGGCCTCATCCCTATATCCTGTCCCCCCAAAAGAGATGTGCAGGTCTGTGTGTGTGTGGGGGGGTGGATAAATTGGAAAGTGGAAACCCCCTTTATATAGGTAGGCCCCAGATATCCAGCTCTCCACCATGTATCTGAGTATGGGATACATAATATTGCTCGCTACTTATTCACAAATAATGAAATAATATATAAAATAGAACTTTGAACCCTATATTTTTTTATAAAATTGAAACTGATGGAGCTTGTTTTTTGTAGGACAGGATACACGTAATAATCTTGTGTTAAAATTTCCCAGTAGCCTTCTAACAAAACCAGTTTTCAAAGTAGAACTCCAGCCAAAACATTTCTTTTTTAAAATAGTTATGGTTACTAACTCTTGTGGGATCTTGATTGCTGTTTTTGTCCCAACTGTTGACATCTCCTAAGAGCACTGAGACAATGAGGGGAAATATCCCCAATGTGGAGACAGATAGCAATAAATGCTAACCAAGTTTATCATCTCCCCCTCCCCACCTAAAACTAAAATGTATGCATTGGGTAGGGTTACACTTTATTAGATTGTTCCAATTACTAACCATTTTCTATTTACTTTTTTATCTTTTACTGCTTAGACTTGCTCGTAATTATAAGGAGTAAGAATGGAATTGTAGATAAAAGCACATGAAAATCATAATAGTTTATTTATGCAATATTTAATCAAGATACAGTTGTGACCAAAATTATTCAACCCCCAATGCTGTAAAGGGGTTTAGGGACTATAGTGTACATTTGGAATTGTATTCAGAATCAAATCCTACAAGGACGTTGTAACTACCCAAATGCAACTAAAATGACATCAATTGTTTATGTAATACAGTAGTAAATGGTTCTTATGTGGTTTCTTCATTGCCACAATTATTCAACCCCTTAAAGACTACCACTCTGAAGAACAGAGGTTCATACAGGTGCTTTCCATCAGGTATTGAAAACACCTGTGGATGTCACCGAGCAGCAATCAAGCATAATAAGCACCAATTAGGCAGCTTTAAAATGACTGTGATACTCAGCTCCTTCTAGACATTTACTGGTGTGGTTACAAACATGGTGAAGGCAAGAGAATGGTCCAGGAAGACAAGAGAAGAGGTGATTTCTCTTCACAGGAAGGGCAATGGCTATAAGAAGATTGCAAAGATGTTAAACATACCAAGAGACACCTTAGGAAGCATCATTCGCAAATTCAAGGCAAAGGGCACTGTTGAAACGCTACCTGGTCGTGGCAGAAAGAAGATGCTGACTTCGACTGCTGTGCGCTACCTGAAGCGTAGAGTGGAGAGAAGTCCCCGTGTGACTGCTGAGGAACTGAGAAAAGATTTGTCAGATGTGGGTACAGAAGTTTCAGCCCAGACAATAAGACGCACACTGCGTAATGAAGGCCTCCGTGCCAGAACTCCCAGGCGTACCCCCTTGCTGTCTCCAAAGAATAAGAAGAGTCGACTGCAGTATGCCAAAAGCCATGTGGACAAACCACAAAAGTTGTGGGATAGTGTTCTGTGGACTGATGAAACAAAATTAGAACTGTTTGGGCCCATGGATCAACGCTATGTTTGGAGGAGGAAGAACAAGGCCTATGATGAAAAGAACACCTTGCCTACTGTGAAGCATGGTGGAGGGTCAATCATGCTTTGGGGCTGTTTTGCTTCTGCAGGTACAGGGAAGCTTCAGCGTGTGCAAGGTACCATGAATTCTCTTCAGTACCAGGAGATATTGGATGGAAACGTGATGCAGTCCGTCACACACCTGAGGCTTGGGAGACGTTGGACCTTTCAACAGGACAATGATCCCAAGCATACCTCCAAGTCCACTAGAGCATGGTTGCAGAGGAAAGGCTGGAACATTTTGGAGTGGCCATCGCAGTCACCAGACTTAAATCCGATTGAGAACCTCTGGTGGGACTTAAAGAAAGCAGTTGCAGTGCGCAAGCCTAAGAATGTGACTGAACTGGAGGCCTTTGCCCATGAAGAATGGGCGAAGATACCCGTAGATCGCTGCAAGACACTTGTGTCAAGCTATGCTTCACGTTTAAAAGCTGTTATAACTGTAAAAGGATGCTGTACTAAGTACTAAGATTGAATGTCACTTGGGGGTTGAATAAAACTGATAATGCTGTGAGCACAGAAAAGACATTTGTGGTTATTTCATTATAACTGTTATGTTATATTTGTCTGACCTACAAGTGCCTCTTTAATGTAAATGTAAGCAAGATGACTGAATGATCAAAAGCAATGTCAAACTGGCCAAAACACTCAATTTCAGTGGGGGTTGAATAATTTTGGTCACAACTGTATTCAGCAAGGCCAACTTTACTTATTACCTTCTTTGTGTTCATGTCATATCTAATGATCTATTGCCCCATAAAATGAGATGAAATATACAAAACAGACAAGTGAAGTTGCATTCATGACGGTCATCTTTGCTACACAAAGATGTTATTTAACTTCTCAGTTGCAATGACAAGGAATTATCCACACATTTTGTCTGAAGAGTGGGAATATTAACTGGATATAAAAGCAAAATCTGTTTAATAATAAACTATTCCAAGCATAGATGTCTTTTTTCACCCTCTCCTTTTAAAATGCCCAAATCCTTCACTAATGAGTGCCAATCAGTCAATAACCAGTTGGTTCCTTTTTAGAATTGGCAACAAGTTCCCTAAGCTTTAAAAAACAATTATCATTCAGCTGCTGTTGAAATTGATTCTTGGGTTGACGAGAGCAGTCCCCTCTTGGCTGGTAAGGTCCTGCCATGGGAAGCAATTACTGCAAGATGCCAGCTGACAGACTCATTCCATGGAAAGTCAGGTTGTCTTGATCCTCAGGCACTCTTAAGGCAAATTGTATCCTCACACTCATCTGAAACCTCTTACCGACTGTTCCCTTCTATAAGAGAAAATGGATTGTTCCTTTTTTTACTCTGGCAAGTAATCGAATATAAATGGACACCTTGCCTCTACAACAGGATGTTTAATTTCACTTCCCAATACAGTGAAGCTACACAGTAAAGAAGAAAAAGAGAAGCACAGAACAATAGATAGTGTGACTTGCCTAAGGAGCACTAATAGAACATTACTGCAACATTTTTTTGTACTGGAGGTTCCAAAACCAAATTAATCACAAGAAATGTGTCTCTGGTGACTTATTTCCTTAGCCTCCTGCTCTTTAATTTCCTAATGTGTAGTAGTACTTGACGTGACCTTATGACACCTGACATTTTACTTAGCAATATTACGGTGCCTAAATGTTGTTGTTAAACTTTAAACTGTTAAACATTTGTTACATAAGTACATTGCTGAAAACCCTATATTTATTTTTAAAATTAATGTATAGCTCAGGTGCATTTTTAGTGTAGAATATTAATTGTTAACCCATGAAAATAAGATGGTCCTTACATAAAAAATAACGTAACTCAGAAAGCTTTTTTTTATCTCTGAACTAAATTGGCTCTGCATTACTTGAATAAAAAGAGATCCAAGTACTAAAAAACACTTTTATACTGTTGGGTTGCTGCAAAAGAGGGGGGAAGAGCACCTTGCTCACACATGGCTCCAGTGATGCTTGGCGTTAGCTTCCAATGTGTGTTGTGTCTTGGCCACAAGGGAGGACAGCGAATGTAAACAATAAGGGAGTTTTTTGGGAAGGCATGAGGGTGCCACAAAAAGCTTACAGGTGTGAAAAATACATTAAGCTGAGATTTGTTTTACCTGCTGGGGAACCTTGACTGCATAGTCAAATTGTAGGCAAAATGTGAACTTAGCCTTTAGGTTATGAGTTCCCTGCAAATTATGACCACAACAACTGATTTATAGACAGGTCTTTAATTGTGAACACCCAAACTACTTTTTCTATTGCATGGGGTCTTTTCCCTTAATTTTGTTAGAGTATAATAATTGGTATATTCTTAATTAAATGTATATAAAATAAATCTAATGATTTTTATAGGAACATTGAAGAGTAATGGCAGAAAAAAAGGCCCATCAAATCTGCCCCATTTAGTTATATTTACGGTGTATATGTATACATATATTCTGATGTGTGTGTGTGTGTATATATATATATATATATATACACACACTCACACACATATACTTTCTGAGTATAGATCTATGTTTGTTCCAAGCATGTTTCACTCCATGTACCTTTGACTTGTGGACTACCTCTGCTGGAAGTCTTTTTCAAGCATCAACTACTCTTTTGGTAAATTATTACTTTCTAAGATCAGTTTTGAGCTTTCTTTCTGCTAATTTGAGGTTATGTGCTTACGTTCTTGATCTTGGCTTTCTATTGAAAATACTGTCCTCCTGAATCTTAATCACCCCCTTGATGCATTTAAAGGTTTCAATCATGCCTTCCCTTTCCCTTCTTTTCCATTGAAGTCTCTCCTGATACGTTTTATTCCTCAGACCTTTCACCATTTTTGTTGCTCATCTCTGGACTTGATCTAAAGATCTATATAGGGGAATCAGGATGTAATTTCTCCTGCTGGTGATCCCTCTAGTGATGTACCCTAGAATTCTATTCTCTTTTCCCACTGCCTGGCCACACTGTCTGCTCATTTTGCATTCATCTGAAATAAGCACTCTCAAATCTTTTTTCTCTGTAGTGCAGGCCAACACTGTACACGTAGTATTGTACTCTGTCAAGAAATTATTTTTTCCTAGGTGCTTTAGTTTACATTTAGAAATATTGAACTGCAGTTTCGACTGCCTTGACCAATTTTTCAGCAATGCCAAGTCATTTTTCATGTTACACCTCCAGGAATATTAACACTATTGCACACCTGTTATTAGCAAAAAGATATACTTTACCCACCAAACTTTTAGTTATCATAGTTAGCACTTACATATGAATTAAATAGAACCTAGCATAGAGCCTTGTGATACACCACTAGTGGCTGGTCTCTGTTCCGAATGAATTCCATTTAAAACCACATTCTGGGATCTATCCTTTAGCCAAATGCATATCCACCGAACCACAAAAGGGTTAAGTATTAGCTTCTATTATTGATCATTATGCGGAATTGTATCAAATGCTTTGCAGAAATCAAGACAGGCTATGTAGACAGCACCACTCTGGTCCAAATCATTGGTCATATAGTAAAAAAATTAAATCAGATTTATCTGGCATGATCTGCCTTCAGTAACATCTGAAGTGGCTGTTTGGTAGTTCTCTGTGATCCAGGTCTGTTCCATTTACAATTCCCCCCCTACTGCTTTGCTGAAGGATTTCACTGACATGACAAGTGCAGCAGGGCAGGATTGTACTGCAACACACATTGGACCACTGCAACCCTGTGGTACACCCTTAACCCCCAGTAGTTGATGGCTATGCTCACAAAAAAGTTATTAAAAAAAATGGTGATGGCTGGTAGGAAAATGCCCAGTCAAAATAAAAAAAAAAAGTAAAAATAAAGTAAAAAACTCATAAAAATTGTACATCTGTAAATAATGTTTTAAAACAACATAAGAAATGATAGTGAGTGGATAGCAGATAGTGGGATATCCATTAGATCATATAGCAAAGGTTACAGCGTACAGAGCTTGGTCAAAGTGGAGCTCTGACTGCTGGATTTGAGGGTTGTTATAGTGTAGATTTTTGCATCTCCAGATGACAAATGATGCCTGTTTTCATCTAGAGCAGCACTGGCCAGCCACTGTACAACATTTGTGCCTATTATCTCACTCTGATTAGTCTCTAATGTTTATTTTAAGATAAAACCCGCTTTCTCTCTACATCCTATATTGCTGCCTAATTAAACGTCTTACGAACTGTCCAAGCACTGAAAAATATTTTTGTCTCTCAGCTAATACACTCTAATATTTATTGCAACATAAAACCTGCACATTGATGAGTGGTGAGTTTCATATTCAGCAATATATTACTATAGGAGGCATAATCCCTAACAACATAATACATAACAAAAAAATTTACCATATGGGACTTTATAAATGCCTCACATTAAACAATATATCTCCAATTTCATTACAAAATCACATTAAAAACATGATTTTACAGACATGATACAAATTTATGTTGAAATCAATTAAAGTGTTACATTAGAGGTTACAACTTCACCATTAACCTATCAGCCATCCATTCCAGTTGGAATGACTATATGGGGTGATGTAATAGGGTCAACACGTTTCACGGGAACACCTGCTTCTTCAGGACCTTACAGTGACACCAATAAAATTTAAAACTCATAGTCACCATCCACATAAGACAACGCAGAAGATAGACTCCAAATCGAGCCCTGGGTGGCCCACAGGGGGGAAAAAGGACCCACAACAGCAAACGCAATGGGAATTCATTTTTAAAGAAAATTACAACAAAATTCTTGAAGAAAAAAACTTCCCAATAAAGGTGTGTACTTTTGGGAGGATTGGGAAATTGAAGTATCTACCCGTGTCTAGGCATATTGTCTGATAGCATGTCTCTCTACAAGTGTGTCCACATGTGGTGACCTTGTTACAGGAACATCTGTTTCTTCAGGACCTTATAGATATCACTTGTACTTACGAGTGACACTGATACAATATAAAAGTAAAAATGACAGAGTGAAAAAAAACCATAGTTTGAAAATCAATAATTTTACAAAGTATCCTCACAGAGCAAAAAAAGGGGGGAGTAAATAAGTATATGAAAAAGTATAAATTTGTTAATTAGTAAAAAAAAATACATAATTTAAAGGTCTATATCACCACATAAAGTCATTGTCCGCTTAAGACAAAATGCGTTGATCTTGTCACATCGATCATATCGACATTACAACTGGGATGGATGGCCGATAGGTTAATGGTGAAGTTGTGACCTCTGTTGTAACAAATGAACTGTTTTTAACAGACATTTGTATGTCAACTCATGCTTTAAATAAAATTGGAGATATTTTTTAATTTGGGTTTGTGTACTTCTGGAGGCATATATAAAGGCATATATAAAGTCCCATATGTAAAATATTTTTGTGTATAAAACCTGATTTGTCTTTTCCCATTTGCTACTGTCCTACACTGGCCAATCTCTACTAAATACATACCTAAAGTCTACAGTTTAAAATTTGTGGGGAATAATTGGGGATAAGGGGATGGAAGTGGGTTCAGGGAATGTGGAGCTCAGCTTTGAGGTGTTTTTGTACATACCATTTTGCTAGATTAGTGCGAAACTGCAAAGAAATAAGCTCACAAACCATAATGCTGCACCACTGGTGAATTTCAAAGTTGAGGGCTTTAGTTTAGCTTTTTAAGAGCAAATTTTCCTATACCTTCTAGATATGTTGTGGCTGATATGTCCATCATTAAATTTAGGCCTGTTACCGCTGACCACATTTTTTTTTCAAGTTGTGATTAATCACATTGGGAGATGCTGTTTTATTTATGCCAAGCTATTTGTAAAACTTAAAACACAAATTCCACAGCTAATTATGCGCTGCCAATGTACACTGTTGTGAGACTAAAATAACTAACTCATGGGCGCTGGTGTCTAAATTTATAAATAGATTAGCTGAACCATATTTAGGGCAATACCACAAGCTGCTCTAGGAACAACTAGGAGCAATGTGTCATGTCATTCATACTGAAGAAGAGTACTATGGGTGAAGACCGCAAAAAGGTTGTAGTCACACTGGAATATGTAATATTTTGACCCAGTGATATAATGAAATGCATTAAAATGTAAATGAAACTTGATAAGAATATATGATATATTGTCCAGTAATAGAGTGACCAGCGATACAATGTCCAACAATGAACTGTCCAACAATGAGGAGTTATATATGGCATAGGTTATAAGCAGATGAAGACTATGAGCTGTGCTGGTGGCAAGGGTACACTGTGGTATTCCGATCTTCTGGAGTTGTGACTGGGAAGGTGGGCGGCAATGTAGTAAATCATTCCATGTTGGTTTCAGCCTCTTTCAGGGTGGGCTGATAAGCCTGGATGATGTGTGTATTATGTCAGCCTCTAGGGCTGACAGCGATAAGCCGTGAAGGCTGCACACCGGAAGTGACGAGGATAGACTGTTGTGAGATTGTCTATGAAAATCATACTTCTCCCTCCCTAACACTCAGTGCATGCAGCTTTATGGCATCCCCAAGCATGTTTTTAAAGGATTTGTATATTTTCATGTTTGCTCTTGAGACTGTATGGAAAGACTCTCTCTCTGCTGTACTGTATTTTTCCCTTTTCTTTTGCATGGATGCATGTCCCCTATGGCAATGTCCAGCTTCTCATGAAACTTTTTTTTAACAACACCTTAACTATTAGGCTTGAAAATTGGTAAATGTATGTATCAAGATTCACTCCCATTGACTGTAATGGGGTTTGATGCTAAGGTCTGATTTTGCCAGGCAAATTTGGAAGGAAACCTTGTGAACTGAACCCAGACATATTCCTTCATCCCAAATTGACATGTAACATGAGAAAAGCATATAGGACACAACTCCAATTGTATAAACATTTGTTAATACAGTGTCATTGTAACTATCAATTAAAACTCAAATGTAACTATCATTATCAATAAAATCTTTTATCATAAAAAGTTGTAGTAGGCATAAATAAGAGTGATACACAATACATAAAAATGGTAATTTACAGAATTATACAATTCCTTTAGCCAATGTTTGAAGAATATTTAAAGTAAAAAAAATGTTGGATAGAGTAGGCAATTGTTTAACACCCCTTTAAGACTTATTTTTGCTGTCTGTGTCCCATTGTAGAAATTATCTTATTGTGTTATTTTGTTTTTATGAGATTTTTTGAATAGTGTACACATTCATGGTATCACTGCAAGAAAGTTATAATCTACATACCATGTGTAGCATACAATGTTTTATCCAAAGTGATTAATGGCTTCACATTTTCCAACTCACAAAAAAGATGGAATAACTTGCTGTAAAACTGTATCCATTACAGTGCCCAGAAACTGAAAATATTCTAACTAAAATTGAAATAATTTTGACATACAACAAACTTTATATATTCAGTACTTAAATCACGTTTTTAAATTATAAGGTCATATCAATATTTAAGTTGAATTTATACTGAGCAGAACAAGTATATTGCTCTTTTTAATATTGTATCATCTGCAATTCACAGCCCTGGACAATGGAGATAGTGACAGGTAGGAACATCTACAGACAGTCAGCACATCATTTTTTTCACTGGGTTAGAATCTCCAACATATTGGAGGATTTACTACTGTAGGCTAATATTACCTTTTAAATGTTCATCAGCTGCTGAAAGAAATAGACAATATATATGGGAAGCTACACTATATTGCCAAAAGTAGTGGGACACCTGCCTGTACACACACATGAACTCTAATGGCATCCCAGTCTTAGTCCGTAGGGTTCAATATTGAGTTGGCCCATCCTTTGCAGCTATAACAGCTTCAGTTCTTTTCGGAAGGCTATACACAAGGTTTAGGAATGTGTCTATGGGAATGCATGGGAATGTTTGACCATTCTTCCAGAATCGCATTTGTGAAGTCAGGCAATGATGTCGGACAAGAAGGCCTGGCTTGCAATCTCCATTCTAATTCATCCTAAAGGTGTTCTATTGGGTTGAGGTCAGGACTCTGTTCCTCCACCCCAAACTCGCTCATCCATGTCTTTATGGACCTTGCTTTGTGCACTGGTGAGAAGTCATGTTGGAACAGGAAGGGGCCATCCCCAAACTGTTTCCACAAAGTTGGGCGCATGAAATTGTCGAAAATGTCTTGGTATGCTGACCCCTTAAGAGCTATCTTCACTGGAACTAAGGGGCCAAGCCCAGCCCCTGAAAACCAACCACACACCATAATCCCCCCTCCACCAGACTTTACACTTGGCACAAAGCTCTCCATACACTGTTGTGCTAATCTGAAGGTCACATGAAGTTTGGAGGTCTTTAGCTATTGACTCTGCAGACAGTTGATGTCTTTTGTGCGCTACAGCATGTGCTGAAACCGCTTTGTGGCTGAGTTGCTGTTTTTCCCAGTTGCTTCCACTTTGTTGTAATACCACTAACAGTTTACGGTGGAATATTAAATAGCAAGGAAATTTCACGGATGGACTTATTGCACAGGTGGCAACCTATCACGGTACCATGCTTGAATTCACTGAGCTCCTGAGAGCGACCCATTCTTTCACAAATGTTTGTAGAAGCAGTCTTTCATGTCTAGGTGCTTGATTGTATACACCTGTGGCCATGGAGAAGATTGGAACATCTGAATCCAATAATTTAGAGGGCTGGCCCAATACTTTTGGCAATATAGTGTATATATGCTTTAGATTCTGGCTACAATAGGTCTGCTCAGGTGATTGCCCATACACTTATCTTTCTTATATATTGTAAAAGTACATGATATAAGAGGGAAATCAGTTAAGCCAGTGATCTTTAGTCATTTTAATGTGAGCTTTTTCAATTCAGATAATTGTCAGCAACTTAGATTGAAATCTGTTAGAATCGCCTCCATCAGATCATCCCCATGCAGCTAATAACTTTTGTACCACCTTCCCCTCCCTTTAGATTGTAAACTCCATGAGCAGGACCCTTCTATTTCTTCTATATTGCAATGTACTGTAATTGTAATATCCCCCTTTATATTGTAGAGCACTGTGTAAACTACCGGTATATAAATCCTGAGTAATAATAATAACTGGATTCCTCAAAATATCACATATTAGCTATAGGTAATCATTCAATATTCTACAATAACTCCTCTCTCTTATCCACGTGTCCTAAAATCATCATTGGATGCAGAATTAAAAGGAATCTTTCTGTGCATATGATGTTGTAAAAATTGAAACAGAAATATAGAAGAGTTCCCATATACTCTCTTCTGATGTTTTATCCCCCAGACCTTACACAAGTTTTGTTGCCCATTTCTGGACTTGTTCTATCTTATTAATAACTTTTTGTAAGTTTGGTCTCCAGAACTGGACACAGTATTCCAAATGAGGTCTCATATTATCTATGATAATTCAGGACTTCCTTCCTTCTGCAGGTGATCCTTTTTGCACAAGCACTTTCACATGTTTGACCCGAGCACAGATGCATGCAGTTATACAAAAATGTTCACTGAAATCTACAAATTTCTGGATGAAACAGATACTTTTAAATTCTAAACTTCATTAGGACATGTATCTTGATCTTGGATAACTCCCTGGAGGAGGGCAAAACACGTCTACGTATTTCCGGTTCTGGTGGGTGCATGGTGATGTCACTTCTGGTGAATGGAACGCATGCTAGTTTGTGGCGTTCCAGAGTGATTTCCTGCTATTTATAAAGAGATTTCAATTTATCTTTGCCAGTCCACTTCTACAAAAGAATTAAGCCTTATAATATGAGCCTTTGTGACTATTATGAAAGTCTGAATACTATTTTAAACATGTGAGTGCATAGAAGGCAGCCTTTTTTTTATAAAATTAAAGTTTTTTTTACAGTATTGCACTATTTGTTGTTTTTTGTTTTCATTGTCATACAATCGTGGGAGTCGTTTCTGGAGGATATTGAGTACAGAGTTATCTGGAAGGACATGCCCAGTTACTTTAAGCTTGTTTGACTCTTTTGCCATACCAGCAAAGAGTCCACTCCATCTGGTGAGTGGGTATAGAGCATTTTTTTGGGATTGAGCACAATTTATATATATATATATATATATATATATATATATTTTTTTATTTTTTTTTTATTTATTTATTTATTTATTTTTCTGGGGACTTTTATTTTTAGTAGTTTAATTTTTATATATAATTTATTTGCGCTGTGGAGTGTTTATAAATTTAAAAATGCCCTGTATCCAAATGAAAACTGCATTGCTAGGTATTGTTGTGTCTTGCTCCCTGCAGCAGCTGTGCATACCCTGAGCTCCTCC
The DNA here is from genome assembly GCF_062004578.1 of Staurois parvus. Classification (NCBI taxonomy): domain Eukaryota; kingdom Metazoa; phylum Chordata; class Amphibia; order Anura; family Ranidae; genus Staurois; species Staurois parvus. The sequence goes on along the minus strand of NW_028318430.1, from coordinate 8,472,141 downwards.
ATAGATAGTACTCTGCATAACAGGTGCACAAAGTAATATGTTGTATGTTCACATATAGCTTTAACCTGTTGGTGGCTTCTCATGTTTGCTTTACATTTTTGCTATTATGCCAACCTCCTCAAAACACCAACATTCCCAGAGAAGGTAGAGGAATCGCCTGTGGATGACTACTGTAGCCAGTATTGCCTGTTGGAGTATAGGACATCCCTTTTATATTTGTGCTCTCCAGATTCTCAAAAAATAAAGAGTGAAGGTCTTTATGATGTCAACAATTCCCTTGGATGGTTTGTATACATTGCAGAATATTGTAATTCTGTTGCAGATTCTTACCTTTTTGTTGCTCTTCTTAACAAAACATTTTCATTATGTCCTGTTCTCTGGCAGGGCAAGTTTTGGTTCATTAACCACCTGGTGACTTCAGGGATATGGTTGGAAGCTGCTGTATTGGCATCCCTCTAGCAGTGGTTAACCCTTTAGGGTTTGTTACTAAGCAAGCTATTTTCTACTTCATTAACCACTAGCCTAATGGGCACTTATACCCCCTTCCTGCCCAGGCCATTTTCCAGCTTTCAGCACTGTTGCACTTTGAATGACAATTGCGCGGTCATGCAGCATTGTACCCAGATGAAATTTTTATCATTTTTTTGTGACAGATAGAGCTTTATTTTGGTAGTATTTAATCACCTCATGGTTTTTTATTTTTTCTTAAACAAACCAAGAACCACTGAAAAGTTTGAAAAAAAACTTTTTTTTCTTAGTTTTTGTTATAAAATTTTGTAAATAAGTGATTTTTCTCCTTCACTGATGTGCGCTTATGAGGCTGCAATGATGGGTACTGATAGGCTGCACTGATGGACACTGATAGGTGGCACTGATGGGCACTAATGAGGAGGCACTGGTAGGTGGCACTGATGGGCATTGACAGGCATCACTGATGGGCACTGAAAGGCAGCACTCATATACGGCACTGATAGGCAGTACTGATAGGTGGCACTGACTGGCACTGTTAGGTGGCACTGACTGGCACTGTTAGGTGGCACTGATGCACACTGATAGGCGGCACTGACTAACACTGATAGGCGGCACTGACTGGCACTGATAGGCGGCACTGATTGGCAGCACTGATAGGTGGCACTGACTGGCATTGATAGGTGGCACTGACTGGCACTGATGGGTGACACTGAAAGGCATCTCAGATACGCACTGATATGTGGCATTGATGTGCACTGGTAGGCACTGAAATGTGGCATTGATGTGGCACTGATGGGCACTGGCAGGTGGCATGGATGAGCACTGACACAAGGCACTGATGGAAACTGACAGGTGGCACTGCTGGGGCTACACAGATCATCAGGGCACACTGATTATCAGTGCCCTGATGATCAGTGTACATGTCCACTCTGAGGTATGCTGATTACTGGCTCTCCTCTCCTCTCGAGCTATCAGCGTGACAGCTCATGAGGAGAGAAATGCCGATAACCGGCATTTCCCTATTTACATGCAATCAGCTGTGATTGGACACTTTCCGTTGATTGGTGATCCGCTGTGTCTGAGGGACACAGCGCACCACCGATCGCCGCGCTGCACGCTCCCAGAGCCACGCATACGCGGTTAGAATGGGTGGACGTCATATGACGTCCTCCCAGAACGAGAGAACCGCCTTCCGCCCATCATTGTATATATGGCGGGCGGGAGGCGGTTACATTGTTATTGGATTTTTTAGTTGCTTTAAGCAGCAGGCAAAACCCTGTGAAAGGATTATATGACTGGCAATGAGCAGTCTCAGAGCTTTCCCAATCAAAACAACCCTCTTCAGACTTTTCCATAAAGAAGGCACAGATGAACATGACTGTGAGAGGACCATGAGTGTAAGTGTTTCATTCACACTGTGAAGGGGTTATGTGTTCTAACAATGAGCAGTCTCATAGCCTTCCCAGGCAAATCAGCCTCTTCAGACTCTCCAAAGGGGAAGAGACAGATGAACATGACAATATGAATCTTGCTTTGTTCAAGCAACCATAAATGAGGATGATGACACCCAATCTGTTGTCACATTCATTAAACAAGTGGCCAGTGCACTCAAAAGGAGTTTTTTCCATGCACTCTGAAAGGGTTATATGTTCTAGCAATTAGACGTCTCATAGCCGTACCAGGCAAGAAAGACTCTTCAGACTCTGTAAAGAGGAAGATGCGGATGAGCATAACTATGCATCCTGCTGGTTTAAGTAGCCAGGGATAGAGATGATGACACCTAACAGGATGTCACATTCAATAAACACATTGTCAATACACTCTAAAGGAGTGCTTTCCACTTACCCTTTTCAAGGGTTATCTGCTTTGGCAATGAGAAGCTGCCTAGTCTTCCCAGGCAAAGCATCCCTCTTCAGAGTTTCAAAAGAGGATGATGTGGATGGACATGACTGCATGAATACTGCTTTGTTAAAGCAACCAAGGATAAAGATGATGATACATAAGAGGTTGTCACATGAGGCTAATATACTGTAAAGAAGTGTTTCCACTCACACTGTGAAGAGGTTATCTATTCTATCAAGGAGCAGTTTCCTAGTCTTACAGCAAACAATTCTCTTCAGGCTCTCCTAAAAGAAGAGTCAGATGAGCGTGACCATATGAACCCTACTGGTTCAAGCAGCCAGGGATAAAGAGGTTGACACCTAACAAGTTATCACATTCATTGACCATGTGGTTAATACATGCTAAAGGAGTTACTTCCACTCACCTTGTGAAGGGGTCATATATTCTGCCAATTAGCAAGCTCAGAGCCTTCTAAGACAAATCAACCTTTTGTCAGATTCATCCAAAGTACATGTGGATGAAAAAGACTGTCTGATTCCTGCTTTGTTCAAGTAGACAGTGATTAAGATGATGGTGACCAAGTTGTCACAAATAAATAAGCATGTGGACAAGACACTCTAAAGGAATTTCTGAATTCACTTTCTGCAAGGGTCATCTATTCTGCCAAGGTCCAGTCTTCCTGAGCCATTATAACTGGTCTCAGAGCCTTCTGAAGCCAATCAATCCTCTTCGGTCCCTTCTGAACAAGAAGATTAGGACTACCTGTGTCCAGCTTTTTGATTCCTTTTGTAAGATTGATGGAATGCCTTAAATACTTCCACAGCTTTGCTTCTATTTAAAGTACCTCCAGAGGACAGCTTGACAACTCCCTTATGGTGACTGAAACAAGAGCTCGTTCTACAAGATTAAAGCAGAATGTCAAGGGTTTTGAATCACCCCTTTGGTTGATGTGTTCCTTATGTGATTGGCCAGATACATGACCTTACCATTAGAAGATGCTGTGGCCTTCAAGGACTTACTCAATCACTGCATTGTTCTTGATTTTAGAAGGTGAAGCCTAAATTAATAGTGGTTTGGCTTCCTGCCTCAAGATGATTGTCTGTTGAGTTAACCACTTCGAGTCTGGACACTTTTCCCCCTTCCTGTCCAGGCCAATTTTCAGTTTTCAGTGCTATCACACTTTGAATGACAATTTCACGGTCATGCAACACTGTACCCATATGAATTTTTTAGCATTTTTTTGAGACAGATAAAACTTTATTTTGTTGGTATTTATTCACCACTGGGATTTTTATTTTGTTTGCTATATAGATGAAAATGTCCAAAAATTTTGATAAAAAGTGATTTTCCTATAACATTTTGCAAATAAATAATGTTTATTCATAAATCTTGGCCACAATTTATTCAGTTATCTTTTTAGTAAAAAAAAATAATAACCTAAATTAGTTTATAACCAAAAATTATAATTTTTTAAAAATTATTTTTTTTATATTATTATTTATGTTTTTTTTTTTTTAACATACTGTCTCCCTAGCAGTACAGTGTCACCATAGTGACACTGTACTACTTGTGGGGGGTGATGAAGATTTTTTTATTTTTTTTTACACTGATTGCTTTTACACCCATAAAGGCTGTAAAAGCAATAATTTCTCCTTCTCTCTGGCTGCAATCTTGCAGCCATTGAGAAATACTGTGCGAGCTGTGATTGTTCACAGCTTGTCACATGGTACAAGTATGTGGTGAGTACCATGTGATCTCTGTGATCATTCACAGATTTCACACATAGTAAGCAATGATGTCAGGAAGTTACATCTTGCTTGCTACAATTCATGTGATCACTGATTGGCCAATCAGTGATCACATGATCGGGAGCTCACACAGAGGTCTCGTAGAGTAATCGGTGTTCCGCTGTGTCCGGAGGACACAGTGGGCACCGGATCATGGTGCTGCGCGCTTCCAGGGAGCGCGCACAAGCAAGGAAGCGGGGTGGACATTTATAAATGGCCATCCGCCCCTGCACTGCTCCCGCCTGGCCATTTATATAAATGGGCCAGACAGGAAGTGGTTAAAGGAGACTGAAGTTCAAGACTCAGTTTCCACGCTCACTCCAGAGAGGGTAGTTTCTGCATTTCTGTCTGGGAGTCAAAGAAAAAGCCTGCACATAATCCAAAAAGTCAGCGCAGATCTTCATGTCAGGATGCTTTCTGGTATTTTGGGGATTGTGCCATCCATACATGTCTTATGGGCACTTGATGACTCCTCTTTGGACATAGATACAGCTTTGGTGAAGGATATGTGGTCCTTTAAGGCAAGCATTTCAGGCCATATTTGGAGGGTATATATAGTCAGAGGGCTATATATTTTCAGAGGGCCTAAGTCACAAGATATGGATTACACCCTGTTTGAAAGTGAGCCTAAACTTGTAGTTGGAGAAGTAGAATCTTCTGTGATGTCATTCCCATTTGATGACCTAGTGGCTAGTGGTGCAGTCAGACACCAGCAAAGTAGCTGGAAAGCCCTAATTCAGATGCAATGGGCTGAGGACCAATGGCCTTTTTCAAGGGTCCAAGATGGTGTTCATCTTCCTGGTGTTAAGAATGGAATTTCAGGCTCTTAGCCTTCAGTCACCTCATCCAGGGTGGACCTGTCCTGGTGACATTAGACAGTACAAAGACTGTGGCCTATATCCAGAAACAAGGGGGCACTCAGTTTCTCCTTCCTGAAGGAGGTTTCTCAGATTCTAGAGTAGGCCCAAGTCAATATCCTGTAGTTATCTGCGGCCTATGTGCTCGGTCGGAAGAATCTTTAGGAATACTATTTGTCCAGGATAATCCTGGACAATAATGAATGGTGCAGACTGCCTCAAGTCTTTCGAGAATTAACGGGCTTGGTAATTTCTTCCAGAGGTAGACCTGTTCACATCCCCAGTCAACACCAAGTTGCTGAAATTCTATTCCATGGTCCAGCATCCACAAGCAGTTGGGGTGGAGGTGCTGATCAGAATGGATCTCCAGGACAGCTTATGGCTTTCTGCCTCTCCCTCTGATTTGCAGCTTCCTGCTGAGGTTGTGGAAGCTGAAGGTGATATTTTTGGTGGTGATCCCAGATTGGTCAAAGGGACATTAATACCCTCTGCCCCTCCTAATGAGTGTCAAGGATCCATTCCCTCTTCCAGTAAGATCGACCTTCCCCAAAGTCCCGTTTGTCCAACACTTGACAGGCTCAAACTCGTAGCTTGGGTCTTGAGAGGCAGAGGCTAATAGTTCTTGGGTGCTCTATAAAAGTTGTGGATACTCTTATTAAAAAGCAAAGAAGAACCGCAGGGGGAGTGTCCAGCTTTGCATGCAGTAGGACGTGTGCTCAGTGAGCTCCGCTCTGCATCCTGTTAATTATCCTGTTTGGCACCTCGTTCTCTGGCTACAACGGCATCTTGGGTCCCCAGGGTGTGCTCCGACCCCACCTGCTGTCACTTGGTGCCCTGATTATCCTGATCTGAAATGATGGCTAAAAGGGGGAAAGAAACTCGGGCCTTGCCTGAGTCGGCTTGGCAAGATGTCAGTAACCCGATCCGTGCATCCAAGGAGAAGCGGAGGGAGGCTGCTCAAAAATTCTTTTCCAGGCTGCTCACCAGGAAAACTTCCCAGAAACTACTTTTGGACTCCGCTACTGATCTGGACTTAGACTGTACAGGCTGTACACAGATCCTTCTTGCACTGGCAGATTGAGAGATCCCATCCTGCAGTTCCACAGTGAGTATCCCTCCATCCCAGTCTCCTGGGACAGAGCCTGCTGTTTCCATTGCAGTTTCTGTAGTGGTTCTTACCAGGGAGATGAAGGGTATGAGGATGGAATTGACCCTGGTGCGTCAAGATATGCAGAAAATGCGGGATCGCACTGCGGCCTTAGAGGGGAGAGTGATTACCTGGAAGATGATTGGCAACCATTACATAGTGACATGCGATATGTGCAATTTATCGCTTCTATTAATTCCTCTAGATTGGTAAGATTTGGAAAATCGGTAATGCCACAACAATGTGCGCGCAATGGGTATCCCAGAGCACGCTGATGGTAAAAATCCTGTAGCTTTTATTGAATCTTGGCTGACCTTTGGCAGTGATGCATTCTCCCCCATGTTTGCAGTAGAACATGCACACAGAGTCCCAGCACGTGCTCCTCCGGTCGGCGGTCCTCCTCAACCCTTTTTGTTCAGACTCCTCAATTATCGGGACAGAGATACCATTCTCTCCAGGGCCAGAAGCAAGGGTAACCTGTCAGCTGACAAGTATCCTTATTTCCTGATTTTTCTGTGGAAGTTCAAGAGCAACACTCATAATTCCTGGATGTCAAGAAACGTCTTCGGGGATTGGGCCTTCAATATACCATGCTATATCTGGCTAAACATTGTGTGCTTGCAGATGACACTTCTCACTTTTTTGATAATCTTAATGCAGCCTTGCAGTGGTTGGATGGAACAGAAAATCGCCTGGCAAACTCCCCTGGAACCTGACCTTGGGGACCTGGTTGATCCTTAGTGCCTTAAAATCAGCTTAGCAGAACAGTGGGGTTTTGCTCTCACATTTCCTTCCTTTTTTTGTATCTGATTTTTTTCCCACTTAAGTTGGGGCTCCTCCCCTCTTTCAGCATTCTTCCTTTTTTTTATTTATGGTTCACCTGGGTTGTCTGTGTTTAGTGGAGTCCATGTTGCTGGGTTTATCTTCCCTGCTTCCTGCGGCTGTCCTCTTGCTCACCCGGACCCACGTGATCTGGGCCCCTCCTACTTCCTACCGTTCATTGCTCCCCTTGGAGGGCATTATATCTGTCCACGATTGAGTTATACTTCCCATTTTATACATACGTATTATGTCTGTCTCCCATAAAGAATTGATGTTTTTATTCTGGAATGTAAGGGGCCTGGGATATAAAACTAAACAGGGTGCTGTCTTCCATGTACTTAAACATTTAAAACCATCTGTAGTATGTTTGCAGGAAACCCATTTGAAATATGACACTGGTTTGTGAAGGTTTGTAATGAAGGTTTGTCCCCGCCAGGAATGGTTTGAGATGCGATGAAGGCCTTCCTACGGGGCTTGATTATCCGGGAAATTTCAGCAGTTAGGAGTAGATCCAGGGAGTGGGACAAAAAGGTACGGTTAGATGTTGAACAGCGGGAGGATGAGATGATCCAAGACTGAAGCCCCTGTAACCGCACCTCCTGGAATGTGGCCCAAGCCCTTTATGAATCAGTGCTTACTCAAGTGGTAGATAAGAAACGATATTTTTTGCAACAAAAATATTTTGAGGAAGGGGAAAGTGCGGGGCACTCTCTTGCTTTTGTGGAAAAGTCACAACAAGTGGTGTCCACTGTAGACAAGATTGAGGATGCTGATGGAGTGATCTGCATGAGTCATGCGGAAATCCTGAGAGTTTTTCATCACTTTTATGATGATCTGTATGCTTCTAAAACTATAACTACCCATTCAGAGTTCTTGCATTTTCTAGACACCTGCTCTTTTCCTGTTTTATTGGAGACTGACCAGAGAGAACTGGAGATGCCAATTACTATTGAGGAGTTATCTGAAGCTTTGGCAGGCACCCCCAGTAATAGATCTCCGTGTTCAGATGGATTGTCATTCAAAATCTATAATAGATACGGTGTGCTACTCCTCCCGGCATTAGTCAATGCCCTGAATGCTGACATGGATGGAAATGGTTTGCACCCCTCCATGAATGAAGCCGTTATTATAGTATTATTGAAGCCTGGAAAAGATCAATTAAAACCTAACTCCTACCAACCTATTTCCCTTCTGAATATGGATGCCAATATGGATGCCAAATAATGTTCAAAGTTTTTATTTGAATTTGCAAATTCCGGTGGACAATCCTGGGGGGAGGGCAATTTTGTCTTTGGATGCGGACAAGGCATTTGATAGTGTGGAATGGCCTTATCTATGGAAAGTATTGTCTAGATTCGGCTTTAGTCCCAAGTTCATTAGCTAGGTGTGCTTTCTTTATGCGGCCCCTACTGCCCGAATCCAGGTTAACGGGGATTTGTTAGATTCATTCACCGTGCAGAGGGGGACAAGGCAGGGCTGTCCTCTTTCTCCCCATTTTTTCACTTTGGCGTTAGAACCTTTAGCGATTTTGGTGCTACAATCTCTGGACATCACCAGTTTTACAAGGGGTGTTCTTTCGGAAAAGATATCCCTTTATGGGGATGACACACTGTTATATTTTGGTGATACTTCCACATCCTTAGATGCTGTTATGTCCCTTATTTAAGACTTAGGTGGATTTTCCGGCTTTAAAATTAATTGGCATAAATCGGTGTTGATGCCCGTGGATCCTGTAGAACTCCCCCTCCCGGCCTGTGTACAATACATCCAAGTAGTGTCTACATTTAAGTATTTGGGGGTGGTAGTCTCTTGTGATCCTAAGCAGTATATTTCTCTTAACCTTTTACCTTTACTCCATCAGCAGAAATTGAAGCGTAACAGTTTGTGCAAACTCCCTCTGTTGGTGGTGGGTAGGGTCAATTTAATTAAAATGATTTGGGCCCCGCAACTTCTTTATATTTTTCATAATTCTCCCATGTGGATTCCTAAGAAATGGTTTCATCGCATAGAGACCCAGTTTAGGAGTTTTATTTGGAAAAAACAAGTGGCTAGGATAAAATTGTCCACGCTGCAATATGGCAAGGAGTCGGGGGGGTTGGCGGTTCCTGAGCCCAGACTTTATTTTCTGGCAGCTCAATTGCAGCAACTGGTTGGCTGGGATTCACCTGATAATACTGATCCCATTAGTAATTTGGTTTCCCTTCCTGATTCCACCATTTCAGCTCTTTCTCATCTTGAGATGGCTCTACATGTCCTTCCATCCACGGCTCCAACTGTCCGCAGTTGAGGCACCTCTGGAGTACGGTAAAAGCGTCCTTTCATATTACCAGCTTTCTTTCCTGTACTCCCTTGTGGAATAATCCGCAATACATAGAACTTGCTAAGCTGGAGGTTTTTCACGACTGGAGGGATTGAGGCCTGAAATTTGTATCTCAGTTGTATTCGGGGGCAATCCTAAAGTACTTTTCTCAACTGGAAATTGAATTTGCATTTACACATAAGCATTTTTATAATTATCTTCAGGTACACCATACGATACAGGCTCAGTCTTTGCTCACTAATCTCACATTGACAGACTCAGTTTTTCTTAAGGATGTCACTCAGGATATTGGAAAGTTTGCTGGAGATGTCTGTGATGCTGCTTTGGAATCTGTTCCGGGAATTTATTTTTCTCCCTCTCATAAATTGTCTCAATTGTTTATTCTCCATATAGGACCCCTGTGCAACTGTATTGGTGGGGCAGGCGGAATTCACCTGATTGTCCGAGGTGTAGTGTCCAACAGGGTGATTTCATTCATACAGTTGCAAGAAAAAGTATGTGAACCCCTTGGGATTACGTGGAGTTTTGCATGAATTGGGCATAAAATGTGCTCTGAACGTCATCTAAGTCACAACAATAGAAGAACACAGTCTGCTGAACATAATACTACACAAACATTAGATGTTGCCATGGTTTAATTGCACATAACATGTACACATTCACAGTGCAGGGAGGAAAAAGTATGTGAGGCCCTAGCTTACTGACTTCTCCCAGAGCTAATTGGAACCAGGAGTGAGCCAACCTTGACTCCAATCAGTGTGATGATATCGGAAGTGTTGCTGACAGCTGTCCTGCCCTTAAAAAACACACACCTGTTTTGGGTTTACTGGTTTCAAGAAGCACTGTGTGATGTGAACCATGCCTTGCAGAAAAGAGCTCTCAGAAGACCTACGATCCAGAATTGTTGACTTGCATGAAGCTGGAAAGGGTTACAAAAGTATCTCCAAAAGCCTTGATGTTCATGTGTCCACGGTAAAACAGACTGTCTACAAATGGAGAAAGTTTAGCACTGTTGCTACTCTCCCTAGGCGCGGTCGTCCTGTAAAAATGACTGCAAGAGCACAGCGCAGAATGCTGCATGAGGTAAAGAAGAATCCCAGAGTGTCAGCTAAAGACCTACAGAAATCTCTGGCACATGCTAACATTTTTGTTGACACATCTACAATAAGGAAAACATTAAACAAGAATGGAGTACATGGGAGGACACCACGGAGGAAGCCATTGCTGTCCAAAAAGAATATTGCAGTACGTTTGAAGTTTGCAAAAGAGCACCTGGATGTTCCACAGCACTACTGGCAAAATATACTGTGGACAGATGAAACCAAGATTGAGTTGTTTGGGAAGAACACACAACACTATGTGTGGAGAAAAAAAGGCACAGCACACCAACATCAAAACCTCATCCCCACTGTAAAACATGGCGGAGGGAGCATCATGGTTTTTGGCTGCTTTGCTGCCTCAGGGCCTGGACGGATTGTTGTCATTGATGGGAAAATGAATTCCAGAGTTTATCAAGACATTTTGCAGGAAAACAGACGACCATCTGTCCGCCAACTGAAGCTCCGCAGAGGATGGGTGATGCAACAGGACAATGACCCAAAGCATACAAGTAATTCAACAAAACAATGGCTGCAAAAGCACAGAATACGCCTTCTGGAGTGGCCCAGTCAGAGTCCTGACCTCAACCCGATTGAAATGCTGTGGCATGACCTTAAGAGAGCGATTCACACCAGACATCCCAAGAATATTGCTACACTGAAACAGTTTTGTTAAGAGGAGTGGTCCAAAATGACTCCAGTTCATTGTGCAGGTCTGATCTGCAACTACAGGAAACGTTTGGTTGAGGTTGTTGCTGCCAAAGGAGGGTCAACCAGTTATTAAGTCCATAGGTTCACATACTTTTTCCTCCCTGTACTGTGAATGTTTACATGTTGTGTGCAATTAAACCATGGCAACATCTAATGTTTGTGTAGTATTATGTTCAGCAGACTGTGTTCTTCTATTGTTGTGACTTAGATGACGTTCAGAGCACATTTTATGCCCAATTCATGTAAAACTCCACGTAATCCCAAGGGGTTCACATACTTTTTCTTGCAACTGTATGCTCTGGTGTTTCCCCAAGTTACATAGATATTGGAGTGAGGTTCTCCAATTTATTTCTCTAGTATCGCAATATAATGTTCCCCAGGATCCCTTGAATTGTCTGTTGGGGGCACTGGACCAAGAACTGTTCCAACCAGGAGGGTATATTATGGTATCTAGACTTTTATATCTGGCTAGGAAGTTGATAGCAAGGTACTGGTTACCGGCTCCTCCGACTAGTAAGCAATGGATATATTATGTTAATTCTTTACTCCCACGGGAGTAACTCATGTACCAACATTGCAATGCTTATCGTAAGTTTCAGCAGGTATGGCAGGGTTGGTTGGATACACCTGGGCTCACCCCTCCTAAATTGATAGTGGACCGACTTCTGCAGGTATGATATTTTATATCAGGTGTGTGGCTCCACTCTCCCCCCTGGGGGAGTTCATGTGCATCTCCCATTCTTTTTGATGAGACGTCTCGGGTGAACCAGAGGTTGTTGCTGATGCGTTTTTTTTTATTGTTTGAAGACATGTTTTGGGCTTTGTTCCTTTCCTCCATTTCTGTTTACATCTGGAAGGATTGCTGCTGATCAAGGTTTTACACTGGGATCTTCACAAGTCTGTCACATTCTGAAGTTTCTGTAGGCGGGACTTGATTTAGGTTTATGCATAAGTATTCTATGGGCCCACATTTCAGCTGTCTCTGCATTCACTGGCATACTGTGGACATACAACACTCAATTATACTGTTCTTCAAGCTGCAACTTGGTTGATACCTACCTAAGGGATTGTTGTTTGTGAAGTGGGATCTGCCATTGGTGTTGGATTTGTTGGCTTCTGATGCCTTCAAACAAAGTAGCCCCCCTGTGGTACCTCTCGTTGAAAACTGCTTTCCTGGTCGCAATTGCATCAACCAGAAGAGTGCCTGTGTAGCAGCCCTGGGGTTTAGAGAACCCATTCTTACATTCATCCCGGACTGGGTGTTACTTAGGCTGATCTCAAGAGTCCATATCACACAAAAAGTTGTCCTTCCTATGTCCCGCTTGGGGAGTACCCAAGAAGTTAGCCCATCAGAAGTTTTCAAATGTTACATTAAAGTGACATCTGGCATCAGGAAGTTGGAGCACTTGCTTGTCATTCCAGGTGGAGCGTGTAATGGTTTCAAGGCTTCCAATAAGATTATTGCCTCTTGGAGGGGTACATGCATGTTGCTGAAGAAGATGGATGCCTATCCCTTTAGCACCGTGCTGCCTGAACCTTTCCCTTGGCTGATCTGGCACCTACCTCCCTCCACCCGGATTTTCGCAGCCGGCCACGCTCCCCAGACAACAGGACAACACACGAGGATGCTTTGCACCCCACAAAACAAGCCTAAACACCGGTCACAGCCAAAGGCCTCCCCACTCCTGAGATGAGACAAGATGGTGCCCAACCCTTCTGAGCCTGATTACACCACGCAGCTCTCGGCCGCTGATCCTGAATCCGGGATGACAGTCTACAGCAGTTCCCCTCTGAATTGGTAAGCCTTGAGGAGATCATGGCAGCATCCTGCAAACTCTCCTCTGATCTGGTGAGAGGCCTTGAAGAGCTGGGGCAACACACTAATCAATTAGAGCAGCATATGGACTTAGCAACTACAGTGTTAGAGGGTCATGAACAGGAGGTGGATGATTTGCATGCTGAATTGGATGCTCTGAGAGACAAGTGCAGAAAACAGGGCCCACAAGGATAATCTCCGCATCTGCGGTGTCCCTGAAGTTATCACTGATTTTCAGGGCACTGCTACCACCTTCTTCCAGAAAGTGGCTCCAGAGATTCCCTTGGAGCGTTTTGAATTCGACCGTATCTATAGAGCTTAGGCACCTAAACCAACAGAGGGCCCCCCAGCTCTTACAGGCTGATCACGAACGTCAGGATTAGAGATGAGCGAATTATTCAAAAATTCGGTTCGGCTGATTCGCCGAATTCGCCGATTAAATTCGCTTTGTGCCGAATATATTCGCTGCGAATTTAACTTATAAAAAGGGTGTTTCTAGGCTTCAGAGAGCCTTTATATTAGTGCAGAACACTGTACCTTTAATTTAAATGCCCTTGGAGTCTGCTGGGGAAGAGAAATAATACTGTCAGTCAGTATGACATGCAGATGAGTGCCGTCGATCTTAGAATCACCGCACACTTCACTCATTTGGGCAGTCACGGGGCCAAAACCAGAGTGTGGAGCCACAGTGTGGCGGTGGAGGCAGCAGCAATGGGAGGCCATACAGCACCCTATGACAAAATGGAACCCACCAGCAGTGTGAGGAGACCTGAAAGTGGCACATGGCAGAGTGTGGCGATGGAGACAGCAGCAATGGGAGGCCGTACAGGGACCCATGACACACTCTGGACTTGGCAGCAGCATGAGGAGGCGGTACAGGGGCCCATGACAGATTACGGGCCTGGCAGCAGCATGAGGAGTCGGTACGGGGGCCCATGGCAGATTACGGGCCTGGCAGCAGCATGAGGAGGCGGTACAGGGGCCCATGGCAGAGTGGCGGAGCGTAAGCAGCTAAAATTGAAGGCCATACAGAGGCCTATGTTAAAAAGTCCCCCCAGAAGCAGCGTGGGGAGACGACTATCAAGAGTCCAATGGCAGAGTGGCGGAGCAGAAGCAGCTTCAATTGAAGGCCATACACAGGCCTAGGTTAAAAAGCGGAAGCCGTCAGCAGCGTGAGCAGACGACAGAGACACATGGCGCAGGGTGGCGGTGGATGCAGCAGTATTCGGAAGCCAAACACAGGCCTCGGTTAAAAAGCGGAAGCCGTCAGCAGCGTGAGCAGACGACAGAGGCACATGGCGCAGGGTGGCGGTGGAGGCAGCAGCAATGGAAGGCCATACAGCACCCTATCACAAAATGGAACCCACCAACAGTGTAAGGAGACCTGAAAGTGGCACATGGCGCAGGGTGGCGGTGGAGGCAGCAGTATTCGGAAGACATACACAGGACTAGTTTAAAAAGCGGAAGCCGTCAGCAGCGTGAGCAGACGACAGAGGCACATGGCGCAGGGTGGCGGTGGAGGCAGCAGTATTCGGAAGCCATACACAGGCCTAGGTTAAAAAGCGGAAGCCGTCAGCAGCGTGAGCAGACGACAGAGGCACATGGCGCAGGGTGGCGGTGGAGGCAGCAGTATTCGGAAGCCATACACAGGCCTAGGTTTAAAACTGGAACCCAGCAGCGTGAGCAGACGACAAAGACGCACATGGCAGAGGATGGATCTGGCAGCAGTATGAGAAGGCGGTACAGGGGCCCGTGGCACAGTGTGGTGATGGGGGCTACAGCAACTGGATGCCAGAAAGTGGCCGATAGGGCTATATACTGCATGACTACATAGGTGTTTTTTATAGTACTTTATTTTGGCCTCCCTCTCAGCAGGTGTGAAAAAGGCCACCATTTTTGAACGGTAGCGAGGGTCCAACAAGGTGGACAGCCAAAAGTCATCCCTCTGTCTGATGGTTATTATTCGGCTGTCGCTACGCAAGCAACCGAGCATGCTATGGGCCATTTGTGCCAAGGAATGCGAGGGACTCCCTGCCTCCATCTCCACAGCATACTGCCACGGTGCGTCTGGGTCCTCTGTCTCCTCCTCCTCCTCTACCAGATGCTCCTGCTCCTCCACTCCTGTCCGCTGAGTGGAAAAACCACCCATTTCACTCAATAATTCCTGAGCACCAATGTCCTCCTCTACCTCCTCCTCTTCTTCCTGTCCTGCCCCCACAGGGGTCATGTGGCGTTGAGATCTGTGCGCCACGTCTACCGCACCCTGACCAGCCATTGTTAACAGCATTTGTTCCAGGACGTGCAACAGAGGAATGACGTCGTTCATCCCATAGTCCTGCCGACTCACGAATAGCGTGGCCTCCTCAAAGGGCCTGAGCAAGCGGCAGGTGTCACGCATGAGCTGCCAATGGCTGACATCTAAGTTACACAGGGGAGTACCTTTATCCGCTTGTAACATCAGGAAATCGGTGATGGCCTTTCGCTGTTCGTAAAGGCGGTTAACATATGTAGGGTTGAATTCCACCTTGTTGCAACGTCGCAGATCAGGCGATGCTGTGGAATTCCGTTCTGCCGCTGCAGCTCAAGGAGGGTGTGCTTTGCGGTGTAGGAATGGCTGAAATGCATGCAAAGTTTACGTGACATTTTAAGGATGTCTTGCAGTGGGATGGTGGATTTTAGGAACCGCTTGACAACCAGATTGAACACGTGGCACAACCTTCCTTGACGCAGAGCAGACACCATGTTCTTTCCGTTGTCGGTCAACATGGTTCCGATTTTCAGTTTGCGCGGAGACAGCCATCTGTCGATTTCTCTGTTCATTACACTCAGAAGTTCCTCCCCTGTGTGACTACGTTCGCCAAGGCATACCAGGTGCAGCACAGCGTGACACCGTTGCGCCCTGCACATGTGATATGCCGGTCGGGTAATGGGACTTGGCACGGGGGTGGCGGCTGAGGACACGGCGGAAGAAGAGGTGGTAGAGGCGGACATCTTTTGTGGACCAAGGACGTGCAAACGTGGAGGCAAAAGCGGCGTGACCTGTCCAAGTTGCTGGTGCGGCTGTGCCGGTACCACGTTCACCCAGTGGGCCGTAAATGACATGTACTGTCCCTGACCGTAGTTACAGCTCCACACGTCGGCGCTGCCGTGCACTTTGGCAGAGACCGACATGCTCAAAGACTGGCCCACCATCTCTTCTACATGTGAATGCAGGGCTGGCACTGCCTTTTTGGCGAAGAAATGCCGGCTTGGCACTCTCCACCGTGGCTCGGCACAAGCCATCATTTCACCACTTGGAAAAGGAGGGACTGCAGCACCAGCAACTTGGACAGGAGGACGTTCAGCTTCTGCACCGTTGGGTGCGTGCTCGCAAACTGTTGTCTCTTGGAAACGGATTCCAAGAAAGACTGCTGACGGAATCCGTGAAGAGGAGTAGCAGGAGAAGGAGAATCTGAACGAGCGGAAGATGCCAACGAGCGACAACTCCCCTCAGCAGAGGTGTTGGAGCCTTGACTGGCTGATAGAGGGCGATTGACGTCGGGTGACGGAGCAAGTAACGGAGCGGGTGATGGAGTGAGGGCTGGGGCAGGCAGAACCGCCGTATCTTTATCACGGTTTTCCCAGGCCACCGAATGGCGACGCTGCATATGCTGACGCAACGCTGTAGTCCCAACATTGGCCCCCTGGCCACGCTTGACTTTCTGGCCACATAGTCGACATACGGCTATGTTTACTTCCTCGGGCGGCGTGACGAAAAATTGCCACACCGCCGAGTAGGAAACTTTGCCCCCGCTACTCCTCACTGGCTGACTGCTACTTCCTCCGTGCACACCGGCACCACTACTGGCCGTGGTGGTAGGCTGCAGTGGAGCTGGTGCTCTACTCCGTGGCCGTTTGGCTCCACTGACACTGCTGCGACCCTGCTGCCTCCTGGGCAACCCACCGACTGTTTTGCTCGCTGGCAAGCTGGCACCTTCTTCTCCTGATGATGCGGAAGCAATAGCCTGATGATGACGAGGCTCCCAAGTGCGATCAGCCTCATCATCATCAATTAGGGTCTCCGCGTCACTACTAGCCCCCTCGGCTGCGTGTGGGTCAGGAGACAGACCTGTCTCTAGACCGGCTACCGAGCCACTCTCCTCGCCAGTACTTCTTCGCCTGGCTGCTGAAGAGGCGGATGTCTCCCCCCGTTCCTGACCGCCCTCTGTTAGCTCTTCCTCACTGTACAGTGGGGCTGAGCCCACAGCATGCGATACTTCACTTGGTGAGGGAACACCAAAGGACAGGGGCAGGTCGAGGACACGTGATTTAAGTGGGCTTGCTCCCGGGCCATGCCAACTAACGGTTGTGTCTGACGTACCCACCGACCGTTGGCTGTAGGTGTCAGAGGTGACCTGGGAAGAGGAAGACGACCGAGTCAACCAATCGATGACGGCAGGGTTGTCGGTGGAGACACGACCGCTGGATGACACCGGGAGCACTGGCCTCTGGCTGCGACTAGTGCTGCCTCGACCCCTTCCTCTGCTGCCATGTCTGCTCGCTCCTGAAACATTGCCTCCTCTGCCACTCCTCTGCGTGTTGTCTGACATACTCTTTAATTCAATAAGCACCCCAAAAATAAAAACGGATTTAACTCTTTGAACGTACAATAGTGGTTGTGAAGCAGAAAGTCAGTTTATTTAGCACAATCGGTCAATTGCAGCTTGCCGTTGGCTGTAAACTGTACGTTTATGTCACTGGAATGCACTAATCACCCAAAAAATATTACCGCCACCCGGCGTGTAAATGGATCTAACTCTTTGAACGTACAATAGTGGTTGTGAAGCAGAAAGTCAGTTTATTTAGCACAATCGGTCAATTGCAGCTTGCCGTTGGCTGTAAACTGTACGTTTATGTCACTGGAATGCACTAATCACCCAAAAAATATTACCGCCAGCCGGCGTGTAAATGGATCTAACTCTTTGAACGTACAATAGTGGTTGTGAAGCAGAAAGTCAGTTTATTGTACACAATCGGTCAATTGCAGCTTGCCGTTGGCTGGAAACTGTACGTTTATGTCATTGGAATGCACTAATCACCCAAACAATATTACCGCCACCCTGCGTGTTTATGGATTTAACTCTTTGAACGTACAATAGTGGTTGTGAAGCAGAAAGTCAGTTTATTTAGCACAATCGGTCAATTGCAGCTTGCCGTTGGCTGGAAACTGTACGTTTATGTCACTGGAATGCACTAATCACCCAAAAAATATTACCGCCAGCCGGCGTGTAAATGGATCTAACTCTTTGAACGTACAATGGTGGTTGTGAAGCAGAAAGTCAGTTTATTGTACACAATCGGTCAATTGCAGCTTGCCGTTGGCTGGAAACTGTACGTTTCTGTCACTGGAATGCACTAATCACCCAAAAAATATTACCGCCAGCCGGCGTGTAAATGGATTTAACTCTTTGAACGTACAATAGTGGTTGTGAAGCAGAAAGTCAGTTTATTTAGCACAATCGGTCAATTGCAGCTTGCCGTTGGCTGGAAACTGTACGTTTATGTCACTGGAATGCACTAATCACCCAAAAAATATTACCGCCACCCGGCGTGTAAATGGATCTAACTCTTTGAACGTACAATAGTGGTTGTGAAGCAGAAAGTCAGTTTATTTAGCACAATCGGTCAATTGCAGCTTGCCGCTGGCTGTAAACTGTACGTTTCTGTCACTGGAATGCACTAATCACCCAAAAAATATTACCGCCACCCGGCGTGTAAATGGATCTAACTCTTTGAACGTACAATAGTGGTTGTGAAGCAGAAAGTCAGTTTATTTAGCACAATCGGTCAATTGCAGCTTGCCGTTGGCTGGAAACTGTACGTTTATGTCACTGGAATGCACTAATCACCCAAAAAATATTACCGCCACCCGGCGTGTATATGGATTTAACTCTTTGAACGTACAATAGTGGTTGTGAAGCAGAAAGTCAGTTTATTGTACACAATCGGTCAATTGCAGCTTGCCGTTGGCTGGAAACTGTACGTTTATGTCACTGGAATGCACTAATCACCCAAAAAATATTACCGCCACCCGGCGTGTAAATGGATCTTACTCTTTGAACGTACAATAGTGGTTGTGAAGCAGAAAGTCAGTTTATTGTACACAATCGGTCAATTGCAGCTTGCCGTTGGCTGGAAACTGTACGTTTGTGTCACTGGAATGCACTAATCACCCAAAAAATATTACCGCCAGCCGGCGTGTAAATGGATTTAGCTCTTTGAATGTACAATAGTGGTTGTGAAGCAGAAAGTCAGTTTATTTTGCACAATCAGCAAACTGCAGCACCAACTGTGCACGACAGCCACCAAAAAAAAAAAGGGTGTATGTCACTTTAAATTTTCGATTCTTTGATAGCTGTGGCCCTGAGTAACGATTCTGTGTCCCTGAGTAACGATTCTGTGTCCCTGAGTAACGATTCTGTGTCCCTGAGTAACGATTCTGTGTTCCTGAGTAACGATTCTGTGTCCCTGAGTAACGATTCTGTGTCCCTGAGTAACGATTCTGTGTCCCTGGGTAACGATTCTGTGTCCCTGAGTAACGATTCTGTGTCCCTGGGTAACGATTCTGTGTCCCTGAGTAACGATTCTGTGTCCCTGAGTAACGATTCTGTGTCCCTGAGTAACGATTCTGTGTCCCCGAGTAACAATTCTGTGTCCCCGAGTAACAATTCTGTGTCCCTGAGTAACGATTCTGTGTCCCTGAGTAACTATTCTGTGTCCCCGAGTAACGATTCTGTGTCCCCGAGTAACAATTCTGTGTCTCTGAGTAATGATTCTGTGTCCCTGAGTAACGATTCTGTGTCCCTGAGTAACAATTCTGTGTCCCTGAGTAACGATTCTTTGTCCCTGAGTAACGATTCTGTGTCCCTGAGTAACGATTCTGTGTCCCTGAGTAACGATTCTGTGTCCCTGAGTAACAATTCTGTGTCCCTGAGTAACAATTCTGTGTCCCTGAGTAACGATTCTGTGTCCCTGAGTAACGATTCTGTGTCCCTGAGTAACGATTCTGTGGCCCTAAAGTCTCTGTGGCCCTAACTCTGTCCCTTAATACACACAGGTCTGTCTCTCTTGAATGACCGGAGGCTAATGGAGAATTCTAAGATGGCCGCGATTTATAGCTCCACCATTACACAGTGCTGGCTGGCTGCTGATTGGCTAATGCGATCACATGTCATGATTCATGACTCATGAATGCATTATGGGTCAGCGCGCCTTGTCTGCGCGCCTTCCCAGAGATCCCCGCCCCATCTTCTCTGTCCATTTTCTCCTGTCGCCACACATGTCGCCGCCATTTTTGGGAAAATTCGATTCGTGCATCCGAAGTTTGCTAATCTTCGGATTCGTCGCAAATCGAATTTTTCCAAATCTTCGGAATGAACTCCACTTCGTCATGTTCGATTCGCTCATCTCTAGTCAGGATCTTGAATTCCAGCGTAATTTTCTTCAAATATTCGCAGCTTTATCCCTTGTCACGATTGCAAAACATTGCAATCTAAAACCCTACCTACAAATTATACAATACAATGGCATCGAATACTGCTGGAGGTTTCCTTTCAAGCTCTCCTATCAAGGCTGTCAGTTCCAGGCGTCTTCTCCAGCAGACCTATGTCGCCACTTCAAGGAGCTGAAGTTTGACCTTCCCTCCTCACAAGCTGATTCTGCTCCTACTACATCTCGTCTGAGAGAATTGCAATCATTGCGCAAATCTCCCCCAACTTCTCAATACAGCTCCCAGGCTCTTCGTTCTCTTTTAGCCCAGAGCTTTCAGGAAGTCTCCGCAGGATGAGTTTATGACTTTTGATTGTCTTGGCCTGTTGACTTTTTCCCTGATCTACAACATTGTTAGAGTATCTCTCCTTCATGCTTTTGGCCTGTGAGTAGCCTCACGGAGAGAACCTTCCATTGCCTGGACCCCTAGCCTACTTTTTATGGCAACGGCAGATGAAACTGCTCAGCCATAACAGCCTTGTTTTTCTACTTTGATGTTTTGCTGAGGGGCTGGCTTTCTGTCACAGGGTTCCTTATGCTTATCTGCACGATCCCTGTCACAGACTGTTCCAGTCTGCTGTGATGTTAGTTTGTACCCATGATGTCTTCACGATAGAGCATGGGGTATTACTCCACTCATTAGCTCACTCTCACGTCCTCTTCCATTTCTCCATCTTGCTCCCCCCACCTTGCCATTACCCCCCCACCCATCCATCCTGAGCAGATAGGTTTTCCTCATGTTTCTCACGGTTCTATTTTCCTGTTATACTTTGCCAATGCAGTGTTAACATTTTTGAATCTTAAAGCCGATCATTTTATGTGTGGTGATCCTTAGCCCTCTTATACTTTTAGTCATTCTGCTATATCAGTTTTCCCAAGTGGTTCCGGCAGACCAATGCACTCTCCATGAGCTGGTATTGCGCCGGACTGCTGTCTCAGCAAACATCCAACCCTCCTGTGGGCTTCACCCACAGAACAATGCTATTATCTCTGCAATATACCTCTTAAGCCGATTATATATTGGCTTTACAGCCTTCTGCATTTTCTCTTTCCCTTTCTTTTCCTTTTCTGTGTTTTGTTTGTTTTTTCTAGGGTCCCTGGGATTCTCGACGGAAGGTATCTTGCCACTTCTCCATCACCATGGTGATACTAGCTATTTTTAAATGTCCAGTGCATTCATTCCCCCCAAAAGAGGGTGAAGGTATTTAAATATCTCAAGAAACATGTAGATATTGCATGTCCACAGGAAACTCACTTCTCAACCACTTGTTGCCCAAAATATTTTGATGCTTGTTATCCTCAAGTTTTTCAAGAGATGGGCCCTCATCATCTTTCATAAAAATACCCTCTTTATCTGTGTGAAACAAACCACTGACCCAAATGGCAGGTACCTGTTATTGCAAGGTACAATCCATGTTGTGGACATAACAGTTCTGACCTACTATGCCCCCAATAATAACCCGGGCCCCTTCCTGACCCATGTCTGCTCTCTCTCTTGGCAGCCCACCACCAGGGCACCCTTATGGTAGTGGGAGACTCCAATTTGATAAGTACTCCTCGGATAGTTCCAATCTGTCTACCAACGCTAGGAAATTTCCTCAAGCATTGAGGATTCATGATCTGGTAAACCTCTGGTGCAAGCTTCACCCTATTGGAAGGGACTACACCCATTATTCTCACCCACATCACTCCCATTCTAGAATAGAGTATGTTTTCATGCTACATAATCAGCTTCCTTTGGTAAAATCAACACCTATTCTCACTGTACCATGATCCGATTATGACCCTATTTTTGTGATTTGTTGCTCTCTTCTTTGCAAATCCTCGTACTCCCACTGGGTCATGAATGACTTGATGTTTTTTTTAAATGAGATTCAGATGGATCTCCAGGGCAAGTCTTCAGAATATTTTCAAATTAACTCGGGATCTGTCTCCTCTCCAGTGACCCTATGGGAGGCCTATAAAGCAGTCCTGCTGGGCCATATTATACAGCTGGCAATGAAACACAAAAGAGAGCGACAACACAAACAACGCCAACTTGAAATGCAGTTAGCATGCCTATCTTCATAATTTAAGCAATCACCTACCCCCTCCAGCCAAAAATTATTAGACCAGGCCCGAACAGAGTTGAATCTCTGTTTTACAGATGGGGCCGAGCACTCTTTGCGATGGACCCGCCAGAAGTGGTATATTAAGGCTAATAAACTGGATTCCATGCTAGCCAATAGACTGCGCTTCTTTGTCCACAATCCTAAACCAATTTTTCTGTGCACCTTCCAAAATAGTGTCACTAGTAATCCCTTGAAGGTGCTGGAGGAATTCAGGTATCGTCTCACTAAGCTTTATGCAGACCTCCCCCAGGCCAATCTCCAAAGCATCGAGGACTTTTTGAACCAGCTATCTTTACCAAAGGTGTCCTTGGCCTCACAAAAACCTTATGGACCATGATATTCAAGTATCAGAAGTCCTGCAATGCATTAAAGATCTAAAGGCGAGTAAACGTCATGGCCCAGATGGAGACACAGCATTGTATTATAAAAAGCTGTCTGATGGTTTTGCATCCCATTTAGCAGCTATGTACAATTCGGTAAATACGGGCTCAGGCCTGACCTCTACCATGCTAACTGCCAATATACTGTAGTAAGGATTCTGAAGCCTGATTGAAACCATACCTCCTGGGCCAACTATAGGTCTATTTCTCTCATTAATATCAATATGAAAATACTTGCTAAAATCCTAACTAACCACCTGAATTCCTTTCTCACCCTTTTAATTAAAAAGGCCCAGGTAGGCTTCGTCCCGCACCAATAGGCCGGGGATGCCATCAGACAGGTTCTACAGTTGCAACATTTAGTCGTTCAGTAGACATGATGCTTTTGTCCCTAGATAGTAATAAAGCTTTTGACACATTGTCTTGGCCCTATCTTACGTCTGTCCTCTGCCATTTTGGCTTGGGTCCATTTTTTTCTGCATTGAATTTCAACCTTGTATGTTTCCCCACAGGTTAAACCTAAATATTATGGATTTGAATCCTCGACTTTTCCAATCCACAGGGGAACTAGGCAAGGTTGTCTACTCTGCCCTTTTCTATTTATTCTGGCATTGGAACCATTGGCAGAGGCCATACATACACACACGGACATCATGGGCCTCAACATGGCAGGCCCCCACAAAATATCTCTGTTTGCCGAGGACCTATTACCGATGTTAACAGCTCCTGGTATCACCTTGCTGAATTTGGTTTTTGTCCTAGACAAGTTTGCCTCTATCTCGGGCCTTCACATTAATCCTGCCAAATCCAAATCTATGTCAGTAACTCTCCCCCATCCTTATGAGTAACTTTAAAAATTTCATTCCCCTTTCAATGCCTCTCCACTTTGCAGTATCTGAGAGTCTGACTCACTCTATCGTAAAATTACTACACGTATTCCGAGTCTTGCCAGTTCCTGTTCCCCTACACATTTTACGGCTTCATCAACATAAATTCCTGACATTTATCTGGGGATCTTCACACCCTAGAATCAGCAAGCAGATCCTATTCGCTTATAAGGCCAATGGAGGCCTATCTGTTCCAAATTTCCAAGCCTATTATCTTGCAGCTAAAATTGCCCCTTTATCCCATCTTCATGAATCCCAGAACATCCCTATGTGGGCCACAATAGACCTGATAGATTCCCACCCAATGCTGCTACCTTCCTTGCCGTGGCTCCCCCCTGCTCATCCCCCTGCACCCCTTAGTTGGACATTAACCTATACACTCCGACTATGCAACTCAATCAAGTACTCGGCAGGTCTGATTTCTTGTCTTCTTCCCCTAATGCATCTCCTCCACAATCCGTTATTTCCCATGGACCTCGACAACCCAGGGCAGTTTGCCTGGTGGACTGCCTACAGTTTCAGAGATATACATTCTCTACTCACTCCTACTAGAATTCTCATCTTTGATGCTTTTCAGTCATCTCAATACATTCCACTGAGGGAATATTTTAGTTACCTCCAACTCCACCACTTTATCTAGTCTTTCCTTCACACTCAACCTGCGCCTTATAGATTGACCTCTTTTGAGTGCCTTTGCAGGACCGTTCCCCACTCCCAGGACCTAATATCATTAATCTAATTAATATAATTAACCTCAATAATTTCTTACAACAATCCCCCATTACGGCCCTATCACCAGCACTGTCAAACTGAATTAGGAGGCCAGCTCGACCACCAGGACCCGCAGATCATGACCCAAGCAATATCCAAATGCTTGAAAAGCATACTCATTCTGGAAAATGCCTATGCCTTACCTGCTGTAAGCAAATGATATGGAAGGAGTGCAGATATATCAGGGGGTATCTTAATACAAGTGTTATTGCTTATCATTTCATAGATAAGCTTTTTTTGTCTGGTGAGTGTCAGTAAATTAGGGGAATGTGGTTTTGAGCACGATGTGTCTTGGAGGAAAGTTTGCATGCTTATTACATTGCATTGAGTAAGTTCATGGATTCACTTGGTGATCGTATCAGAGAGACAGACTTATGATACACTGCTTTGTGGACTGATTTATCACTGTTTTTATTAATATAGTGTTTTCATTTCAATTGATTGAACACTTTATATGTTGTTTAAGCACTTTTATGTTATGTTATTTTCATTTATGGAACATACACTTGTGTTACCATTTCTTTAGGTTGTTTATTTTAGGATGATGTCTATTAGTCATGCATTTTAAGGTAGCGGCTTTTAAGGTAGCAGTGTTTTTTGGGCATTACTTGCAGGGACAAATTACACTTATGCATAGACACATTTTTATATACATACATTTACACTTATTTTTGTTTATATTTTTGGACAATGTTCTAGATAGTTTGGCCACTTCACTGCATGGTGATTGGGTGATTGAAATTTATTCATGACATGTAGCCATTGTGTACAATGAAATGATAGTACAATGCAATTTAGTCCTTAGGTGAACACATTGTAGAAATAAGAAGAGATAGACAGACCGCTTCACACCTTGCCTAGCCCGAGTGGTTAGCAGTTAAAAGCAGTTAAAAGCAGCTTCATCTCGATTCATCCAAACCATTGGCGGACTGACCATTTGGAAACCCGGGCACTGTCTGAGGGCTCGGGGTCAGTAGGGGACCCCATGAGATGCCCCTAGTACCTTTTTCATAGGCTTTTTTGAGTTTGGGAAAGCACACAGGGGCCCCATGATCCCCTATTGCCCGGGGCCCCATGAGTTGTCAGTCTGTCCCTGATCCAAACCATGCCCCCAACCTGTTTCACCCCACCCCCAGGATTCCCCTCAAGGGAACACCTTAATCACCTCAATACCAGCATGTTTCTTCATTCCAAATAATTTTGGAAAACATAACATCAAATTGGTGGCTTTTGTAGTGTCCTAGCATTTTTAAATAAGTTGTATAACAGAAAATAAAGGATTTTTTTTTTACCTTGATATAACAACAAATGAAAAACCCAATGGTATATAAATTCCACCCAAAACTCCATCTGTCTCAAAAAATTATATAATATTAATTTGGGTGTTGCATGACTAAGAAATTGTCAGTCAAACTATCACAGCACTGAAAACTGAAAAATTTTTGAAAAGAAAGCGGGTGTAGTATATTGGTATTGATGAGATAAAGGTAAGAATTTTTTCTGACTCCTAATATTTATTGCTTTGATGCATGCATTGATGCAATAATTCTTCTTAGAGGTAGAGATAAAGATGTAAGGAAGAACACATTGCATTGACATAGGAATGATGATGATAATTGTATGTTGGGAATCCCACACAGAATCTGAAATGCACAAATAGAATAATAAATTCATAATTTTTATGCCACATGTTTAGAGTTGCATCCCTATTCACAAATTCCCTAAACCTATTGCCATACATATTTAACAAGTGGGTAGAATCTTTCATGGAAATGCTACAATTTTAACTGCAATTAATACATATAGTTTTACCCATGGCATTCAACTGATTTTGCTATTCCAATGTAGAATCTATCTCTTAGACCTAGAGAGATTCTTATTTTTTATTTATGTGTGAACAAAGTAAATAACAAAACAGGCTTATAATTTTCAAAAACATATTTAATTGATGGAATAAGAATCGCAAAACTGCAATGACATACGATTTATACATTTGAATGTCAAAATAGAAAAATGGCAATTTGACACAAAAATCATACCAAGAAAAACTATAACAATGTAAACCTGACTATTTCTCTATGCTAACAACAGAGCTAATGTGGGTATCTGCAAATACCTGTGCTATTCATCAAATTTGTTTTGGAATCCCTGGAGATACTTTTAGAACCAAGGCTATATTCAAAGTTAATCAGTTAAATGCCAATTGACCACTGATGCTTACCATTGCAAGGAATTAAGGCCTAAACAGAACCAGTGACAACTGGGCATAGGCAGGAATTTGAATGTTCACCTCCAATTTATTTTTAATACATTTCTATTTTCAGTCTTATTTGTAAAAAAATAGTATTTGCCATCTTGTTTAGCTTATTCTACTTTCTGTGAAATTAACTATTCACAGTTTTATTCAGGGTGTTGGAAGTTGCCTAAAGTGTGACAGTTACTTTATGTAAACTTCAAGACTTGACAGTCTTACAGAGTCTCAGTGTATGGGGTCAAACATTTGACCATGTTGCATCATACCAAAAGTGGTGTTAAACGCAAAACCAAAACTGTAATATATTGAAGCTACCAGTCATTAGATTTGGTGGCTGCATTAGTTTTCATTTTGTAGATTTTTTTCCTCTTTTCACCTGGTTATTTGGCCAATAACACACCTCCTATATTACAGTATCTCAACTCTGGATGACAGAACACAGGGAGTACATTTGGACAGCAGAATTATTAATATGGGAGGAGGGCAGTGTTATATGAACTAACAGATTTAAATACACTAACAAATTGCAGCCAAACTCAAGCTAATGCTTTATAATAGTATATATAGCAAAGTTTTTTTCTTTCTGATCATTGTAAACACCCCTGCCAGTGTTAAATGGTTTTTCCCATCCCCAACTCTGATACATCTGCAAGAGCACTTGTTCTTTTGAAAAACAACAGACTTACTGGCCAGGTCACAAGATGAAAATAGAAGAAAGAAAGAATAAGGATTCATGCACACTAATATTTTTATAAGCTCCTAGAAGCTGTTATCAGCATTTTTTTCTGCTCCTAGAAGCTAAATAGTGTTATCTTATGTGTCCATGTACTCTATTTTAGGCTAGTAGTGTTTTATCAAGCTTCAGCATTTAGGAGCAAAAAAAAAATATCTTTGTAGAGTTTTTGGGAGCATTTTTCCAGCAGAAAAAAAGCTGAATCCTCCTAAACACTACTTACATGTTCCTAACATTCCCCCCCCCCACATATGCACTGTAAAAACACAAATAAAATGCTAATGCTACTAAACACTTCTAAACCACTACTAAAACCCACTATTGCCAGCGGTTATTATCCAGTGTTTTGTTAGCTTAAAAAAATGCTAATGTGCATGGAGCCTTAGAAGCAGAAAAAAATTGTTATTGTAGAGTTTTTGGGAGTTTTTTCTGGCAGAAAAAAAACGCTGAACATTCCTAAATGCTTCTAAACACTCCTAAACACTACTAAAATGCTTCTAACAGCTTTTTTTTCTCTATATGTACTCTAAAAATGCTAATAAAATGCTAATGCTCCTAAATGCTTATAAAGCACTGCTAAAATTGCTATTACTGATTTTTTTTATCCAGTGTTTTTTCCAGTATTTTTTTAGCTTAAAAAAGTGCTAGTGTGTATGAAGTCTTAAAAAAAAAAAAATGCAACCACCACATCAAAGAATTGGTAAGCTTCAATATAATAAATATTTGCTTTTGGGTCTAATACTGGTTTTCAGGTGATCCCTGACATCATTTGAGGGGCCAGACTTAGGCTAGGTTCACATGTATGAGGGTCCTGAGTGCCAAATTTATGTGGGCGCAGCATTCAAAAGAACATGCATGAGGGCGCAAACACCTGGTGCATTACCAGAGATTTATTGGAAAAAAAATGTAGACTAATGGATACTCACAATGGTGGAAGATTTTAAAACATGTAACACATCAAGAGACATATCCAATCCAAGAATCACGTAACCTACCACTATGTTAGCGAGCTGATGCACTTCAGGGGGTGCACCCCCTTCCACAGAGCTAAGCCAGCCAGCACACGCAAATTATTATTTTTTTATTATTATACAGGATTTATATAGCACCAACAGTTTGCTCAGCGCTTTACAATATAAAGGGAGACAATACAGCAACAATACAGTTCAATACAAGAGGGAAAGGAGGGCCCTGCACCTTGGAGCTTACAATCTAAATGATACAATATATATCCTCTCTACACAAGCCTCTGTACAACCCACAAAGAGGGGCAGGGACCAAGCAACAAACAGGGTCAAAGGTAAGCAATGTTAATACAGTGCGCACTAGGCTGTTGGAAAAATAATACCAATGCTCTGCTCAGTGGTGGTGGTATCAGGAGAGAGAGAACATATGGTGAACAGTACCTCTATGTGGAAGCGTGGTGACTCAAATTCCAAAAAGTCGACAGGAAAAGCATGCCATTGCTAGTTTATGTCCATATTTCTGTGCTCAAAGCGGTACTTTTTTTGCATGGAAATATGTATTTTTTTATTTTAGGCCTGTAATTTTTAGGAATAACTCACTGAAATCTGTCCGATCAAGAGTCTAGTAAACATCCCGTGTATGATAAAATTTGAAACACTAAATCATAAATTATAATTTAATAAATAATCATAAAAAATAATAATATAATAATAATAAATTTAATTCAATAATATAATCAAACCAAAAACACTGAAATTTGAAATACAGCGCCAAGTTCGCACATCACTGAGCAAAGTCGCAAAATCGTTTTCAGTGTCTGATGACGAATTTCCCCACGAATCATTATCACTCAATTCTGCAATTGGTTCTCATTTACTATCGCTGTTCTCTAGCTGGTCTAAAACCGATTTTGACCTAAAGGGACGCTTTTTGGACGCCATGGACGTTTCTCAGTTTCCAGGCAGAAAGAACAGTAAAAGTGCGGGCAGGGCACAGGACAAAGCACTAGGGACAAAATGTATGTGAAATGGTTTGATACAGTAATGTTTTACTATGTGATTTTAGTGTATTTAGTGAATGTCACTTTTTGTCATTTTCAAATTTCCCGCCGTTCCATTGTAATTACTACATTAGAATGAAAATTAGTGCATATAGAATAGTGCCATGAAAGATCACACAAGAAGCATGAACAAAAATGCGTAGCTCAAAGACTTACCAGAAAGCAAGTCCCTGGGCTTATTGTACTATGGCCTGAATATCGAATCATTTGTTTAGGCCTGTAGGAGACAAAGTGTGCAGAGCTTACTATAGCATCTCCCTATATCTACATCACCAGTAATCGTCTCCAATACAAATACTTTTAGCCCTTTTGAATCCCTATTATGTTTATCAAGGAAAGTATAAGGAACTGAGTGCTTATCAACCCCCTTGATGATGTTCCTTTTATGCTACCCAAAGAGTATATGTAGAGTCCAGGAGGTTTTACCAACATTCACCATGACAACCCATGGCTGCCTTTTTCCTGTGTCACAGAAATTGGCAGTTAGGGCTGTTGACCCTGTAGCTGCCTTTCTGGGCAAATAGACCACTCCAGCCAGCCTGCCCAAAGGCAGTTCTGTTGACTCAAAAGGACTTGTACTTGCATGCAAGATCATGATAAGCAAAGTGCCATATTGAAGACACTCCGAGACTGGAAATGTCTATCTTGATTTTATCTAGGAAATCTAAATCTAGTGCTTACAGTATGTAATACATTAATCTTTTTCTATACAGATTGAACTATGTTATTTTACCTGAGAAGCATAAAATGTCCCATTGATTGACAGCCAACCAATCGCCATCACCAGTCAGTGTCCCTGATCACCTCCACACTAGTTATATGATGACACTGTACTGCACTGGTGACAGTATGTAGAAAAAAATTTGAAATTTTTTAAAATTTATTCAGTTTTAAAAAAATTATGGTAAACCAAGTACGACTCCAAAAAATTTGCCATGCCTTGGACTGTCTACTTTCCAAAAAGGGGTCATTTGGGGGCATTTATACTGCCCAGATATTTTAGGGCCTCAAGAAATACATCAGAATTGATCATTGTTCAGATATATGCCATAGTTTGTGGACTCTATAACTTTCTATAACATTCCTACCAGCTAAATATCAAACACTGAAATGAGAAATGTTAACTACAAAGAAGTGGAGTTTCATACATAGCAGTCAATAATTAAAATATTTATGATAAACAAAAAGACATAAAATAATTGATAATGAATACAATATTGATAATGAATACAAGCCAAAAATTATGATGAGCTTATAGCTCCCTTTTAGATTATATGATATTTCATCCTGATTACATCTTTTCGTATATCATCATGTTTTATACATACATGTATGAAATGAAACAATATTACACCCTTTGAGAATCCTTTCCAACATAGTACTCAATAATAACGCTATTTTGTATGATACAATATTAAAGTTAGATTGATTCTTATTTATCCCTCTGGTTTGACCTGTCCTGTAACCAGCCTTAGAACATTTATTCTTTAAACTTCATTTATGTGCTCTTCCCAGCTTTAAGAACAATGATCAGTTAGGGAAGTAAATGAGCATTTGTTTCTGAATAACTTGCAAACATGGAAGAGTTGCTTGAATGGAGTATATGTTGTCTTTCATCCTAAAAACTGGTTGTTTGTCCCCATTTGCTCTGAAACATTTCTTTAACAGAACATCTTCAGCTGAATAAATAAATGCCTGTTGTAACATTGGGATCTTGAGATGACCTTATATTTTGGGCTTGTTTGAAATCTGGTCTCCTAGATCAAAGTAATATAATTTTTTTATTCATAGAAACTATAACATGTGGTCTTTGTTCACACTCTCAACCTACCACCAATAATCCACCACCATTACTCATCTGTCTTGTCTAACTACTCATCACGTTTCACATGTTAGGCACCAGCTGGCTATAGATGGATTGAAATTTGGCTGATTCAGCAGGGACTGGACAAATTTTAATTCATATGTGGTCACACCCGCTTGACAGAAGTCAATCTAACGATTGACGTCTGTTAAACGGGCTTGTTGGAAACATTTTCTTAATCGGCAGCTGCAGCCAGTGGAATGCAGCTACTGATCAGAGTATGATGAGACAAACAGATATGGGTGCAGTTTGAGTGGGGTTAAGCAAATATTACTAATTCAGGTGCCGAATCCTAACCCCATTGAAGGCAATGGTAGCTGTATGTTAAAAAAAAAACAGTTCTAGTCAGTTTCTGGGCTAATAGGGAAAGGATTGTCAAATAAAATGTGGTGGGGGGACATGTACCAAAGCAACAAAAATTATTTAAAATTGTGTTTGGCCGGGAGCAGTGATTTTAGTAATGTTTAAAATTAAACAACAAAAATCCATTAAATGGGAATGGATATATAATCAGGTCTTATCGACAATTGGCTGGTTTTTATTTACACTTTACATTTTTGGGGGGAATGAGTAGAGGTAAATTTACGTTTTACTCATTCACAATAAGGGGGGCAGTATCTTGCTGCCCCCACAGCCACCTGGCCTGGGTTGTGGGGAAGAGACCCTTGTCCTCCTCTACATGGGGACAAGGTGCTCTGCTGGGGGTCCATCTTTCCTGGCCTTCCAGACTTCATGCTTAGATAAGAGTTTGGTATAGCTTTTATTTTGCGTAGGATTCCCCTTAAAGTTCACACCAGACCTAAAAGACCTGGTGTGAATTAGGTGAAACCATATTTTTGTTCAGGCTCCTTTGTGTACATGGCCATCATGTAAATGAATAGGGCTGATGACATCACTGGCTGTAAAGGACTTGGTAGTGCCTACACCTGGTGGAGTCCTTAACAACTACTAACAGGTGGTAGCAGTCATGTATAAAAGTGCTTTTATACATGACTCTCGGGTACATATTCAGGAGTCTGTCTGAATGCCTGAACAACCAAGGTTTGGTCTGAACTTGTGTGTTGAGTGCACCTTCAGCTCATTCCTACTCCTGAGTTATAGGTTAGTTACGTACAGGGAAACATGAGTGAAGGCTAGAGAAGACTGACAAAATGAAAAATGAGGAGCAGAGTGTGCATTAGAAACGTTTGATAATAAAACATCAAATGTAATACAGAGTACATTGCTACCATCTAGTACAGCAAGAGACAAGGAACCCTTGAAATAGTTTTCAGGTATCAGGGAACTACTGCAGTAAAATATAATAGAGCTTATGGATCAGGAAGGTGCAGCGATAATAATAGATGAAAAAAATACAGACTGTGGTGCAACTGGAATATATGACAACAGAAGTGGATCATTCTTTTAAAACCCTCCTACTCTATAAAACAAAATTTTTTCAGTAATAATCATTTAACTGAATAAGAATGTCCAATAATAGAAATGCAGACAGTGAAAACTGTAATGCCCCTTTACACTGGTGGTCAGTGGAGAAATGCCCCATGCATATGGGTGGTTAATGCAGTGTCTCTTTCCTTTGGTGGTCATTCTGGTGCCTCATTACATTGGTGGTTAGTGAAAGCAGTACTGTTACAGTATTTGCTGGTCAGTGTAGTGCTACCTTACATTGGTCATTATTGGAACAAGCACCTATTTACATTGATGGCCAGCAGGAGGCAGACCAACCCAACATTGGTAGTAAGTGGGAAGAATTGGGAGGGGTTAAAGGGAAAAAGGTAAATTACATTGGTAGTCAAGGGGATGTCATTGATTACTAATAGGTGCTTACCTGAGGGATGATAAGAGACTGGTCCCAGTCCACTGGTTCTTCCAGGTGACATTGGTGCCAGAACTATGTAGCACTGTTTGGAAGGAAATTAGTCTGCAACTCCTCACTGCTCAAAGAACCTCCAGTAACCTCTGAAGGAAAAATAGCTGAAAAAAGAATGATGTAATCAGTAACTTAGGATGTTGAGTGAACTAATACCAGGAAACATCTCATTGTATAATAATTACTTTTCTACCTAGTTCCCATGGTGTTTGGCACTATTCATTCATACAAAGGTACCATATTACCGACCACATTCTGCAAAAACAAATATATTTTCAGCTTTAGGACTTATTTGTCCTGCAGACGTCTGACTCTATATTTAGGAAACCATGATGACTCATTAGACCTCACTCATAAGTGCTGGATGAAAAAACAGGTTGAAGCAATAATTGTTCCTATTGCCCACAGCTAATTGTTTGAAAAAGCTTAAAGTGTATGTAAAGCCATTTTTTCTTAGAATAAGAAATAATTAAATCCCTTGTCAGGTATTTATTGCTCTTAGTGTCTGCACTGGGGAAAGTCATCCTCTCTTTTTCTGATGACCATTGTCATTGTTACAGAAAGTGATGGGGAAATACCAAAATTGTGGCGTTGTAGAGGTTTTCCTGTAAAAATATTGATACTTATTCTAGTGAAAACTACATAAGAGGGATTTCCCTTTTGCTTTGGAAAAAATTCCTCATGTCATGTTGTGTTTCTGTGACAGGAACTGAACGAAAATCACCCACACAGGACACAGACAGCAAAAAAAAAAGGTTTTACATACACTTTAAGACCTTTCTTTCAGACGTACACGGGAAGTTGCCCATCGCGTTGGCAGAACATATCACTTATACTCTATGTAGCCGGTGCCATATACAGATTACAAAGTGCCCACACCCACTGCATTGCTTGGTCCAAACCAGTTTTTTAAAGTTCACTAAAAGCTGGAGTTAGGCTTTAAGTGGTTGCAGGGTAGAAATTCCTTGGAAAAAGAACCTGCCAGAGCCCCTGACCGATGTATGATGAAAATAAGATATGATGATTAAAAATCCAGAGCCACTCTGAGAGACATCACTGTGTTTACCAGCTTCACTTGTTTCGATTAAACCATCAGTCTTTCTTAAGTAATGGTGCTGTATAGAGATGAGCGAAGTATTCAAAAATTCGATTCGGCTGATTCAGCGAATTCGAGGAATAAATTCGATTCGAGGCGAATATATTCGCTGCGAATTTAACTTATAAAAAGGGTGTTTCTAGGCTTCAGAGAGCCTTTATATTAGTGCAGAACACTGTACCTTTAATTTAAATGCCCTTGGAGTCTGCTGGGGAAGAGAAATAATACTGTCAGTCAGTATGACATGCAGATGAGTGCCGTCGATCTTAGAATCACCGCACACTTCACTCATTTGGGCAGTCACGGGGCCAAAACCAGAGTGTGGAGCCACAGTGTGGCGGTGGAGGCAGCAGCAATGGGAGGCCATACAGCACCCTATGACAAAATGGAACCCACCAGCAGTGTGAGGAGACCTGAAAGTGGCACATGGCAGAGTGTGGCGATGGAGACAGCAGCAATGGGAGGCCGTACAGGGACCCATGACACACTCTGGACCTGGCAGCAGCATGAGGAGGCAGTACGGGGGCCCATGGCAGATTACGGGCCTGGCAGCAGCAATGGGAGGCCCGTAATCTGCCAGCACCCTATGACAAAATGGAACCCACCAGCAGTGTGAGGAGACCTGAAAGTGGCACATGGCAGAGTGTGGCGATGGAGACAGCAGCAATGGGAGGCCGTACAGGGACCCATGAGACACTCTGGACCTGGCAGCAGCATGAGGAGTCGGTACGGGGGCCCATGGCAGATTACGGGCCTGGCAGCAGCAATGGGAGGCCCGTAATCTGCCAGCACCCTATGACAAAATGGAACCCACCAGCAGTGTGAGGAGACCTGAAAGTGGCACATGGCAGAGTGTGGCGATGGAGACAGCAGCAATGGGAGGCCGTACAGGGACCCATGACACACTCTGGACCTGGCAGCAGCATGAGGAGGCGGTACAGGGGCCCATGACAGATTACGGGCCTGGCAGCAGCAATGGGAGGCCCATAATCTGCCAGCACCCTATGACAAAATGGAACCCACCAGCAGTCTGAGGAGACCTGAAAGTGGCACATGGCAGAGTGTGGCGATGAAGACAGCAGCAATGGGAGGCCGTACAGGGACCCATGAGACACTCTGGACCTGGCAGCAGCATGAGGAGGCGGTACGAGGGCCCATGGCAGATTACGGGCCTGGCAGCAGCAATGGGAGGCCCGTAATCTGCCAGCACCCTATGACAAAATGGAACCCACCAGCAGTGTGAGGAGACCTGAAAGTGGCACATGGCAGAGTGTGGCGATGGAGACAGCAGCAATGGGAGGCCGTACAGGGACCCATGAGACACTCTGGACCTGGCAGCAGCATGAGGAGACGGTACGGGGGCCCATGGCAGATTACGGGCCTGGCAGCAGCAATGGGAGGCCCGTAATCTGCCAGCACCCTATGACAAAATGGAACCCACCAGCAGTGTGAGGAGACCTGAAAGTGGCACATGGCAGAGTGTGGCGATGGAGACAGCAGCAATGGGAGGCCGTACAGGGACCCATGACACACTCTGGACCTGGCAGCAGCATGAGGAGGCAGTACAGGGGCCCATGACAGATTACGGGCCTGGCAGCAGCAATGGGAGGCCCGTAATCTGCCAGCACCCTATGACAAAATGGAACCCACCAGCAGTGTGAGGAGACCTGAAAGTGGCACATGGCAGAGTGTGGCGATGGAGACAGCAGCAATGGGAGGCCGTACAGGGACCCATGAGACACTCTGGACCTGGTAGCAGCATGAGGAGGCGGTATGAGGGCCCATGGCAGATTACGGGCCTGGCAGCAGCAATGGGAGGCCCGTAATCTGCCAGCACCCTATGACAAAATGGAACCCACCAGCAGTGTGAGGAGACCTGAAAGTGGCACATGGCAGAGTGTGGCGATGGAGACAGCAGCAATGGGAGGCCGTACAGGGACCCATGAGACACTCTGGACCTGGCAGCAGCATGAGGAGTTGGTACGGGGGCCCATGGCAGATTACGGGCCTGGCAGCAGCAATGGGAGGCCCGTAATCTGCCAGCACCCTATGACAAAATGGAACCCACCAGCAGTGTGAGGAGACCTGAAAGTGGCACATGGCAGAGTGTGGCGATGGAGACAGCAGCAATGGGAGGCCGTACAGGGACCCATGACACACTCTGGACCTGGCAGCAGCATGAGGAGGCGGTACGGGGGCCCATGGCAGATTACGGGCCTGGCAGCAGCAATGGGAGGCCCGTAATCTGCCAGCACCCTATGACAAAATGGAACCCACCAGCAGTGTGAGGAGACCTGAAAGTGGCACATGGCAGAGTGTGGCGATGGAGACAGCAGCAATGGGAGGCCGTACAGGGACCCATGACAGATTACGGGCCTGGCAGCAGCATGAGGAGGCGGTACAGGGGCCCATGACAGATTACGGGCCTGGCAGCAGCAATGGGAGGCCCGTAATCTGCCAGCACCCAATGACAAAATGGAACCCACCAGCAGTGTGAGGAGACCTGAAAGTGGCACATGGCAGAGTGTGGCGATGGAGACATGGGCCCCCTGGCCACGCTTGACTTTCTGGCCACATAGTCGACATACGGCTACGTTTACTTCCTCGGGCGGCTTGACGAAAAATTGCCACACCGCCGAGTAGGAAACTTTGCCCCCGCTACTCCTCACTGGCTGACTGCTACTTCCTCCATGCACACCGGCACCACTACTGGCCGTGGTGGTAGGCTGCAGTGGAGCTGGTGCTCTACTCCGTGGCCGTTTGCCTCCACTGACACTGCTGCGACCCTGCTGCCTCCTGGGCAACCCACCGACTGTTTTGCTCGCTGCCAAGCTGGCACCCTCTTCTCCTGATGATGCGGAAGCAATAGCCTGATGACGACGAGGCTGCCAAGTGCGATCAGCCTCATCATCATCAATTAGGGTCTCCGCCTCACTACTAGCCCCCTCGGCTGCGTGTGGGTCAGGAGACAGACCTGTCTCTAGACCGGCTACCGAGCCACTCTCCTCGCCAGTACTTCTTCGCCTGGCTGCTGAAGAGGCGGATGTCTCCCCCCGTTCCTGACCGCCCTCTGTTAGCTCTTCCTCACTGTACAGTGGGGCTGAGCCCACAGCATGCGATACTTCGCTTGGTGAGGGAACACCAAAGGACAGGGGCAGGTAGAGGACACGTGATTTCAGTGGGCTTGCTCCCGGGCCATGCCAACTAACGGTTGTGTCTGACGTACCCACCGACCATTGGCTGTAGGTGTCAGAGGTGACCTGGGAAGAGGAAGACGACCGAGCCAACCAATCGATGACGGCAGGGTTGTCGGTGGAGACACGACCGCTGGATGACACCGGGAGCACTGGCCTCTGGCTGCGACTAGTGCTGCCTCGACCCCTTCCTCTGCTGCCATGTCTGCTCGCTCCTGAAACATTGCCTCCTCTGCCACTCCTCTGCGTGTTGTCTGACATACTCTTTAATTCAACGATTCTGTGTCCCTGAGTAACGATTCTGTGTCCCTGAGTAACAATTCTGTGTCCCTGAGTAACAATTCTGTGTCCCTCAGTAACAATTCTGTGTCCCTCAGTAACAATTCTGTGTCTGTCCCTGAGTAACAATTCTGTGTCCCTCAGTAACAATTCTGTGTCTGTCCCTGAGTAACAAATCTGTGTCCCTGAGTAACAGTTCTGTGTCCCTGAGTAACAATTCTGTGTCCCTGAGTAACAGTTCTGTGTCCCTGAGTAACAATTCTATGTCCCTGAGTAACAATTCTGTGTCCCTCAGTAACAATTCTGTGTCCCTCAGTAACAATTCTGTGTCTGTCCCTGAGTAACAATTCTGTGTCCCTGAGTAACAGTTCTGTGTCCCTGAGTAACAATTCTGTGTCCCTGAGTAACAGTTCTGTGTCCCTGAGTAACAATTCTGTGTCCCTGAGTAACAATTCTGTGTCCCTCAGTAACAATTCTGTGTCTGTCCCTGAGTAACAATTCTGTGTCCCTCAGTAACAATTCTGTGTCCCTCAGTAACAATTCTGTGTCCCTCAGTAACAATTCTGTGTCTGTCCCTGAGTAACAATTCTGTGTCCCTGAGTAACAGTTCTGTGTCCCTGAGTAACAATTCTGTGTCCCTCAGTAACAATTCTGTGTCCCTCAGTAACAATTCTGTGTCTGTCCCTGAGTAACAATTCTGTGTCCCTCAGTAACAATTCTGTGTCCCTCAGTAACAATTCTGTGTCTGTCCCTGAGTAACAATTCTGTGTCCCTGAGTAACAGTTCTGTGTCCCTGAGTAACAATTCTGTGTCCCTCAGTAACAATTCTGTGTCCCTCAGTAACAATTCTGTGTCTGTCCCTGAGTAACAATTCTGTGTCCCTCAGTAACAATTCTGTGTCCCTCAGTAACAATTCTGTGTCTGTCCCTGAGTAACAATTCTGTGTCCCTGAGTAACAGTTCTGTGTCCCTGAGTAACAATTCTGTGTCCCTGAGTAACAATTCTGTGTCCCTCAGTAACAATTCTGTGTCCCTGAGTAACAATTCTGTGTCTGTCCCTGAGTAACAATTCTGTGTCCCTGAGTAACAATTCTGTGTCCCTGAGTAACAATTCTGTGTCCATGAGTAACAGTTCTGTGTCCCTGAGTAACAATTCTGTGTCCCTGAGTAACAATTCTGTGTCCCTCAGTAACAATTCTGTGTCCCTCAGTAACAATTCTGTGTCTGTCCCTGAGTAACAATTCTGTGTCCCTCAGTAACAATTCTGTGTCCCTCAGTAACAATTCTGTGTCCCTGAGTAACAATTCTGTGTCTGTCCCTGAGTAACATTTCTGTGTCCCTGAGTAACAGTTCTGTGTCCCTGAGTAACAATTCTGTGTCCCTGAGTAACAGTTCTGTGTCCCTGAGTAACAATTCTGTGTCCCTGAGTAACAATTCTGTGTCCCTCAGTAACAATTCTGTGTCCCTCAGTAACAATTCTGTGTCTGTCCCTGAGTAACAATTCTGTGTCCCTCAGTAACAATTCTGTGTCCCTCAGTAACAATTCTGTGTCTGTCCCTCAGTAACAATTCTGTGTCCCTGAGTAACAGTTCTGTGTCCCTGAGTAACAATTCTGTGTCCCTGAGTAACAGTTCTGTGTCCCTGAGTAACAATTCTGTGTCCCTGAGTAACAATTTTGTGTCCCTGAGTAACAATTCTGTGTCCCTCAGTAACAATTCTGTGTCCCTCTGTAACAATTCTGTTGCTGTCCCTGAGTAACAATTCTGTGTCCCTCAGTAACAATTCTGTGTCCCTCAGTAACAATTCTGTGTCTGTCCCTGAGTAACAATTCTGTGTCCCTGAGTAACAATTCTGTGACCCTGAGTAACAGTTCTGTGTCCCTGAGTAACAGTTCTGTGTCCCTGAGTAACAATTCTGTGTCCCTGAGTAACAATTCTGTGTCCCTGAGTAACAATTCTGTGTCCCTCAGTAACAATTCTGTGTCCCTCAGTAACAATTCTGTGTCTGTCCCTGAGTAACAATTCTGTGTCCCTGAGTAACAGTTCTGTGTCCCTGAGTAAGAATTCTGTGTCCCTGAGTAACAATTCTGTGTCCCTAAGTAACGATTCTGTGACCCTAAAGTCTCTTTGGCCCTAACTCTGTCCCTAATACAGAGAGGTCTGTCTCTCTTGAATGACCGGAGGCTAATGGAGAATTGTAAGATGGCCGCAATTTATAGCTCGACCATTACACAGTGCTGGCTGGCTGCTGATTG
Source organism: Staurois parvus (assembly GCF_062004578.1). Lineage (NCBI taxonomy): Eukaryota > Metazoa > Chordata > Amphibia > Anura > Ranidae > Staurois > Staurois parvus. Next base: position 8,432,026 of record NW_028318430.1, on the reverse strand, counting down.
GCTAATGCGATCACATGTCATGAATGAATGCATTATGGGTCAGCGCGCCTTGTCTGCACGCCTTCCAAGAGATCCCCGCTCCGTCGCCACACATGTCGCCGCCATTTTTGGAAAATTTCGAATTTTTCCTAATCTTCGAAACGAATTCCACTTCGCCTAGTTCGATTCGCTCATCTCTAGTGCTGTAGACCCCGTTCTCACTAAGTGTGACTTGTCATGCAACTTGAGAGATCAAAGATGCCTGAAGAGACACACCCTACTTGCTGCTATGGAACTGTTCAAATTGGTGCAACTTGAGTTGTACTATTTTTGTGCGATTTCATGCGCAATTTGTATTGACACCTGCGTATGAAGTCGCAGACATGTCGGTAAGCTGCACATGAAGTTACACTTATCGACAGCTTTGAAATCACACTGAAGTAGCATGACTTCAAAGCCATTCAAAGTGCGAACTGAAGCAAAAGCATAGAGGGCTCATTAAGTTGCACTCCTTCTCTTCCTATGGTTAACCATTTTGTAATTGTTGCAATGATTACCATTATTTTACCATCCACTAGCATATTGTATTACAGTAGAAGTGGATTTCTTTCTAATGCTTTTGGGAAGGTTAGTGACTTTTATGCATTTTTGTGAGCATGGATTGAATTTCATTTACTTCTTTTAATTAAAGTGGAACTGTAGGGAAAAAATAAAATATGGCAAATCGACAGTATTTTTATAATTGCAGAAGACATATTGGGGTTTATTTACTAAAGCTGGAGAGTCCAAAATCAGACTCCCTTCTGCATAGAAACCAATCAGCTTCTAACCTCAGCTTGTTCAATGAAGCTTTGCAAATGAAACTTGGAACCTGATTGGTTTCTATGCAGAAGGGAGTCTGATTTTGCACTCTCCAGCTTTAGTAAATAAACCCCATTATGTCTCTTCTGCATTAAAGTTCTTTCCCTGTCTATAGGTCCTGTACACTGAACTGCAAACATGCAGCTTAATGTACATTTTCAAGAATGAATAGACGAATGAACTCCCACAGGGATGATGCCATCTGGGCCTAGCCAATGAAAATGGCCAAAGATTAATAACTGGAAGCTAACTGGCCGATGATGTCAGTGGCCGGAAAGGAGTTCCAGGACAATGCGTCATTGGAGAGAAAATGAGTATAGCTTTGCTTTAAATTCATATTGAGTAACTGTACTTTAATTACACAAACAGGAGCTCATGTTTTTTGGCAGGGCCTGAGTACAGTTAGTATGCTTCTAGCTTAAAGTATCCTCTGCTTTTTTCAAATGCTGAACAGTTCTGATCAGGCAAAACTTAATTACTTCCTTATTGTTATCAAGCATGGTAATATTAATGCACTTGGAATACTAAGAACATAGTTGAAAAACTCACTTATTCAGTCTACTCCACCTCCACCTAATAAAATGAGTCACCTCCATCAGGTCATCCCCTGCAGCTATCACCTTCTGTACCACGTCCCCCTTCCTTTAGATTGTAAGTAGAGATGAGCGAATCGAAGTAGGCGAAGTGGAATTCGTTTCGAATATTGGAAAATTTTCGATTCGCGCCGAATCCGAAAAATAGCCTACTTCGGAATTTTTCCTAAAATGGCGGCGGACATGTGCGGCGACGGAGCGGGGAAGTCTGGGAAGGCATGCAGACAAGGCGCGCTGACCCATAATGCATTCCTTAATGACATGTGATCGCATTAGCCAATCAGCAGCCAGCCAGCCAGCACTGTGTAATGGTCGAGCTATAAATGGCGGCCATTTTAGAATTCTTCATTTGCCTCCAGTCATTCAAGAGAGGCAGACCGCTCTGTATTAGGGACAGAGTTAGGGCCACAGAAACGTTACTTGGGGACAGAGAAACGTTACTTAGGGACAGAGAAACGTTACTTAGGGATAGAGAAACATTACTCAGGGACACAGAATTGTTAGTGAGGGCCACAGAATCGTTACTTAGGGCCACAGAAACGCTAGTTAGGGCCACAGAATTGTTACTCAGGGACAGACAGAATTGTTACTGAGGGCCACAGAATTGTTACTTAGGGCCACAGAAACGTTACTCAGGGCCACAGAATTGTTACTGAGGGCCACAGAACTGTTACTTAGGGCCACAGAAACGTTAGTTAGGGCCACAGAATTGTTACTCAGGGACAGACACAGAATTGTTACTGAGGGCCACAGAATTGTTACTTAGGGCCACAGAAACGTTACTCAGGGACACAGAATTGTTACTGAGGGCCACAGAACTGTTACTTAGGGCCACAGAAACGTTAGTTAGGGCCACAGAATTGTTACTCAGGGACAGACACAGAATTGTTACTGAGGGACACAGAATTGTTACTGAGGGCCACAGAACTGTTACTTAGGGCCACAGAATTGTTACTCAGGGACACAGAATTGTTACTGAGGGCCACAGAACCGTTACTTAGGGCCACAGAATTGTTACTCAGGGACAGACACAGAATTGTTACTCAGGGACACAGAATTGTTACTGAGGGCCACAAAACCGTTACTTAGGGCCACAGAATTGTTACTCAGGGACACAGAATTGTTACTGAGGGCCACAGAACCGTTACTTAGGGCCACAGAATTGTTACTCAGGGACAGACACAGAATTGTTACTCAGGGACACAGAATTGTTACTGAGGGCCACAGAAAGGTTAGTTAGGGCCACAGAATTGTTACTCAGGGACAGACACAGAATTGTTACTGAGGGACACAGAATTGTTACTGAGGGCCACAGAACTGTTACTTAAGGCCACAGAATTGTTACTCAGGGACACAGAATTGTTACTGAGGGCCACAGAACCGTTACTTAGGGCCACAGAATTGTTACTCAGGGACAGACACAGAATTGTTACTCAGGGACACAGAATTGTTACTGAGGGCCACAGAACCGTTACTTAGGGCCACAGAATTGTTACTGAGGGACACAGAATTGTTACAGAGGGCCACAGAACCATTACTTAGGGCCACAGAATTATTACTCAGGGACAGACACAGAATTGTTACTCAGGGACACAGAATTGTTACTTAGGGCCACAGAAACGTTACTCAGGGACACAGAATTGTTACTGAGGGTCACAGAACCGTTACTTAGGGCCACAGAATTGTTACTCAGGGACAGACACCGAATTGTTACTGAGGGCCACAGAATTGTTACTTAGGGCCACAGAAACGTTACTCAGGGACACAGAATTGTTACTGAGGGCCACAGAACCATTAGTTAGGGCCACAGAATTGTTACTCAGGGACAGACACAGAATTGTTACTGAGGGACACAGAATTGTTACTGAGGGCCACAGAACCGTTACTTAGGGCCACAGAAACGTTACTCAGGGACACAGAATTGTTACTGAGGGCCACAGAACCGTTACTTAGGGCCACAGAAACGTTACTCAGGGACACAGAACTGTTACTGAGGGCCACAGAACCGTTACTTAGGGCCACAGAATTGTTATACAGGGACACAGAACTGTTACTGAGGGCCACAGAACCATTACTTAGGGCCACAGAATTGTTACTCAGGGACAGACACAGAATTGTTACTCAGGGACACAGAATTGTTACTGAGGGCCACAGAACCGTTACTTAGGGCCACAGAATTGTTACTCAGGGACACTGAATTGTTACTGAGGGCCACAGAACCGTTACTTAGGGCCACAGAATTGTTACTCAGGGACAGACACAGAATTGTTACTCAGGGACACAGAATTGTTACTGAGGGCCACAGAACCGTTACTTAGGGCCACAGAAACGTTACTCAGGGACACAGAATTGTTACTGAGGGCCACAGAACCGTTACTTAGGGCCACAGAATTGTTACTCAGGGACAGACACAGAATTGTTACTCAGGGACACAGAATTGTTACTGAGGGCCACAGAACCGTTACTTAGGGCCACAGAAACGTTACTCAGGGACACAGAATTGTTACTGAGGGCCACAGAATTGTTACTTAGGGCCACAGAATTGTTACTCAGGGACAGACACAGAATTGTTACTCAGGGACAGACACAGAATTGTTACTCAGGGACACAGAATTGTTACTGAGGGACACAGAATTGTTACTGAGGGACACAGAATTGTTACTCAGGGACACAGAATTGTTACTGAGGGACACAGAATTGTTACTGAGGGACACAGAATTTTTACTGAGGGACACATAATTGTTTCTGAGGGACACAGAATTGTTACTCAGGGACAGACACAGAATTGTTACTCAGGGACAGACAGAATTGTTACTGAGGGCCACAGAACTGTTACTTACGGCCACAGAAATGTTACTCAGGGACACAGAATTGTTACTCAGGGACAGACACAGAATTGTTACTCAGGGACAGACACAGAATTGTTACTGAGGGACACAGAATTGTTACTGAGGGACACAGAATTGTTACTGAGGGACACAGAATTGTTACTGAGGGACACAGAATTGTTACTGAGGGCCACAGAACTGTTACTTAGGGCCACAGAAACGTTACTCAGGGACACAGAATTGTTACTCAGGGACACAGAATCGTTTAATTAAAGAGTATGTCAGACAACATGCAGAGGAGTGGCAGAGGAGGCAATGTTTTAGGAGCGAGCAGACGTGGCAGCAGAGGAAGGGGTCGAGGCAGCACTATTCGCAGCCCGAGGCTAGTGCTCCCGGTGTCATCCAGTACAGTGAGGAAGAGCTAACAGAGGGCGGTCAGGAACGGGGGGAGACATCCGCCTCTTCAGCAGCCAGGCGAAGAAGTAGTGGCGAGGAGAGTGGCTCGGTAGCCGGTCTAGAGACAGGTCTGTCTCCTGACCCACACGCAGCCGAGGGGGCTAGTAGTGAGGCGGAGACCCTAATTGATGATGAGGCTTATTGCACTTGGCAGCCTCGTCGTCATCAGGCTATTGCTTCCGCATCATCAGGAGAAGAGGGTGGCAGCTTGGCAGCGAGCAAAACAGTCGGTGGGTTGTCTCCATCGCCACACTCTGCCATGTGCCACTTTCAGGTCTCCTCACACACTGCTGGTGTGTTCCATTTTTTGTCATAGGTGCTGGCAGATTACGGGCCTCCCATAGCTGCTGCCAGGCCCCTAATCTGCCATGGGCCCCTATACCGCCTCCTCATGCTGCTGCCAAGTCCAGAGTCTCTCATGGGTCCCTGTACGGCCTCCCATTGCTGCTGTCTCCATCGCCACACTCTGCCATGTGCCACTTTCAGGTCTCCTCACACACTGCTGGTGTGTTCAATTTTTTGACATAGGGTGCTGGCAGATTACGGGCCTCCCATAGCTGCTGCCAGGCCCCTAATCTGCCATGGGCCCCTATACCGCCTCCTCATGCTGCTGCCAAGTCCAGAGTCTCTCATGGGTCCCTGTACGGCCTCCCATTGCTGCTGTCTCCATCGCCACACTCTGCCATGTGCCACTTTCAGGTCTCCTCACACACTGCTGGTGTGTTCAATTTTTTGACATAGGGTGCTGGCAGATTACGGGCCTCCCATAGCTGCTGCCAGGCCCCTAATCTGCCATGGGCCCCTATACCGCCTCCTCATGCTGCTGCCAAGTCCAGAGTCTCTCATGGGTCCCTGTACGGCCTCCCATTGCTGCTGTCTCCATTGCCACACTCTGCCATGTGCCACTTTCAGGTCTCCTCACACTGCTGGTGTGTTCCATTTTTTGTCATAGGGTGCTGGCAGATTACGGGCCTCCCATAGCTGCTGCCAGGCCCCTAATCTGCCATGGGCCCCTATACCGCCTCCTCATGCTGCTGCCAAGTCCAGAGTCTCTCATGGGTCCCTGTACGGCCTCCCATTGCTGCTGTCTCCATCGCCACACTCTGCCATGTGCCACTTTCAGGTCTCCTCACACACTGCTGGTGTGTTGAATTTTTTGACATAGGGTGCTGGCAGATTACGGGCCTCCCATAGCTGCTGCCAGGCCCCTAATCTGCCATGGGCCCCTATACCGCCTCCTCATGCTGCTGCCAAGTCCAGAGTCTCTCATGGGTCCCTGTACGGCCTCCCATTGCTGCTGTCTCCATCGCCACACTCTGCCATGTGCCACTTTCAGGTCTCCTCACACTGCTGGTGTGTTCCATTTTTGGACATAGGGTGCTGGCAGATTACGGGCCTCCCATAGCTGCTGCCAGGCCCCTAATCTGCCATGGGCCCCTATACCGCCTCCTCATGCTGCTGCCAGGTCCAGGCGAACGTAGTCACACAGGGGAGGAACTTCTCAGTGTAATGAACAGAGAAATCGACAGATGGCTGTCTCCGCGCAAACTGAAAATCGGAACCATGTTGACCGACAACGGAAAGAACATGGTGTCTGCTCTGCGTCAAGTAAGGTTGTGCCATGCGCCATGCATGGCTCACGTGTTCAATCTGGTTGTCAAGCGGTTCCTAAAATCCACCATCCCACTGCAAGACATCCTTAAAATGTCACGTAAACTTTGCATGCATTTCAGCCATTCCTACACCGCAAAGCACACCCTCCTTGAGCTGCAGCGGCAGAACGGAATTCCACAGCATCGCCTGATCTGCGACGTTGCAACAAGGTGGAATTCAACCCTACACATGGTAGACCGCCTTTACGAACAGCGAAAGGCCATCACCGATTTCCTGATGTTACAAGCGGATAAAGGTACTCCCCTGTGTAACTTCGATGTCAGCCATTGGCAGCTCATGCGTGACACCTGCCGCTTGCTCAGGCCCTTTGAGGAGGCCACGCTATTCGTGAGTCGGCAGGACTATGGGATGAACGACGTCATTCCTCTGTTGCACGTCCTGGAACAAATGCTGTTAACAATGGCTGGTCAGGGTGCGGTAGACGTGGCGCACAGATCTCAACGCCACATGACCCCTGTGGGGGCAGGACAGGAAGAAGAGGAGGAGGTAGAGGAGGACATTTGTGCTCAGGAATTATTGATTGAAATGGGTGGTTTTTCCACTCAGCGGACAGGAGTGGAGGAGCAGGATCATCTGGTAGAGGAGGAGGAGGAGGAGACAGAGGACCCAGATGCACCGTGGCAGTATGCTGTGGAGATGGAGGCAGGGAGTCCCTCGCATTCCTTGGCACAAATGGCCCATAGCATGCTCGGTTGCTTGCGTAGCGACAGCCAAATAATAACCATCAGACAGAGGGATGACTTTTGGCTGTCCACCTTGTTGGACCCTCGCTACCGTTCAAAAATGGTGGCCTTTTTCACACCTGCTGAGAGGGAGGCCAAAATAACGTAGTATAAAAACCACCTATGTAGTCAGTTGGTCTCTGCCTTTGTGCGCCAACGTCCATCCTCAGACACTGTGGGCCCTGTGCGCTCGTGTTCCGCTGCCATGGCAGCAAAGGAGGGGTGGGGTGGTAGGAGCAGTGGCAGCTCCACCAGCAGCGGCTGCCTCAGTCTGCAGTCGATGATGAGTAGCTTTCTTCACCAGCGCAGTGAGGAAACTACTAACCAGCCGCAGCAGCAGCATCAGGTGGACCTGGAGCAGGACCTCAAACAACAGGCTTAGGCCTACTTGGACAGCACCCTGCCAACCGAGGTAGACAATCCCCTTGACTACTGGGCAACGAAACTTGACCTTTGGCCCCAACTAGCTGAATTTGCCCTTGAAAGGCTGTCATGCCCGGCCAGTAGCGTGGCATCGGAGCGCGTGTTTAGTGCGGCAGGAGGTATTGTAACTCCGCGGAGGACACGACTGTCCACCCAAAGTGTGGAGAGACTCACGTTTGTGAAAATGAATCAGGCGTGGATTAGTCTGGATTTTAAACCACCAGTTCCTGACACAACTGACTAAATCCGCCATGAATCATGCCCCAAACATGTGCCACTTTCAGGTCTCCTCACACACTGCTGGTGTGTTCCATTTTTTGTCATAGGGTGCTGGCAGATTACGGGCCTCCCATAGCTGCTGCCAGGCCCGTAATCTGCCATGGGCCCCTGTACCGCCTCTTCATGCTGCTGCCAGGTCCAGAGTGTGTCATGGGTCCCTGTACGGCCTCCCATTGCTGCTGCCAGGAGGCAGCAGGGTCGCAGCAGTGTCAGTGGAGGCAAACAGCCACGGAGTAGAGCACCAGCTCCACTGCAGCCTACCACCACGGCCAGTAGTGATGCCGGTGTGCACGGAGGAAGTAGCAGTCAGCCAGTGAGGAGTAGCGGGGGCAAAGTTTCCTACTCGGGGGTGTGGCAATTTTTCGTCAAGCCGCCCGAGGAAGTAAACGTAGCCGTATGTCGACTATGTGGCCAGAAAGTCAAGCGTGGCCAGGGGGCCCATGTTGAGACTACAGCGTTGCGTCAGCATATGCAGCGTCGCCATTCGGTGGCCTGGGAAAACCGTGATAAAGATACGGCGGTTCTGCCTGCCCCAGCCCAGGGTTCCATTTTGTCATAGGGTGCTGGCAGATTACGGGCATCCCATTGCTGCTGCCAGGCCTTAATCTGCCATGGGCCCCTGTACCGCCTCCTCATGCTGCTGCCAAGTCCAGAGTCTGTCATGGGTCCCTGTACGGCCTCCCATTGCTGCTGTCTCCATCGCCACACTCTGCCATGTGCCACTTTCAGGTCTCCTCACACACTGCTGGTGTGTTGAATTTTTTGACATAGGGTGCTGGCAGATTACGGGCCTCCCATAGCTGCTGCCAGGCCCCTAATCTGCCATGGGCCCCTATACCGCCTCCTCATGCTGCTGCCAGGTCCACAGTCTCTCATGCCATGTGCCACTTTCAGGTCTCCTCACACTGCTGGTGTGTTCAATTTTTTGACATAGGGTGCTGGCAGATTACGGGCCTCCCATAGCTGCTGCCAGGCCCCTAATCTGCCATGGGCCCTTATATACCGCCTCCTCATGCTGCTGCCAGGTCCAGAGTCTCTCATGGGTCCCTGTACGGCCTCCCATTGCTGCTGTCTCCATCGCCACACTCTGCCATGTGCCACTTTCAGGTCTCCTCACACTGCTGGTGTGTTCCATTTTTTGTCATAGGGTGCTGGCAGATTACGGGCCTCCCATTGCTGCTGCCAGGCCCGTAATCTGCCATGGGCCCCTGTACCGCCTCTTCATGCTGCTGCCAGGTCCAGAGTGTGTCATGGGTCCCTGTACGGCCTCCCATTGCTGCTGCCAGGAGGCAGCAGGGTCGCAGCAGTGTCAGTGGAGGCAAACGGCCACGGAGTAGAGCACCAGCTCCACTGCAGCCTACCACCACGGCCTGTAGTGGTGCCGGTGTGCACGGAGGAAGTAGCAGTCAGCCAGTGAGGAGTAGCGGGGGCAAAGTTTCCTACTCGGCGGTGTGGCAATTTTTCGTCAAGCCGCCCGAGGAAGTAAACGTAGCCGTATGTCGACTATGTGGCCAGAAAGTCAAGCGTGGCCAGGGGGCCCATGTTGGGACTACAGCGTTGCGTCAGCATATGCAGCGTCGCCATTCGGTGGCCTGGGAAAACCGTGATAAAGATACGGCGGTTCTGCCTGCCCCAGCCCAGGGTTCCATTTTGTCATAGGGTGCTGGCAGATTACGGGCATCCCATTGCTGCTGCCAGGCCTTAATCTGCCATGGGCCCCTGTACCGCCTCCTCATGCTGCTGCCAGGTCCAGAGTCTGTCATGGGTCCCTGTACGGCCTCCCATTGCTGCTGTCTCCATCGCCACACTCTGCCATGTGCCACTTTCAGGTCTCCTCACACACTGCTGGTGTGTTGAATTTTTTGACATAGGGTGCTGGCAGATTACGGGCCTCCCATAGCTGCTGCATGGCCCCTAATCTGCCATGGGCCCCTGTACCGCCTCCTCATGCTGCTGCCAGGTCCACAGTGTCTCATGCCATGTGCCACTTTCAAGTCTCCTCACACTGCTGGTGTGTTGAATTTTTTGACATAGGGTGCTGGCAGATTACGGGCCTCCTATAGCTGCTGCCAGGCCCCTAATCTGCCATGGGCCCCTATACCGCCTCCTCATGCTGCTGCCAGGTCCAGAGTCTCTCATGGGTCCCTGTACGGCCTCCCATTGCTGCTGTCTCCATCGCCACACTCTGCCATGTGCCACTTTCAGGTCTCCTCACACACTGCTGGTGTGTTGAATTTTTGAACATAGGGTGCTGGCAGATTACGGGCCTCCCATAGCTGCTGCCAGGCCCCTAATCTGCCATGGGCCCCTGTACCGCCTCCTCATGCTGCTGCCAGGTCCACAGTGTCTCATGCCATGTGCCACTTTCAGGTCTCCTCACACTGCTGGTGTGTTGAATTTTTTGACATAGGGTGCTGGCAGATTACGGGCCTCCTATAGCTGCTGCCAGGCCCCTAATCTGCCATGGGCCCCTATACCGCCTCCTCATGCTGCTGCCAGGTCCAGAGTCTCTCATGGGTCCCTGTACGGCCTCCCATTGCTGCTGTCTCCATCGCCACACTCTGCCATGTGCCACTTTCAGGTCTCCTCACACACTGCTGGTGTGTTGAATTTTTTGACATAGGGTGCTGGCAGATTACGGGCCTCCCATAGCTGCTGCCAGGCCCCTAATCTGCCATGGGCCCCTATACCGCCTCCTCATGCTGCTGCCAGGTCCACAGTCTCTCATGCCATGTGCCACTTTCAGGTCTCCTCACACTGCTGGTGTGTTGAATTTTTTGACATAGGGTGCTGGCAGATTACAGGCCTCCCATAGCTGCTGCCAGGCCCCTAATCTGCCATGGGCCCCTATATACCGCCTCCTCATGCTGCTGCCAGGTCCAGAGTCTCTCATGGGTCCCTGTACGGCCTCCCATTGCTGCTGTCTCCATCGCCACACTCTGCCATGTGCCACTTTCAGGTCTCCTCATACACTGCTGGTGTGTTGAATTTTTGGACATAGGGTGCTGGCAGATTACGGGCCTCCCATAGCTGCTGACAGGCCCCTAATCTGCCATGGGCCCCTATATACCGCCTCCTCATGCTGCTGCCAGGTCCAGAGTCTCTCATGGGTCCCTGTACGGCCTCCCATTGCTGCTGTCTCCATCGCTACACTCTGCCATGTGCCACTTTCAGGTCTCCTCACACACTGTTGGTGTGTTGAATTTTTTGACATAGGGTGCTGGCAGATTACGGGCCTCCCATAGCTGCTGCCAGGCCCCTAATCTGCCATGGGCCCCTATACCACCTCCTCATGCTGCTGCCAAGTCCAGAGTCTGTCATGGGTCCCTGTACGGCCTCCCATTGCTGCTGTCTCCATCGCCACACTCTGCCATGTGCCACTTTCAGGTCTCCTCACACACTGCTGGTGTGTTGAATTTTTTGACATAGGGTGCTGGCAGATTACGGGCCTCCTATAGCTGCTGCCAGGCCCCTAATCTGCCATGGGCCCCTATACCACCTCCTCATGCTGCTGCCAGGTCCAGAGTCTCTCATGGGTCCCTGTACGGCCTCCCATTGCTGCTGTCTCCATCGCCACACTCTGCCATGTGCCACTTTCAGGTCTCCTCACACACTGCTGGTGTGTTGAATTTTTGAACATAGGGTGCTGGCAGATTACGGGCCTCCCATAGCTGCTGCCAGGCCCCTAATCTGCCATGGGCCCCTGTACCGCCTCCTCATGCTGCTGCCAGGTCCACAGTGTCTCATGCCATGTGCCACTTTCAGGTCTCCTCACACTGCTGGTGTGTTGAATTTTTTGACATAGGGTGCTGGCAGATTACGGGCCTCCTATAGCTGCTGCCAGGCCCCTAATCTGCCATGGGCCCCTATACCGCCTCCTCATGCTGCTGCCAGGTCCAGAGTCTCTCATGGGTCCCTGTACGGCCTCCCATTGCTGCTGTCTCCATCGCCACACTCTGCCATGTGCCACTTTCAGGTCTCTTCACACTGCTGGTGTGTTGAATTTTTTGACATAGGGTGCTGGCAGATTACGGGCCTCCCATAGCTGCTGCCAGGCCCCTAATCTGCCATGGGCCCCTGTACCGCCTCCTCATGCTGCTGCCAGGTCCACAGTGTCTCATGCCATGTGCCACTTTCAGGTCTCCTCACACTGCTGGTGTGTTGAATTTTTTGACATAGGGTGCTGGCAGATTACGGGCCTCCTATAGCTGCTGCCAGGCCCCTAATCTGCCATGGGCCCCTATACCGCCTCCTCATGCTGCTGCCAGGTCCAGAGTCTCTCATGGGTCCCTGTACGGCCTCCCATTGCTGCTGTCTCCATCGCCACACTCTGCCATGTGCCACTTTCAGGTCTCCTCACACACTGCTGGTGTGTTGAATTTTTTGACATAGGGTGCTGGCAGATTACGGGCTCCCATTGCTTCTGCCAGGCCCGTAATCTGCCATGGGCCCCCGTACCGACTCCTCATGCTTTGACGTTGCAACAAGGTGGAATTCAACCCTACATATGTTAGACCGCCTTTACGAACAGCAAAAGGCCATCACAGATTTCCTGATGTTAAAAGCGGATAAAGGTACTCCCGGTGTAACTTAGATGTCAGCCATTGGCAGCTCATGCGTGACACCTGCGCTTGCTCAGGCCCTTTGAGGAGGCCACGCTATTCGTGAGTCGGCAGGACTATGGGATGAACGACGTCATTCCTCTGTTGCACGTCCTGGAACAAATGCTGTTAATAATGGCTGGTCAGGGTGCGGTAGATGTGGCGCACAGATCTCAACGCCACATGACCCCTGTGGGGGCAGGACAGGAAGAAGAGGAGGAGGTAGAGGAGGACATTGGTGCTCAGGAATTAATGAGTGAAATGGGTGGTTTTTCCACTCAGCGGACAGGAGTGGAGGAGCAGGAGCATCTGGTAGAGGAGGAGGAAAAGGAGACAGAGGACCCAGACGCACCGTGGCAGTATGCTGTGGAGATGGAGGCAGGGAGTCCCTCGCATTCCTTGGCACAAATGGCCCATAGCATGCTCGCTTGCTTGCGTACCGACAGCCGAATAATAACCATCAGACAGAGGGATGACTTTTGGCTGTCCACCTTGTTGGACCCTCGCTACCGTTCCAAAATGGTGGCCTTTTTCACACCTGCTGAGAGGGAGGCCAAAATAACGTACTATAAAAACCACCTATGTAGTCAGCTTGTCTCTGCCTGTCTGCGCCAACGTCCATCCTCAGACACTGTGGGCCCTGTGCGCTCGCGTTCCGCTGCCATGGCAGCAGGGGAGGGGTGGGGTGGTAGGAGCAGTGGCAGCTCCACCAGCAGCAGCTGCCTCAGTCTGCAGTCGATGATGAGTAGCTTTCTTCACCAGCGCAGTGAGGAAACTAATAACCAGCCGCAGCAGCAGCAGCAGCAGCATCAGGTGGACCTGGAGCAGGACCTCAAACAACAGGCTTAGGCCTACTTGGACAGCACCCTGCCAACCGAGGTAGACAATCCCCTTGACTACTGGGCAACGAAACTTGACCTTTGGCCCCAACTAGCTGAATTTGCCCTTGAAAGGCTGTCATGCCCGGCCAGTAGCGTGGCATCGGAGCGCGTGTTTAGTGCGGCAGGAGGTATTGCAACTCCGCGGAGGACACGACTGTCCACCCAAAGTGTGGAGAGACTCACGTTTGTGAAAATGAATCAGGCGTGGATTAGTCTGGATTTCAAACCACCAGTTCCTGACACAACTGACTAAATCCGCCATGAATCATGCCCCAAACATGTGTCACTTTCAGGTCTCCTCACACTGCTGGTGTGTTCCATTTTTTGTCATAGGGTGCTGGCAGATTACGGGCCTCCCATAGCTGCTGCCAGGCCCATAATCTGCCATGGGCCCCTATACCGCCTCCTCATGCTGCTGCCAAGTCCAGAGTCTCTCATGGGTCCCTGTACGGCCTCCCATTGCTGCTGTCTCCATTGCCACACTCTGCCATGTGCCACTTTCAGGTCTCCTCACACTGCTGGTGTGTTCAATTTTTTGACATAGGGTGCTGGCAGATTACAGGCCTCCCATAGCTGCTGCCAGGCCCCTAATCTGCCATGGGCCCCTATACCGCCTCCTCATGCTGCTGCCAAGTCCAGAGTCTGTCATGGGTCCCTGTACGGCCTCCCATTGCTGCTGTCTCCATCGCCACACTCTGCCATGTGCCACTTTCAGGTCTCCTCACACTGCTGGTGTGTTGAATTTTTTGACATAGGGTGCTGGCAGATTACGGGCCTCCTATAGCATCTGCCAGGCCCCTAATCTGCCATGGGCCCCTATACCGCCTCCTCATGCTGCTGCCAGGTCCAGAGTCTCTCATGGGTCCCTGTACGGCCTCCCATTGCTGCTGTCTCCATCGCCACACTCTGCCATGTGCCACTTTCAGGTCTCCTCACACACTGCTGGTGTGTTCAATTTTTTGTCATAGGGTGCTGGCAGATTACGGGCCTCCTATAGCTGCTGCCAGGCCTGTAATCTACCATGGGCCCCCGTACCGCCTGGTCACGCTGCTGCTGGGTCCACAGTGCGACATGGGTCCCTGTACCGCCTCCCATTGCTCCCACTCTGCCATGTGCCACTTTCAGGTCTCCTCACACTCCTGCTGGTTTCCATTTTGTCATAGGTTGCTGGCAGATTACAGGCCTCCCATAGGTGCTGCCAGGCCCCAAATCTGCCATGGGCCCCCGTACCGCCTCGTCACGCTGCTGCTGGGTCCACAGTGTGACATGGGTCCCTGTACCGCCTCCCATTGCTCCCACTCTGCCATGTGCCACTTTGAGGTCTCCTCACACTCCTGCTGGTTTCCATTTTGTCATAGGTTGCTGTATGGCCTCCCATTGCTGCTGCCTCCACCGCCACACTGTGGTTCCAAACACTGGTTTTGGCCCCGTGACTGGCCAAATGAGTGAAGTGTGCGGTGATTCTAAGATCGACGGCACTCATCTGCATGTCATACTGACTGACAGTATTATTTCTCTTCCCCAGCAGACTCCAAGGGCATTTAAATGAAAGGTACAGTGTTCTGCACTAATATTAAGTCTCTCTGAAGCCTAGAAACACCCTTTTTTAAGTTAAATTCACAGCGAATATATTCGACTCGAATCGAATATTGTCCACGAATTTGCCGAATCAGTCGAATCGAATTTTTGAATACTTCGCTCATCTCTAATTGTAAGCTCCATAAGAAGGGCCCTCCTATTCTTTCTGTATTGAACTGTATTTTAATTGTACTGTTGCCCTTTATATTGTAAAGCGCTGCACAAACTGTTGGCGCTCTATAAATCCTGCATTATAATAATAATGCCCACTGCGAACCCTCATATGTCATCCATATATATATATGTTTTAGATGGCCATTGTCTCATGCAGTCTTTAAGCAATGTAGCAATGTAGGGGAGGGGAAGCTTAACCATTTAAGTCTCGTTTACTCTATACATGCACAATAACTGATGATAAAACTATGCAGATTTCACTTGCAGAGACATGAGTTTACACCAGTTTTCATGCGTGTTTCAGTCAGTTTTTATGCACGTTGACATCGGTTTTCATGCAAGTTTTTTTTTTTTATGCACAGACTGACATCATATCCTGTGTCCTCACATCCTGGGTCATCACCCCCTCATCAGTGCCCCCCTCAATATTGATCCCCACATCATAGACTGTTCATCAGTTCCCCCCTCATCATAGACTTCCTCATTAGTGACCCCCTCACATCAGAAACTCCTCATCAGAGTCCCCACATCAGTTTCACCCTCATCAGAGACATCCTCCATCAGTGTCCCCCACATCTGTCCCCCACCATCAGTCTCCCCATCATCTGTCTTCTGCTATCAGTGTCCCTCTCATCTGTCTCCTGCCATTAGTGTCTCTCTCATCTGTACCCCACCATCAGTGTCCTCACCATTAGTGCCCCCTTATCTGTCCCCATCATCAGTGTCCCCTACACTCAGTGTCTCCCAGTATTAGAACACCTCATCTGTTTCCCACTGTCAGTGTCCCTCACCAATAGTACTCCATTATCTGTCCTCTGCCATCAGTGACCACTCATCTGTCCCCACCAACAGTGTCCTCATCATTAGTGCCCCCTTAACTTTCCCCCATCATCAGTGACCACTCATCTGTCTCCCACCATCAGTGTCCCCTGATTAGTGTCCCCTTACTGTCCTCTGCCATCAGTGTCCCCCTCATCTGTCCCCCACCATTAGTGTCCTCTTATCTGTCCTCTGCCATCAGTGTCCCCCTCATCTGTCTCCCGCCATCAGTGTCTTTGCATCTGTCACCCTCGAGTGTCCTTTCATCTGTCC
Source organism: Staurois parvus (assembly GCF_062004578.1). Lineage (NCBI taxonomy): Eukaryota > Metazoa > Chordata > Amphibia > Anura > Ranidae > Staurois > Staurois parvus. Next base: position 8,415,885 of record NW_028318430.1, on the reverse strand, counting down.
CCACCATCAGTGTCAACAACATTCGCCCCTTACTCCATCATAGACCCAAGCGGCAGCATGATCCCAGCCAGCATCCGACAGGAGGTAAGGTAGGCAGGCAGTACAGACTTAGAGCACCGCTCTACTTTCCCTACAACTTCCTGTCACACAGGGTGAATGCAGAGCTGTTCATTTTGCCTGCCTTCCAGTGGAAAGCTGTGATTAAAACTGCACACATGCTGCATAAAGCCACACATCTCCACTCCAGACATCACACCTGCGTTTTGGTGTTAACGAGACACGTAGGAATTTCCTGTGTGTCTTGTAGAGACCTGCGGATTTCTTTTTCAGATAAATGCAGGTTTCTGCAGATGGAGGGAACGAGCCCTTAAAGTATAACTGCAATAAACTTGCATTTACACTTTAATAGGATGACATATATATTCATTTTTTAGATTTAAATATTTATTGGTTTTTCAGATTAACAAGTTATACAAATATATCCTTTATAAAAACATAATCATAATGTCAAAAACTTTAATCTTTTCATCTTATCCCCCCCTCCCAGATCCTCCCCTCCTACCTATTCACCACCCTTCTCCCCCCCCCACCCCTCCAGCCCCCCCCCCCAATTTTGCACAATTTCCTATTCCTTTCTAGGGATCCCAATCTCGACAAAGGAAGGACCAAGTAAAAACCTTATTGTTCTATATTAATCCCCCATCAACTCCAAATTTAACTTTGACTTTTTAAATTCATCCCATTTCATCCCATCCCTCCAATCTACATATTTGATCTACCCTGTCAACCCAATCTTTTATTTTTGGGACCTCCTGTCTGCTCCAAAACTTGGGTATCAATCCCTTTGCTGCGTTCAAATAATACAATAAACCCGATTTTTTTATATTTTTTGACTGAAAGCTTGGTACTGTGAAAAAGGCAAGTCTCTGGGTCTTTTATTACTTCTATCTCTGAAATTTTTTTACTAAAATTTACTATTTTCGCCCAATACTCTTGGATTTTAGGACATTCCCACCATATATGATACATTGTGCCTCCACCTCCACATCCACGCCAACACAAAGGTGAATTATCCCCACTTAGTCTATGTGCCACACTCGGTGTGATATACCATCTTGCCAAACATTTATAATTCATCTCAACCTCCTTCATATTTACATTCCCGTGAATTAATCTAGAGATTTTCCTCTGTTTTTCCACATCTAGTGTTATTCCTATATCCCTTTCCCATTTTTCTATAAATGGAGGCCTTATATCACTGTTTATTTCAGTGAGAATCTTATATATTTTAGAAGTTCCGTGTTTCCCATCTCCCCATGTATCTAACAAATGCTCAAAAGGGTTCTAATCCTTTCTTATTATTAAAGGCTTTGGAAGCTTCCCTATAAAGTGTTTTTCAATTGAAAGTAACGCCACTCATCCATTTTCGTGAAAATATCTTTTTTTTCCAGTTCCTTAAGTGATTCTATTTCCTCCCCCTCCATTATATCCCTTAATTGTGCGTCTTCCTTCTTTATCCACTTCCCTGTGATACCTTCTTTACCGGGGGGGAAAACTCTGTGAACCCTAAAGGCATTAATAATGAATCAAATTCCCATCCCATCTGTTTGTGTAAAACATCCCACACTCTTAAAACATTTAATTTGAACAAACTTGTGCTATCTACTAATCCTTAAATTGGTACAACTTAATGTATTTTCTATTTTAACCCAACTTTTCCCTTTTGCATTATGTGTCCAATGAAAAATTCTCGCCATTATTACCGAGCTATAGTATCTTTTCAAGTCTGGTACTCCTAGTCCAACTTTCTCTTTATTTCTACTTAAAATTTCATAGCTTATCCTAGGTTTTTTATTCCTCCAAATAAATCTTGTTAACATTTAATTGTTCTAAAATATACTTCTGGTAATTTAATTGGTATCATTTGAAATTTATATAGAATTTTTGGAACGATCACCATTTTTATCAAATTTATACGTCCTATCCACGACGGGGTACCCCCTCCTAATTTCCTTAGTTCATCCTTAATTTTATTTAACAAAGGGATGTAATTAATTTTATGCATGTTCTTGGAGGATACAGATAGTTTTATTCCTAAATATTTTAGTTCTTTCCTCGCCAAACGAAGGGGAATTCCTCCTGTAATCTATTTTTCTCACTATTTGTAAGATTTATACTTAAAATCTCTGTTTTTGTTATATTAATTTTTAAATTTGATATCTCTCTGTACTCTTTCAGTGCTCTCATTAAATTTGGCAATGTTATCCTTGGGTTTCCCAAATAGAACAGCATATCATCTGCATAAGCTGCCACCTTATGCTCTGTGTCTCCTATCTTCCTTTTATATCTATATTATTCCTTATCGTAGCTAATAGAGATTCTAATGACAAAACATACAGAAGTGGAGACAGGGGACAACCCTGTCTTGTTCCGTTTTGCATCCCAAAATACTCTGATAATTCCCCGTTGACCATGATCGCTGCAGAGAGTTGACTATATAATTTCCTTATCCATGCTCTCATTCTCTGACCCATCCCCAATACTTCCAGTGTATCCAACATATATCCCCAATCTACTCTATCGAAAGCCTTTTCAGAATCAATTGAGAGAACCACCACAGAGGTTTTTTCTTGCCTACTTTGTTGTCTGAGAAACAATGATCTCAGTACGTTTATCTCCACCCTCTCTCCCTGGGACAAATCCTACTTGATCCATTCCGGCATATTATCTTTTAACCTATTTGCCAGAACTTTTGCATATAGTTTAGTGTCTGTGTTTAATAAGGAAATCGGTCTATAACTTGAACAGTGAGTATCATCCTTTCCTTCTTTATATATGAGAACTACATGTGCTTGTAGGGATTCCTTCCTCATTTCCATCTCTCCACCCAATGCATTCATATATTTCCTCAATTTAGGTACTAATAGTTCTTTATATTTTTTATATTACCTCACAGTATATCCATCTGGTCCTGGGCTTTTCCCCGCTATTGTACTTTTTAATGCTGTTTGTATTTCTTCCTGCGTTATTTCTAATTCGAGAGATTTTAATTGTTCCTCACTTATTTTCGGTAGTCCCGCCTTTTTTAAGTATGTCCGTCTTTTTTCTATTTTTCTATTTTTCCTACCTCTTCTTTATTTCTAGAACTGGGCGGAAAAATATTATATAGGTTATTATAATATTATTTAAACACTTTAGCTATATCTTTACTTGAATACACTAATTCTCCTATGGGATCCCTTATTTTCTCTATATAGTTCCTAGTTTTCTTTTTTCTCAAAGCTCTTATTAAGTACTTTCCTGTCTCTCCATCTATATCTCTCACTTACCATTTTATTAAATACTCTTCTCTTCTTCCAGGAAATTATTTAATTCTTCTCTTTTAATTGTTACCCTCTGCTTAGTCTCTTTTGTTACTCTATGTTTGTGTGTCTGTTCTAGCTCACAGAGTTCCATAAGAAGTTTATTAATTTTTTCTCTTCTTTCCCTCTTCTTCTTTGCTCCTATTGCTATCAGAATTCCTCTAATATACGCCTTATGGGCCTCCCACACCGTTGCCACAGGCACTTCCTCCGAATCATTCTCTTCAAAGAATTGCTCTATTTTTTTTTAATTTTCTCATCAGTCTCCTGATCCTGAAGAAGTGTCTCATTTAATTTCCAACCATTTCCCCCCTTCTGCTCCATCCCCCATAGTAGTTGCATTGTGACAGGGGAGTGGTCCGATATTGACATCACTTCTATTTTTACTTTGACCAAAGACTCAAGGAGTCGATGTTCCAGCAATATATAATCTAATCTTGAATACCTCTCATGTGCATGTGAGTAAAACGTATAATCTCTGTCCTTCATATGCTTAATTCTCCATATATCTACAAGTTGACATTGATAAATCATTTTGTTTAAGGATCTCAGAGACCTACTTTCCTCTTTCTGCACAGGAGACGTCATGTTTATCTGAGGATCCATACAAAGATTGAAATCTCCTACCACAATTAAACCACCTTTTTTTAAATCCAATAATTTTTTCAGAGTATCTTTTAGGAATATCTCTGGTTTTTTTATTCGGGCAATAAAAATGTGCTAGTGTGCAATCTATTTCTTGTAGTTTTGCCTTCAGAAACAAAAATCTGCCTTCAGGGTCTACCAAACCATCTTCCAATTTAAACCTTATTTTTTTTGCAAAACCTATTGCCACTCCTTTAGCTCTTCGAATTGGGGAATCTGCATAAAACCACATTGGAGAATATCTGGAATTCAATTTCATATTTGTTTCTGGCCCCAAATGTGTCTCCTGTAGAAAAACCACTGAGGACAATCTATGCTGAATCTCTTTAAATATCCTAAATCTCTTCCCAGGGCTGTTCAAACCATTGACATTATAATATTTCTTCCATTCTTCCCTTTTCCTGCTATCCTTTTCCTCCATCCCCACTCTCCTCCTATCTTGTCCAAAACCTCTCCTTCGTTCCCTAAAACGTCTCCAAATTATTGTATCTCCTACTATATTGCAGAGTCTTAACCTACCTACCCCCTCCCCATACCCTTCACCCCGCCTCCCCCTCCATCCCCCCCTCCACCAGCCCCATCTATATTGCACATTTCGCCTCTTCATCTGTTCTAATAGTGGTCTCAAGGATCTTCTGCTTGTCAGTGTCTCAGCTGCTAAATCGGCAAAAATCGGAATTTTTATTTCTCCATATTTAATATCTGTTCTTCCTTTGATCTTCTTCCATATCTCTTCTTTATCCCCATAATTATGGAATTGCACAATTACATCTCTCGGTTTCTCTTTACCCCTTTCTTCTTGCAGCTTTCCTATTCTATATACACCATCCAATTTCAGAGCCTCTGATGCAGATCTGTCCCTTATAATATTCAACATTTTACGTATTAAACCCATTAGGTCTTCCCCGTGTGAAATCTCTGGCACTCCTCGTATCCTTAGATTACATCTCCTTTCCCTATTTTCTTGATCTTCTATCTTATATAGCAGTTTTCTTGTCCTACCGCCTCCAATCTTTCTTTCCTTTGTTGACTGCTATTAGCCATTTCCAGGGATAGTCTAGGACTGTCTTCCATACTGATTTCCAGCTCACTCCTTTCAATCATTCCTTGTTGTCTTTCTGAAGTCAGATTCCCCTGTGAAGGTATATACTTTTTAATCGTACCTGTTTGAGAACCCTTGGGCCCACCTCCTTTGGCCACTTTATTTTTCATGCCGTCAAAGACTTGATTCACTTATCCAGGCTCTGGGGCGGTTACTTAATTTTACTGTACCATATTATCACTTTAAATTCCCCCCTGTTAGGTTCTATCTCTTCTGGGGATCTGTACTATATGGCTTTGTCCTCTTTTTCAACTAGTCCCTCTGGGAGATCTCCCCCCTTAGTTTCCCCTTATAGGTCAGTTCATTTTGTGCAGTGCTTTATGCCTTGCCTCACTCACCCTCCTGCCGTCTTCTCTTTATGTGAGGTGGCTTCAGACTCTTCCTTCTGTGGGCTGCGGTTTCAAACAGCCTTTCCACTTATACTGCTCCTTTTTCTTAGAGGGAGATTCACCCCGATGGTTACCGCTGGATGTGCGGTAATACGGTAGCTTCGGTTACATACAATATACAGTATATATACAGCCCATTGGATGTGCAGTAATGTACATACAGTATACCGCGCTGAGCCAAGCTGGCTCAAAACAAATGTCCCTATGACAGATTAATCTGTCAGTCCGCTGGATGTGTGATATATACAGTATACTGAGCCAAGCTGTTTCAAAACGTACCGGTACGTCCCTACGGTAATCAGCCCGCTGGATGTGTGTATGTACAGTAGCTGAGGCTACATACAGTATACGCTGGGACAACCACGGCGAGCGATGTATTCTACTAATGACATCATCAGCCCACCTCTCTGACTCAGCCAATCCGAGCAGGCTTCGTATTCATTAGTAGAATACATCACTCGCCATGAATGGCCCAGTGTATACTGTATGTAGCCGCAGCTACCGTACATACATGCATCCAGTGGGCTGATTACAGTAGGGACGTACCGGTACGTTTTGAAACCACTTGGCTCAGCGCAGTATACTGTATATACTGCACATCCAGCGGGCTGACAGATTAATCTGTCATAGGAACATTTGTTTTGAGCCAGCTTGGCTCAGCACGGTATAATGTATGTACAGTATTACCACACATCCAGCCAGCTTGACCCAAACAAACTCAAGGTTCACATTTTATACCCCGTGTATAAGACGACCCCCAATTTGTGGGGTATATTTTTAAGTATAAAAAGTAGTCTTATACGCCAGAAAATACTGTATATATTTTTTTATATCCATTGTGTCCAAGTATTCTATCCTGAGGGTACAATAGCACCTTAAAAGTCCCATAGGCTTTTCTGTTTTTGTTTGGATTTACCACTCAACCATTACTCACCAAAGAACTCAGAAGACTGGTGTATTCTGACAGTGGGGGACTTCCCTCCCCCATCCAAATACACAGATCAGTGCTGCAGCTCTTGGCTGCAGTTTCTGATTGAATGCTGATTTTCTAGAATGACCATTCAACAGAAACCAGTCATTAGTCCAGCTTCTGTTGAAGAGAGAGCAGTACACACGGACTGAACTTTGTCTGGTTCCCATTGAACTGGCTGATTTTCTGTCCATGTATACTCTGTTTTACAATTGTTAATATGAAGTATTTTTAACTGCTTCCCACCTGGCCACTGCACATAAATGGCCAGGTGGGAGCTTCACCATTCTCAGTAGATGTTCCTGAACATCCCTCAGAACGTGGCCACGTGTGCGGCCTCGTAGCCATGCAGCTGCACGCTCTTGGTGTGCCTGTGTCCCCTGGCAGAAGGACTCTCTGATTGGCCCTTCTGATCACATGATGGCTGTGTCCAATCACAGCTGTCAAGTGATGTCAACAAAGCCACCATTCAGTTGAACGGCTCTGCCTCTCCTCACACAGCGCCAGCTAATGAGGAGAAGCAGAGCCGATCTGTGAGTTAGACAAACATACATCACTCTGTCACAGTACCAGTCATCCACATCTGTGATCCACATGTGTCACAGTGCTTGTGATCCACATGTGTCACAGTACCAGTGATCCACATCTGTCACAATACCAGTGATCCACATCTGTCACAGTACCAGTGATCCATATCTGTCACACAGTACCAGTGATCCACATCTGTCACACAGTACCAGTGATCCACATCTGTCACACAGTACCAGTGATCCACATCTGTCGCACACTACCAGTGTAAATTCCAGATCTGTACCAGTTATCCACATCTTTCACAATGTACCAGTGTAAAATCCACATCTGTACCAGTGATCCACATCTGTCACGACATACCAGTGTAAAATTCACATCTTTACCAGTGCTCCACATCTGGCACAATGTGCCAGTGTAATATTCCACATCTGTACCAGTGATCCACATCTGTCACAGTGTACCAGTGATCCATATCTGTACCAGTGATTCACATTTGTCACAGTGTACCATTGTAAGATCCACATCTGTCACGGTGTACCAGTGTAAAATTCTACAACTGTGCCCTTGATCCACATCTGTCATGATGTACCAGTGATCCACATTTGCACCAGTGATCCACATCTGTCACGGTGTACCAGTGTAAATGCCCCATCTGTACCAGTGATCCACATATGTTGCAGTGTACCAGTGTAAAATTCACAACTGTACCAGTGATCTACATCTGTCACGGTGTACCAGTGTAAAATTCACATCTGCACCAGTGATTCACATCTGTCACGGTGTACCAGCATAACATTCCACATCTGTACCAGTGATCCACATCTGTCACGGTGTACCAGTGATCCACATTTGTACCAGTGATCCACATCCGTCACAGTGTACCAGCATACAATTCCACATCTGTCACGGTATACCAGTGTAAAATTCCACAACTGTGCCAAGGATCCACATCTGTCACGGTGTACCAGTGATCCACATTGTACCAGTGATCCACATCTGTCATGGTGTACCAGTGTAAATGCCACACCTGTACCAGTGATCCAAATCTGTTGCTGTGTACCAGTGTAAAATTCACAACTGTACCAGTGATCCACATCTGCCACGGTGTACCAGTGTAAAATTCACATCTGCACCAGTGATCCACATCTGTCACAGCATACCAGTGTAAAATTCACATCTGTACCAGTGATCCACATCTGTTGCAGTGTACCAATGGTCATCCATTTCTGTACCAGTGATCCACATCTGTCATGGTGTACCAGTGATCCACATTTGTATCAGTGTTTCACATCTGTCATGGTGTACCAGTGTAAATGTCACATCTGTACCAGTGATCCACATCTGTTGCAGTGTACCAGTGGTCATCCATTTCTGTACCAGTGATCCACATCTGTCATGGTGTACCAGTGTAAAATTCACAACTGTACCAGTGATCCACATCTGTCACAGTGTACCAGTGTAAAATTCACATCTGCACCAGTGATCCATATCTTTCACGGCATACCAATGTAAAATACACATCTGTACCAGTGATCCACATCTGTCACAGCGTACCAGCATACATTTCCACATCTGTACCAGTGATCCACATCTGTCACAGAGTACCAGTGATCCACATTTGTACCAGTGACCCACATATGTCACAATGTACCAGTGTAAGATCCACATCTGTCACGGTATACCAGTGTAAAATCCCACATCTGTGCCAGGGATCCACATCTGTCACGGTATACCAGTGATCCACATTTGTACCAGTGATCCACATCTGTCATGGTGTACCAGTGTAAATGCCACATCTGTGCCAGTGATCCACATTTCTCGCGGTGTACCAGTGGTCATCCTTTTCTGTACAAGTGATTCACATCTGTCACGATGTACCAGTGTAAAATTCACATCTGCACCAGTGATCCACATCTGTCATGGTGTACCAGTGGTCATCCACTTCTGTACCAGTGATCAACATCTGTCATGGCTTACCACTGTCAAATCCACATCTGTCACAGTTTACCAGTGCTCAGTATCTGTTACACAGTACTAGTGTAAAATCCACATCAGTACCAGTGAAAAACATCTGTCACAATGTAGCAGATTAAAATCCACACCTGTACCAGTGCACAATATCTGTCACAGAGTATCAATGGCAAATCAACATCTGTACCAGTGATCAACATCTGTACCAGTGAACACCAAAATGTCTAAAAAATTATACAACAGCGAGGAGGTTTTCCAGATACTGAGTATGACGGACGAGAGTACCGAGTGTAGTGTGTTACCAATTGTTTTCTTGGTGACTGTGGTCCCAGCTGCCTGGAGATCATTGACAAGATCCTCACATGTAGTTCTGGGATGATTCCTCACTGTTCTCATGATCATTGACACTCCACGAGGTTGAGATCTTGCATGGTGCAGCAGACCTAGGGTGACTGACAGTTGTTTTGTGTTTCTTCCATTTGCAAATGATTGCACCAACTGTTGTCACCTTCTCACCAAGCTGCTTGGCGATAGTTTGGTATCCCAGTCCAGCCTTGTGTAGGTCTACAATCTTGTCCCTGACATTCTTGGACAGCTCTTTGGTCTTTGCCATGGTGGAGAGTTTGGAATCTGATTTGTTTGATTGCTCCTGTGGGCAGGTGTTTTTTATACAGGTAACAAAATGAGATTAGCAGCACTCCCTTTAAAAGACTGCTTCTAATCTCAGTTTGTTACCAGTATGAAAGACACCTGGTAGCCAGAAATCCTGCTGAATGATAGGGGATCAAATACTTATTTCCCTCATGAACATGCAAATCAGTGCATAATTTGTTAGATATGCATTTCTTTTGAATTTGTTGTTGCTATTCTGTCTCTCAGTGTTACAATACACCTACCATTCGATTTTTAGACTGATCATTTCTTTGTGAGTGGGCACACATTCAAGATCAGCAGGGGATCAAATACTTGTTTCCTTCACTGTATTTGCTATAAAAAAACATTTTTTAAGCATTCAATGTCATTTTTCCACATTTGACCACTTTAAAAGTGGTTGTATCGGGATGATGTTTGCAGCTGCAGGCATCACCCAGTATCTGTATTTACAGCAGAGTGTTAGCTTTCTTGTATTAGCAATCAGAGCTGCTAACTAGCCGCTCGATTGCAATTATAAGCTGCGGTATGGGACACCCCCACCGCTCTCCGCCACCATATCTCCCATCCCACTGGCTAGTCATGGAGCCAAACAAAGCACGGATTGGCTTTGTTCAGCTTCGTTAAAAAAAGTAAACCACAAGTAATGACCTGATATTGCTTCTGGTTTACACAGAAAAAAATCGATGCCATTTTTAAAACATAGAGGCATTCAAACACACCGATCTTGGTGTGAATGATTGTTTTTAAGGGCAGAGGAGGGATTTGGGGTCTTATTGACCTCAGATCCCTCCATAAAGAGTACCTGTCACAGGCCTATTGTAATCACAAGGGATGTTTACATTCTTTGTGACAGCAATAAAAGTGATCAAAACATTTTTTTTTTAAAGTGACAGTGTAAAAAAAACCCCCCAAAAAAACCTTTTTCACTGTGCTTAGTAATTTAGTGTACTCCAAAAAACATCCACCATATGTTTAAATTGTACTACCACAAACAAGTTAACTGTAAATAAGTAACTGAATAATTTAAAAATAATAAATACTCAAATGAACTTGATATATCCTAATGTGACATATAATAAAAGGTCCAAATCATTAAAATGTTCCTGTGAAAGAAGTGTCCATCAACTTCAATCCATGTGAGAACCATCCACCACCAATATAACCAGCCTCTTACCGAATCCCTTGACCCTAAATGATAGGAGGTCTATTTGGCATGACGCTGCATACATCCTGAGGGTGTAATTAGATGTTGATGAAATATTCCGATGCCCCGTAGTTTACCCTTTATCTTGCCACCAGGAGCGCTAGCAAAATGCATGTTCAGTGACCCTGTCTTCAGTTTGCATTATGAAATATATGCAATGGAAAAAAGGATGTCTGCTGAATGACTGAAGAAAACTTGGCATCACCTTTCTCACTAAGCTGCATGAAAGTATGAAAGTGAACAGTTTTCACACCTATTGTAAAAAAAAAAAAAAAGGTACCCTTGCCCCCCTGGGCTTGAACACAAAGGCGGACACACAAGTCGGTCCCACATCCACACAAACAGCAATCGTCCCACACAAGTGAGGTATCTCCATGAACATCAGATCATAGGTAGTAATCCTAGCACCAGACTTCCTCTGTAAATCTAAAGTGGTAACCTATAAAGACTTTTAAAGCATCGCCTATAGATAGTAAAATTTACATTCTTTGTCACGGTTGGGTATGTATTTACATCATCTTTATATTTTAATCTGATCTGGTCCAGTCGTGATCGTGCAGTTTCAGCTCCCCTGTGTCACTGAGCTTCTGCTGCAGGGGAGAAGAGGGAGCACCGGCAATGGCTGGGTTATTGGAACCTATGAATGTCATCCCAACTTGCGGAATTAACAGCTTCTGTTGAGTGCTCCCAGACCTGGAACTGCAGGATCACAGCACTGGACTGGAGCTGATTAAAAATAGGTACATACATACATTGTTTATATAGTTTAGGGAGGATACGGAGGATGGAGGAGTGCACATTTTTAATAATAGTAAGTGTTAGGCTTTTCTGTCATTTTAAGGCCCTAGTTGTGATTTTTGTTTCCAGAAAGGGCTGTTGTTTCAAGTATTACATTGAATTCATGTTACCAGTTTTAGGCAAATTATACAGCATTTAGCCCTTCTTTAAAGAATATGTAAACAATTCATTTATTTTATGTGCTTCTTTTATTTGTATTGTTGTCTGTTCAATAATGGGAAAAATACTTGTTGATCCTGCCAGAAATCTCTTTAGCTGATAATTTCCTGTGCTCTCTGACTCTGCTAACTGTTAAGCATTACCATTGCTTCCAGGTCTCACTGGGAACAACAAAATACCTCCCCCCATTTTATATAGAAGAAAAGCGAGTGATGTGCTTGTAGTCTTGCCCTAGGGTTACAATGTTGCCCCACCATAGATATAGTATGGAGAGTGAGCTTTGTTATCCTAGGACATGTAGCATGTTACTGTCAGGATCACCAGGTGAAAATAAATCAAAATAAGCCTAAAACAAACGAATACATTTACCACATCTAAGGACTGGCAAGCTGCAATATATTATAACTTTTTTGTTCTTGGGTTTAAATACACTTTAGGCGTTTCATATAAGATCATGCAAAGAGATAAAATAAAATGAGACACAGTTAATAGAGGAGAACACGGGTAATGAAATGATCTCAATACACATTAGAATATATCCGTCAAACAGGTACTCTGGAAGTCTGCAGCGATTACCTGACTGATGCTTGACTTTTGGTGGAATTTTATACAATACATATCTCCTTTTATTACAAGACTGATGTTACTGAATTGACCTAGACGCTTGGGGTATGTGTGTCACGTGTCTTTAGTTAAAAATAGTTGAACATTTCAGCAGGCTCACAAATTATATTCAGATTAGATTCAAATCTGCTCTCACGCAAATAGTTTTAAATATGCTGTTTATTAGAATATGAAATATACCCATTTTATTCTGGCGATATGTACTGATCATTTTTAAAACTCTGAAAAATAAAGTAATATATTTCTTTTTTCTCCTTCTTATTTTCAGCTTTAAGACAGTTAAAATATAAGCGCTCGGCTGTCTCAAATCAATATTTTTTTCAGTGCACCCACAGCCCTAGGCTCCCATATATTCACTTAGTTGCTTGGGGAATTCAAATCCCTTGCACTAGCCTAGCATACATTTGAATGCACATTCAAAAGAACGCTTGGTGCTGTGCTGCTATGAGGCCAGAGTTTAAACTGGTGTGATTAATGGCATCCATATGCCTAATTTATTACTGTAATTATTGTGATAATTTCTAGGAGATAAATTGAAATCCATCCGATTTTAATGTAAAAAGCTGTAATTAGTCTGCTTTAGATAGGAAGAAGAAAGCCAACATACATAACCGAAAAGCCATTAAGCCAATTATAATGCTAGTGAAGCAGAAAATATGCAGCCAGTTAGAATATACCCATGGCCTTAGCCTCACTGTACCCTCAGCATGCAGACGTCGCTGTCAAAATCCTTCATTAAATTAATAAACACATCAAGGCGAAATGGAAAAACAAACCTTAATCTACATAACTAATGCACAAAGATTTAGATGGAAGGTTGAGGGGGAGAAAAAAAATAAAATGTATTTTCATTGAGCAATTATCATGCAAATAATACAAGAACAAAGTAAGAGACAGGTTGAGAAAGAGAGAGGGAATTGCTAATCGTACAAGCAGCTTCTGGGCAATTCCCAGAAGTGTTCAAATCTGTCCTGGTGCAATTAAAACCGAGCGGCAAAAAAACAGAAGACAGCAACTGTTATCATCTATTTATTGTCAAATTAATTCAGCCGATTCTAAGATGCCATCTGCATCGGGAGAGAGAGGGTGTCACCAGCTTTACGATCCATCAGGAGAAGTGAGAGTGCTGTTCTGTTTGATAGCTCTGATAATGGAAACAAGCTAAGCAATTGCAACAGATACATCATAGATTTTTTTAGATAATTACCTGACCTGTTACACTGTGTCACTCCACAGCCAAACACACTGCTTTTATGTCAGAAGCTGTACGGGCATTCTTTACTTTGATCATCCGGTATGCTGCAAATGTCAGCATTACTGTATTTTAATTGACTCTTGGGTAGCTTTTAAAAGCAACTTCTATTCCAACTGCGTAGACCTGATGCGAATGACAGCCTGGCATTTGTGAACATTAGGGCATTTATGGAAACTAATGGAGGGAACCTTGATTCTTTTTCTATTTAACTTAAGGACAACAAAACAAATATCATGAAGCTTCTGTAAAAAGAAAGCCAGCGACATAAAACCTATTGAAAACTAAGGAGGAACTAATTCAAGAAACACAATGAACTTGTGTAATCTTTAAGTCCAATTTAAAAGTCCCATTCCAAAGAAAATTAAAAAAGAATAAACACAAAAAAAGTGTAAACGTATTTTCTTCAATTAAATTTCACTTCATTTTATATCCTAAACGTCCCTACTGTACTGTTCATTGATATGTTGGTATAGTTTCAGCGTTATTCTTCACACATCTTTGCTTGATATGTCTGAATGTGGTTCAAAAGCTAAGCAAAGTTGGAGAACTGTCCAATTACCTATGGATGTTTGGTTGCTGTTCTTTTCCCTTCTGTTGGTTTCCCCAGAGTTGTGCTGTTTCTCAACCTATGTGGCTCTGAGCAGCCTGTAAGCCTCACAGAGGCTGATATATGAAAACTTGAGAAAAGAAAATGAACAAAAAAGTTGATGTTGTTACCAGCAACATTCAAGCAGGGTTCCCATTTCATTCTATAGAACAATCAAACAATACTTCTGATTGCTTGCAACAGTTCCACATTGTACTATTTTTTTCAGTGTTCCTGCAGCAATTCTGAAGCTCCATGAACTTGGCTGTTACTTGTGTTCCCCTATAGGTAACCACAAAAGGCCACAAGTGGAGGGATTTTTCATCTTATTGGTGAAAAACCTCAGTTAAAGTGGAAGAAAAACCTAAGTCTAACTTTTTTTGGCCTGTATGAAAAAGATGTGTATACCTATTTTTAAGCTGCTCTGGGCCAGTCATGTTATCCTGCAGCTCTGGGTATCTTATAACAGCAAGCAGCTGCTGCAGAGGAGGGGAGGGAGATCCAACAGCAGCTGGTCTATGGGATCCTATAGGTGACGTCACAGCCAATGTCTAGTGCTCCCTGAGCCAGAGTTGCAGAATCACCAGACCAGAAAGTTAAGTACACTCATCTTTTTTTATACAAGGTATGAAGGATAGGTAGGAAGACAGCAGATAAAACACTTTTAAAAATTGTTAGACTTAGGCTATTGTTCCACTTTAAAGTTAAACTCTAGGCTGATATATATATACACATAGCAATGCAAATCTACATTCATTAATACATCTACAGTATACTGTTTATATATATATATTTTTTTTTCAATGAAAGCTGTGTAAGTACCCAAACTTGACCTGATAGTGGCCTCATGCAATCCTCTGAACAGCAGAGCTTAGACTGTGAGATGGAGCGGCAGCACAAGAAGTCAGTTAGATGTGTTGCAGTGCTCATATGCTAATTATGCAAACAATAAGTATACTGAAATTAGGAGAACGCAGAATGAGGAACTCATCAGTTTGCTGCTTTTCTCACTGTCCAGTAACAGGCTGGGTGAGGGAAAATACCTGTAGGTGCTACTTAACTGCAGCAGAGAAAAAAGTGGCCTGACAGGATTGTGCTGTGTAGCAGAGTTTTATCAATCTCAGCACTGAATGAACAGAAATAGCTCCCATATATGGATGTCGTCTGTGTATTTTGCTTTTAGCTTGGAGTTAAGCTTTAATCATATATCAGACACATGAAGCCTAGGGCCAAACCTACTACTGCTTGCTTTTAACTGGAGGCACGCCCATGAATATCAACCCGGTCTGTCCCTTTCTAGATTGTATGAATAACGAGCAATTAACTTCTCATTTCACTGGCTATAGCCTGACTCCTCCCATCTCTCTTACCCCACCAAACAGGCAGTATTGAGGTAATGAAGGTGGGAGAGGCAAGCCAGGGCCATCAAAATTGGTAGCCAATTGTTTGGACATTAATATGGCCTTTATTTGCAGACATTGTGGCTCTATAGAAAAAAATATTCCTATTGTGTAGGCATCTAGAAGTGGATTGCAACACTAGGTACATTATTTTTTCACTGCAGATTTGCTTTAAGTTCTTGATTCAGACCTTTTCAGCTATGTATGGATGGAGTAAAGTAAGGGTAATAGACAGCTAACAACAATTTAATTTGTTCCACATGTATGTGACTCTTAGAGCTACGGGCACCCCATAAACAGTTGTTTTTTTTACGCAAAGGGATGTATTTTCAAAAAATTATACTGGAATGATGTTATGTGATTAATGCAAATTGTGCTTAGTGAAATTTTTCTTTAATAGTTTCCAGGGTTAAAATTAGGGCAACTTCGTTCCATATACCTGCTTGCTGAATGAAGCCTGCCAATAACAAGTACAGCTACCAAACCCTGAGCATCATTATATAGCACATATTCATTTAATGTTCCTGTTCCACATACACCTAATTACACAGTAACCACTATGAAACTGAGACCTTTCCCCTTCACATTTTAATGGTAGTGTGCTTTGCCCTATATGTATTTTCCTCCTGTGTTTTAACTGAATTGCTATTGCTATATGAAAGTAAATTGAAACATGCCCAGTGGAACTAAAGAATTACAAACATACTTTCAACAGCTTCCATTGTTAAAGAGAAAAAAACACAGTAAGCTATAAAATTGAAACAAATCTGCTTCTTCAGCAAAGGTTGAGGTTGAAACTAGATAATTTTTGGCCTGAACAGAAGTAAATGTGAAAAGCAGGCTCATTTACAAACTGTATTTGCTAATCTTTTGTTTAGTTGGAAAGCTCTTTTTACCAGTTCTGAATGCATTATGTCCTCTGCTGACTAAAGCAAAGCCCAATATAGCACAACCTGGGGTATTGTGCAAATGAGACAATTCGTATAGAGCAGGAGTCTGCGGTTTATTTTAAAAATGTGCAAGATTTGATGTACAAGATATAATAGTTGGTTGGCCACATAAAGATATATATATTATTATAAATTTCCTGCTTAGAGTACGGTGAACATGCTAAAAGGTCAAAGCATACAGAAACAGACAATGCGTCAAATGGTTTGTATTTCAACACAACTTAAGAACAAGTTTACTGTTTCCATTTTACACTCATGTTATCCTGATTTAATAACTTCTATTGTGAACATAATATTGTCTGAGGACTTAGCTAATACAGTGCAAGTTGGATGATAGAAGTTTGTTTTATAGTGCAGCATTATGCATTTTGAGGTCATTGATAACAAATCACATTATACATTACAAGAGTGTGCTGATCCAGTTGGGAAATTAGAGGGAAAACACCATACCAATTATATTGCTTTCTTACTTTAACCTCCTAACTACTTAAGACTAATATGTAATAGTACAGTTAAAAACAGAGTGATCTTATGGTGACAGTAGCCCGTGTTGAATCAATTCTTTATTCATGAAAATCTGTCAGGAAATGAAAACTCCAAATGCAGTGCTTAAAGTTTGAGTGGCCATTCACCAGGGTTGAGTGCTACCATTTGTGGTCTAGGAGCTGTGAAAAAAAGAATGAAAGTACCATCTTTACTGACCATTGTTGATACCTGCTAATGATATTTAAAGGACATTAGGCAGCAGTATTGAAGGTAAGTTTAAGCACCCAAGGGTGCATATGCAATATACAACCTAGACCTACTTTGTGTGGACAGTATGGCTGCTGACTGACTTATCAGAATCAACAGGCAGCTTAACTCTTCACTAAGACAAAAGTTGAAGCAAACACATTTTATTTCAGTAAGGCAAACATAGCAAAGTTCCCACCTGGTATCAGTAAATAACATCATATTATCAACGCAAATTTACATTGCATGCAAAAATATACAAAAGCATGACCTGAACCTGTAAGACAAAAAAGGATACAAAAACAGGCAAATCATGCTGTATATAATGTACATTAATCCACATAGACAAGATGAAGTCTCTGATGTGTTTTTGGTGTCCTGAACTCAACACAGCTGGAGCAGTCTGTGAAACATCAACTCACTTCTCCAAATGTGGGAAGGCTTATGGGTAAAGGTAGATTGTCTCTCTAGATGGTTGAAGAAACTTCTTGACAAGCCTATCCAGTCTCTGCTTCCAGCTTCAGAAGAGAGGAAACACCTTGCACTGATTAAGGTGCCTCTGAGTTTCTTGGACTGTTCATTGTCAGCAGGATTCATGTCACATTAGCTGCATCATCAGTAGTACCATCTTGGATCTTGATGGACAAATCAGTAGCTGAGTTGAGGGTTAAGTCCATTGAGTTAATGTCGTTGACATTCTTATTAAGATTCTCTAACTATAATGATGTTTTTGTTTTGCAGTTGTCAGGTATAGTTTTGTTGATGATAGGACCAGCTTGATGGTCAGTCTGAGCACCACTGAACTATGGTGTCAAAGTTAATAGCATAAACAAATCTAAAATATATACCATAAAAAAATACAAAAATATTTGCTGCTTAAATAACATGGCACATGGCACATAAAATAATAGAAAAGAATTTCCTACTTTTACCATGAGTAGTACTCTGCTCAAAACAATATTGCCTGCCATTGTTTCTGCTCAAGCTTAGTCTCTTGGGGGCTGCTTCCTTCTACAGCCCCATAATTCTCTGCCCATTCTAGTCTTCCTGCAGATTACTGAATGGGGCAAATGATATCTATTCTTGGGGTAGCACAATCTTTGCTATATTGCTTGCATTCAGCAGTTCCATTGACCAAAAGGAGATGAGGGCACCATGTCAAAGAGGTTAAAATAGAGCTGTGTCTGCTCATTTCTATCTAACTGCTTAAAGAAACTTCTGGCAGACTGGGGTGACTGGGTGCTTCAAGCACTCACCACTGTTTTCTGCATCAGAACAGGTAGTTGGGGATGAATTTAAAGAAAGGGCAGTTATATAGATGCATTTTATTGAAGCTGATCTATGGGCAAATATGAAAGGCCCACAATAATGTATTTCTGTATTAATTAATAACTTTGTAAGTAGCTGAATTTTCTTTTGTATGAGTTACTTGCCATATGCTGTACAGCAACACTCAGTCTGGGGGAAGGTGGGGTGGTACTGGGAGCCAAATAGGGGTATTGCATGGAAAAATGCTGATAAGGAATAGGCTGTAGGAGGAGAGAGCAGAGTGAACAAAAAGGTGACCTTATCAGTCAGCTTCTGCTCCTTCACTGCCCAATTAACAGCCTGTGGTCTGGGAGCTGTGTAAACCCAAGGACGGAGTAAAAATACATACACAATGCATTTGGTTGGTTAAACAGCTCTGGTATATGAAATATAGTTGGCCTGGAGTTCAGTTTTTGTAATAAATGTGATTATCTGCCACACAATCCTGTCTTTCAGCTTAGGCTAGCCTCTTACTAGTCACCTTGCTGCTTTGTACCCATTTCATTTTCCACAAAATAAAGCGGTAAACAGCTTCCATACCCCTGGATTAACTGTGAATTTGTGTTAACAATTAATGTTAAAAATATAATAAATATATGGTAATATTACAATTAGAGATGAGCGAATCGAACTTGGCGAAGTGGAATTCGTTTCGAATATTAGGAAAAATTCGATTCGCGCCGAATCCGAAAATTAGCAAACTTCGGATGCACGAATCGAATTTTCCCCGATCGGCCGATTTTCATCCCTTCTACAGCTTTGCTATTTCTGACAGTTCTCTGACAGTTCCTTCACATTTACAGTGGTTGAAACATTGTATCTATTTGTTTCCATTTAGGATACAGATGTTTTTATTCGGAAACAAATAGATACAATGTTTCAACCGCTGTAAATGTGAAGGAACTGTCAGAGAACTGTCAGAAATAGCGGAGCTCTCTGCAGATATACTTTTTGCTGTACTGGAATTCTTCTTATTTTCATCCTACTTCTTCTTCTTCTTCATCCTCATCCTCTTCTTCTTCTTTTTCATCCTCATCCTCTTCTTCTTCTTCTTCTTCTTCTTCATCCTCATCCTCTTCCTCTTCTTCTTCTTCTTCTTCTTCATCCTCATCCTCTTCTTCATCCTCATTCTCTTCTTCATCATCCTCATCCTCTTCTTCTTCTTCATCCTCATCCTCCTCTTCTTCTTCTTCTTCATCCTCATCCTCCTCTTCTTCTTCTTCTTCTTCATCATCCTCTTCTTCTTCTTCTTCTTCTTCATCATCCTCATCCTCTTATTCTTCTTCCTCACCATCATCCTCTTCTTCTTCTTCATCCTCATCCTCTTCTTCATCCTCATCCTCTTCTTCTTCTTCTTCTTCTTCTTCTTCCTCTTCTTCATCCTCATCCTCTTCTTCTTCTTCTTCTTCTTCTTCCTCATCCTCATCCTCTTCTTCTTCTTCTTCTTCATCCTCATCCTCTTCTTCTTCTTCTTCATCCTCATCTTCTTCTTCTTCTTCTTCTTCTTCTTCTTCTTCTTCTTCTTCATCCTCTTCTTATTCTTTTTCCTCATCCTCATCCTCCTCTTCTTCTTCTTCCTCATCCTCATCCTCTTCTTCTTCATCCTCATCCTCATCCTCTTCTTCTTCTTCTTCTTCTTCATCCTCATCTTCTTCTTCTTCTTCATCCTCATCCTCTTCTTCTTCTTCTTCCTCATCCTCTTCTTCTTCTTCTTCTTCATCATCCTCATCCTCCTCTTCTTCTTCTTCTTCTTCTTCTTCGTTATCCTCATCCTCATCCTCTTCTTCTTCTTCTTCTTCATCCTCATCCTCTTCTTCTTCTTCTTCTTCATCCTCATCCTCTTCTTCTTCCTCATCCTCTTCTTCTTCTTCATCCTCATCCTCTTCTTCTTCATCCTCATCCTCATCCTCTTCTTCTTCATCCTCATCTTCTTCTTCATCATCCTCATCCTCTTCTTCTTCTTCTTCTTCATCCTCATCCTCTTCTTCTTCTTCTTCATCCTCTTCTTCTTCTTCTTCTTCTTCTTCTTCTTCTTCATCCTCTTCTTCTTCTTCTTCTTCTTCTTCTTCATCCTCATCCTCTTCTTCTTCTTCATCCTCATCTTCTTCTTCATTCTCATCCTCTTCTTCTTCTTCTTCCTCATCCTCATCATTCTTCTTCTTCTTCTTCTTCTTCTTCTTCCTCATCCTCATCATTCTTCTTCTTCTTTTTCTTCATCCTCATCCTCATCCTCTTCTTCTTCTTCTTCTTCTTCTTCTTCTTCTTCTTCTTCTTCATCCTCATCCTCTTCTTCTTCTTCTTCTTCTTCATCCTCATCCTCTTCTTCTTCTTCTTCCTCATCCTCTTCTTCTTCTTCTTCCTCATCCTCTTCTTCTTCTTCATCCTCATCCTCTTCTTCTTCTTCTTCTTCTTCTTCTTCATCCTCATCCTCTTCTTCTTCTTCTTCTTCTTCTTCTTCTTCTTCTTCATCCTCATCTTCTTCTTCTTCTTCATCCTCATCTTCTTCTTCTTCTTCTTCTTCTTCTTCTTCTTCATCCTCATCTTCTTCTTCTTCTTCTTCTTCTTCTTCTTCTTCATCCTCATCCTCATCCTCTTCTTCTTCTTCTTCTTCTTCATCCTCATCCTCTTCTTCTTCAATTGAAGCTGCTTCTGCTCCGCCACTCTGCCATTGGACTCTTGATAGTCGTCTTCCCACACTGCTGCTGGGGGGACTTTTTAACATAGGCCTCTGTATGGCCTTCAATTTAAGCTGCTTACGCTTCGCCACTCTGCCATGGGCCCCTGTACCGCCTCCTCATGCTGCTGCCAGGTCCAGAGTGTGTCATGGGTCCCTGTACGGCCTCCCATTGCTGCTGTCTCCATCGCCACACTCTGCCATGTGCCACTTTCAGGTCTCCTCACACTGCTGGTGGGTTCCATTTTGTCATAGGGTGCTGTATGGCCTCCCATTGCTGCTGCCAGGCCCGTAATCTGCCATGGGCCCCCGTACCGACTCCTCATGCTGCTGCCAGGCCCGTAATCTGTCATGGGCCCCTGTACCGCCTCCTCATGCTGCTGCCAGGTCCAGAGTGTGTCATGGGTCCCTGTACGGCCTCCCATTGCTGCTGTCTCCATCGCCACACTGTGGCTCCACACTCTGGTTTTGGCCCCGTGACTGCCCAAATGAGTGAAGTGTGCGGTGATTCTAAGATCGACGGCACTCATCTGCATGTCATACTGACTGACAGTATTATTTCTCTTCCCCAGCAGACTCCAAGGGCATTTAAATTAAAGGTACAGTGTTCTGCACTAATATAAAGGCTCTCTGAAGCCTAGAAACCCTTTTAATAAGTTAAATTCGCAGCGAATAAATTCGCATCGAATCAAATTTATTCCGCAAATTTGGCGAATCAGCCGAATCGAATTTTTGAATAATTCGCTCATCTCTAATTACAATACAACACTAAGGCTATGTTCACGCATTTTGCGTGGTCACGGCAGCCCATTCATTTGAGTGAAATGCAGAGGAAATGTCCATGCACCAGCTTGCATGGGAACCCCAAGTTCAGTGTAGTTTTCAGTGCGGGAGCACTTTCTAGTGCGTGCTGTGTGTCATTAGGATTAATGGCACCTGCGTGGTTTTCTGTGCAAGTGGTTGTGTATAAAAGTTACCATTTTAAAAAAAATTTAGAATCTCAAACTCTTAAAAGATACAGTATATTATACAAAAGCAATAAACAGCACTTAAACTAACAATACACATAGTTTATTGAATATAATAGAAGAAATGAGAGTCTGACCGAACAAAGAACACTATTGACTGAACTGTTTTTCTGCACAAATAATTTAAATAATTTACAAAAAGAATGGAATCTAAAGTGTGTCCCAAAGTTTCCTGTTTCATTTTATTTATTTATTTATTACAGGTACTTCTATAGTGCTATCAATTTACTCAGCACTTTACATATATATATTGTACATTCACATCAGTCCCTTACCCTCAAAGAGCATACAATCTAAGATCCCTAACTTACATTCATACATACATATATTAGGGTAAAATTAGACAGGATCCAATTAACCTACCAGCATGTCTTTGGAGTGTGGGAGGAAACCGGAGTACCTGGAGGAAACTCACGCAGGCACAGGGAGAACATGCAAACCCAAGCACAGAATAAAAATACATGCACAATGCATTTGGTTGGTTAAACAGCTCTGATATATGAATTTAATTTCAATATAGTTGGCCTGGAGTTCAGTTTTTGTAATAAATGTGATTATCTGCCACACAATCCTGTCTTTCAGCTTAGGCGAGCCTCAGGTGGTGCCATGGCTGGGATTCGAACCAATGACCCTAGTATTGCCAGGCGGAAGTGCTATCATAATATGATTTAATAGATATCTTGTACACGTATCTATTTGCATTATAGTTTTTATAGCCTTCAAGTTGTAAAGTTGCATCCAGGGGCGGAATGACCATTTGGAAATTCGAGCACTGCCCGAGGGCCCGGGTCAGTAGGGGGCCCCATGAGATGCCCCTGGTACCTTTTTCATAGGCTTTTTTGAGTTTGGGCAAGGACACTGCCCCATGAACCCCTATTGCCCATGAGTTGTCAGTCTGCCCCTGGTTGCATCAAGAGTAGTACACTAGCGTGCCGTGAATGTTTATGCATAGATTTTCAAATCTGAGCAAACTAAACCCCTGGTTTAACATGTTAGACAGGACAAATTGGTTTGTAGCAGACTGGCTGGTAAGTGGACTGGGAATTTTTCTTTGCTGTTGTTTGACTTGTTGCCCTTCCATGTGCTCCAAAGGCCAGTTATTGGTTGGGGCAGTTGCCATCCATTTGTTGCAGCACAAGCAGTAGCAGTTGACAAAGGATTTGTGACTGCCAGGGATGATTTGCAATTTGTGGATCACTCTAGGCAAACATCTAAATACACAGCTGAAATACATGTATGGCTCGTTTTACCCGCCAAAGGATTTGTAATTCTGTTCAGTCAGTCTTGGCATTTACACACTTCCTCCCACTGTATAGAGAGGAAAATGATCTAATACTTCTGGGGCCAATTGTACAACATCCTGGATGACCTCCCTGCTCATTGGATGAATGTGGTGATGCTGACTCATCATCCAGTGAGAAATCTGCATCTGCAGAGGCAAAGAGAAAACAAATGCTGCATTTCTAAATCAGGCAATAGGATGCCACTTGCCTCACTATGCAGTGTGGCAAAGGTGTATAAATCCCAAGGCTGACTAATCAGGAATGTCAAACCTTTGGCAGGTAAAACAGTCCACTTATACTGTACTATTTTCAGGAAAAATTTTAGCTGTTTCCTGGAGTTCCACTTTAAATAATGTGTACAGATATAGAAAAAGTACATGCCACACATACATTATATGCTATCTATATTGTTTGTTGGGGAGCCAGACCACAAGGGTGTGGGTGACAAAGCCAATTGTAAACAAAAAAAAGTAAATTCCACAAATACGTGCTGCCAGTTTACGCTGTTGCTAAGACTGCCCCTGTCCATAAAACGATGTGCAGCTTAAAGCTTTAAGTATTTAAATATTTTTGATGTTGTCCATTAGGTCACGTAAAAAGACCCTCTCATCGCTATACAGAGCTTTTTTAACACATCGTTTTTCATTGGTACATACAGTAGGCCCCATGGCCAGCTTCGGTCCCTTTTTTTTTTTACAGCAGTTTGCCTATTGGCCCTAAAAATGGCTGGAATCAAACCCTGGCAGATTCACTATTCTCTAATTACAGTCAAAAATTCAAGGCAGGTTTGGATTGGTTTGATTGGTGCCCAACACTAGTCAGCCAGCATTGATGGATTCCAGTTGCCCTGATACCATTTTTCTATTGTAGTAATGTACTGGTGAAACCTTTAACCATGTCCATCGTTGACTGCGCCTAGATTTTTGGGAAAAAGTGCAAGTGTGAATGCAGCAAATTAATATTCAGTGACATGTTGCAGTTCATGGTATGCTGCAAGAATTTTCTCAACCAGCTGAATCTAGTTTGACGTGCTATAGTTGCTAAACAAATTCCCAATGATATCCTTGAATACTTTCCAGGTGAGTTTCTATGGCACCACCAATACATCTTCAAACCACTTGTCATTGAGGATGTATCCAATCTGTAGATCAACAAAAATGCCTTCCTTAATTATGGTATCAATTATTCTTGGAAACATCTGTTCCAAATAATGAAACCCTTCACTTTTCTTGTTCACCATTTTTATGAATTTTTTTTTCATCAGTGTGAGTTTTATGTGAAGCTATTTGTCATGTGCCACATTTTTCTGTCCAGGAACCAAATTATTTTGAAGTGGCCATTTCTTTGTTTTGTAATGTGACTCTCTTGCATGGCTGTCCTATTCACAAATGTATTAACAGTACTTAGTATATTTGAGCTGCACTCCAGGCAGCAAAGTCACTACTTTTAAATCTCCAAAGGTAATCCAGTTGTACTGGGTGTACTGGTTGTGCTTCAAGAATGTTTTTGTATGTTTCTTTCATGTGTGCAGCATAGCCAACAGGTATTGCAAATTGAGAATTGCAAATTGGAAGTAAAGAAGATTTTTATAAATTGGTATGTGATTAAACTACAGGTTGTTTTTGTGATTAGCAGCAAAAAACTATAATATGCACCAAAACGTGTTCAAGAAGAAAAATCTTTGTTAAGTGTTCTGAGTAAGTGCTGTTTTTTAAGTTGTTTAAAAAAAAAGTGCATGACAATTATAATTATGATATTTTCTGTTTGTCAAGGGATCCAGAGTACTCTAAAGCTAACAACAACCTATTGTGTGTAAAAACATTCTGAAAGATGCATTTTACCAATTAAGACAAAGGACCAGTAGTAAATAGTCTTGTTTAGAGATAACTGAATATACTGTGTGTGTGAACTTTCCTTATAGCAGACCTGTGAAAACTGGGAATGTTGACATTTGCAGTGAATAGCTTGTTAATCATGTCTGCTGCTGGCAAAGACTATTACTAGAACTGAAACAGATGACCACCCAGTTCCTACAGTTGCCCATATATACTGTTTCTACATAGACCTGAATCTAATACATCCTCCTTGGTTTTACATCCCTCTACTCAACCATGCCTTTCCTGCTACTCTAACATGCCAGCCGAGGGCCCAGTTGGATTCCTGCTATTTGTTTTAAAGTTCCAAGGCTGGAAAGGTCATTGGGTTGTACTTACTAAAGAAATGCATTTTCTTTCACTTTTTTCAATAAAGTTGTATTCACTTCACTGATCTATTGATGTGCAAAAAAAATCTCTGTTTTTGAAATTCTTCTTAAAATTATAAATTATTTAAAGTGAATACAAATTAGATTGACTAAATAAAACCGGAAGTGGTATTGCGGCCATCTTTGACTCTGGAGTCGCAGTGTTTGTCCACCTGGAAGCTGCCTGGTTATCCCCAGGAACTTGGGTTTTTTTCTATGCTCAATTTCTTGTACTTACATGTAAGCAGATATATTAAAGTTCTTGTGGTATACAGAATTACACTATCATCTTTTCATATAAATCTTGCTTGGAGCCTGGAGACCGTGGAAAGGGCTTACAGGTTACCATGAGGGGATGATATTACAGCGATATGCTTCAGGAGTGGAGGAGAGGCGATCTGCTGATTCCTTAAATTAATATCTTACAGCATTTTTCTTTTTATCTCTGGTAAGGGTACATATGCCTTACTTAGTAGAAGTGTTACATTCAAAACTAAAAGTGAATGTGGAATCCAATGACATAAATCAATATATTGACAATAGAAACCATATAAAGGCTACGCTACATTCAAACTAATTAAAGTGAATGTGGAATTAAATAGCTCAAATAAAATGATAACAGTAATGATAAATATAGTAAAATATAGTAAAAAAGCCCTGATGAAGTCACGTGATATTGTGACGTAACGCGTCGGCGTAGCGCGGTGACGTATTTCCGGCGTGGTGGCCATCTTGGTACACCTGTGGATTCAGCTGTACACCCAACTTACATACACATATCCTCATTTGAGAGCATGAGGGTTTAATGTGGACTGGCTGCTACGTGAGTGCTTTTTTATTATACATTTGATGTTCCTATGGTATAATAAACTTACTACACTATGGGAGGATCCCTTTGTTTTATTCTGGGAAAGTAATATTTCATCTACACTTGGAGAAGAGCTGAGTGGGAATATTGTATCCTGAGAAGTGGCTTTGGAGTGCTTTGGTGCCTGGAGGATCTGTGAGAGGGATCCATACTGCTCTTTGACCCGCAAGGGTCGAAGAGATGAGGTGAGAGGCTAATCCAGAAGGTGGTTGGATTCACAAGTTATCTACACCCAGATACCTGCACGTTTTGTTTCACTTGTGGTCACTTTACAGCCTATTGGAAACACAGTTTACCAAAACCAAAAATTTTTTTCACCCTTAATATTCCATTATTGGACTTTTTTCACCTTAATATTCCATTATTGGACTTTGAGGTTGCGTGTATTATTTAGATGTAATTTCACTTCACATTTTTGCACGTGTGATGTAATATATTTTTATGCACATGCGTATTGATTTAAGTTTGTGTTTTGCCATCATTTTTGTGTTATCACTTAGCACATTTTTTACTATATTTTACTATATTTATCATTACTGTTATCATTTTATTTGAGCTATTTAATTCCACATTCACTTTAATTAGTTTGAATGTAGCGTAGCCTTTATATGGTTTCTATTGTCAATATATTGATTTATGTCATTGGATTCCACATTCACTTTTAGTTTTGAATGTAGCGCAGCATTTATATGATTTATATTCACTTGATCACTGGTATATGATTTAATGCTAGCAGCTGTTTGGGGTTCATATATTTTATTTGTTAATTGTTTAAAACACAATATTTGGAGCGCAGGAGGGTCACACCACTATTAGTAGAAGTGTTACACCACTGGAGTTGTTTGCACTGAGTGAAGCACATCACTGATTTGGCACAAGTGTTGTTTGCTTTTTTCACATTTTTTTTTGCACTATTTTCTGCGTTTTGCACGTATGGAATGATTTTCTAGATGAGTAATTAAGTTAATACACTATTTTGAGTTTCTTTTTATTTGAGGTTTTTCATGGAAGGGGTTCAACACCTTAAAGAATTGATATATATAAGTGGGATATATTCATCTGTCTTCATCGTTTTGGATTGTTGAGACACAGGACACTACTTAGTCAGAATTTTGAGTGACTATATGGTTTGGGACTATTTATGTATGGACACTTATTATTTTGAGGGTTTTTTATTCATGATTTGACGTTGGGGGTGAATGTATTAGTGGGTGGGCTATGTGATTCTTTTTGGAATTGTTTTATAAATAGAAGATATGCTCCTTTAGTACTGTGTATTAGCCCAGTAGCTTTGGAAATCACATTTCTTCGACCTCAGAATTATTATCATAGTTTGCAGAAAAAATGGCAATCTGACACTTGGGGTCCCAGCTTAAAACTAATCCTCCCTGCTCTTGGGGCTATTAAAGTAGCATGTAATAAGAGTTCCCAGTATAACCTATTGGAACTTATCTTTTCACTGCAGCTTGTGACCAACATGTTTTTATAATTTACTTAAAGCAAAACTTTACATATAAACTTTTTAAAAACTGCTCTAGGGCAGGGGTATTCAAAGTAAGGCCTGCAGGCCTTAAGCTACACTCTACAAGATTTTACTCAGCCTGCAGCTGGTGGGCAGAATATCTACTTCATCCCCCAAGCTGATGTTCACAGCCTCAGCTCTTGTCCTGTCCCGCAGCAGAAAAAGTTTTCCCCTAGTGCAGTCTCCAGTGCTATGCTGTGTCATTATTTGCTAGGAACATCAGTGTCCTAGCAACCAATGGCATGCTTACCCAAGAATTCACATAAGAGAACTTCTTCTCTCTCTACATGCTCCACTAACTGGCTCCCACCCTGTTGCTACACAGCAAATCTAACTAACAGGTAAGAGGGACCCGGATAGGAACAGGGATCAAAACACTCTGATCGGGACACTGATGCACGGGGGTTTTGATGTGGACATTGATGTAAGGAGGGACTCTGATAGGGACACTGATGTAAGGGGGGATACTGATATAAGTTAAGATTCTGATGGGGACCCAGATCTAAGGAGGATGAGTGGACTGATGTGAGAGGGGCTCTGATGGAAACACTGATGTGAGTAAGGACTTGCTTTGATTTAAAAGAGAAGTTCCGAAATATAAAAGAAAAAAAGTCATACTCAACTAGGTGGATGCAGCATTGGTCCAATGCTCCATCTGTCTCCTGTCAACTCTAAGATCAAGAACTGAGCAATCAAAGATTGCTGATCACTCAGTTCTCAGTACACACGTGTACTTCGTTTTTGTTACGAATGAAATTCAGACAAAATTTTTGTTATTCGGAAATTTGGATGTATCCGAATATCTGAATCACAATAGTAACAAATTTCAATGAAATAAAAAGGAATGAATTCGAACAAAAACAGCAAATTAATTTGTTTAATTCATTTGTGACTTTTATAAGTTCAATATGTGTAACACTCTGTATTGTTATGATTGACCAAAGCCAAGCAAAACACCAAAGTCGCAAACAAGTCACATCAAAATCACAAGCAAGTCGCAAGCAAGTAGCATTGAAGTAGCAATCAAGTCGCCAAAATAACATAATTACACAATGAATGAATCTGAATCTTCTGAAATAACTTCTAAAATTACAAATTGATTTGGAACAATGAATATACAAAACAATCCGAATATAAAAAACTAATTTTGAAAAAAAAAATAATTCTAACATAATGAATGTGACAAAACAAAATGATTGATTGAACAAATTAATCCGAAATGAAACAATTTTTTTTTTGTT
Organism: Staurois parvus; assembly: GCF_062004578.1. Classification (NCBI taxonomy): domain Eukaryota; kingdom Metazoa; phylum Chordata; class Amphibia; order Anura; family Ranidae; genus Staurois; species Staurois parvus. The sequence continues at coordinate 8,386,387 of NW_028318430.1, read as the reverse complement.
ATGCACATCTCTAGTTCTCAGTCATCTGTAAGCAGACAGTTGGTGGCTATCAGGCGCCAGCTCTCTTCTCTTGCCCAGTCCCCCAGCAGAAAAAGTTTTCCCCTAGTGCAGTCTCCAGTGCTATTCTTTTTCATTAGTTGCTAGGAACGCCAGAGTCCAAGCAACTAATGACATGCTTGCCCACCTGCTCAGCTTCCTGGCTCCCACCCTGCTGTTACACAACACTGATGCACAGAGGGTTCTGATGTGGACACTGATGTAAGAAGGAACTCTGATAGGGAAACTGATGTAAGGGGGGGGGGGGAGAAGGTACTGATATAAGGTAAGATTCTGATTGGGACCCTGATGTAAGAAGGATTCTGATGAGCGGACTGATGTGAGAGGGGCTCTGATGGAAACACTGATGGAAGGAGGGACTTGCTTTGTTTTAAAAGAGAAGTTCAGGAATATAAAAAAACAAGCAGTCATACTCAACTAGGTAGTTGCAACATCGGTCCATTATTCCATTTGTCCCCTATTGCCTCTAAGATCAAGAACTGAGCAATCAAATATTCCTGATCACTCAGTTCTCAGTAGATACTTAGGATTCGTTTTGTTACAAATTGAAATTCAGACAAAATTTTTGTTATTCGGATATTTGGATGTATCCGAATCTCTGAATCATAATAGTAACGAATATCAACTGAATAAAAAGAAATGAATTATAACAAAAACACAGCACGAATATGACGAAACAAAGTGTATGAATACAAAATTAATTGCTTGAGCCCCAGCCACTGCATGAAAACGTTTGCAGGGCGACACGGCTGTGCAAAACCACGTTTTAAAACGTAGTTTTGCAAAACAGGTAGGGGGCGTGCGTGAGGCACGCGCCCACCCTACCAGTCCTGCCGGTGTCAGCAGCAGGTCTCAGCCGCTGGGTCACGGCTGGTCATCACCGGCCGTTTCCCCGCGATTAGCAGCAATCGCTGACAGAGAGCAGGGCTGCATTGTTTACACACAGTCCTGCTCTCTGTCAGTTGCCTGTCAGCTCCTGACAAGCTGAAGAGGGAGAGAAGAGTTTATCTCTCCAGATCAGCCTGTCCCCATCCAGCACACCCCCCCGCCCCCTAGTAAAACACTCCCCTCACACAGTTAACCCTTTCAGTGAAGAAAAAATGTTAACTCCTTCCTCCCCAGTGCCATTAGTACAGTGTCAGTGGGTTTTTTTTTCACTGATCACTGTATTGGTGTCACTGGGGATGTCAGTGACCCCAAGTCAGTTCCCCCCCAGCGTCAAAATGTCCGCCGCAGTCCCGCAGTCCTGCTGCCATAAGTCGCTGATCGCCGCCATAAGTCGCTGATCGCTGCCATATGTCGCTGATCGCTGCCATTATTAGTATAAAAAAAAATAAAAATCCCAGTATCTTTCCCGCCATTTGTAAACGCTATAACTTTCATGTAAACCAATTAATTTACATGTATTGGGATTTTGTTTTTAGCAAAGACATGTCGCAGAATGCATTTTGGATGAAATTTGTGACAAAATTTGATTTTTTAATTTTTTTTACTGGACATATTTTATAGCAAAAAGTCCAAAATATTGTTTTTTTTTCTCAGAATTGTCAGCCTCTTTTTTTAAAGCGCAAAGAATTAAAAACGCACAGGCGATCAAATACCACCAAAAGAAAGCTCAATTTGTGGGAAAAAAGGATGTAAATTTAATTTGGGTGCAGTGTTGCATGACCGTGCAATTGTCAGTTAAAGTAACGCAGCGCCGTAACACAAACCTCTACTGTAACCGCTTCCTGACCACCCTACAGCAGAAATACTGCTACAGGGCGGCACGGGTACGCAAAATCACATATATATATATATACACATGAGTCACGCTCCCGTGGTTTTCACACCCCTCCCAGATAGCTTCAGATTGCCCATCAGTACACCAGTCATCACATTTAACCCCTTGATTGCCAGGAACACGCTCATGTACAATAAACCTCCATTGCTAGTATAGTGTCTGAACGGGTTAATATCTTTGATCAGATCAGCACTATACCAACGTTCACATTAGTATAGTGTCCCCAAAAACGCAGCGTTAGCGGGATCAGCCCCAGCACCTGCCAACACCTGCGTTTAGCCCCTACGCTTACCCCCCTTCTCCCCCAGCAAGTGCAGTGTCAGTAGGTTACTGTCACTTGATACATTGCACACAAAAGCGCAGTGTTCGCAGAATCAGGCCTGATCTCTGCTAGCACTTGCCAGTAAATTTTGATGACTCTCATATGCAGCAGAGTGCCAGTACTAGTGCCGCTCTACCTTTTGGTGAACTGGCGAGTACCAGCGGTCTAGTACATCCTGGTCTTTCACATACCTCCTTGATTTTTGGAGCTGTTTTTCACGGAATATCTGTATGCGTTGATTGTGGATCAAAGCAGTTTATATGCACAACAATGTATTGCCGCCAACCCAAATTCAAACCTTGCCAGACCATTCGCATGGAAACTCATTACGGTTTTCAAATTTACATTTTTTTTGGGCCTAACCCTCAACATGGGCATTACTAAAAGAAATGAATTGCGGTTGTATTGGTCCGCAGACCCGATTCATCATATGCCGTGTTCTCTGCTGCCATGGCCAGGCATAGATATGAGAGTATAATGTGTTTTATGCATTTCAGCGACAATACACTCTGTCATCCTCGGGGTAACCCTGAATTTGACCGGCTCCACAAAATTCAGCCGCTCGTAAATCACCTTAACCTAAAATTTGCAGATGTCTATACTCCCCAGCAAAACATCTGCGTTGATGAGTCCCTCATTAATTTTTCTGGCCGACTTGCATTCAAACAATTTCTCCCCTGCAACCGTGCCAGATATGGGGTCAAGATGTAGAAGACCTGTGAGAGGACAACAAGCTATACATATAAGTCTTGGTTTTGAGGGAAAAGATAGTCACGTGGAGCCCCCCCGGATGCCCAGACTACATGGGTAGCAGTGGCAAGATAGTTTGGGACTTGGTGCCATCATTTCTCCATATGGGGTACCACTTATACATGGACAATTTTTATTCAAGCGTGCCACTATTTAGACATTTATTCAATCTTGGAACTGGCACTTGTGGCAAAGTGTGACCTAATGTGTGCCCACCATTAGAAGTGGGTGGATGCAGGGCGGTATATTCTAATGGTAGGCATACCACACACTTTTTCTGGCAGAGATTTCTTCTCATTTTTTCATTCAGTCCACAGGTTGCATAAAAAAAACAAAAACATAGTATATATACCCAGCAAGGACCAGCGATGTACTGGTACATCACTGGATTTGAATGGTTATACCAGGATGATGCCTACAGCTGCAGGCATCATCCTGGTATCATTTTTTTCAGCCGGCGATCGGCTTTCATGTAAAAGCAATCCTAGTGGCTAATTAGCTGCAAGATTGCTTTTTTAAGCAGTGGGAGATGATGTCCCCCCTCCCCCGCTGCCTTCCACGGCCTTCTCGGGCAGTCCCATGTCATCAGGGGAACCTGAGAATGCAGCCGGTGTTTCTGCCAGCTGACCATAGAGCTGATTGGAGACCAGAAAGGTGCCAATCATCTCTATAGTCTAAGAATTCGGAAGCTACAAGCATTTCATCACTTCAGTTTTGCAGAATATAAACAGCGCCATTTGTAAATTGGGAAAGCATATGATCACACCGATTTTGGTTTGATTAGATAATGTAAGGGCAGAGGAGATATCTAGAGTCTGATAGACCCCAGATTTCTCAAAAAAGAATATGACAATGCCCATTGAAGTTTTAGGGGTTATTTGCATTCCCTGTTATTGCATTAAAAGTGATAAAAAAAAAATGAAAGATACAATGTAAAAATAATAAAAAAAAAATCAAAATAACTAAAAAAAAAAAAAAAAATTGCCCCTCCGATGCGCGCAGACCTGTGTGCACAAGCCTTGACCCTGTGGCGTTATGTAAGGAGCGGTTGCACCATGCATGTGAGGTTTTGCCTTGAACGTCAGATCAAGGGCAGTAATTCTAACACTAGACCTCCTCTGTAAATCTAAAATGGTAGCTTTTAAAGGCTTTTAAAGCGCTGCCTATGGATATTAAAAATGTTTGCAGTTTGTCGCCATTGCACGGGGCATGCGCAGTTTTAAAGCATGTCATGTTTGGTATCTATTTACTCGGCATACCATTATCTTTTATATTTTACCAAACAATTGGCCAATATATTGTGTTTTTGTGCATTAAAAGTAAAAAAAGTGTATTTTAAAAAAAAAATTGCATTTGAAAAATCACTGCGTGAGTACTATGTGCCATAAAAAATTGTAGTACCCACCATTTTATTCACTAGGGTGTCTGCTTTAAAAAAATATATAATGTTTGGGGGTTTAAATTAATTTCCTAGCAAAAAATACTGATTTTTTTCATGTGAACAAAAAGGCTTGGTCTTCAGGTGGTTAGAAGAGTGAATGATGTGTGGCATAAACTTCTAACGCTGGGCATAAAATGCTCCCACCCCCCAAAACGACCACTTTTTGGAAAGTAGTCACCCCAAACTATTTGCTGAGAGGAATGTTGAATCAATAGAAGAATTTATTTTTTTACCAGAAGTTTTTGGAAAATGACAAAAATAAATATATATATATTTTTTTTTTACACAAAATTGTCACTTAAATGATTTACTGCTCACACATGCCATGGGTATATGTGGAATTACTCCCCAAAATACATTTTGCTACTTCTCCCGAGTATGGGGGTACCACATGTGAGAGACTTTTTGGCAGTCTAGCCAAGTACAGGACCTCAAAATCCAATGAGCACCTTCAGGCTTTTAAAGGGCTTTATTTCCTCATTACACTTCCAGACTACCTATCACAGTTTCAGAGGCCCTGAAATGCCAGGATAGCACCTAACCCCCCCAAATTACCCCTTTTTGGAAAGTAGACGCCCCAAGGAATTTGATAAAAAGCACGGTAAGTATTTTGCAGATCTCATTTGTTGCCACAAGTTTTTGGAAAATGAAGAAAAAAAACAAAAACATATTTTTTCTATTTTTTTTTATATTTCAAAACCTTGTGAGAAAAATGAGATCTGCAAAATACTCAACATGCCTCTTTTTAAATTCCTTGGGGTTTCTACTTTCCAGAAAGGGGTCATTTGGAGGGGGTAGGGGCTATCCTGGCATGTCAGGGCCTGTGATAGGTAGTGAGGAAGTGTAATGAGGAAGTTACGCACCTTCAGGCTTTCAAAGTGGTCATTGGATTTCAGGCTCCTGTATGTGGCTAGGCTCCCAAAAAGTCTCACACATGTGGTATCCCCATACTCAGTAGAAGTAGCAGAATGTATTTTGGGGTGTAATTCCACATATACCCATGGCTTGTGCGAGAAATAAATCATTTAAATGACAACTTTGTGTAAAAAACAAAAACTTTTTGTCATTTTTCAGAAACTTGTGGAAAAAAAATAAATCTTCCATGGACTCAATATGCCACTCAGCAGATAGCTTAGGGTGTTTAATTTCTGAAAAGGGGTCATTTGAGGGTGTTTGTACTATCCTGGTATTTTAGCACCTCAAGAAATGTGATGGGCAGTCAGAAAATAAAAGCTATGTAAATTCCATTATCTATACCATAGTTTGTAGACGCTATAACTATCACAAAAAGCAATCAATATACACTTATTGGGATTTTTTTAACCAAAAACATGTAGCAGAATACATTTTGGCTTAAATTTATGACGAAAGTTTAGTTTTTTAGATATTTTTTATGAACAAAATGAGAAAATATTGTTTTTTTCAAATGAGAAAATATTGTTTTTTTTTCTTTCTTCAAAAATTTTTCTGATTATAGAGCCAAAAACAAAAAGTGCACAGGTGATCAAATACCACCAAAAGAATGCTCTATTTGTGTTAAAAAAAAGGACATAAATGTCATTTATGTACCATATTGCATTTGCAATTGTCCGTTTAGCTAGCGCAGCGCTGTATAGCAAAAAAATGGCGTAAATTGCAGTATCTATACCATTGTTTGTAGACGCTATAACTTTCACACAAAGCAATCAATATACACTTATTGGGATTTTTTTTTACCAAAAACATGTAGCAGAATACATTTTGCCCTAAATTTATAACTAACTTTGAGATTATCATATATTTTTTATAGCTGAAAGTAAAAAATATCGTTTTTCTTCAAAATATTTTTTTTTTGTTTATAGCGTGCAAAATAAAAAGCGCACAGGTGATCAAATACCACCGAAGGAAAGCTCTATTTGTGTGAAAAAAAGGACGTAAATTTCGTTTAGGTGCAGCATTGCATGACAGCGCAATTATCAGTTGAATTAGTGCAGCGCCGAGTAGCAAAAAGAGGCCTGATCATTAAGGGGGGTAAATCCTCAGGAGCTCAAGTAGTTAAACACATTTTTTGTCATGCACATCTCTAGTTCTCAGTCATCAGTGCATGTTCTCCCTGTGCCTGCGTGGGTTTCCTCCAGGTTCTCTGGTTTCCTTGCACACTCCAAAGACATGCTAGTAGGTTAGGGACCTTAGATTGTACACCCCTTGAGGGCTAGGGCCTGATGTGAATGTCCAATATATATGTAAAGCGTTGTGTAAATTGACAGCGCTATATAAGTATCTGTAATAAATAAAAAAATATTTAAGAACCAGACATGCATGGAGCAGCACAGTGCAGGTTACAGCATCTCCATAAGAGAAGCAGTGCATGCTGGAATTTATTTTCATTGTCTACTTAATAAAAGAAAACTTAAGCATTCAAGGCACTTAAAAAAAGAAAATAAAAAAGAATTATTGGAAATGAAACATATAAAATGCATAACCATGTTATCATGATCATTTTAAATTGTGCAGTGCAAAGGTTTGATGAAAGCTTTGATGTTTGTTCTGCTAATCTTTAGGTTAGTAGATTAGAAAAAAACCCCAGGGTTCTGATAGTTGGAGAAACAAGCCATAGCATAACCTTGTCTACCCCTTTTTACCTGTTTTATCTAATATGTTATTGCATCCCTACAATATTACATATTGCAAACACCTAGGTTCTTGATTGCCTTGTACCACCATCTGTTTCTACAGATATGACTGCACATCATACCCACAGAGCAAGCTATAGGTTTTAACATATCTACAATTGAAACAATTCCCAAAGCATTCCATCAATCTGTAGATGCTTCACATTGATTGAAATGCATAGAATGATACTACCGTATGGATTTAAAATATTTATAATGGCTACTGATTTAATATTAATTAGTATGGAATGAAAACACTTGCATACAAGTAAACAGAAACAGTTGGTTTTCTTGTTTGTTGTGATAAACTATTTAGCTAATTGAAAACTACATTTGTTTTCAAATATGTTTATTTAAATGCGTATCTGTTTCTGATTTGCTTAAAAACATGTGCGCCATGCAATTCTCTATTTATGCAACAAACAGCCTGGTGCAAGCTGTGAAGTTATTCATCTTGTCAAAAATGAAAACAGCAGCGTTCCAAAGGGATGGATACAAAGAAATATACATTGTAAATAAATAAAGCATACACATTTGTATTTTCTTTTTCATAATAACAATGGATGTTGCATTACTGTATAAAATAATAAAATCATTCAATAGTCAAAAAGGATACAAAGAAAAACAAATATCTTAATCAAGTTCCCTTTTTAAAGAAAAATATAAATATCAAGAAAGGAGGGAGGACCAACAGGCACCACATTCCATAAAAAGAAAATAAATATTCAGTAAAAGTGGGACTTTTAAGGTGATAAAAAAGAAACATAAGTATCATGATAAATATAAAACATTGTACTTAATCATACAATAGAATGCCTAAGGCAAATTAAAAAAGGTAAAAAAAAAAAAAAATCACTACAGTAGTACAGCTTCCCTATTATAGATTCAGGATGTCTTCACATGTTTGAAGAGATGTTATTGTAAGTAGTGGTGTCAAAATGTTTTGCCCATTGCTCCTTCAGGAACCACACTACTCAAGGACACTGCACAGAAAAAAACATATAAATAGAATACAAAATTATCAAATATATGTATCTATTACCCCATATTTAAGTGAATATCACATCCAGCAAAGTCAGGAACACTCCAAGACCACTCCAGGCCTTCATAGGTGGAAACCCCCACAACAACAACCATCCCAATCTCACCAATAGGAGGACACAAGATGTGGACTTTTTATAAACAATAAAACCATTAAATGTAAGTAGCAGACTGACAGCATATGAAATACCTTGAAAATTAACTATTCCACTACCTTGTGTATATTGTTTATGTGCATCTCTGAAGACAATGAAAAGCACAAATCTAAATTCTAACCATTGTCTGTTTAGCCTATTGTGCTTTCTTAAAGGGAATTTAGGTAGAATAGAAAATATTAGTTGTCATATTTTTAATGCAGTCTGTTTCCAAGGTATTTTCTCCTACTCCCTGTGCTGGTGACACCCAGGGAAGCATTATCCACAAATTCCTATGAGAAATCCATTAGGAATTCAGGGACACCAGTCCCCAGTGCTTTCCGTGTAATAATATGTATGAAGAATGTACTGCAGATAAAAAAAATAAAAAAAGAAAGCTCAGCTCACAGCATTGCCCTGATGTAAGCAAGATTTACTAAAGGCAAATAGGCTATTCATTTTACAAGCAAGTTTCACTTTGCAAGGGAATTTTCCCCAGAGCTTAGCGAATGTGGTGAAGTTTCACTTTGCAAAGAATACCCAATCACAGTCTTGGAAAAAAACAGCCTTTTTGCTTGTATGTGATTGAATGATGAGAGTGAGCAGAGCATCATGGGGGAGATCTCTGATGGGGGGCACAGTCTCTGATGGGGGTGCTGCTTATGATGGAGTGCGGCTTTGAATGAGTGCAGAGCAGTTAAACACAGCACTTTAATTATGCCTTCTCTACTTTCACAGGTAACTGCATTTATCTGCTACCTCCACTCTTAACCAGACAAACGCATTGACTCCTGCTGTTCTTCTCTGGGTAACTGCATTTATCTGCTACCTCCACTCTTAACCAGACAAACGCATTGACTCCTGCTGTTCTTCTCTGGGTAACTGCATTTATCTGCTACCTCCACTCTTAACCAGACAAACGCATTGACTCCTGCTGTTCTTCTCTGGGTAACTGCATTTATCTGCTACCTCCACTCTTAACCAGACAAACGCATTGACTCCTGCTGTTCTTCTCTGGGTAACTGCATTTATCTGCTACCTCCACTCTTAACCAGACAAACGCATTGACTCCTGCTGTTCTTCTCTGGGTAACTGCATTTATCTGCTACCTCCACTCTTCACCAGACAAACGCATTGACTCCTGCTGTTCTTCTCTGGGTAACTGCATTTATCTGCTACCTCCACTCTTAACCAGACAAACGCATTGACTCCTGCTGTTCTTCTCTGGGTAACTGCATTTATCTGCTACCTCCACTCTTCACCAGACAAACGCATTGACTCCTGCTGTTCTTCTCTGGGTAACTGCATTTATCTGCTACCTCCACTCTTAACCAGACAAACGCATTGACTCCTGCTGTTCTTCTCTGGGTAACTGCATTTATCTGCTACCTCCACTCTTCACCAGACAAACGCATTGACTCCTGCTGTTCTTCTCTGGGTAACTGCATTTATCTGCTACCTCCACTCTTAACCAGACAAACGCATTGACTCCTGCTGTTCTTCTCTGGGTAACTGCTTTTATCTGCTACCTCCACTCTTAACCAGACAAACGCATTGACTCCTGCTGTTCTTCTCTGGGTAACTGCATTTATCTGCTACCTCCACTCTTAACCAGACAAACGCATTGACTCCTGCTGTTCTTCTCTGGGTAACTGCATTTATCTGCTACCTCCACTCTTCACCAGACAAACGCATTGACTCCTGCTGTTCTTCTCTGGGTAACTGCATTTATCTGCTACCTCCACTCTTAACCAGACAAACGCATTGACTCCTGTTAAATTCTCAACAAATGTTGTAATTATATCTGTGTATCTGTTGACTTGTCGTCACCTCTAGGCGCACTCAGGTTTATGACTGTGGCCTGGTTCCTAAGAAACATCCCCCTTATTCATGTGAGCCTTATCAGCTTCTAATTGGGGCGGAGTTGAATGCTCATTTGAGCATCTCCCTATAAATTTTAGTTCAGCTCATGGGGGAGATCTCTGATGGGGGGCACAGTCTCTGATGGGGGTGCTGCTTATGATGGAGTGCGGCTTTGAATGAGTGCAGAGCAGTTAAACACAGCAGTTGAACTAAAGCAGGAGAACTTAAGCAGCAGGAACACAACAACAGCAAGAAACTCTACTGCATGCTGGACAGACTGCAAGGAAACACCCTGGGAAATATCTTTTACATACCTGAGTCCCACTCCGTGTACCTTTTATATAATACACCCCTCTTCTCCTCTTCATATTACTATCCTCTGTTCCCAAATCTCATTTCTTTACCCCTCTGCTCCACCCCAAAAATTGTACATCTACCCCTCATTGCTATCATCTCCCTACTATTGCTTTCATCACCTCCCCAAAATGCCTCTTCCACTCCTCCTTCTCATTTTCCTCTCCTCTGTTCCCAAAATCCATTCACTATATCCCTCTGCTCCTCCCAAACATTTGTATATTGTGCCCTCACTGCTTCCCTCACCCCTCTATGGCACCTACCACCTCCTCCTATTACTCCGCTCTCCCACTGACCCAAACACCTCCACTAGTAGTTTCTCACGCTCCTGCACATCCCGCTCCCATGCCACCTTTCTCACCCTTCTCCTCCTCATAACCGCGGGGGACATCTCCCCGAATCCTGGCCCTCTACCACCTCCCTCACCCGCACAAAACCCTCCCGCCTCCACGTCCTGCCGCAACCCCCGCAACTTAGTATCTGTCCCCCTGCTCCCTAAAATCTCCCCGTTTTCATGTGCACTCCTGAACGCCCGATCGGTGTGCAACAAGCTTACCGCCATCCACGACCTCTTTGTTTCCCGCTCCCTCAACCTCCTGGCGATTACAGAAACCTGGATCCAGCCCACTGACTCTACCTCCCCTGCTGCACTCTCCTTCGGCGGTCTCACCTGGACCCACTCACCCAGGCCCAACGGTCGTAAAGGTGGTGGGGTTGGCCTGCTCCTGTCACCGCTGAGCACCTTCCGAGTCCTCCCAAACCCCCCCTCCCTATCCTTCTCCTCCTTCGAGGCCCACTGTGTCCGACTATTCTCCCCAACCCCCCTAAAGATTGCTGTGATATACCGGCCTCCTGGATCCATACCCCGCTTCCTGGAAGACTTCTCCTCCTGGCTACCCTTCTTCCTCTCCTCTGAGCTACCCACTATCATCCTTGGGGATTTCAACATCCCTGTCAACCTCGACAACCCGGACACAGCCCGTCTCCTCCACTTAACCTCCTCCTTTGCACTTGCACAGTGCATACAATCCACCACCCACTCCGACGGTAATATCCTTGATCTTGTCTTCTCCAACCGCTGCGCTCCCCACAACCTCACTAACACCCCCTTCCCTCTCTCTGACCACAACCTGATTACCTTCTCTATCTCCTCATCCTCCAATGCCTACCCCTCCAAATGTCACACTACTACCAGCCGTAACCTCCGCAACCTTAACCCTGCCTCCCTCCACTCCGCAGTTGATCAACTCCATGACCACATCCTCCCCCTGTCCTGCCCCGACTTGGCTATGACCGCCTACAACAATGCGCTGTCAACAGCCCTTGACTCACTAGCGCCTTTAACCACACGCAACATCAGACCCCGACCGCTCCAGCCCTGGCAGACTGATCACACCAAAACCCTCAAACGACACAGTCGTGCCCTGGAGCGACTATGGCGCAAAACCAAATCCCAACAAGCCTTCACCCGATACAAATCTGCCTTCCACACCTACACCTCCTCCCTCCATACTGCCAAACAAGCCTACTTCCTGACCCTCATCAAGGCCCTCTCCTCCAATCCTCGCCGACTCTTCTCCACCTTCAACTCTCTACTCTCGCCACCCCCACCTCCACCCAGCACCTCACTCACTGCCCTTGAGATTGCCAATCACTTCAAAAACAAGATTGACACAATTCGCAAGGACATTGCCGCAACTCACACGCCTTCTCAACCCGTCCCCTCTCACACAGCTACCCCTCATCCCCCCTCCCCCTCGACATAACCCACAGGGACTTCGTCGCTGCTCAAACTCCCTGCAACCCCCTTCCCCCTCACTCAGCTACCCCCTCTACACCCCTCTCCCATGGCCCCACCACTGCTCTGACCTCCTCTCCCACCCCACCCTACATTCCTCATACTGAAGCTCCCCCAACACTCCGCACCTTTGACCTTACTACCATCGAAGAAGTCTCCAAGATCCTCTCTGATGCCCGCCTCACCACCTGCCCCCTTGACCCTATCCCCTCACAACTCCTACAACCTCCCTCCCCCTCCATCCTACGCTCCCTCACTTACATCTTCAATCTCTCCCTCTCCTCCGGCACTTTCCCTTCCCCTCTGAAACATGCACACATCACCCCCATACTTAAAAAGCCCTCCCTGGACCCCAATGACCCAAACAACCTCAGACCCATCTCCCTGCTCCCATTTACATCTAAACTCCTCGAGCGCCTAGTCTACACCCGCCTGTGCTCTCACCTCAACGACAACAACCTCCTCGATCCCCTACAGTCCGGCTTCCGTCCCCTACACTCCACCGAAACTGCCTTACTCAAACTCTCCAACGACCTGCTAACCGCCAAAGCTAATGGCCACTATTCAGTGCTCCTACTCCTTGACCTCTCTGCGGCCTTCGACACAGTCGACCACCCCCTCCTCCTCAAAAAACTACACTCCCTCGGCCTCAGAGATTCTGCTCTCTCCTGGCTCTCATCCTACCTGTCACAACGCTCTTTCAGCGTTACCTATAATGCCACCACCTCCCTCTCACTCCCCCTCTCTGTTGGGGTCCCTCAAGGCTCTGTCCTCGGGCCCCTTCTCTTCTCCATCTACACCTCCTCCCTTGGCCAACTCATACACTCTCACGGCTTCAACTACCACCTCTATGCCGACGACACACAAATCTATCTCTCAACCCCCCACCTCACCCCCTCGGTCTCCACCCGAATCACACACCTGTTGAGCGACATATCAGACTGGATGTCGCTCCACTTCCTTAAACTGAACCTCTCCAAAACTGAGTTTCTTGTCTTCCCTCCAGCCCGGACACCACCCCCCATTGACTTCTCCATCATGTCCAACAACGCCACCATCAAACCCGCCCCGCAGGCCAGAGTACTTGGTGTCATTTTGGACTCCAACCTATCCTTCCAGCCCCAAGTCCACTCTTTAACAAACTCGTGCAGACTCCACCTCCGCAACATCGCCAAAATCCGCACGTTCCTAACTCCAGAAACCACTAAACAGCTCATCCACTCCCTCATCATATCACGACTCGACTACTGCAACTCCCTCCTCACTGGCCTGCCTCGCCGCTGGCTATCCCCGCTTCAGTCCATCCTGAATACGGCTGCCAGACTCATTCACCTTTCCAACCGCTCCGTTTCCGCCACCCCCCTCTGCCAATCCCTCCACTGGCTTCCGATTGCGCAACGGATCAAATTCAAAATCCTAACGCTGACGTACAAAGCTGTCCACCATACTGCCCCGAACTACATCTCTGACCTAATATCCAAGTACCGCCCAACACGCACACTCCGCTCCTCACAAGACCTCCTTCTCTCTAGTTCCCTGGTCTCCTCCTCCCATGCCCGCCTCCAGGACTTCTCCAGGGTGTCACCCATCCTCTGGAACTCCCTGCCCCAACCCATCAGATTATCACCTACTCTCCTCTCCTTTAGGCGCACCCTGAAAACCCATCTCTTCAGGGAAGCCTACCCCGCCCCCTGCTAACTTGCCGACCTCCTCCACTCTTCCTACCACTCCATCCCCCACAGCTATCTCCTCCTGTGCCACCATCCCCTCCCTCCTAGATTGTAAGCTTTAAAGAGCAGGGCCCTCGATCCCCTCATGTTTTGCATTGTATTGGTATTGTTCTGTCACATGTTCTGTCCCCCTTTATAATGTACAGCGCTGAGCGAACTATTGGCGCTTTATAAATACTGTATAATAATAATAATAATAATTCATTAAGCTCTGGTGCAACTTCCCTTGCAAAGGAAGCAGTCTATTTTCCCTCAGCAAATCAACCCCAAAGTAAGGGTATATCTCCCCTCAAATGATGAATGGACTGATTTATACTTGCAGAGCTCAATGCAAATGGTTCTACTTACATAGGGCCTTCGCTTGTAGATCATTAGTGATTCACACAACTGTGATGGAAAAAATGAACTGCCATTTATGGGTTGTTGAGACATTGTTGGATATTGACTGTCCCTAACCTCCCCCCAGCCTCAGACAGTGTTTGCTGTCTGCAGCATGGGTGAAAGTAATTGGCATATGTGGAGAAGGAGAAAGGTAAGGCAGGGTAGTTGCTGCTGTTAGTTGAAGAATTTGGCAATCCAATTTTTTAATGATTTCCTTTAGTTTAAAAACAACATTCTTTTTTTAAGACTCACACTTGTCAGCATAGTGCAAGTGATTTTGTCACTTTACTAACAAGGTGGACTACATTTGCCAAAAGGGAACACTGTCAGTCTGCCATGTTTTACTTCTTAAATAAAAGGTTATTACACCATAGGCTTCAAATAGATTATTATGCATGCAAGCAGCAGCATGGTTCCTTATTTGATGTGACATACTTGCTCTATCTACAGCTCTTGCCCTGTCCACTGCACCAAGCCACTCACTGGATTTCCCCCACATGTATATGGGCACCATGATAAGTGTGAATGGCTACAAAATCATCGCTGTCCTGCACTTTCAATGCTTTACCCACACTTCCTGATCTACCTACACCTACACAGATTCTCCATTATACAGGTCTGTAGGATAAATTGACTCAGACTTAAATTGCACTTCCACAGATTCTAAGCCATGGGATGCCAGCTAGGGGCCTTGCAAGGAAAGCACAGCCCATATTTACCAGGTTGAATTTCACCCTTTACATGGCCATGTGGCCATATTTGGTCAGCGAGGCCAGCACTATCCTTTCCCCTTTGTCTACATGGCTGACAATTCCTGCCCAGAAAATGAATGGGGCCAGGTGGTGTCACTGGTTGCTAAAAATGCAGATTCCTTACTAAATATTGACAGGAAAGAAGTTGTCATACAAGGTGGCGGCAGACACAATGGGGTTTAATTACCAAAGCTGGACAGTGCAAATTCAGGTGCACGTCTGCATTAAAACCAATCAGCTTCCAGGTTTTATTTTCAAAGTTTAATTGAACAAGCTGAGGTTAGAAATTGATTGGAGGTGATTGGCTACCATGCACAGGTGCACCAGATTCTGAGTGAATCAGCTTTAGTAAGTCTACACCACTGCCACTATATATAATGTTTGGCTCCAGCAGAACAAACAAAAAGTCAGGCATATGGACAGACACCTAAACACCTACAGTGTGGTCTTTTTTGGTGTTTGGACCGAATCTTGAGCTGATCTCTAATTGCTGGTATAAAACACTGCAACTATTTCTATGTAATCAATGCAAACATGCAATATATTTACCTAACTCCTGGCAGATAGGATAATTAGTGAATTCCATTAAGATATGGCATTTATTTTCCAATTTGACATTGATATTCTACTTTTGATAGTGTTTAGTGTATTAACTTACAGCGTTACTATGAAAGATGTCAAAGAACACTATTCTTTTTCAATCAAAAAATGAAAAATAGCTAAATGCTATCATATTTATTTTAATCACCAACATACAACCCTGAAGCCTGATGGATGGAAAATATGAAGTAATACATTGCCTAGAGACTTGTTCTTGATAGATATCAATGGACCTTTGTCTTTGTATTCTTAACTTATAACCACAAATCCAATTGAATCTCTTCCAGTTACAAGGTGGTCTAACTGCTTATGGTCCAGGCAAAGAATGAAACAATGAACTTGCTCTGTAGAGGAAGTATATGTCAAAGCTTTGTGCATTATGCTACTGACCAGAAACACAAGACATACTTTATTATTTAATAATATAAATAATATATAAACATCATATCCATCAGTGCACAAGAACACTGAAAGTAGTTATTAGGTTAAATATACACAGCACCAGCAATATATTTATTTTAAATAGTGTGTAGCAATTTGCCATCTCTGTCAAATTTTATATTTTATTTCTTAAAACTATGAATTTCTAATTATTTTCCAGATTTCCTTACAGTATAAAAAAGACTTTAAGAATTTAAAGCTGATGTCTATAGCACCAATAGCAATTTTATATTTCTCTTTCCTGGTGAAAACACATGAAAGAATGGAAGGTAAGATATAGTTTGTGACCAATACTATAGGATTATATTTTCATGCCCCAGACCCATTGAGGATGATTTACTAAAGGAGCAGTTTTGATATATTAGGCACAAAGCAGGAAAATTAATAGTTGAATGAAAAAGGAGAATAAGGTGTTAATTAGGGGTGATTAGCCACTTAAAGACCAATGGCCTGCAATGTACTGAGGACGGGCATCAGCTACATGACCACCAATGTACCTGTATGTCTCTGTGCTTTTCCAGGTTTAGAGCATGTTCCCCCACTGACCCCCACTGTCTTTCGCTGCAGGACATGTTTGTCAGAAGGTCCCAGCCAATGATTTTTGGCTGGAACTCTGTTGGTCTCCTGCAACAAATGGAGCTGTGCCTGTATTAGTACATACATGCACAGTTTCTAGTTGGATCTTCTCTCCCTGAAACCTTTTTGATCCAGGGAGAGAAGAAAGACACACCACATGTGAGTAAAAGCAGAACATTTGCACCCACACCATAGTTAGATACATATTAACCCCTTGATTGCCATTTTTAACCCAGATGTTAACCCCTTCTTGCCCAGTGTCATTAATGGGGTGTCAGTGCTTTTTATTAGCACTGATCACTGTATTAGTGTCACTGGAGATGTCAGTGGCTGTTAGTTCCCACTCAGTGTCAGTTAATGTCAGAATGCCCGCCGCAGTCCCGCTATAAGTTGCTGATCGCTGGCATTAAAAAAGAAGAAAAAATTCCACTATATATACCGCCATTTGTAGACGCTATAACGTTCATGTAAACCAAATAATATACACTTATTGGGATTTTATTTTTACCAAAGACATGTAGCAGAATACTTTTTGGCCTAAATTTATGAAGAAATGAAACTTTTTACATTTTTTTATTGGATATGTTTTACAGCAAAAAGTCTAAAATACTGTTTTTTTCACAATTGTTACCCAATTTTTTTGTTTATAGCGCAAAAAATAAAAAATGCAGAGGTGATCAAATACCACCAAAAGAAATCTCTATTTTTGGGAAATAAATGACATAAATTTCATTTATGTACAGCGTTGCATGACTGCGCAATTGTCAGTTAAAGCAGTACTGTATTGCAAAAAATGGCCTAGTCATGAAGGGGGGTAAATATTCTGAAGGGCAAGTGGTTAGAGTAAACTAAAGGTTAATAAATGGTTAAACAGAGGAACATTTTATTATTTTTACTTGTCAGATTGCTTTAACTGAAATCATCTGCTGAATGAAGTTCATCCCTTTGATCTGCAGATGAATGAAATCCCCATAGACGAATACATCTTAAATAACTTCTCAGGAATACCATATATTCATAAACAATCTAGCCTACTGCCATCCTCGTATTATTCTTGTAGGCCTTCATTGTGTATACCCATAGCCAAATAAATGGGGCATATAACATGTTTAATAAAATATATATATTTAATAATACCCGGATCTATATGCAACTAGCGAAGGTTCCCTTATATCCATTTCCTTAGGCTTATTATAAACTTATTAAAACCAACATATCAAATTTACATATATAGCAATAATTAATATTTCTCCTACATATATAATAAAATATGATCCCAATCAATTATTAAATATTCTATAATATCATATTTTTAGATGTATAATTTTATTTCCTCTGATCATGTTCACTAGTGATAAATATTAATTAAATATTAATTATTAATACAAAAAAATATATATCTAATGTAAGAGCAATAATAAAGTATATTTTGAACATTATATATGGAATTACACTATATCCTTTCCATATATAATTTTACATCTGTGGAGCATGGGTACTATGAGTACTATGGAGTACTCCTGCTAAAGCCATGATGACATCTAGGAGAAGCGTCTATGAGGCTGTGATGACATCATAAAGAGTAACACTCAGGCTGGGAAGGCGGTCCCTGGAATAAATTTAATATACCCTCTGTGGTATGAAGGCGTGATTTTTTGGCCATTTGGTAAGGGTATTTATTCCTTACACTGTAGAAGTATACACTGCTATTGTCATTTGGATTATCTCAATTCACAAGAGTGATTCACCATCACCGTTGTTACACAGTGTTCACTTTTCACTTATGTGGTCACGCTTGATTAAAAGTTGCACAGTGCATATTGTTTACAGATCATTTTTGATCATTTGTTTATAAGGGTAAAGCACTATATAAGTTTTTCTTTTTTTGAGGTTCACATTGTTCGTTGGAGCCATTTGGAGGGCTCGACAACAAGGATTTGGGATTTTTCCTTATTGGAATCAGAGTTGGGAATTACTTTATTTTTGGACACGAGTGAATAATTTTGCTTTTGTTTTTCTGGGGACTATATGGTTTTTCACATTTTGTATTTATTTTTGTATTCTAGTATGGTTTGAGCATATTGGGGTAGTATTAAGACCAAGAACTGAGCAATCAAAGACCACTGATCACTCAGCAATTGGCCTTCAGTGAGCAGACAGCCGAATACTGTCTATCACCGGCCCTCTGCTCTGCCCCTCCAGCTCTCTCAGGCTGTGGACTGGGCAAGAGCGGTTGGCTCAGGCTATCAGTGGCTCACAAAGAGCGTGAGCCAGGTGCCATTCAGGAACCTGGGTGGATCCCGACTTAAAAGTCAGGATCTCCCCAGAGCCTGGACCAGCTCAGTGACATCAGCTGACAGCAGACTTTAGCCCACTGTCAGCTGAACATGGGTCAGAGGAATGCAGAACTAACTGCACTCCAGTGGTCCAAAGGAGATGTAGGGCCAAAAGAGCTTTGGCATGCTACACATGCCCTGTGTACTATGATGACTTTTTTGTGTGTGTGAAGCATGTCCAATTAATTAAAGTATAGAGCATGTAAACCCTAACAAAGAATGTATATTACTTGCTATCTTTTGGTCTGTTAAACTGTTGTTGCCTGTGTAACCCATACGTATGTGCAGCAGCAAAAAGGTTGGGCTTTAATGCCCATACGCATAACATATGTGTTGATGAGCGGCCAATGTTTCTGTGCTGAGAGCATGCTCACTGCACACTCCTAACACAGAGACTGAACTGTCAAAGACAACTCTGGGTCCATATTAATGATCAGTAGTTGTCAGAACCAGCTTCATGTGACCATACGACAGCCAATCACAATAGTCATATGACTGGTGATCAGAAATTCAGTGCTTTTCTGTGTCCTGTGCACTCTGCAGAGTCATCTTGGTGAACTACAGAATACCTCCCCTTTGTTTTGAAGATTGGTAAGGAGGAAGCTTTCTGTGGTTCTAACAAGCTTACTATCCTAGGTTGACACTGCTATTCTTTGATAGATAGTACAGTGAGTAAGCATTGCCACAGGAAGTGTGTTAGTGACAGAATCCTTTAGGTACCTCATCAAAAGGTCACCATGCATGTTACAGTCCGGTTGTACAATCTTTTTGCAATCAACTTTAGACTTATCACATCTATGTAGTATGAAATCCCACCTTATCAATTTGTATCCAAACAGGTATAATAGTGACTGGGAAGAAGCGCCTTAGTAATAAACAATTGTAAAGCTGCTATGCACAAATGAGGTACCAATAACCCCTAGAAGACAATACTAAACATAAAATAAAGTGCAGCGCTAAACATATATAGGTACTGACATATACACAATCAGTCCGATCAAATAAAAAGTCCTCCTCAATTGGATGATAAAGGGTAGGTGCTCAGGTATTCAAGTGACTTGGTTCTGGTATCCGTGCACGTAAGTGATAAACAATGCGCACTCACCAGACCCGCATCAAATATGCGCCTTTGTGTATAAATGATCCAGATGTCATCCGATACTGGGTGGTCCTCCCTCAGCTGTGTATGAGGCTGATGATCCTCTCCACTTAGGGGTCCCCCTGATATTGGACGTTTAGAGATCTGGTCTGGGTCCCTCCGGTGTATCCAGGAGTGGGTCTGCAAATTAGAATGCTCCCCCAGGGGGTAACAAAGATACTCCCATAGTGTAGTATTTTGTAATAAGATAAGGTTTTATTGAGCTTAGGCATACAACGTTGCAGACAGTTAATAGTGCACAACTAACCGTCTGGAATGATAAGATGGCCGCCAGAGCTCCGCGTTGCTCTGACGGCGTGACTTCACGGCGTGTTATGGCTCCTCCTTATGCGTGTCGTGCTCCAGCACGTCTTCAGAGGGGGGTTGCCAAACACGCCATGCCGTTCGTCACTTGTATTTAAACGAAAGTGCGCACATGCGCAATGAGGTGTAGCCTGACGGGACGTGCAGAACAAACTGCGCATGCGCGAATAGACACGCGCCATTTTCCCTTGGTCTCCCCGGGTAGATAAGCAATACAGGCAAACCGTCTGTATATACTGTAAACTGCTGAAACTACATAGGGCGAAGAATATAACGCCCTTAAGCAGAGGTTGAATAAAGATATTTAAACCATGAAAATGACTATACCCCAGCAAAAATACTGGAATGGTATAATAGAACCCCTAATGAAGGAGTTATAGAAATAATCAGTGCTACATATGAAAAAATGATTACTGCGCATGTGCTAATCCAAAACAGACATAATAAAATCAAGAATAATAATAACATCAGTAAAAGACCAAATAATATGTACCAGCCAACTCCAGGTCGGCTTAATATGTGCCAGCCAACTCCAAGTAGGCTTAATATTCCAAATGGAGGTGATGTAACATCATATGGCCCATACAAATATTATAGAATCTTTGCATCTAGATATGAGGTATCTCACAAAGACAGAAATGAAGTATCAAATTTCTAAAGATTATTAGGACCATAGATGAAACTAAAAAATTATATAAAAATATATATATATGTATATGTATAAAACCACATACACATATATAGAGTAAACGCATGAAATAATAAAAAATATAAAAATAGAATATATAAAAATAGAATAAAACTAAAAACTAAAAAAAAACTAAAAACTAAAACTAAAACTAAAAATTTTTAGTTTTATTCTATTTTTATATTTTTTATTATTCTGGCAGCAGCAATGGGAGGCCCGTAATCTGCCAGCACCCTATGACAAAATGGAACACACCAGCAGTGTGAGGACCCATGAGAGACTCTGGACCTGGCAGCAGCATGAGGAGGCGGTATAGGGGCCCATGGCAGATTACGGGCCTGGCAGCAGCAATGGGAGGCCCGTAATCTGCCAGCACCCTATGACAAAATGGAACCCACCAGCAGTGTGAGGAGACCTGAAAGTGGCACATGGCAGAGTGTGGCGATGGAGACAGCAGCAATGGGAGGCCGTACAGGGACCCATGACACACTCTGGACCTGGCAGCAGCATGAGGAGGCGGTACGGGGGCCCATGGCAGATTACGGGCCTGGCAGCAGCAATGGGAGGCCGGTAATCTGCCAGCAACCTATGACAAAATGGAACCCACCAACAGTGTAAGGAGACCTGAAAGTGGCACATGGCAGAGTCTGGCGATGAAGTCAGCAGCAATGGGAGGCCGTACAGGGACCCATGACACACTCTGGACCTGGCAGCAGCAAGAGGAGGTGGTACAGGGGCCCATGGCAGAGTGGCGAAGCGTAAGCAGCTTAAATTGAAGGCCATACAGAGGCCTATGTTAAAAATAATAACATGTTTGGGGCATGATTCATGGCGGATTTAGTCAGTTGTGTCAGGAACTGGTGGTTTGAAATCCAGACTAATCCACGCCTGATTCATTTTCACAAACGTGAATCTCTCAAAGGGCCCGAGCAAGCGGCAGGTGTCACGCATGAGCTGCCAATGGCTGACATCTAAGTTACACAGGGGAGTACCTTTATCCGCTTGTAAAATCAGGAAATCGGTGATGGCCTTTCGCTGTTCGTAAAGGCGGTTAACATATGTAGGGTTGAATTCCACCTTGTTGCAACGTCACAGCATGAGGAGTCGGTACGGGGGCCCATGGCAGATTACGGGCCTGGCAGCAGCAATGGGAGGCCCGTAATCTGCCAGCACCCTATGACAAAATGGAACACACCAGCAGTGTGAGGAGACCTGAAAGTGGCACATGGCAGAGTGTGGCGATGGAGACAGCAGCAATGGGAGGCCGTACAGGGACCCATGACACACTCTGGACCTGGCAGCAGCATGAGGAGGCGGTAGAGGGGCCCATGGCAGATTACAGGCCTGGCAGCAGCAATGGGAGGCCCGTAATCTGCCAGCACCCTATGACAAAATGGAACACACCAGCAGTGTGAGGAGACCTGAAAGTGGCACATGGCAGAGTGTGGCGATGGAGACAGCAGCAATGGGAGGCCGTACAGGGACCCATGAGAGACTCTGGACCTGGCAGCAGCATGAGGAGGCGGTACAGGGGCCCATGGCAGATTACAGGCCTGGCAGCAGCAATGGGAGGCCCGTAATCTGCCAGCACCCTATGACAAAATGGAACACACCAGCAGTGTGAGGAGACCTGAAAGTGGCACATGGCAGAGTGTGGCGATGGAGACAGCAGCAATGGGAGGCCGTACAGGGACCCATGAGAGACTCTGGACCTGGCAGCAGCATGAGGAGGTGGTACGGGGGCCCATGGCAGATTACGGGCCTGGCAGCAGCAATGGGAGGCCCGTAATCTGCCAGCACCCTATGACAAAATGGAACACACCAGCAGTGTGAGGAGACCTGAAAGTGGCACATGGCAGAGTGTGGCGATGGAGACAGCAGCAATGGGAGGCCGTACAGGGACCCATGAGAGACTCTGGACCTGGCAGCAGCATGAGGAGGCGGTACAGGGGCCCATGGCAGATTACAGGCCTGGCAGCAGCAATGGGAGGCCCGTAATCTGCCAGCACCCTATGACAAAATGGAACACACCAGCAGTGTGAGGAGACCTGAAAGTGGCACATGGCAGAGTGTGGCGATGGAGACAGCAGCAATGGGAGGCTGTACAGGGACCCATTAGACACTCTGTACCCGGCAGCAGCATGAGGAGGCGGTACAAGGGCCCATGGCAGATTACAGGCCTGGCAGCAGCAATGGGAGGCCCATAATCTGCCAGCATCCTATGACAAAATGGAACACACCAGCAGTGTGAGGAGACCTGAAAGTGGCACATGGCAGAGTGTGGCGATGGAGACAGCAGCAATGGGAGGCTGTACAGGGACCCATTAGACACTCTGGACCTGGCAGCAGCATGAGGAGGCGGTACAGGGGCCCATGGAAGATTACAGGCCTGGCAGCAGCAATGGGAGGCCCGTAATCTGCCAGCACCCTATGACAAAATGGAACACACCAGCAGTGTGAGGAGACCTGAAAGTGGCACATAGCAGAGTGTGGCGATGGAGACAGCAGCAATGGGAGGCCGTACAGGGACCCTTGAGACACTGTGGACCTGGCAGCAGCATGAGTAGGCGGTACAGGGGCCCATGGCAGATTACAGGCCTGGCAGCAGCAATGGGAGGCCCGTAATCTGCCAGCACCCTATGACAAAATGGAACACACCAGCAGTGTGAGGAGACCTGAAAGTGGCACATGGCAGAGTGTGGCGATGGAGACAGCAGCAATGGGAGGCCGTACAGGGACCCATTAGACACTCTGGACCTGGCAGCAGCATGAGGAGGCAGGCAGAACCGCCGTATCTTTATCATGGTTTTCCCAGGCCACCAAATGGCGACGCTGCATATGCTGACGCAACGCTGTAGTCCCAACATGGGCCCCCTGGCCACGCTTGACTTTCTGGCCACATAGTCGACATACGGCTACGTTTACTTCCTCGGGCGGCTTGACAAAAAATTGCCACACCGCCGAGTAGGAAACTTTGCCCCCGCTATTCCTCACTGGCTGACTGCTACTGGCTGACGACGAGGCTGCCAAGTGTGATCAGCCTCATCATCATCAATTAGGGTCTCCGCCTCACTACTAGCCCCCTCGGCTGCGTGTGGGTCAGGAGACAGACCTGTCTCTAGACCGGCTACCGAGCCACTCTCCTCGCCAGTACTTCTTCGCCTGGCTGCTGAAGAGGCGGATGTCTCCCCCCGTTCCTGACCGCCCTCTGTTAGCTCTTCCTCACTGTACAGTGGGGCTGAGCCCACAGCATGCAATACTTCGCTTGGTGAGGGAACACCAAAGGACAGGGGCAGGTAGAGGACACGTGATTTCAGTGGGCTTGCTCCCGGGCCATGCCAACTAACGGTTGTGTCTGACGTACCCACCGACCGTTGGCTGTAGGTGTCAGAGGTGACCTGGGAAGAGGAAGACGACCGAGCCAACCAATCGATGACGGCAGGGTTGTCGGTGGAGACACAACCGCTGGATGACACCGGGAGCACTGGCCTCTGGCTGCGACTAGTGCTGCCTCGACCCCTTCCTCTGCTGCCACGTCTGCTCGCTCCTAAAACATTGCCTCCTCTGAGACTCATCTGCATGTTGTCTGACATACTCTTTAATTCAACGATTCTGTGTCCCTGAGTAACAATTCTGTGTCCCTCAGTAACAATTCTGTGTCTGTCCTTGAGTAACAATTCTGTGTCCCTGAGTAACAATTCTGTGTCCCTGAGTAACAATTCTGTGTCCCTGAGTAACAATTGTGTGTCCCTCAGTAACAATTCTGTGTCCCTCAGTAACAATTCTGTGTCCCTCAGTAACAATTCTGTGTCTGTCCCTGAGTAACAATTCTGTGTCCCTCAGTAACAATTCTGTGTCCCTCAGTAACAATTCTGTGTCCCTCAGTAACAATTCTGTGTCTGTCCCTGAGTAACAATTCTGTGTCCCTGAGTAACAATTCTGTGTCCTTGAGTAACAATTCTGTGTCCCTCAGTAACAATTCTGTGTCCCTCAGTAACAATTCTGTGTCTGTCCCTGAGTAACAATTCTGTGTCCCTGAGTAACAATTCTGTGTCCCTCAGTAACAATTCTGTGTCCCTCAGTAACAATTCTGTGTCCCTCAGTAACAATTCTGTGTCTGTCCCTGAGTAACAATTCAGTGTCCCTCAGTAACAATTCTGTGTCCCTCAGTAACAATTCTGTGTCTGTCCCTGAGTAACAATTCTGTGTCCCTCAGTAACAATTCTGTATCTGTCCCTGAGTAACAATTCTGTGTCCCTGAGTAACAATTCTGTGTCCCTCAGTAACAATTCTGTATCCCTCAGTAACAATTCTGTGTCTGTCCCTGAGTAACAATTCTGTTTCCTTGAGTAACAATTCTGTGTCCCCGAGTAACAATTCTGTGTCCCTCAGTAACAATTCTGTGTCCCTGAGTAACAATTCTGTGTCCCTCAGTAACAATTCTGTGTCCCTCAGTAACAATTCTGTGTCTGTCCCTGAGTAACAATTCTGTGTCCCTCAGTAACAATTCTGTGTCCCTCAGTAACAATTCTGTGTCCCTCAGTAACAATTCTGTGTCCCTGAGTAACAATTCTGTGTCCCTCAGTAACAATTCTGTGTCCCTCAGTAACAATTCTGTGTACCTCAGTAACAATTCTGTGTCCCCCCTGAGTAACAACTCTGTGTCTCTGAGTAACAATTCTGTGTCCCTGAGTAACAATTCTGTGTCCCTGAGTAACAATTCTGTGTCCCTCAGTAACAATTCTGTGTCCCTCAGTAACAATTCTGTGTCTGTCCCTGAGTAACAATTCTGTGTCCCTCAGTAACAATTCTGTGTCCCTCAGTAACAATTCTGTGTCCCTCAGTAACAATTCTGTGTCTGTCCCTGAGTAACAATTCTGTGTCCCTCAGTAACAATTCTGTGTCCTTGAGTAACAATTCTGTGTCCCTCAGTAACAATTCTGTGTCCCTCAGTAACAATTCTGTGTCTGTCCCTGAGTAACAATTCTGTGTCCCTCAGTAACAATTCTGTGTCCCTCAGTAACAATTCTGTGTCCCTCAGTAACAATTCTGTGTCCCTCAGTAACAATTCTGTGTCTGTCCCTGAGTAACAATTCTGTGTCCCTCAGTAACAATTCTGTGTCCCTCAGTAACAATTCTGTGTCTGTCCCTGAGTAACAATTCTGTGTCCCTGAGTAACAATTCTGTGTCCTTGAGTAACAATTCTGTGTCCCTCAGTAACAATTCTGTGTCCCTCAGTAACAATTCTGTGTCTGTCCCTGAGTAACAATTCTGTGTCCCTGAGTAACAATTCTGTGTCCCTGAGTAACAATTCTGTGTCCCTCAGTAACAATTCTGTGTCCCTCAGTAACAATTCTGTGTACCTCAGTAACAATTCTGTGTCCCTCAGTAACAATTCTGTGTCTGTCCCTGAGTAACAATTCTGTGTCCCTCAGTAACAATTCTGTGTCCCTCAGTAACAATTCTGTGTCTGTCCCTGAGTAACAATTCTGTGTCCCTCAGTAACAATTCTGTGTCTGTCCCTGAGTAACAATTCTGTGTCCCTGAGTAACAATTCTGTGTCCCTCAGTAACAATTCTGTATCCCTCAGTAACAATTCTGTGTCTGTCCCTGAGTAACAATTCTGTTTCCTTGAGTAACATTTCTGTGTCCTCGAGTAACAATTCTGTGTCCCTCAGTAACAATTCTGTGTCTGTCCCTGAGTAACAATTCTGTGTCCCTCAGTAACAATTCTGTGTCCCTGAGTAACAATTCTGTGTCCCTGAGTAACAATTCTGTGTCCCTGAGTAACAATTCTGTGTCCCTCAGTAACAATTCTGTGTCCCTCAGTAACAATTCTGTGTCCCCCCTGAGTAACAATTCTGTGTCCCTGAGTAACAATTCATTGTCCCTGAGTAACAATTCTGTGTCCCTCAGTAACAATTCTGTGTCCCTCAGTAACAATTCTGTGTCTGTCCCTGAGTAACAATTCGGTGTCCCTCAGTAACAATTCTGTGTCCCTCAGTAACAATTCTGTGTCTGTCCCTGAGTAACAATTCTGTGTCCCTCAGTAACAATTCTGTGTCCTTGAGTAACAATTCTGTGTCCCTCAGTAACAATTCTGTGTCTGTCCCTCAGTAACAATTCTGTGTCCCTGAGTAACAATTCTGTGTCCCTCAGTAACAATTCTGTGTCCCTCAGTAACAATTCTGTGTCCCTCAGTAACAATTCTGTGTCTGTCCCTGAGTAACAATTCTGTGTCCCTTAGTAACAATTCTGTGTCCCTCAGTAACAATTCTGTGTCTGTCCCTGAGTAACAATTCTGTGTCCCTCAGTAACAATTCTGTGTCTGTCCCTGAGTAACAATTCTGTGTCCCTGAGTAACAATTCTGTGTCCCTCAGTAACAATTCTTAGTCCCTCAGTAACAATTCTGTGTCTGTCCCTGAGTAACAATTCTGTTTCCTTGAGTAACAATTCTGTGTCCCCGAGTAACAATTCTGTGTCCCTGAGTAACAATTCTGTGTCTGTCCCTGAGTAACAATTCTGTGTCCCTCAGTAACAATTCTGTGTCCCTGAGTAACAATTCTGTGTCCCTCAGTAACAATTCTGTGTCCCTCAGTAACAATTCTGTGTGTCCCCTGAGTAACAATTCTGTGTCTCTGAGTAACAATTCTGTGTCCCTCAGTAACAATTCTGTGTCTGTCCCTGAGTAACAATTCTGTGTCTCTGAGTAACAATTCTGTGTCCCTCAGTAACAATTCTGTGTGTCCCCTGAGTAACAATTCTGTGTCCCTCAGTAACAATTCTGTGTCCCTCAGTAACAATTCTGTGTCTGTCCCTGAGTAACAATTCTGTGTCCCTCAGTAACAATTCTGTGTCTGTCCCTGAGTAACAATTCTGTGTCCCTCAGTAACAATTCTGTGTCTGTCCCTGAGTAACAATTCTGTGTCCCTCAGTAACAATTCTGTGTCCCTCAGTAACAATTCTGTGTCCCTCAGTAACAATTCTGTGTCTGTCCCTGAGTAACAATTCTGTTTCCTTGAGTAACAATTCTGTGTCCCCGAGTAACAATTCTGTGTCCCTGAGTAACAATTCTGTGTCTGTCCCTGAGTAACAATTCTGTGTCCCTCAGTAAAAATTCTGTGTCCCTCAGTAACAATTCTGTGTCCCTGAGTAACAATTCTGTGTCCCTCAGTAACAATTCTGTGTCCCTCAGTAACAATTCTGTGTCCCTCAGTAACAATTCTGTGTGTCCCCTGAGTAACAATTCTGTGTCCCTGAGTAACAATTCTGTGTCCCTGAGTAACAATTCTGTGTCCCTCAGTAACAATTCTGTGTCCCTCAGTAACAATTCTGTGTCCCTCAGTAACAATTCTGTGTCTGTCCCTGAGTAACAATTCTGTGTCCCTCAGTAACAATTCTGTGTCCCTCAGTAACAATTCTGTGTCTGTCCCTGAGTAACAATTCTGTGTCCCTGAGTAACAATTCTGTGTCCCTCAGTAACAATTCTGTGTCCCTCAGTAACAATTCTGTGTCCCTCAGTAACAATTCTGTGTCTGTCCCTGAGTAACAATTCTGTGTCCCTCAGTAACAATTCTGTGTCCCTCAGTAACAATTCTGTGTCTGTCCCTGAGTAATAATTCTGTGTCCCTGAGTAACAATTCTGTGTCCCTGAGTAACAATTCTGTGTCCCTGAGTAACAATTCTGTGTTTCTCAGTAACAATTCTGTGTCTGTCCCTGAGTAACAATTCTGTGTCCCTCAGTAACAATTCTGTGTCCCTCAGTAACAATTCTGTGTCCCTCAGTAACAATTCTGTGTGTCCCCTGAGTAACAATTCTGTGTCTCTGAGTAACAATTCTGTGTCTGTCCCTGAGTAACAATTCTGTGTCTGTCCCTGAGTAACAATTCTGTGTCTCTGAGTAACAATTCTGTGTCCCTCAGTAACAATTCTGTGTGTCCCCTGAGTAACAATTCTGTGTCCCTCAGTAACAATTCTGTGTCCCTCAGTAACAATTCTGTGTCTGTCCCTGAGCAACAATTCTGTGTCCCTCAGTAACAATTCTGTGTCCCTCAGTAACAATTCTGTGTCTGTCCCTGAGTAACAATTCTGTGTCCCTCAGTAACAATTCTGTGTCTGTCCCTGAGTAACAATTCTGTGTCCCTGAGTAACAATTCTGTGTCCCTCAGTAACAATTCTGTGTCCCTCAGTAACAATTCTGTGTCCCTCAGTAACAATTCTGTGTCTGTCCCTGAGTAACAATTCTGTGTCCCTCAGTAACAATTCTGTGTCCCTCAGTAACAATTCTGTGTCTGTCCCTGAGTAACAATTCTGTGTCCCTGAGTAACAATTCTGTGTCCCTGAGTAACAATTCAGTGTCCCTCAGTAACAATTCTGTGTCCCTCAGTAACAATTCTGTGTCTGTCCCTGAGTAACAATTCTGTGTCTGTCCCTGAGTAACAATTCTGTGTCCCTAAGTAACGGTTCTGTGTCCCTAAGTAATGGTTCTGTGTCCCTAAGTAACGATTGTATGTCCCTAAGTAACGGTTCTGTGTCCCTAAGTAACGATTCTGTGTCCCTAAGTAACGGTTCTGTGTCCCTAAGTAACGGTTCTGTGTCCCTAAGTAACGATTCTGTGTCCCTAATACAGAGAGATCTGTCTCTCTTGAATGACCAGAGGCAAATGGAGAATTGTAAGATGGCCGCAATTTATAGCTCCACCATTACACAGTGCTGGCTGGCTGGCTGCTGATTGGCTAATGCGATCACATGTCATGAATGAATGCATTATGGGTCAGCGCGCCTTGTCTGCGCGCCCCTTCCCAGAGATCCCTGCTCCGTCGCCGCACATGTCGCCGCCATTTTTGGAAAAATTTCGATTCGCGCATCCGAAGTCTGCTAATTTTCGGATTCGGCGCGAAATTTTTCTAATATTCGAAACGAATTCCACTTCGCCGAGTTCGATTCGCTCATCTCTATCCATCACATTAAAAGACCAACAGTGAGGTACAGTTGGAATGATAATATATGAACTTTCATGATTTGCATAGTTTTTCATCTCCCCATATCTCTGAATCTATGGATAATTTTCACTTGGATCTCTCTTTATGCATGTTGTAAATATATGCTCACTTTCAATCATTAAGTTTTATAATACTTTTACTGTAAAGCTGAAGCTTCAAAGGCAGTTGCCTAAAGTCACAACAGCCATTTCAGTTTTGCTTTACATACAAATAAAGTGGAGTGCGTAATATCAGAGAATTTTAAATGACATAATAATTTTTTGTCATATTCACCCTTCCCAATTTCAGTATAAGAAGGTCTGGAGGAAAATATAATTCCCTGGCTGTTCAACTTTATCACATGCAGATGAAACTACAGTATACTGCCAATAATAGCCACTCCTCTGGTGGAAGTGGAATGGGCATCGTGAAACAACCACCTTAGCCACTGTCATTGTAAAAAAAAAACTTACTGTTGACGCCATTTCCTATGGCCATACGTACTGTTGGACAGGTAGAGATGTTCCATCTCCACTACAACAATTTAGGTAAAATAAGGTACATAGCATAAAATCTAGCAGCATTCCAGACTTTAAATGGTAACTCCACTTTTGTGGAAAAAATAGAGCAAAAAAAACCTAACATAGCATATATAATTACTACACAAGCCATAATGCAATTTACCTTTCCTTTTAAATCTGCAGCCATTGTGATTTTCTGTAAAGTTCAATGCAATATGACAACTCATGGGCCTTCCAAACACTGCAAGTGCAGCGGATTAATAATGAAAAAGTCACTCCCCTTCAGATTCACTCTGTGCATCGATACAATCACAAAAAAGGTAGCAGAAACAGGCAGGAAACTGCAACAACATTTGTTAAAATCCCCACAATCAGTTTTGACAGTACAGGTCCCCCCTTATGCACTGCATTATTTTCAAGCTATGATCCTTGTTTCTACAGTATATGGGGAAATTGTAGGTCACAGGTTGCAAAGCATACCTTGCTCCATCCCAAGCTACGAGGATTGGAAGTCCCAGGGATCTTTAGCTATTTCCTTGCTGCACAAATATCCCAACTTACTTTTTTTTCATGCTCAAGTCATTGTCCCACTTTGGGTCAGCTTGGAAGCCTATGCTATTTCCCCCTTCCTACAAAATCTCACCTTTGGCTTTCATCATCTGGACAAAAGTATTTTCTAGTCCTAACACCTCCCTCTCTCTCAAAATGTGGTATTCAGTAAATATTCCAACAAACGTCTATCTCCTCATCTTACTTTAATTTGCTTTTTGAGCAATCCTTTTTTTACTCCTTGTTGGGACCCTCCTAGAAGCTATTGGTGGTGGCAGAGCACAAAATTGACCCACCTATATGATCTCCTCCTTTGAAATCCTGAAAGAATTGCATAAAATACCACCTAAAGAGATCTTTGAATACATTCAAATTAAACATTATGCATCTTTGCTGCTTTGCTATTCTGATACCCCCTTGCAGCTTATGTCCCTTGTACATTTCTGTAACACATATCCAATATCTTCAATATGTATCCACTACTATTAATGTCCTGTTTTTCCTCACCACCTGGTTATATGCCTAATTGGCCCTCTACCATTGGGATCAATATCACTTGGGAAGACTAGCAAGATATACTGTATAACATGTCTAAGAATTCAATTGTCTTAAACGATGTTGTTTCTGATCCCAAATGCATTGACTCATTTATACAGTTTTAGACTATTGTGGAAACAACCACTAGAGACTTTGTTGGGTAGAGACCAGACAACTGTTCTAGGACAGAATTCCATTTGCTGTCCTTTATTTTTAATACAGCAAAGAAAACCATTGCAAGTGCCTGAAAAAATACTACTATTCCTTTTAAAGCCCACATTAATCTTCACATGACATTTGAGAAAATAGCAGCCACGTTAGATAATAAGATGCTCAAATTTTTAAAAATATGAGAACCTTGAATCTCTATATGGTGGCAGACTTTTATCATATGCTTTTAATCAACTAAAAATTTAGTAATTGACAGCTAAAGATTTTTGGATAAGGATTGTGATCCTTCTCATATACCCTCCTCCTCCCCCACCTCCCTTTTTTTTTCCATGGGCCACCCACCTTTGTGCTTTTTTATATGCACAATCAGTGGCGGACTGACAACTCATGGGGCCCCTGGGCAATAGGGGATCATGGGGCCCCTGTGTCCTTGCCCAAACTCAAAAAAGCCTATGAAAAAGGTACCAGGGGCATCTCATGGGGCCCCCTACTGACCCCGGGCCCTCAGATAGTGCCCGAGTTTCCAAATTTGATCCATATGATGACTGTCTTACAAATGTATCACAAGATGTCATTCATGAACTTATGATGTAAGAGGATGAACACGAAGATTTTGAAGGATTTTAAGTACCGGTAAGTCATAACCATTTCAATTAAAAAATCTGATGTTTTTAAATGGTATTGCCTCAGAAGGGGGGTAGTCTTATACGGCGAGTATAGCCCAAAACCTATTTTTTAACTGTAAAATTAGGGGGTCGTCTTATACACCCAGTCGCCTTATACGCCGGAAAATACGGGTAAATAAAAAATAAATAAATAAATATGTGGACACTTAAGGGCCAACACTTTGAATCCTACTAAATGGGTCGCTTGCAAAAAAAATTACCTGGGGACCCTGTTTTCTTTAGGTGAGTGGAAACCAGTGAACTTTTGATTTTAGAATTTAGACCTCTTACATTCCATGACACTAATGTGGTTTATCATTAACAGACTGGATAAGCCCAAATTTCTAGCTGCAGTTGCCACCTCCATAACCTACACCATAACAGTAGAATGAATGGGTAAAAGAAGCTAAATGTCTTGGGGAGGCCAAAACTAAAATACCCGATCCCCCCTCCTGGCCTGACAAAGAACAACACAGCGGGCTTTCTCCCCAAACTTGAACAACCTGTAGGGGGCATGCCCTAAACAATCCCTGAGTAAGAACAGAAATAAATTAAACTACAGTACACACAAAAAGTTCATATGTAATAACTGTACGCAATAGTCATGTTAAACAAAGCACATATGACTAGATACATGTGACACATAAAGCCATTTTTATACGGACTTCAACCACAAAAAGCAGAACTTGGAGGGAGTCCTTCCAGCGACGCAGAGGCATCCCCAGGTGAAGTAAAGAATTGTGCTTTGCTGCAGAATACACAATACACACAATTTGGCTGAATAAAGCATACTATAAGCCAGATTTTTGTCACACAGACTCTTCTTAACTGCAGTGTACGCAGCCCGCTGTTTCTGCGTGGTAGCAGAAAAATCTGGAAAAAATTGAGATATTGTTTCCGTTGTATGTCAGGGCACCAAGATTACGAGGCACTCTCTGAATCTGTTCCTTATTCCGGAAGTTCAGGTGTTTGATGAGGAGAAGTCTTGGTGGCACTCCAGAAGACAGGGGTTGCAGTGGTACACGATGGGCTCCTTCGATGGCGAAGAGTATAGAAAATGTATCCTCAAGCAAGGCAGATTTGAGCCACGTTTTCATAAAACATTAAAGCACAAATTTTTATGGTGTAGTCCATCTTCAAGATCATTCAGCTTAGCAGAGTGATCTCTGGAATACTGTTGTAGGTAGCGAACATCGCCATGCAAAGGATCTATGGCATCCTCCACATCGCTGATGCGCTGTTCTGCTGTGATCAGTCTGCCTTTAATTTTTTGCATATTGTGTTTGAGAAACTACAAGTCCACTTTCACTGAATCAATCTGGGTAGTAAGGGTGGCTTGGCATGTATGGATAGCCTCCAAGACATGTTTCAATGACAATTCCTCCTCTACTGGCTGTTGTGTGGGAGAGACAGATGCCCCATCAGGGGAGACAGCATCCACGCTACATGTAGACATATGGCCTCCCCCCTTCCTCCCCCCACTCCAACCCTGAATGCCTAGGGGGAGATTCAATCCTCTCTTCCATGGATCGTGGATAGGAGGGAGGTACCTGCTCCACAAAGTGGTCCCTGATAGTACTAGGAGGTTTGGGCTTCGGGGCTGCAAGCCTTTTGGTGTGATCGCTCCAGTGTCCATCAGTAGTAATGTCCATGTAGAAGTCCAAAATGGCACATGCTCACAGACTGGGCTAGAGAGCCGGCGTACACTCTGGCATCTCTCCAGGGGATCACATGAGGAAGGAGGATGTGATCCTTTCCACCTACATGTTTCGCCCCTCCCACTGTATGGACATATGCTGCCCTCACATGGTGAGATTGTTTCACTATACCTGTTCATTGTTCTGGTACAAGATTAACATTGTGGCTTATAGGCAATCAGAGTCAAACAGCTACCCATCAGTGGTAGGCTGGACCTGGTTTGTGCCTATCAGATGACCAGCTTGAAGGTTTTGTACTGTATATGGATTGAGGAGATAGAGCTTAGTGGTATACCTTCAATAACTACGAACTGCATTATATACACTTGGAGGAACTGGTTACATGCATTATATGATTATATGAAATGTGTTGTATACACTTTTTACGTCCTTAATAAATTATATTTATACTGCTGATTAGCCTTTGAGGTGCTATATCCTTTTCTTTGGGGTTTTTTCTGTAGTGCATTGGTTTTGGATGCACCTCCCTAATATTTAGGGTTAGGCATCAGCATACATACCATTCCTGGGACAAGGCCTTTGGCCATGGGGTATTTTTACATATAAGTGGTGGCCACAAATGGTGGCCATTAATGATTGAGGGTAAAAAATCAGTATATATTCCCCCAGTTTTGATGTCTGGGAATTAATACTGCTGACAATGGATCTACCCATGGATTGGGTTTTATCTTTATGTATCTTTTCAAGATAATTTATAGTTTTTTGGGCTCTGGGCACTTACTTTTCTTTTCTACCCTGCTTAATTAATTATTTTAAATCTTTCATAAAAACAAGTAGTGCAGCGCTATATAAAATTAAACCTTATTATCAAAAAAATGAATACAAATAAGTCCACTGTGATATCAGTATACGGATTACTCAGTCCACAATTTAAACTTCTAATGTTTTAGATGCAATCCGGTCTCCCGTTGTGGTAGTATGAATAGATTGCCTACTCACCAGAAACCCAATATAGAAACGCATATCTGGATCACGTGCATCCTCGGATCTCGGGTAAAGACAGCCTGGAGATGGGATCCTCTGATAGTCCCTCAGCAGTATAAGAGAAGGATACCGATCTGGTCTCAAAGTGCCTACTTCTCCAAATCCGCAATAGTGCCTAAAACACTGGGGCTGAGGTGTGAAGGCTCAGTGCCAGATACGGAGAACAAAAATGCTCATAGTGTAGTATTTAAAACTATAAATTTATTGCATTTAAATCTGAGCAAAATTACACATACATGAATGACTGTATACAGTATAAAACTGCTGCAAGTAGTAGTAAAAGCACCCAAAAGCACTGACCAGTGTACATCTAATGAGGGCTGCCGGACCTCCTGATCCGGCGGAGTAGCGTCAAAGCGTGCAGGGGCTCCTCCCACACGCGTTTCGTGTAAACACACATCTGCGGTAGGGGTGATGCCATGCACGCCGGACGCCATAATAGCCCTATATATAGGGTAATAATTTGTATATTCCCGCCAGCGCCATTTTGAATTTATTTGAAAGGGTCTTGTAGTTCCTTTGTAGTGCATTGGTCGCTTTTCGGATTGCGCTCACTAACCTATATATCCTATTTTAAATATTTGCTGAATTTTCTGGTAGAGTCATTATTAACCTCTTAATGCCTCTTCACAAGGCCCAGCTGCTGAGAGGCTGCATATTTGCACACGGTCGGCGTCAAGGGGTTAAGCAACCTATTTGTTTTTTATCGGCTAGAATTCTTCTCATTTCAGTCTAATATTATATGATTCTGTTACTGTATACAACAATAACCCCCTTCCATTTTATCTGCTGGTTGAATCACTATGTTCTTCTTTTTCTCAAATCAGATTGGCCACATTGTGTTAAAATGAACATCAGTTCAATTTGGTATGTTGCACAGCATTTCCTGGTATACGTCAAAATGGTACCATTAATGGCAAGCAAGTAAATTCATAAATGGGCCTGATGTATTTTGTTTGCAACAATTAAATGCTATATTGCAGCTTTTAACCCCCCCCTTTCGGAAATCAATGAAGGTTAAAAAAAATGCATAATTCTTACCTCAATACCTATCTCCGGGATGCCTAGTCTAGGGGAGGATAATGTCTCAGATCACATGATCACATGAAAATACTGTATGCTCCTATACAATGCAGGAGTGCATTCATGTGAAATTTGGAATCCCCGGCATTCCCAGGACCCTATAATAAGGCAAAGTGAGGCTAACATAACCTACGTAAAGCATATAAAGACGATAGTGCAAGGTCAGCATTATTTCCTCTTTTATTTTATATTTTGTTATTCTTTTTTTTTAGTCCCAGCGTTTTAGGATCAGGAGCTGTTAGCCATATAGACCTTAGTTTCTGCTGGCTTCAAGGCCCTTTTTAAATGGATTCAGGTCATTGTACCCTAATCAGCAATCGCAGCCAAAAATATACAAAAAGGATGGAGAAAATATATTTTTATAAATTAAATATATAGTTTGTTGATAATACAGTGCTTTAGCAAAAACAATTCCACCCAGGTAGGATATAGATAGATTTTAAGTTTATGTTATTGATATAATTTTAAAGAAGGCTTTTCCTGGTGGTTTTATACCTGTTCTACAGTCAAACTAGACTAGAGGAACTTATCCCAGACAATGCTGCTGATGTGACTGCATCAAATCATGGCCCATTGACTGCCACATTGAGGTAATGACATAAATATCAGCTGGTGTGATGGAGTTTTCATAAGGTTAATCCTGTTAAAAAAAAAAAAAAAAAAAAAAAAAGCTCTCATAAAACTATCCTAAATGTAAATGTTCTAACCTGATTGTATGGTACATTTATTTAAACATATAAAATACATACTACTATATAAAAATATTATTACTGCTACCACTACTAATAATTTTATTAGTAATCTTTTTTTTCAATGTATTGCTAGTTCTACATGTGTAAACAAACAATTTATCCACTGCCATTAATATTTCTGAGATGGCAGAGTTAAAACTCTGTGTAAGAAATTCCCCATTAAAGAAAAGAAAATGTCTTCAAGAGTCTTGGATTGCTTTTATAACCATGATGAAATGTCATTTTCAAATCAGAGTGAACACATTTATTAGCTCCTAGTCTGACAGACATCGCTTCTGAATTTTTTGTGCCATTAATTTAAATCAGTGTAGTGTTTGAAAACATTTCATGCCTTCAAACAGCTGATGAGGTTGAGATTCAATTATAACAAATTGCAACATACTGTCAACTCTTTCTAACAAGCCATTAGTCAGAGATTTTTTTTTCCCCTAGTCGCATTGGTACCAAATGGAACGAGCCTGCCTGCAAGCTGTAATTGTTGGAATCCACTAAAGGATTGCTAATGAACTAAAGATCACTTGGGTCTGTGACTTTTTACTACACTGAAAAAAGATCAAAGCAGTATATTATGGTCCATTTGCTGATTTATCAAATGTGCTAAACATTATTTCAAAGGCCAAGGTTTGAAGAATATAGATAAACATAAATAGTGTTTGATGGACAATGTAGTTCTCCATGTGACCGTGCCATAATCACCTATGGCAACATCTATTTAGTAATGTATGGAAGAGTTAGAGCCTCTGTTATCTTTATACTGTTGTCTGTGTTCCCACTTGGAAGATCTTATTGTTTTGGTGACACCCAGTATGTCAAAGTGTAAAAAAGGCAGTGGAAATGTGGCTTCATTCATGCCATCCATTGTATACTAGTGTGTCTAGCTGTGAATGGTCACAGCGATCACATGCACAAGCTGGGCCAATCACAGCCCAGCTGTGTCATGTGATTAGCCGTGGCCAAATCACAGCTAAGCACAAAAAAAAACAAACAAAAACCCCTGAATGAATCTATGTCATTCAGGTAAATGCTTGCTTATAGCAAAGTAATTATTTGCTATAGGCAAATTGTGTAAAAAAAAACAAAATACTGATCACTTCCCCAAAGTAGTACAATGTTACTATGGTAACATTGTACTACTTTGGTCATAGTGAAATATGAAAAAAAAATCTTAAAAAAAGAAAAAAATGTAATAAATAATTAAAAATAATAATAATAATAATAAAAACCAGTCAGTGTCCCTGATCATCGCCATGCCAGTTATATGATGACGCTGTACTGCACTGGTGACAGAATGTAAAAACAAATAGTGAAAATAATTTTTTTCATTTTTTCATTTTCCGAAAAATTATGACAAAAAAATACAACTTCAAAAAACTCGCCATGCCTCTTATGAAGTACGTCGGACTGTCTACTTTGCAAAAAGGGGTCATTTGGAGGATATCTGTACTATTCTGACATTCTTGGACCTCAAGAAATTAGATTGGCTGTCAGTACTTCCGGATTGATCAATATTCAGATCTATCCCATAGTTTGTGAACTCTATAACTTTCCTACAAACTAAAAAATACATCCTAATTTGGGTTATTTTCACCAAAGACATGTAGCAGAACACATCTCGGCCTAAATTTATGAAGAACAATTATTTATTTGCAAACTTTTATAACAGAAACAAAGAAAAACGTGTTTTTAAAAAAAATTTCAGTATTTTTTTGTTAATTTAGCAAAAAATAACCACCGTGGTGATTAAATACCACCAAAAGAAAGCTCTAGTTGTGTGACGAAAATGATAAAATTTTAGTTTGGGTACAATGTTGTATGACAGCGCAATTGTCATTCAAAGTGTGAGAGCGCTGAAACCTGAAAAATGGCCTGGGCAGGAAGGGGGTAAAAGTGCTCTGTATGGAAGTGGTTAACCAATCTAAAAAAATCATTCCATACAAGTGGAAGTGATGCAGTGTGCGTGTGAGCTTGTAGCCACGCCCTTCCGGCCAGAATGAGCAATATACACAACAATTAACAGCAATGAGTATAATATGGTTTATTACATTAACTATATACATAAATAGTGATACATAAAAATATAATATGCATAATTTTGGTTTCATTATCCCATTAGGCCAATCTACTTTTAACTTTTGGATTTTTCGTTCGTGTTCATGAAGATTCCTTGGACATAAACATCCGGGTCATCTTCTGTTTCCGCTCATGTGTGATAGTGCTTGATAGATTTTTTTCGTAGGACCATCAAACCACCGCATAGAAAATCGGTTGTTCGCATACGAAACGACAACATTTTTCACTGTTGTTCAACCGGATTTTTTCGTTCACAATATCGTTATCAGTTAAAACATCCTGCTCAGCAACGAAGAGAAAATCGTTCAATCAGTGGTTCCGCTAAATTTTTCGTACGATTTTCTTATCGTGTGTACGGGGCATTACTAGAGTCATTCATTTGTATTTAGAGAGATTCTGATTTCTTCCCATTTGACTGATTTCTTAACCACTTCCCGACCGACCATTGCATATAAACGGCCGGACTGTGGCAGTGCAGGGTCGGGTGGCCGTTTATAAACGGCCTCCCCGCACCCTGCTTGTGCGCGCTCCCTGGGAGCGTGCAGCACCGCAATCTGGTGCCCGCTGTGTCCTCCCGTCACAGTGAAACACCGATCGTCAGACGGGACCTCTGTACGAGGTCCTGATCATGTGATCACTGATTGGCCAATCAGTGATCACATGCAAAGTAGTAAGCAATGATGTCACTTGTGACATCATTGCTTACTACATGTGAAATTTGTGAATGATCACAGAGGTCACATGGTAGAAGGCTATTCACAACAGCCTTGTACCATGTGACAAGCTGTGACCAATCACAGCTCACTCAGTACTTCTCAATGAGTGCAAGAATGCAGACAGAGAGAAAGAGAAATGATTGCTTTTACATCCTATATGGGTGTAAAAGCAATCAGTGTAAAAAAAAAAAAAAAACTTTATCACCCCCCACAAGTAGTACAGTGTCACCATGGTGACACTGTACTGCTAGGGTGACAGTACGTAAAAAAAAAATAATAATAATATAAAAAAATAAAATAAAAATGTAAAAAAAAATGTTTAAAAATTATAATTTTTGGTTATAAACTAATTTGGATTTTTTTTTTTTACTAAAAAGATAACGGAATAAATTTTGGTCAAGATTTATGATGAAATATTATTTATTTGCAAAATTTTATTAAAAAAAAACACTTTTTTCAAAATTTTTGGACTTTTTCATTTACATAGCAAAAAAAAAAAATACCACCAAAATAAAGCTTTATCTGTCTAAAAAAAATGGTAAAAAATTCATTTGGGTACAGTGTTGCATGACCGCGCAATTGTCATTCAAAGTTTGATAGCACTGAAAGCTGAAAATTGCCCTGGTCAGGAAGGGGGTAAAAGTGTCCGGTCTGGAAGTGGTTAAAAAGAGGAGGGTACAAAGTGCAATTACTGTAACAACCAGTCAGAATGAGCTGGCATTGGTCTTGCTTCAGTACAGTGAACTCTGATTGGTTGTTGTTTTACTGGCTTATTAGATGTAAACCTTGACTGAATTAAAAAAAATAAAATAAAAAAGAAGAGAAATATCCATTAATGGATACAATGTAGTTTGCCTAAGAACAGTGTTTTATAAAAATTGCCACATTTTCTTTTTTCTCTTCATAAAAAACACAATTTTCTCATCCATGTGCTGCTGATTGGCTCCAATCTTTTTAGTCACTTCGGGGTTTATTTACTAAAGCTGGAGAGTCCAAAATCAGACTCCCTTCTGCATAGAAACCAATCAGCTTCCAGGTTTCATTGCCAAAGCTTCATTGAACAAGCTGAGGTTAGAAGCTGATTGGTTTCTATGCAGAAGGGAGTCTGATTTTGGACTCTCCAGCTTTAGTAAATAAACCCCTTCCTGTCTGCTCTCACTCCAGTGAGTAGCTGCAGTAGCTGCAAACCATTCCTAAGGGCTGGCTTCTTGATAATGGCAATGTTGCATACATTCTGCACAATGTGTCATTATGGCTGCTTGTAGCCCAATACTATACTGTATGTGACAATGCAAGAGCGCTGAGTGTCTGAATAAGGTTCTTCAAGTCAATATAACTGGATATTATTTTATTGAAAGCTGCAGATTAAAAAAAATGACACCAAGTTTTGAATTTGCAATAGCCCACTAAAGCTTATATAGGGTTTTAGTCATCAAGCTAAGACTACTACTTTAAGTCCATAAATATTGGTCTACCATCAACTGACACAACTTTATATAAATAATTATTTAGCAGGAAAGTACCTCTCTGACACTGCACTTTATGTGAAATATTACTTTATCTGCCAAGCTGTATTTTGTTATATTTAATTTTTTACACAAAATGCATTTTAAAATAATAAACTGTGCACACCCATCTGTGGTAAACTACACAGCCAAAAGTGATCAATCAGAAGTTACATTCGTTTTTAATACAAGGCCTGGTTGAGTTACAAAAGAATGAATTTAAATTAGCACTCCCTAAGTGATGTTTATTGATATATGTTAGTCTTCCAACATTCTATAAGATTATTGCTTTTGTGGTTGTTTTATACAGGAAAGTATAGAAAAGACTTGATGTAACTAAATGCTAGAATGAAAATGCTCTTGAAAGGCTTGGGAAGATTATGTTAAGTTTGTCAGTTATCATTTTAAATGGGCCTTTGGTTCCCGCACAGCTGTTTCTAAAAATGTTTTGTATGTAACACAGCTGCAAAGAAGTAGAGGTGATGAAGGAAATATTTACACCACCCCTATAAAGAAAACGTGTACACTTGTGTGAATCACTCATGTTCATTTCTTATGCTCTGTAATAAACTGAGATGAACCAAAAGCTTATTCTGTGCTGCAATACATGAGTTCAAACGTACAATCTAATTTACTAAAGGGGTCAATGCAAAAAAAATTAGCTGCACCCCTTTATTTTCTTTACTGTGCTACTATTGCCCATTGAGAATTGTAGTTTGGTGTTCAGCTGCTGGTTTTATAAGAAGGATTTTTTTCCCATAAGCGCTGGACACCAAACCTTTTATCCCTTTTTAAAAATGTTGTTGAAATGTAACTTCTAAAAAAGAGTGCATGTAAAGCACTCACAGAGGGCTAGAGTAACTAAAGTCAAGTCAAGCGGACAGAAATTTGGACCTCTTCCTGCACGTGATTGGACACTTTCTGGAATGAACCCAAGTTCACGTCACCTTACTTCTCACTTTAGTGAACTCACAGTGTATATCTTTCATTATATTTCAAACTACAGGGGCAGAATAGACTAACTTTTGAGTCAAGGAACATTAGAATTATAAAACGAGCATAATTAAGTCTCAAACAAAACATTTCAAGAAGGCCCAATAAAATAAATAAAAGATGGAATACCTACCTTTGAGCAAGTTAGGGGTTTTCCAGAGTACCAGGACTGCTGTTTTTGAAGCCCTAGTATGGGGTGATATATTTTGCTGGGCAGAGCCAGTGGCTTATCATCCATGTGTGCGGGGTGTCAGGACCATCTTTAATATTGATGGGACCCTGGGCAAACATTTTCTTGCCCCCCCACCCAGTGGTGTATTTAAGTTTTGTGCTGCCCTAGGCAATAAAACCCCCATGGAGAGACCCTGACACCAGCCAACACCCCCCTCCCCACGAAGAGAGCCTGACATTGACCAACAACACCCCAGTCCCCCGCCCACCCCTACCTGAGAGAGCCTTCCACTACCACCGCCCCCCATACACTGGCAAACCCCCCCACCCTGGCAAGAGATAAGACACCCACCTTCAAAGCTCCCGGGGAACAAGAGTCATGCTCTGCATACACCATCAAGCAGCCTGCAGCCTCTCTCAGATCCCACCTGGTCCCTTCTTTCTTTCCTTCTTTCAGGGGGTGGCACAGCCCCCCTGAAAAATGATGCTGCTCCCCTAAAAAATGCCACTGCCCCCCTGAAAAATGCCACCCTAGGCAACTGCCTTTGTTTGCCTTGTGGTAAATACACCCCTGCCCCCACCCCATGAAATTTTGCTGTCCACCTGCTCTGAAACATACGATAAATAAAAGCTAAACAAAAAAATCAGTTTACTCCAGTAGATAAGGCAGCAATTGCAATTGATTGCTGAAGGTTTCAGCACACATTACGGCTCACTGATTAGTTGCTAGAGGTTACAGCACATTATTTCTGCTTGCTGATTGGTTGCTAGAGGTTACTGCACATGCTTACTGCTCACTTATTGGTTGCTAGAGGATACTGCACATTCTTACTGCTAATTGATTGGTTATTAGAGGTAACTGCACATCATTACTGGTCACTAGTTTGTTGCTAGAGGTTACTGCAAATTATTACAGCTCAATGATTGGTTGTTAGAGGTTACTGCACATCATTACTGCTCACCCATTGGTTGCTAGAGGTTAATGCACATCCTTACCACTCACTGGTTACTAGAGTTTACAGCACTTAATTACATCTCACTGATTGGCTGCTGAAGGTTACAGCACATCATTTCCTCACTGCCAAAAGACAGAAAACTCCTAGGACTTCTGGGATCATGGGCAGTACTGGGGGGGAGGGTGTGATCAGTGGCAGTGCTGGGGGGAGGTTTTGATGGGATCAGTGGCAGTGGTGGGGAGGATGGGATAAGTGGCAGTGCTGGGGGCATGGGATGAATGACAGTGCTGATGGGGGATGAGATCAGGGGCAGTGCTTGGGGGGATGGGATCAATGGCAGTGCTTGGGGTGGATGGGATCAGTGGCAGTGCTGGATGGGAGGTGACATTTCTACACCAATGTTAGGGGGGATTAAAACTGATGACCAATGTAATGGGGAATTTGCACGGACCATCAATGTAATGAGGAATTTGCACTAACATCCAATGCAATTGGGGATTTTACTCCAACAACCAATATATTCCTACACTGGCCACCAATGTAAGGGGGAATTTACACTTACCACCTGCAGAAGTGTTGGCAGCTGGAACCGTGGGGGGCATAGTATACTGTAGATATGAATGCTGCTTCTATTTACATATGAATGCCACATTGCAGCCGTTATTTACATATGAATGCTGCTGTTAGTTATATGTGAATGC
This sequence comes from Staurois parvus, assembly GCF_062004578.1. NCBI lineage: Eukaryota > Metazoa > Chordata > Amphibia > Anura > Ranidae > Staurois > Staurois parvus. Next base: position 8,342,153 of record NW_028318430.1, on the reverse strand, counting down.
TGAAACATGAGCCATCTATACTTGGCAATAGGACAGAGCTGGGCAGCATAAGTGACAGCACTTCACACTCAGATATCCAACACACTGTGGGACAAAGACTTCCAGGCACAAGGGAGTGTAAACCGGTACAGTTGGCAAGTATGGGACAGCTGCTTTGGGTCCCACAACAATGACTGGGCCCAGGACAGCTGCCCCTTTTGCCCCTCCTTAAAGACAGCCCTGCAGAGTGTGCATTGCACATGGGCCCCAAGGGCAGGTGAACCCACTGTGCCATGTCACACTCTGCCCACATGGAGTGACATGACATGCTGATAAAATGCACATTCCTGGGTCCCAAGTGGCACTATCGGCCCTAGTGCAGTCCCATCTCTGGGCTCCTGCTCACTGCTGCCAGCATTAGTGGTTTGTTGCCAGGACCACGTCTAGCAACCAACCACTTGGTCCCACTCCACCCCCAGTATTCAGTGGAGAATAGCACTTCGCCCCTCAATCCTGGCTGCTGCCATACTTCCTCGCTCTCTCCTGCAGCTGCCAGTAGGGGTGGACTATGGCTGGGGGTTTGCTGCTCTGATGTCCCTTAAAAAGGCCTATGGGGCTGTTCCAGAAACTGAACAGTGTCCCAGCCTCTTGCAGGTCTGAGTTATGTCCCGAAGGTAGAACACTCCAGCTCTCATCTCCCTGCTCTCTCTTTCAGCAGTGCTCTGTTTCTTTTGGTTAGAATCCTATGACAGGTAAGTTCAGCTCAGATATGCACACAAAGTGATTGCAGTTCCAAGCTGTGTGCTGTAGCCATGCCCCTTCACCTCTCCACCCCTTCCTCTCCCCCGCTGTGCTCCTGTGCTTAGGATTGTAGTGTGTGTGGAGGATTTCCCTGTGCTGTCTGTGTGCAGAGCCTGGATTGGACACACTGCTGCTTCTCAACTCCTCTCTCAGCCATCAGTAGGAAACACTGTTGGGAACCAATGGAAGAGGTAATTGCTGCATCTATGCCCTTCTGACCTGAACAGGCTGCTATTTTCCCCTGATCTGCTGGAAGAGTCATTTTCAAAAACTCCATTTTGTCACACACAGTAAGCTGCCCGAGCTTACCTTTCCAGAATCCCTAAAATCAGCTCCACTTACCTCAATCAGCCTCCAGCCCCCCCTTAGAATGCCAGTGCCCCCTCTTCCTTTGTAGAGTGCCAGTGCCCCCCTTCCCTCTGCAGAGTGCCAGTGCCCCCCCTTTCCACAGAGCACCAGTGCCCCCCTCTTCTCCACAGAGAGCCAGTGCCCCCTCTCCCTCTACAGAGTGCCAGTTCCTCCCCTCTCTCTGCAGAGTGCCAGTGCCCCCCCTTTCCACAGAGCACCAGTGCCCCCCTCTTCTCTACAGAGAGCCAGTGCCCCCTCTCTCTTTACAGAGTGCCAGTGCCTCCCCTCTCTCTGCAGAGTGCAAGTGCCCCCCCTCCACAGAAAACCAATGCCCCCTCCACAGAGTGTCAGTGTCCCCCTCTTTCTCCACAGAGTGTCAGTACCCCCCTCTCCCTCCACAGAGTGCCAGTGCCCCCCTATCCCTCCTAAGAGTGCCATTACCCAATCTCCCTCCACAGAGTGCCAGTGCCCCCCTATCCCTCCTAAGAGTGCCATTACCCCCTCTCCCTGCACAGAGCACCAGTGCCACCCTTCTCTCTCCGCAGAGTGCAATTTCCCCCACTCTCCCTCTGCAGAGGATTCCAGCTTTCTTCATTTGGAAAACCCAGACAGGCTATTAGCAAGGTCACATTAAAAGAGAAGTTGGGTTGTGTTTTTACCTAGGCCGATGCAGCATTTGTCCGATGCTGCATCTGCCCCCCCACCATCTCTAAGGTAAAGAACTCTGCAATCACATGAGCGCTGATCGCTGAGTTCTCACAGCTGCTCTGCACAGAGAGCGGTGACAGCTGAGACTGATGTCTGCTCTGCCCCCCTCCCTTGCGCTCACTGGAGTGCTGGGCTGTGGCGGGGGAGGAAGGAGCTGGCTCAAGCTCTCAGTGGCTCGCTGCGAGGTTGAGCCAGGTGCCACTCCAAACACTCAGACTCTGGGGTGGATAACCTACTTTATAGTCAGGATCTTTCCCCAGCCTGGACCAGTTGAGCGACATCAGTTGACAGCAGGCTTCAGCCTGCTGTCAGCTGAAAATAGGTCACAGGAGTGCGTAATGATCTGCTCTACTGCGATCCACAAGAGAAGTACACCAAAGAGCTTTGGCTATACTTCTCCTTTAAGATAAACAAGGAACTGTTCACCTAATTAACAAGTTTCCACTAATCAAGACTTTTTTCTTAATAACAAATACATGCTGGATAATACTCAAGAAGCCTCATCAGTGCCCATCAGTGCCGCCTCATCAGTGCCCGTCAGTGCCCATCAGTGACACCTGATCAGTATCTATCAGTGCAACCTCAGCAGTATTTAACCACACCCCTTTAAGCCAATCCCAATATTTAGCACATTTTAAACCACGCTCATGGAGTGCAACACATTTGTATCCTTCACCATTCCTAGGGCCCACTTTGATCTTGCACACGGGCCACCTGATTTCATGATACACCCCTAGGCAGAGCCAATGAATGACTGTTGAGAAGGAGACAGCTGAAAGGTCAGGACATAAGCAGTGTTTTTGTTATATTAATGTAGGGGTGTGTTTGAAGCCATGCACCAACACACACAAGGATGTTACATTAGGAGCAGCGGCCATGTCTGTGCAGGCTTTGTGTCTCAGTTAACAGCAATGGGACTCCCTGCACAGGGATGCACAGAACACCTTTCTATGGAGGTACAGTTATGTATGCCCCATATGAACAAGGCCATACTGTGAATAAGCCCTTAAGCAGATACACCTAGTCTAACATGTATAAATGTTGCTTAGAAGTGTTGAGATTTTGGTTTTAAAAATATTTTACTTATTACATTTGAACTGAAGAGCAAACAGTTAAATAGACAGCTGAAAAACATATAAGGGATCTTTTTTTTGGTATGTCCACCTGCCTTGAAATTTTCATCATCCTGTCACACATCACAGCATTATGTTCACTCTGGTACAATCAGTGACACTAATGTCCCCTCCTCAGCCTGCTAACTGGACAGTGACAGTAGCTGACTGATTTGGTTTATTATGTCCTCTCCTCCAATTCATCACTTGATTGGCTGCCAGTCCTGACGCTCCCACTCCCACAGTATAGGTGTTCCTGTACATGGGATTGCAATTGGTGGATATCAAGTCAAATTCAGGCACTTACACAAGTTGCTTAAAACATTTATACAATTATTAATTGATGAATACTGAGTTGTCTTATTTTGTGTCTTTAATGTCTGCCTGAAGTTCAGCTTTATTAAATGATATTCAGTGAGAAAAATTCTGCTGTGGAAGCTGTCTCTTTATATTTTGTTATTTATTTTTTGATTTGCCTTCTGCATGGTTTTATCAATATGAAATTAGCGCTAGCTGCGTTAAAAAAAATAAAAATCTTAGGAGTGTAATCTAGGGAGTGCATTTGACTTGGAAGTCGAGTGTATAATTTATGCTTAATGACCACTCAGGAGAGATTGTCAAAGAATTCAAAATAAAATGATTAAAATGTTTATCTTGGCAAATTTGTTAATGTAATTGAGCTTGGTTAATGGCTTCTATATAGAAATGAGTACAACATCTATCAGAAACTTTGAAATAACAAGAAAAAAATGAAATAGAGAAATAGAAATGCTAAGAACCCTTCTCTGAGTCTTACTCGAAAGACATAGACATCCAGGAAAATGATGATTGAGAAGAATTGGCACCTAGTAGAATTAAGGCATACCATAATTTTTCTGTTCTCACAGCAAGTGTCTTAAGAAATGTAAACTAGCCCTCTTCATACCCTGAACATTATTTTAATGCATCAACAGTTGTATCCTCTTCGTCATGAGGAGGTGACTGTTCACCTACATTCTATAACAATAAACCACACAATAAGTTTCAAGTAAGTTGAGAAGGAATATTGTTTTTCAATGATTGATCCAAATATATATATATATATATATATATATATATACATAAAAATATATACATACACACTTTAATTTTCTTTTTCTTCTTTTTTATAAGTTATCACATAATCTCAACTGCATGATGAGGAGCTTGGAGAGGTGGAGTGGAGAAACAGCAGCACATTGATCTTTCCAGTGAATGGCTGTTCAGGGGTTTGTGTCAGGACAAGTCTTGGCTGTTAGAAGACAGGCAAGCTATTCTTCCAGCACAGCCAGAAAACTGACCACTCTGAGATGGATGTGCTCCCATGCCTAGTGGGGTCAATTTGAAACAGGAAATCAGAGGGAATGGCAGGATTACCAGGTATTTCACATAAAGGAAGCAATGCAAAGAGAACAGGATACACTTTATCACACGGTACAACAAAGACATCAGAAATTTTAAATGTTGCGGGTAACATACATTTTAAAAGTCAGAGTCCAGGTTTCCAGGCCATATCTGGCACCCTAGCATAAGGGGAGGGACTGATAGTTGTGCAATTAATCTTCATGGAAAAGTCAGGGTGGGTTAAAAATAGAAAAGTGTTGTGTCTCGAAATGGCAATTTTGCCAGCAAATTTTGAGTAGTGAAGGAACTAAGTTTGTATGTTGGAGAAACTATTAAGTAAACATATTTTTTTAATGTCTTATAATAGCATAACAATGGCTGCGTAATGTTCAGCTTCACAGGCCAGTGCCAAATGCGGGAAGGTAAGGACAGAGAAGGCCATATATCTGTATAAAGTGTCTGGTATTGAAGAGGTTGGAGGCTGGGTTTTAATCTGTTTTGAATAAAGCAACGGTTACACTATATTGCCTTTTAGTTTTCTACTTACCTCCCTATATTGAAGAGTGTTTTTTGCTGATGCTGTGAGGGGATTGATGAGCTGCAGCCACTCCTTACTGATTAACAAAGCACTTTATATCTTCTTAAGGGGTCAATGTCATTTGGTGGGTTTACATCCTACAGGAAGGTGTGTGAGGGTGGAGGAATCAACACTGAATACTGAAGCACAAGATTGAAGATTAAGTTTTATATTAAAAGAGTTTTTTGGCCATACTTTTTTGTGGGTCACAGGAGTACACTTAATTTTGCTCTCCTGAGACCCAGAATCACCCAGCAGCGGGCTAAAGCTCAAGGCTCTGGAAAGATCCTGCCCATATTGTTGGGATCCACCCAGCTGCCTGATTGACAGCTGGTTCTGGCTCTAAGCATGTGGCTGAGAGCTGAAGCCAACTGAACCCACACCCTCTCCAGCTGAGCACTGGAAGAGCAGAGCGGAGTACAGTGGCTGACAGTTACTACGCCGTGCTCTGGGAAGACCAATAGCTGAGCGATCTTCGGCCATGTGATCACTCAGATTGGTCTTAGAGCCAACGTGGGACATTGAGGTAAGTTTTTTTTGTTTTCTATTAACCCATACATCTCCTTTAAGTATTTTTCTAGGGTTGCCATGTGTTTTGGAATTTAGATTTAGAAATGTTTTTCACTTTGGACTTGTTTTTTTAATTTTGCGAATCTTCACATTTTAGTGTGCACTTGCATACAAAATAACTGAGTACTGATGTTTTTTTTTAATTTTACAAACTTTCGGGGTGGGTGTACCCTCTTCTTCAAGGTTCAAGCAGTATAACAAGCATTTATTAATGGTTATCTAGTATTTATTTAGATGCTTGTTTTGGTATTTAGGGCTCTAATTTGTGTTTATTTTATGTAATACAGCACCCCTTTAGTGGATATACTGTATATATATATCTTTTAATACCTTTTTTTGTATCACAGAAACACTTATAAATCTATTTAAAATGTTTTCAATCAAGATTAACACAACTTTCACTCAAGGTTTATTCATTATTTCAAACTGGATTCAACTGGAAAAAATGTGTGAATCCTGGGTGAAAGTTTTGTGAATCTTAACTAATCTTTATTAATTTCAATGTTCAGTCTGACACTGAAGACAGATATCTGTCTAATGTAAATAAATAGTCTTATTTAAAAAAAAAGATTAAAAATATACGTAAAAGAACAGTTTTTCAAACAACATATCTATCTTGATTCCCTTGTAATCATTTATAAACAATATTTATGCAAATTCAAATCAATTCAGTAATTTGGGCCATTCTGCTGGAGGCAGCAACAGATGGTACAGTGTGGAGACAAAATGTTTGTGGAAGGTCTCATGTTATCTCTTGATAAAAATAAATCCCTTGTGCCATTGCTTTCCGAGTCTTGGCAAAATTATAAAGACCTATTAACATACTGATTGTTTTATTACAAATAGGAGATACACAATACAATGCTTTAATTTGTTTAAATATCTATCTATCTATCTATCTATCTACTCACTGGCCACTTTATTAGGTACACTTTGCTGGTACCGTGTTGGACCCCATTTCGCCTTCAGAACTGCCTTAATTCTTCATGGCATAGATTTAACAAGGTGTTGGAAACATTCCTCAGAGATTTTGCTGCAGATTTGTCGACTGCACCTCCATGATGAAAATCTCCAGTTCCACCACATCCCAAAGGTGCTCTATTGGATTAAGATCTGGTGACTGTGGAGGCCATTGGAGTACAGTAAACTCATTGTCATGTTCAAGAAACCAGTTTTAGATGATTTGAGCTTTGTGACATGGTGCATTGTCCTGCCAGAAGTAGCCATCAGAAGATGGGTACACTGTAGTCATAAAGGGATGGACATGGTCAGCAACAATACTTAGGCCATGGCGTTTAAACTATGCTCAGTTGGTACTAAGGGGCCCAAAGTGTGCCAAGAAAATATCCCCCACACCATTACACCACCACCAGCCTGAACCTTTGATACATGGCAGGATGGATCCATGCTTTCATGTTGTTTACACCAAATTCTGATCCTACCATCTGAATGTCACAGCTGAAATTGAGACTCATCAGGCCAGGTAACGTTTTTCCAGTCTTCTATTGTCCAAGTTTGGTGAACCTGTGCAATTTGTAGCCTCCATTTCCTGTTCTTAGCTGACAGGAGTGGCACCCAGTGCGGTCTTCTGCTGCTGTAGCCCATCTAGTACAAGGTGTTGTGCATTTAGAGATGGTATTCTGCATACCTTGGTTGTAATGAGTGGTTATTTAAGTTACCGTTGCCTTTCTATCATTTCGAACCAGTTTGCCCATTCTTCTCTGACATCAACAAGGTGTTACGTCCACACAACTGCCACTCACTGGATATTCTTTTTCGGACCATTCTCTGTAAACCCTAGAGATGGTAGCACCTGAAAATCCCAGTAGATCAGCAGTTTTTGAAATACTCAGACAAGCCCGAGCAAAAGCTGGAGCAAATGTTATACCAAATACATGTACAGTATCATCAGAAATTATTTCCCAAAGAAACTAAAGTTGCTCTGTAGACAAAAAAATCTCAGTGTTGTCTCAGAGAAGGATATTTACCAGGATGTTTCCTAAAAAAGAAGTTACAATAATCTGCAGTGTTTTATTTCAACTTTTTAAAGTTTTTAAACTGATGCTATGCATTTTTTTACTGTATGTAAAAAACACAAATTCAATATGTAACAAAGAATTACTGGGGCATTATGGGCTTTCTAAAGGGAGAGTAAAGTTTATTCCTTTGATATACTTTCTCTTATTGAAATCTTGCCCAGAGTAATACAGATAGTTGGAGTGAGAGTGATTAGTCACTTTGCTAGCTCATTTACTCATGTGTGTAAGTTCTTGGATCGGCTTTAGAGCCCTGTATACAACAAGCTTTTTACAACAGTGAGAAATTGGAAATACATGAGAAGTAGTCTAAACCTCCACCTGCTGGCTGGCTGTGTGAATACATATTTACTGAATATGCAATTTGTTATATTTATCTGACTTAAAATGAAAAAATTGTTTTACCATAATAAAGAAAGAGGGAAAACATGCCATTATCCATTCTCTTTAAGATCATTCTAAGAGCATTTTTGTATGTATTGCAAGCAAATTTAATGGCAAGTTTGTGTTATTTTTTAGTTTTACTGTTATTGTACTGTTATTGTAAGTCTGCTGCTCCCCAAACACCAAAGGAAGTAATTGGCAGGCGTTCCTTAGTCCTGCCAAGTGTCCTTCATTCCCTCAGTCTAAATAATGCCCTCAGTACTCAATTTCATTTCCCTCAAACTTTTTAACTCTTCCCTTTGCACCATGCAATGTTTGGGACAAACCACTTCACCAATTTACTTTAATTCAGCTGTTTCAGGCCGGGGCTGGGTGCAGTCCAAACATGGGTGTTTGCTGCTTTGCTTCTGTTTCAGCTCTGGAGAGGAAAGGATGAAGGTTTATTTATTTATTTATAATGAAATTAAATGTATCAGAAAATGGTTTCAGTATATTTTTATGTACACTATCAATAGTATGAACAAGCCCTTTACTAGATTACCCCTGTCAAGGGTAGCAACAACCTTCAAATAAGTTTACATTACCCTTTCCCTCCATTTGTTTACTCCCTCTAGATGTGTAAGCTATAGAAGATCCCTGTCCTTATAGAAGCAAATATCCAGGGTTAAACGGCATGCAGGCTGACATCAAAACAAAAGAAACCATACTCCCTAATGGCCTTCTTGCAATGTGAATACCAGCTCTGAAAAACAGAAATGTGACGTGGCAGACTGTTATGGGATTTTCATAGTCTGCACTTCTCTACTACCAGTGAAACCAGTGCAATAATGGTATAACATGGGTCCTTTTTCATCTACATAAGGGTTGAAATAATAAGATCAGCATGAAAGTTACAAGGAAACATATTAGCCTGATGTACGTTGTTAAGAAAAAGAAAAAAAAAACAAAACAAAAAATGAATTGTCTTTTTTTTTAATACCCAGACACTGAAAACAGTATAAAATTCAATATTTTTAGAATGATTAAAACCCCCCAAAAGTATATTTTTATGGTACGTGATCTATTCCAGCATACAAGATATTAGTAACAACAAAGGCATCAAAATTAAACCCCTGAGAGCTTGGTCTTAAACTAAAAGTCATGTATCTGTTAAGCGTTTCATACAAAGGAAGTGAAGAGAAATACAAGAGAAGTCTTATTATTTAATACTCAACCAAAGGTCCAAATAAACACATTCCTCGTCTCATCACCAGCATGTATGATCTGTCTTGGACAAGTTTCTGCTTGGTAGCGAATTTTCACATATCCTGAGATCATCTACAGATGACTAACCTCAATTTGTAAAAAGGTGGTACATGGCCACTATCAGGGAAATGATAGGGTTGATCCCTATAAATAAGAAGACACACATACATTTTGTGCATGTGCATAATGCCCCTGAATTAGGGAGGAAAATGTTCAATTATAGCCTAAAATAAATAGCATACATTGAGGCATGTTGTGGACTGCTTTACCAAGGGAATAGTCTATTTGAAGAATTGTGTATGTGGAGCATTTTATATTAGGAAAACAAAATAACAAATGTGAATGTATGATCATAGAAACAAAAGTGACTGCAGAAAAAAAGACTAAGTGGTCCATCGAGTCTGACATTTTTTTTTTTACATTTTTATATATGTTTTGTTTTCACTACTTCTGCTGGAAGTCTCTTCCATGCTTAGTAGAATGGGGAAAGGTAGATAGGTAGACATGTAGGTTTGAAGCACAACTATGATACTTCCAGAATACCATTTGAAGACTTAGGATACATGAGGGCCCCCAGTGGGACAACTTTGACAAAAATATTTTAGAACATGGGCACATTGAAAGTATTTAAGGAAAGCCATCTCACCACAGGAATTAATGACACTCTCAGTTTTAAACCCTACTTGTAGGTCTCGTCTTTCTACTATGGATAATTGTATGATAACTTTTTTTATACATGGAGGAGAAAGTGGTGGGCAGGCAGCTGAATGCTGGCAAGGCAGGGGACAGGTGTCATCCACCAATTAGGGGTAGTATTTCTGTCTTACAATTTCCTATGATTAGTGCCAACCCGCACATGTGTAATCCTACCATCTGCATTGTGTGCCATCACACCCCCCCACCATTTTGACAGGCAGAGTTCACATGAAATGGGTGTTAAAGGTAAGGGGATTTACTACCTGTGAAATGCATAGAGTTGTCCTCAGCATCCATTATATCCAAACAAGGTGATGTACAGTATTCCTCCTTTGTGTGAAAGACTGAAGAGACAAATTATATAGATTGATATCAGGACATATTTATACATACATCTGATCAGTGGCACTTTAAGATCAAGCTCTCAGGGGTTTAATTTTGATGCCTTATTTATATACAGTATTTTATGATGGAATAGGTCAAATGACATACAAAAATATACTTTTTATTAATTTTAATAATTCTAAATATATTGGATTTTATTCTATTTTCAGTGTTTTGGTATCATTAAAATACATCAGTTTTTGGTACAGAAGTTTAATAATGTACAGTTATAGATGCGGTACCCTGATGTAAAAATTAGCGAAATAACCTGATGTAAAAAATATTAACTATGCTGAATACAGGTTTTTGCTTTCATCTCACAATATTTTACCTCTGAATTAAATGTAGTTATAAGAGTGTTTTTCCAGCTCATGTAATTAAAAATGAAGCAGTTGCTTCTAACCACAGTCTGCATTTTGCAGGCTGGTACCCACTAAAACCACCATTCAAATACTGCAGTCCAAAATTAGAGGCAAACAGTCTCCCAGACAGTGGTTTGTTTAAAATATGGAAAATATAATCACGCAGTTGTCCTAAAATGACCTTATGTTTTTTTTCCAATGAATTGATTTCTATTTGACTGCAAAAAAACTGCATTTGTAAAGATTTGGTAAAAAGAAAAAATCATCATAATTACACAATCCAGAGAGGAAAATGGTAAATGCAATCATCTGAGAATTGCTTTATACTCTTGATGTGAAAGGTTACCCAGATGTGCTTGTGCATATTAGCTTGCAGCATTCATGCCATGAAATTACAAAAGGCGATAGGTTAAAAAGTTCTGTCCAAATCTTGTTGTCTCTGGGCTGAGCATATGCTCCCAGCTGCTCGGTAAGAATGTGCAGTGAGATGGAACCCGGCCAGTTGTTTCCTCTTGTAGCCTTTGGCTATGTTTCATCCTTCGCTTCTCCTTGATCTCTCAATTTATGTAATAGAAGGAGGAAATGATCCTATCAGTTCAAACAGACTATTCTGCATGTTTTTACAAGGGTAAATAGTACCTGTATGCATAACTAAATGTGCTACAGCATACACAGGCATATGAGGCAAGTGTCCATTTATTACAAAAATATTGTTTGGGCATTTGGGGTTGTAGCAGTATTTGTAAATGTATTATACTTTATATTATGAAAAGCCAACATATCAGTAAGATTTACATTAGAGGAAATGTTGTGTGATAATAATTAAGTAAACCATATGTTCAGATATTAGCATAAATTAAGTAACAACATTTTTAAAATGGAAAATGTTTCTTAGTCACGTTGTGCACACATTTGACTTGTACGTCTAGATCTTTCCTCAAGCTGTTGCTTAAGTAAGGTACAATCAAAATTAAAATCCTGTGAATTGTTGTATAAACAGCAATACATAGTGCTACGTTTTCTGTGTACACAGGCACATATTCTATTTGCTGTTTTCCTTCTGCCTGGGTTGGTGGGATTTAAAACACTTGTAATATATTACTGCAGCTTATTTCAAGTGCTAAGAATTCCTGTTGTTAGGAGTGATGTGACAAATTTAAATTCCCTTAGATTTATTTTTCATGCTGGAATAAACTTTTATTTGGATAGAATATATATAGTTATACATGCGTGATAAGAAAAAGCCATCCATTTCAACCTATCATGACCCCAGCAGTTATTCCAGAGAAAGAAAAACTGCAACTGTTGCTAGTTAGGCCAAACAATTCTTATAACCCCCTAAGGTCACTTGGCTCATTTTCCTGGATCAAAATATTGCTGTCTTGGCACTTAGTCATTTGCATATTATTTGTTGCAAAAAAAGTCCATTCTTCTTTTTGTAAACTCAATTCTTGTTTTGTTTCCTTTACAGTCACATGTGCTGAAACATATCAAGACCTAACCACTCCTGCTGTGTAATAAGCATTTGTTCCATAGATATTCTATGAAGTATTTGTATCATAGAAATCTATAAATCAATAAAGCCTAAGTTCATTTAAAAAAAAAAATACACAATAAGCACAAGAGATATAACTTACCATCATTGTGATGTGCCCCTTGTGCTTGTATCTCCTGGTTTAGGTTAAATCTTACTTCACCAATGGCCCTCCACTCCCACGGCCATAATCTTCTGGTTTGACCGAGGGTTAATACAACTGAGGGAGCTTTGACAGGCACTCATCAAGAGTGCCTGACAATGTCTGCCCTTTCAACCCAACTTTTGTATTCCTAGAAACTGGTAGTACAGCTTCTATGAATAAAGTGTGATCTATAGTGATCTATGAATGGAGGATGGGCAGATGATCAAGAGGTCCGCCTCCTCCATCCATAGACCATGTTCCATTCATAGAAGTTGTAGTACTTCTTCTGTGAATGGAGGAGCTGGGTGGAAAGGGTTGGCATAGTTGACATTTTTGATGAGTGTTTGTCAAAGCTTCCTGTTCTATCAACTGCTGCCACACCAGAAGATTATTTAGGCAGGTGTTGACAGATTGGAGGAGGAAAATGTCACCTAAACCAGGAGAATGCATGACAAGGCACATATCACACTAACGGTAATTAATGTCCATTATGCTTCTAAATGTTCCTTTTTACATGTCATACTTAACTGCTTCACCCCCACAAACTGCTCACTATCGCAAGCTGCTTGCTATGGGAGCACTCATGCAGGCTTGATCCCAAGATGGCTCTGTGTGTTCATAAGATACACAAAGCGTGACTTAGCAATAATCCCGCTCCCTCCTCACTGACCTACTGCTCCCACTCTCTAGACCCACTGCTCCCACTTTCTAAGCCATTGAGAAGTGAGACAGCTGAGAGAGCTTCTGCTCTCACGCACATCACTGGATTGAGACCAGGATCAGGTGAGTATGGGGTGGTGGGGATCTGCCCTCAGAGAGATATGCATGGAGGTAAAAAAAATCTGCCTTTACAACCACTTTATCTAAACTTAGGATCCATTTTTTTCATTCAACTAGCGAGCTGAATGAAAAAAACTGACCAGATTCCCTCATCCACAAGTCTGAGGTTGATAAGAAAATCTTTCCTGCTGAGGGGAAGTGGGGAGGCTTCCCCAACATCAGAATACTCTGATTAGCATTGCGGGCTATAGCGAGGAAAATTCAAGAAGGCAATTGTACAAAAGTCGATTTGTAGATTTACCTCTGTGCAACCTCCCTGCACATACATGAGAATCAGAATTCAGCCTATCCTTGCTGAACTGGCTGAGTTTTGATCCATGTATGCCCAGCTTTAGGTTTTAACAATAATATTACTGACAGGTTCTCCTTAATATAGAATATACCTGTAGACCTTTAAGATACACTATATTTCCAAAAATATTGGGACAGCCCTCCAAATCATTGGATTCAGGTGTTCCAATCACCTCTATGGCCACAAGTGTATAAAATCAAGCACCTAGGCATGCAGACTGCTTCTACAAACATTTGTGAAAGAATAGGTCGCTCTCAGGAGCTCAGTGAATTCAAGCATGGTATCATGATAGGATGCCACCTATACAATAAGTTCATCTGTGAAATGTCTTTGCTACTAAGTATAAACTGTTAGTGGTATTAAAGGGGTATTAAACAAAGTGGGAGCAACTGGGAACAACAGCAACTCAGCCACGAAGTGGTAGGCCACGTAAAATGACAGAGCTGGGTCAGCACATGCTGAAGCACAGAGTGGCTTGCACAGACCTTAACTCAACAGAAAACCTTTGGGATGAATTAGAGCGGAGATTGTGAGCCAGGCCTTCTCATCTGACATTGACATCAGTGCCTGACCTCACAAATGCGCTTCTGGACAAATGGTCAAACATTCCCATAGACACACTCCTAAACCTTGTGAACAGCCTTCCCAGAAGATAGCCAAACGACACCAGTGCTTCAATCTTCATGCAAACCAAGGAATTGCCAAAATGCCAATCAAAGAGGTGCTGCCTTCTGAGATCGGGAAATCTGACCACTGGTAAATGAAAACAAACAAGGGCGCACTCTCATCGTGCATTACCGTGGTATACCACGTAATTTATTAGATAAAAAAGGATGTATACTCACAAACCAATGTGATTATAGGCAGTATGGGTGATCCACAAAGACAGTCACAATACAACTGTGTCTAATGATGCGGATAAGCTTAATAAATTACGTGGTATACCACGGTAATGCATGATGAGAGTGCGCCCTTGTTTGTTTTCATTAGCCTTCCCAGAAGAGTTGAAGCTGTTATAGGTTATAGCTTCAAAGGGTGGGCCAACTCAATATTGAACCCTACGGACTAAGACTGGGATGTCATTAAAGTTCATGTGCATATAAAGACAGGCGCTCCAATACTTTTGGTAATATAGTATATAATATAGAGAATTACCTTCTCTGGCTTCTATGCTGGATACTAAGTCTACAGCAATTATATCACAACAAAGTCAGTCATGAAATCACAAATAAACTATTGCTTGATCCTTTAGTCCTGTATATGAATTACAGTATATATAGCAAATGTGATGATTGCATTGAAAAATGTAGAAACACACACACACATATATATATATATATATATATATATATATATATATATATATATATCCCCCAAGGGAATTGTCATTACAATTCAAGAATAAGAGAACTGAATTACAAACTGCAGACATGTAAATAGGAGCTGTTCTGCAGCTGAAATATCTTTTAATTAATTCACCTGTCAATTTGTACCCTATTTCTAATTATGAATGTAGTTATGCACATTGTCAACATTTTATTATATCTCCATATCACTGGAAATTATTTTGTAAAATGATAAAGTTGTCATTTTCTTTGTGTTATTATAGAAGTATTACAGACAGCTGCTACAGTGAATATTGCAAATGAATATGTCTAACATGCTTCATTTATATCTCTGCAAACTAATTTGCTGCTTCTCAGCACAACTTTTTTGATTGTACCAGATCTGGAAAAAGTTCAGGGAATACAGAAGTATATGTTATAAAATTTCATAAAACATCCATAAAAATATTATGCTGCCCTCTTACCAGTTGAGACCTGGCATGTGTTTAAATGCCTGTAAAATAGAAACAAAAGTGTTTATAGTGACCTTTGCTAAACCATTAACCAGTTCTGTTCCAGAACATTTTTTGTTATTGTTTGCATGCATATAAAAATCTAAATTTTTGGCAATAAAATTACTTAAAACCCCAGAACATTATATATATTATGAAAGCAAAGGCCCTGCAAAATAAAAAGGTGATAGTTGCAAGATTTTATGTCAAATGATATTTGTGCAACTGTTGCAAATTTCACAAAAAAATATAATAAAATTAATTTTAGTGCAAAAACACACAATAGAATATCCATTTTTGTCTAAAATATAAAGGATGAGGGTGCATCCAGTAAATAGATACTAAACATTCCATGTGTTAAAATTGCATGCACTCCTGACACCGCCAAAACCTACGGTGCGCAAAAATCACTATAGACAATGCTTTAAAAGCATTTACAGCTCATGAGTTTAGAGATAACTAGGAGCTCTTGTGCTGGCAGCAGTGATCACATGAACAAAAACCTGTCAGGATGGTTGTGCTGAAGTCGATCGATAAATCAACTTCAGTGCAACCAACTTGCCCATAGATGGATCAACATTCGTCCGGTTCCTGCTGAGGAATCCAAATTAAATTTTTACAATTTTTTGAGACAGATTAAGATTTCTTTCAGTGGTATTTAATCACCAGTTGTTTTATTTGTTGCTATGTAGAGGAAAAAAGACCAAGAATTTTGAAAAACTAAACGTTTTAATTTTTTGTTATAAAATCTTGCAAATAAATAAATTTTCTTCATAAATTTAGGCCAAAATGTATTCTGCTACATTTGTTTTGGTAAAAAATAACCCAAATCAGTGTATATTAGTCTGCATGAAAGTCATAGAATCTCCAAATTATGGTATATATATTTGAAAATTGATCAGTCCTGATGTACTGTAGTCCTATCGCATTTCTTGAGGCTCTACAATTTCAGGACAGTACAACTACCCCACAAATTGCAGTTAGGCAGTCCAATGTATTTAGTAAGAGACATGGTGAGTTTTTTGAAGGTGTTATTTTTTGCCTCATTTTTTTGGGAAAATGAAAACATTAAATAAACTTTTTTTACAAAGTTGTCAAGTAATTTCTCATGCATAGGCATACTTACAATTACACTCCCAAAAACATCCTTCTACTACTCCCAAGTATGGGGATACCACGTATATTAGACTTTTTCACAGCCTAACCGCATAAAGGGTTCCAAAATCCAAGGAATACCTTCAGACTTTCAAGGAACATAAATTACACATCTAATTTCCTGACTACATATCACATTTTTTAAAGCCATTGAGCACCAGGATAATGAAAACATCCACAAAACAAGCACATTTTGAAAAACAAACACCCCAATGTACTTTCTAAGAGGCATAATAAGTCTTTTGAAAATATCATTTTTTTGCTTTTGGAAAATGCAGAAATAAAATGAAAATGTATTTTTTCCACAAAATAGTCAATTAATTAATTAAGGTATTTCTAACATACAGCATAAGCATAAGTATAATTACACCCCAAAACACATTGTACTTCTCAACCACAGTTTGGGGTACCACATATGTGAAACAATTTCACAGCCTAACTACATAGAGCAGCCCAAAATCCAAATTACATCTTAAGACTTTCTAGGGGCATAAATTATGTAGAGTTTCTGATTTCTGGACTATCTTTCACATTTTAGGGGTCCTGGAGCACGAGGACAGTAGAAACAATGATAAAATGACCACATTGTAGAGAGTAAACACCCCAGGGTATTTTAAGAGGCATGGGGAATCTTTTGAAGACTTCATTTTTTGCAACACATTTTTGGAAAATGTGGAAAGAAAAATGTATTTTGTCAGGTTTGTAGGATATTTTTTTACACACAATTTGGGCTTAGAAATCACACCAAAACACATTCTGCTACTTTTCCTGAGTATGAAGGTTAACAAAAGTGTGAGACATTTTCAATGTTTGGACTGATTATGCATCTTGTGTTTCACAATAATCAATCAATTTAATTAAAATCAATGTACAATGATCATCTCTGTACAGGTGATCAGGGAATATAGCTTAGTGTAGCATCACCTATAACAGTCCCCATTCCTATAAGCCAAACAAACATAGCCTACTAGTGCATGGCTGCCCTCTGAAATGCAATATTTACTGGCCAGGAAGTACAGGAGACTAAAGAACGGAAGAAAAAAAGCAATCCTGTGGTTCCAGGAGTGTGGTTGCCCACAGGAGACGGCTAGCATTGGTGTCTATCAGGAATGTAATCAGTGAGTTGTGAAGATGGGTCAGTTCAGGTGGCAGGCAGAGATGTGGTCAATATACAGGCAAAGAAACAGCCTAGACAGTAGGCAGAAACACGGTCAATAAACAGGCCAGGGTCAGTACAGGTGGCAAGCAGTCTGGCGACTCTGTGACTAGTATTATGGTGTTTGGGGACACTAACTGGCTGGTCACACTGTCTGCATTTAAGGTCACGCAACCGCATCCTCACAAATGTCACATTGGGGGTAGTGCCCTTGCAGCTGCTGTGTCCCAATAGACATTAGTGGGACTGCCTCCATGGTGATGCATGGGACACCTCTGCATCCCTGTGGAGGTGAAAACGGTCCTTGCATGGGGTATGACCCATGTAAATGAGATTTTATGAATGGTGTGGGGGTGATCAGGGACACTGTAACTGGCTGCACTGGTGTGGTGAGAGTGTTTGGGATTTCCACCTGTGGTTGGGGGGTGGTAAACCCCATGGTGGAGCAGCCCTGCTGTAACTGCCTGCAACTGCATGGTTTGCACACGATTGTGGTGTGGTAGTCCATCATTTAGGGGACTAAAACTGTTTAATGCTCTCTAAAGAGCAATCTAAATGCGGATTTAAAAAAAAATATATTTTCTACATTTTAACAATATTATACTGCTCTGGTCAATGCTGCAATGGCATACAGTGTTTCTGATCACTAACCAGAGCAATACAATGTCACCACAGTGACACTGTGACATTGCACTGCTCTAGTGACAGTGATTGGTGACAGATGGCTCTATTTATTTATTTTTTTATTCTGTGCTTAGTACAATACCCAGCACTGTATTACACATTCTGTCTCCTTCCACATGTAGGAAGGTGCAGCCTACTTTCTCCACTGCAGGTGGTGCTCAAGAGTCAAGAGAAACATGATTCCACTATGGTTTCCTGGCTCCCAGGCTTGGCACACATTTCACATATGGGTAGTGTAGAGACAGGTCACCGGTCTATCAGGGACAGTAATAAGCAGCAGGGTGAAGTTCCAGACTTGTAGGGAAATTGCAGGGATATGACATCCTTTCTGAAAGCCTCCCCAGTGGAGTTCAGACCAGCCAGGACGCATTCTACCCCTCGAGACAGATGCTGTCAGTGCACCCAAGGCACCAAGTTAAATTCTTTGCTGCAACATTCTGTGAGTGCGCCAGGTCGGGTTGTCTCCCCACCGGGTAGTTATGCCTGTTTGAACTTTAATTTTAATACATACAGTAATTAGTATTATAGAATCAAGTGCAAAATCATATATCACCCTACGGTGAAACAGGTGAATAAAATGTCCCAAGGTAATAGTGAAGAGCCCACGTGGGGATCCGGTAGATCCTAGTAAGTGCGTGGGGAGTAAATCCAGTGTACCATATGGTCGATATAGGATAAATGAAATGCGCACTCACCAGAAGTGCGTCAAAAATGCACATATGAGATTAGCCTGTCTCATCAGGTAAGGTAGTGGTCACTGCTGCCAGGATAGGGTCAGGATCACACACCATCCAGTTTAGTCTAGAGTGGGGTACTCCAGGGACATTACTGCGTATCACTGTCTGGGGTCCCTTATAACAGGTTCTGCAAATGTGGGCTCTCAGTGAAGAGAGCCCAATAAGGGACACCACATAGCGTGATACCGTAGACACTAGTTTATTGCTTCAAGGAGTAACAAATACAAGAAAAATGGTGAAAATTAGAAACTGACCATGTAAAATTCAGGATGGCCACCAGCGTTGGTCAGACGTCCAGAAACTGTAGCTTCTCTGACGCGTTTCGTGCGATGTACATCATCATACGGTGCTGGGCTTACCAGGTAATGCATTAGAGAAACCCTAACACGTCTCTCCCACTGGGCAAAAGGGCATACATAGTAAAATAAAAATAAAAAAAGAACAAATGAAAAAATTTATACAAATCAGTACCCAAATATGGCTAATATAACCCCAAAATGGAACTATATGCTAAGGTGAGTACCTTAAAAGGCTCATATAAAAAAGAGGGGAACTTTAAATCCACTAGCAATGGTGTCTAATGGGAATACTTCTAACACCATATAGAGATCACAGCAAGTGGCAATTTTCCAAAATGAATGGAAAGGAGAATAATTAACAAACTACCTGAAGGATACACACAAAAGTTAAAAAGATATATCTAGTATCCATAAAAAGATAAGAAATAAAATATAAAATGAGCCTTAGCTGCTAAAAAATCAGCACATCAAAAGGAAGAAACTTACCAACCAGAAAATCAAATTGGTGAATCACATTTCTGAGGCCAACAGACCCAAACAGCCAGCAGGGACTGAATGGACAATCATCCAATAAATAGTCCAGTCCAAAGGGACCAATCCAAAATGAAACAAAAATCAACCCAAAGAAGATGGAGTGTCAAGGTCCTACCTTTTCCCAGAGGTTATGTTACTCCATGTGCTGGCATCCATCTTGGATTTCTGCTGAGCATGGTGGGAAGCTTTTATGCCTTCAGGTCTCTGAGGTCCATCCCCCAGAGGGGTGTGGCTGAGTACATATAAGCCTGTGATCCGCACATGCTCTTTGCACTTGTGTCTTGTGTCTTTGTCTTGCTACAGCTCTGTGTATATGCTCGTGACTCTTCTGGTATTCTGACTCGGCTTGTGACTAAGACCATTCTCTGTGTTTTCCTTCGATCTGACCTTCCGTTGCTGAACCCGGCCCGTGACCTGTGATTCTCTGTCTACTGTTCTGTACTGTTTTGTCCTGTTGTTGTCGACTCGGCTTGCCTGACTACGCTATTGTCATTCTCACCAGCTACACGCCTTTGGCGGCGGCCATTACCGCAGCCGGGTGTCTCGGGGCCGCGACCTGGTTCCTGCCTGCGTCAAGTCCATCCCCACCATCAGGGGCCCTGGTGAAGGGCAGCCTGGGACTTAGACTCCGCGCCCTGAGGGACTTCGGTCTGTTGGTGGTGGTTGTCGTCAGCCAGTGCCTTACCCTGCCACTAGGCCTACCTGTCCGTTCCACAGCCCTTCCCTGACATGGAGACCAAATGCCATCTAACCATGTGCCAATCTGTCCATTGGAACGTCAAGGATAAACCTCCAATGGCCTGATTTCCATCAGGCAGAGCCATCACTTCTGGTGTCAAAAAGTGTCGTGATGATGTCATATATGCCAGACCAGATGCCGACACTGTATGTCCTCCCAAAGCAGTTGCATAGCAAAACAGGACTTGAGGATCATGAGCCGACATTGGACATCAAAAAACCTGGGAGATGACAATGGGGAGGAACAAAGAGGATGGCCTCTGCCATAGGCCCAAAAAAGAAGGCCACCGCGGGGGTCACCAGCGCCAGGCACCTCAACAGTGCGAGCCCTGTCAGTCTCAGTGGCACAACCAATCAATTCTACAAGGACAAAGTAAACATAGTGAATATACCTAGTGAAAACAATTATAATACATCAATCCCCAAATCATTTGCACAAAGGACTAAATTTGGGACATGAACACTAGATATTATATAGTGCTATATATTATATAATAGTGTATATAGTGTGTATATCCCAAAAATTTGTGATGTGGCACCAAATTTAATCAGATTGGGTTCTTCCTTTAGTATTCTGTTTTAGTTCTTCATTGTGCTGAAGACCACACTGGACTGACTGGATCAGTCACTGGTTGTAGATAGGTGGTTGTGTGGGTGGGTAGGGAGATGTCCCTCCAGTTGGCTGTGCCCAATTGTGGATACTGGCGGTAAACCCTCTCAGGGTTTGGGCTGCTGCCTTTCTGGTACAGCCTTAAGATCACTGACAGTGGTCACCCTGTCAGTTTTTCCTCCAAAACCTGGAAAATATATAACCGTTGCGGGAATCTTTCCCATGTAATAGCGTGCAACAACAGCTCTGAAGAAGGGAGAGTCTTTCCGCCCTAAACACATTGGCTTGATGTATTTGTTATTATTCTCAATAAGTGCCTCTTAATCGACCAGCAAAAGTGCATTCTTTTGGACACTGGGCACTCCTTATTTCCTATTATTCCAAGTTTTAGTTCTTCAGGCGTGCTTTCTTAAATTGTACAAAGAATTCTCAATATAACATGATGGGTGCAGCCTGGGCTGACAAGCTACATGGATGCAAAGCCCAGTGTGGTCCAAACCTTTAGGAAAAATCCTATGGCTTTGGGGATCACTTAAGAATTCAGTCCAGCACACCTAATGCAACGCTTTCGAGAGACTGAAGAGATCTCTAGGTGGCAAATATACAAAAAGAGCAAAGTGCGCAGACTAAGTGTAAAGGAAGACAATTAGCATTACACATGAAGTCAAATAAATTATGCTTATCATGGTTATCAAGAGGATTCCCGGATAGGGAGGACACCAAAGAAACTGTCACGGAGGATACAATGGATATGATCAGGAGGACACTTGGAATAACTAAAAGAAATAGCAAGGGAGCACAAAGTGCAGCAAGGGGGAGAGGTGGACACAGCACACAATAATTGGCAACTCACAGTGTGGTGATAATCTCATGCATTACAGTCATTGGTACATCTGTATCTGGGAGGAGGAGGCATCCAGGATCCCAAGATGGAGCTGCTGCAAGAGGTGGAGTGTGGTAGCCATGACAGGAAACAGGCAGCAGCATGCGTGGATTGTTGGAGCACAGGCAAGGACAGGAAATGATGAAACAGGAAGTGACATCAGTAACTACATGTTTTCAGGCCTCCACCACTTTTTCAAGCCAGAAGTGGATGCAAATGGGTGATGTATTTATACTCTATTGGCTATGTTGTGTGGAACGACAAGGCTCATTTCAGTTAGTAAAATCAAATTCTTACCTGTAAATTGGATTGAGATTTATTTTAATAAATGGGTCAGAATTAGCAGCCTGTGATTGGGGATTGTGATCAAGCAGAATATTAGCAAAATTAGTTTAAAAAAATTCAGATAGGCAAATCTGGTGATAATGTTTGCTAGTATGTGTTGACATTGTAAGACAGATGCTCTTCTTTTGGTTTGGGTTCACTGCAATTAGCATATGTCTGATTCTGTTATTTAACCACTTCATGTCTGGACACTTTTACCCCCTTCCTGTCCAGGCCAATTTTCAGCTTTCAGCGCTGTCACACTTTGAATGACAATTGCGCGGTCATGCAACACTGTACACATATGAATTTTTTAGCATTTTTTTGAGACAGATAAAACTTTATTTTGGTGGTATTTATTCACCACTGAGATTTTTATTTTTTTTGCTATATAAATTAAAATGTCCACAAATGTAGAAAAAAGTGTTTTTCTTATAAAATTTAGCAAATAAAAAATCTTTCTTTATAAATCTCGGCCAAGATTTATTCAGTTATCTTTTCAGTGAAAAAAAAAAATTACCCAAATTAGTTTATACCCAAAAATTATAATTTTTAAAAAATGTATTTTACATTTTTATTTAATTTTATTTATTATTATTTATGTTTTTTTCTTTCACACATAGTAAGCAATGATGTCAGAAGTGACATCTTGCCTACTACTATTCACGTGATCACTGATTGGCCAATCAGTGATCACATGATCGGGACCTCACACAGAGGTCCCGCACAGCGATTGGTGTTCGGACACAACAGGCACCGGATCGCGGTGCCGCACTCCAACGGAATGAGCACAAGCAGGGAAGCAGGAGGACGTTTATAAACAGCCACCTGCCCCTGCACCTGCTCCCGTCCGGCCGTTTATGTACATGGGCCGGACAGGAAGTGGTTAAAGCCAGTTACATGTGTGACCAAAAATACTTACATCTGAAAGCCAAAATAATATGTTAAAAAAAGTAGTTTCTGTATGTGATTGTGAGCAAAAATTCAAGAAATGGGTTATTAAATACTGGTAGTTTAAGAACCTTAAATCTGTCTTTACATTATCATCCCATAATCTCCTGCACACAAGGACACAGAATGACATAACTGGCACTGATAGGCAACACTGATTGGCACTGATAGGTGGCACTGATTGGCAGCACTCATAGGCGGCACTGACCGGCACTGATAGGTGGCACTGACTGGCACTGATAGTTAGCACTGAAAGGCAGCTCAGATGGTCAGTGCCCTGATGATCAGTGTAGATGTGCCCTCTGAGGAATGCCGATTACCGGCTCTCCTCTCCTCAAGAGCTGTCAGCGTGACAGCTCGTGAGGAAAGAAATACTGATAACCTGCATTTCCTTATTTACATGCGATCAGCTGTGATTGGACATAGCTGATCACATGACAGAGCCAAAGTCATCTGCTCTATCTGCAGATTGGTGATCCGCTGTGTCCCAGGGACACAGCGCACCACCGATGGCCGCGCTGCACGCCCCTTGGGGCGCACACACGTGGTTATAGTGGGAGGACTTCATATGACGTCCTCCCAGAATGACAGAACCACTGCGCTCCCGTTATTTCCTTATATGGCGGGCGGGAGGAGGTTAAGGAGGGGTAAGCTTCCTCTAGGAACACCTGCTCTAAATCTATCCATTGCTGTATACCGTATGCTCCAATTTGGGAGACTCTCATAATTCTAGAGTTAGGACTGCAGTACACTGGAGTGCCTTGATGTGCCCACTGCAGATTACACACACAGTATATTTGAAAATGTTTGCCACTAAACCCCTTGTGAACTGGTAGACAGGGTCAGTTTGGCTTTGCTGCAGGCCGGCTGGTAGGTAAGCTGGGAATTTTTGTTTGCTTTTGATGTCCTTTGCCCTTCCATGTGCTCCTTGCTGCAAAGGCTAGGTATAAGTTGGGGTGGTTGCCATTTGTTTGTATAGACAGAGAAGCATGGCTACAAACACAGACATGCACTGAACAGAACACATACACAAATTCATGGATGTCAGAAAATGTGCAGATATCACATTTGTTATGGGTTATCTTAATTGCTTCCCGACTGCCCTATAGCACAAGTATATACAGTATAGACGTGATTTTGCATCCCTGAGTAGGGGGCGCACATGTGCACAGCAGAGCAATACAAAGCAGCTTGTCTACATGGTAAAACACACACAGCACACTATGTAAAACACAACACAGTACACTGTTAACTCTTTGATCGCCCCAGATGTTAACCCCTTCCTGCCCAGTTTCATTAGTACAGTGTCAGTGCTTTTTATTAGCACTGATCACTGTATTAGTGTCACTGGGGATGTCAGTGGCAGTTAGTCAGTTCCCACGCAGTGTCAAAATGCCCGCCACAGTCCCGCAGTCCCACAGCCCCACAATAAGTTGCTGATCGCCATCATTACTGGTAAAAAAGAAAAAATTCCAGAATACATGCCACCATTTGTAGACACTATAACTTTCACGTAAACCAATTAATTTACACGTATTGGGATTTTTTTTTAGCAAAGACATGCAGCAGAATACATTTTGGCCTTAATTTATGAAGAGATTTTATTACCACATTTTTTTTACTGGATATGTTTTATAGCAAAATGTCAAAAAGATTGTATTTTTTTCAAAATTGTCAGTCTTTTTTTGTTTATAGCGCAAAAAATAAAATATGCACAGGTGATCAGATATCACAGAAAAAAATCTCTATTTGTGGGAAAATAAGGATATAAAGTTCATTTATGCACAATGTTGCATGACCACGTAATTGTCAGTTAAAGTGATGCAGTGCCGTACCGCAAAAACTGGCCTAGTCAGGAAGGGGGGGGGGGGGTAAATCCTGTGAAGGGCAAGTGGTTAATATCATAGAAGTTGTGTTCATATGTAACGATAGAACCAGGGGCCAACTGAGAACTCATGGGGCCTCTGGGCAATAGGGGATCATGTGGGGCCCCTGTGTCCTTGCCCAAACTCAAAAAAGTCTATGAAAAAGGTACCAGGGTCATCTCATGGGGCCCCCTACTGACCCCGGCCCTCGGGCAGTGCCCGAGTTTCCAAATGATCAGTCCGCCCCTGGATAGAACATAGCCAAGTGATATAGGGAAGCAGAATCAAACATAGAACTGTCATTCAAATCATTAAGGTCCATTTACATCTGTGTTCTGTACTGCAGTGTGAAAGAAAGCTTTACTATTTTCATTTAAAAAGTAATTTTCATTATTTGAGCTCTGTAGTTTTCATTAGAATATATTGAATTTCAATTTACACAAATAGATTTTTGTACATCTTATATAGACATCTCAAAGCATTTAAAAGGAAAAAACGATATTTACAGTGGTAATGGTAGTAATACTATTAGATAGAGAAAGTAATCTCCTGGGCTGGGAATAGACCAGGGTCTATAAAGTGTAAACAGAATGCACAACATAAAGTATGTAGGGAAGCCCATTAAAACACTTGGTGAAACATAGCAATCTGATAAAAAAAAAAGAAATGAGTGGAAAAAGGTTGTTGCAGATTCAGATGTGCAACAACCCCATTTTTGAATTGCTGCCATGCTTGTGTATGGTCAGTCTTTCTTTTGCATAAAAGAAGGTTTATTGAAGCAATAAACATGGACATTACAACATGTACATTACAAGGATAAAAACATTTGACAAGTATGGGAGAGAATATCAAATAAAATAAAGTCAAGAATGTACAAGGATGAGGATATTTTTTCATTGAACATTTGCTGCATTTGTGATGGGATCAAAGCAGGGTGTGGGACATAGGTGCAGTTAGTCAAATGGGGCAAAAATCATGTGCAGAGTCATCACTGAGAGTATGTTGCCCCATCTCTGTGGGGGTCTATGTAGCATGAGTTGTATGTTATTTTCTCTAAGTATGGTCAGTATTTGTAATTTGTTCTAAGTATTGTCTTTTTACTACTTGGTTCATTGTGAAAAAATGTGAATAGGACATTCCCAACACATTTTCAGCAGCTAGTCATTTTACCACAACTCTAATCACTTTCTATCTATAAATTGAGCTTGTGGTTTATTCATTTACTCTACAAGTGCTAGATAAATTACTTTCACGGCATAAGCCAGCACTTGTTCATTAAGTGAGTGCAGCTTTGTGCTTGACAACAGGTTAATGGGCCAAAACAACTCAATTTGAAAAAGTCAACAATTTTTGTCCAAGAAGCCAGTTTCCAAATCTAACACATTCCACATTCCCATCTCACATCTGGAATTTAAACACACAAAAGTTTTCTTTCATATAAAGCTGTTTATTGTTCTGCTAGATTGATGCAGTTAATATTGCCTTTCAAGATGACAGATTAGCATCAGTAGTTAATCAGGGTTATTAGCAGATAAATATCTGTAATTTAATCACTACAGTAATTTCTTTTCCAATAATACGATTTACAAATGCAAGTGATTAAGTAATTAGCCTGCATCTCCGAAACTCACAATTCCTCTGAGCTCTGGTTGTCTGACTTTTCCAAAGATTTCATGTTGTAAGTCAGCGTGTTGTTTTTCTAGCCTTATTTTTCTTCTTTTGTAAGCAGGAATAATTAAACAATTTTTGTGAGATTAATTAGTCTAAGGAATACAGATGAATCACGCTTGCAAGTATCTATCAATTCTGGGACATTCTCTGGGCACCGTGAACAATAGAAGTGAACACAGTCACGTGGTCTATTCGTCAAAATATATGACTTTCATCCAGTGGATTCAGTCTGGTAAAAAAAAAGAGATGGACTAAAGTTCACATCCTATGTCTTCTTCAGATTTCCTGGTAGTCACATTTGCAATGCCTCCTAAAAATCCCTGCCTATGGGCCAGTTCATACTACATGCATTTTTAGTGTGCTTTTTTTTTGCATCCAAAACTCACAGAAAGTAAGTTATATGGATGTTAATGTCATAGTTCACATCAGTGTTTGGAGTTCCAATGTGTTTTGGTTGCAGAAAAAAAAGTAGACTAGACTGCATTTTTCCTGCACAGAACTGTATTGGAACGTGGCAAAATGCAATAATGCACCGGAATGTACCAAAGTGCATAAAAAAAGCACTGGAACGCACATGTCCCTATTTAAATTGAACAAAAAGAGGGGGGGGGAAGGAACTGGAATGCATCAAAAACACACCAGAACGAGTCAAAAAAGCATCAAGGAAGCACTGGAATACGCCAAAAATGTTCATGCAGAAATGCATCCGGAACGCATCTGGACTGCGTTTCTATGGTGTGAACCGACCCTTAAAGTCAAGTCATATGTGAATGCAATGTTACTGTATGTGTGAGCTAAACCCAAGATAAAAAAGGAATATATTTCAGCCCTGTAATTAGGGGCTACATACGTTTTCCTTTTTTTTCTTTCATGGCCCTTTTAGGTATTTTGCCCTTTATTTTCACCCATTGGTCCTGCCAGAAACACACTTTCCAGTGTAGGGTGACAAAGATCCCTCATTGTACTGTATCTATGGAGGGGCAGTGTTATCACCCTAATACTTACTCATGATTTAGACTACAGAATACCTCTTCCTCTCTTCATTTCTATATCATAAAGGGAGGTGTTCTGTAGTACAGCAAGGTTTAACTTAGATAGGGCTGATAACACTGCTTGGAATTTCAATGCAGTAGAGTTATAGTGCACAGGAAGTTAGGAGCCCACTGGATATCTGTCAGCATCCACAGGTATTTTTTCTTGCATTTATTCAACAGATAGAACAAATCATGTTTAATGGTCTATTCACCAGACCATATAAAAGAAGTTTATTATTAGGGTTTACTTTTTAAAAGGACCTGTAGAAGTATCCTTCGAAACTGCATACACACTTACTGCTACCGCAACACTATCCTTCCATCAAGATGGAGCATATCTATGTAACCTGAGTGTGACTGACCTTTTAGAGAGGGAGATGTTCCACCCAGGTCTCATCAAGCCTTGTCCTATTCTTGGAAGCTCAGTAGAGGTGATGAGTGGTTTAGCCTTCAACTACCTGCTGGTAAATACATATTAAATTGCATCAAAATAAGTGAAACCGGACAGATAACTCAAATACTGCCCCCAAAATCCCTTTTTTAGTGTCAAGATTTAAGTCCCAGGGATGTCTAAGGCACCCTTGCAGGGTCAATGGAGTAGAAATACACCGGACATGAAACTGTTCAACCTGGGATATACAGTAGGGAAGAACAGTAGGGAAACTGGCAGAAAGGTAACTGACATAGCTCATCAATTCCAGATAAACCATTTTAGTGGACATCTTATTTAAGTTCTTGTTGATATATCTCATACAGGATGGAGAAATAGGAAATTCTCAAGAACACTTGTTCAAATGCCTTTAAATTAAACAAAATTATGATTATGCTGTAGCATTTTATTGTACTGGATTAAAGCTTTGCAGTTCGGTTTTATCTTTGGCTGCATCTTTCCCTTGTACTTGCATTCATCTAGAAGAACATATTTTCCAATGATCAGTTTTACATACTAATGATGTACCATTAAATATGGATGCAAAACCAAATGAGAAGTCCAACCTGGCGTTCTATAACATGTCACACGCTTTCTTTTAATCCTGCTTATTAAATTGCAGACAACTCTTAGAATGTGAGCCTGTGTCTGAAGTTAATGACACTATTACTCAGAAATGTTTTTTCCCCTGCAAATGAACATTTATATTACATTAAATACATTCTGGAAACAATTAAAACAGTTTTTAAAAGCCAATTTTGCTTAATGGTGAAACTTATTTTGAGACATGGTATTTTTGACAGAATTGCTTTCTAATGCCTTTTTTGTTCCTTTGTGTGTGTAAAGGTAATTTATACCTAATTTCACACCCTTTCCGTTTATAGTTTTCATATTTAGCAGTGTGGAAGTTTCTGATTTTTCTGTCAGTGATAGTTACAAGATGCTATTTTGGCATGTCACATGCTATATAAACGTACAAGAATGGATATATTTGTAAATGTGTTGTTCAGTGTCTTAGCTGTATTTTGCTTTTTTATGTTGATAATTATTGTTGCCAAAGATTGTAAGCAGAAAACAAAATGTGATTTTATTATATTAAATACTGTTTACAATCCTGGATTGTCTATCACAGTTATTACACAGGTCATTAAAATCAGAGCCCTGTCTGATGTAGTAAATGGGCATTTTTGGAAACTCCAGTGATCTCTCTGTGTAATGATTAGCTTTGCAGGATTTGAGGATATAGTAAGATACAGTATATTTCCACAGTGTTATTAGCTAGTTAAATTTAGTGGTGGATATGACAAAAAAAATATAATGGTTCTCTATAAGGACAGTGATCAGATTGTCAGATGGGGGTCTTACTCCTGTTTATAAGGAGTTTTGGGTAATCCACTATATTACTAAATAGATAAATTGGAAGCAACAACAAAATCTGTTTCAATGGACATCCGCCAGATCATCTTCCTTCATCTGGTTCAAAGGTAAATAAAAAAAAATAAAATCCTAAAAACCTTTGTGTTTGTGTGTTTTTATCAGCCTATATGCTATTCAAGAACACCCAGCCCTCCTCTCAAACAACAATTGCTGACAGAAGCTGTGATTATTTTATCTTTTCTTTCTTATTTATTAAACCAGGACTAAAGAACATTATGTTTCACTTACAATAAAATCATTGTCTTGGAGGACATTTGGGGACACATGGTAAAGTAAATCAGTGACATTTGGTTATGCACCTGCCTTCAAGAGCAAACAAAAATTTAAGACAGCCCAGTATGACTAATTCAACTTCCATCATGTTCCAATTTTGTAGCAAGCAATATTATGAGTTGACCATAAGAAATGAGAGGGACCCATGACTTTTACTGTACGCCAAGAAAAAGATTTTACTGTAAGAGAAAACTCCTGTTTCCTTAATTTTACATTAAAGGCAAATGGGGAACATCAAGGTACATTGGAACATCAAAAAAAAGTCTAAATGAAAGGTAGACAATACAGCAAACAAAATGCTAACAGGCCCACAAGTAACCACAGATTATTGGAGGGGGTTCAGTAGAGCTTAGAAGAACCTTACAACCAGCTAGGAGCAGATTAGGCCTAACCGTCCACCTGGTAAACCCTAACAAACATGTGAACAGAAAACCAGATTGCCTATGAGGAAGTCGATTCAATGATGAAACGCGTCTGACGGATGTGACGTCAGACACAACCAGAAATGCCGCGGTGGCCATTTTGAGCACTGGTAGAATCAAGCTGCTTGTATTCCAAACACATGTAAGCGCAATTTTTATAATATTAAACTGGATTTTAGGCAATGTTGCACTCTGAGAGTATGTTTATCTTGCATGGTCACTGAGAATTTGTGAAGAAGTGAGGAGGCGATTGGGCAAGTTGATAATTGATTGTGAAAAGGCTATTTAAAAGACATGCATGATAAGGTTCATGACTGAAGGGGAAGGGATCGAGCAAATTGTTGTGGCTTTGCATACAGGTGGTGGATGAAGGATGGACACACATGTTGTGGATTTGATTCACGTTCAAAAGTGAAATGCACAATTTTCACCCTTAGAGAGTAAAAGTATTTAGGGGAGGAGTGGCACAAATTTTTGTTTAATGCAAACTTTATTGCACATAGTTGCATATGCAATTTTAATTATAAGAGTATAAGAAATACTACACTATATTCATTTTTTTCTTTTTGGAGATTTGGATCAGCACACTGGAAGATCACAGGAGAGATCCCGGGCCCTCGGGCAGTGTCTGAGTTTCCAAATGGTCAGTCCGCTCCTGATTGGAATACGAAGTGGTGCGCTTTTTCTGGCTTAGCAAAGACTTTTATACCCAAGGGGGTATTGGACTGAGAGCTGCACTTTTGTTTGTGTGATTAATTATTTTTGTGGTGCTTTATATTATTATAATGTCATGAATAAAAGCCATTCATGGCAGATAAAATTATTGCTAATAACAATGATTATAAGAAATAATGGCAAAGAAGCAAAAAAAAAAATAAATCCCTGATAACTCCCCCAGAGTAGTACACTGAACTACTCTGATGACAGTCAAAATGTCAAAAGAAATTAAAACATTTTAAATATTGAATAAAAAAATATTTATTATTTTTTCTACATAACTGTCATTAGCCAATATCCCTGATCACTGCCACACCAGCCATATGATGATGTCATACTGCACTGGTGACAGTATGTAAAAAAAAATTTGTGAAAGAAAAAATGTATTTTATATCTTTGTTTTCCCAAAAATTGGGACAAAAAAAATAACAATTTTAAAAAACTTTCCATGCCTCTTACTAAATACTGTGGACTGTCTACTTTCCAAAAGGGGGTCAGTTGTGGGGTATTTGTCCTGATTTTAGGGCCTCAAGAAATGAGATAAAGTACATCAGGACTGATCGATTTTCATATATACAGTATATATACACCATAGTTTGTAGACTCTGATTTGGGTTATTTTTAACTAAAGAAAATTAGCAGACTACATTTTGGCCTAAATGTATTTACAAAATTATTTCTTTGCAAAATTTTAAAACAGAAACTAAGAAAAACGTTTTTAACAAAAAATTTCTGTATTTTTTTGTTTATATAGCAAAAAATAAAATACCACCAAAAGAAAGCTATATGTGTGAAACAAGTGATATAGATTTCATTTGGGTACAGTGTTGCATGACCAAGCTGTTGCCAGTTAAAGTAGCACAGCGCTGAATAGCAAAGAATGCTCTGGCCATCAAAGGGGGTAAAACCTTTTGGATTTAAGTGGTTAAAAAGGGATCAAAGTCTTTCCCAAGGAACCACAGACCAGTTACTGTAACTTCTATAGACAGGAGAATGCTTTAGAATCTGATGAAAGACCACATAGAGGAGTTTTGCTAGAAAATAATATTTTAAGAATTAGGCATCTTGGATGCACGAAAGACCAGAGCTGTCAAACAAATCTGCTTTCTTTTTCATAAAAAAAGTAAGCAGAAACTGAGACAAAGGAGTTGCTGTGGATACAGTAAACTTAGATTTTGCAAAACTGTTCCCCACATACACAGCTAATGTGTAAGCTAAGGACTAAAGACTTAGAAAATAAAGTTTGTAAATGGATAGAAAACTAGTTAAAAGACTGTATTCAGAGATTAGCTATTAATGATTCATACTTTGGTCTATGGTTATTAGTGGTATATCCCAAGGTTCAGTGTTGAGACCTTACTTTTTAACCAGTTTCTAAGAGTTTGGAATTTACAGTATTTGTAGATTACACCAAGCTATGTAGTCGAATAATATCTTTACACGATGTCTCCAACCAGGGGTGGACTGACCATTTGGTAACCCAGGCACTGCGCGAGGGCCCGGGGTCAGTGGGGGCCCCATGAGATGCCCTTGGTACCTTTTTCATAGGCTTTTTTGAGTTTGGGCAAGGACACAGGGGCCCCATGATCCCCTATTGCCCGGGGGCCCCATGAGTTGTCAGTCCGCCCCTGTCTCCAACTTAGAAGCAGAGCTTAATGCATTGTTTATTTAGGCAACTATGTGGAAAATGAGATTTAACTTTCACAAAATATATGCAGAGCCTACCAAATAAATGAAATATGTAATACATAATGTAAATGTGCTTAATAAAATTAAAAAAGCATGTGTCAGAAAAAGTGTCATTCAAAAATATAGAAACATCTGTAAATCAGTTCATTAAGGTGCAACAAATCATCCACTGATATATAAAGATTGAAAAACAATGTGACATCTAAATCCTGGATCTGCAAACAGTGGAAATGGGGTATCTGTCATCCAGAGGTATTAAGCTTACCAGAGCTTCAAACTCCCAAATAGAGGCAGACAAAACGTGTATTACAATGGATGGATGTGATGGATGGATCTGTGCCTTGACTGCAGTCTGATCCACAAACATTTCCCACACAGCAGCTCTGTTGTTTCCTTGCCAATGCAAGTTAAATGCCACTCAGTATCATTACAAGCATACAGGACAAGATAAAAAAAGGACTCTCATAGTGTAGCATTAGGAGTAGAGATGAGCGAATCGAACATGACGAAGTGGAATTCGTTCCGAAGATTTGGAAAAATTCTATTTGCGACGAATCCGAAGATTAGCAAACTTCGGATGCACGAATCGAATTTTCCCAAAAATGGCGGCGACATGTGTGGCCACGGAGAAAATGGACAGAGAAGATGGGGCGGGGATCTCTGGGAAGGCGCGCAGACAAGGCGCGCTGACCCATAATGCATTCATGACATGTGATCGCATTAGCCAATCAGCAGCCAGCCAGCACTGTGTAATGGTGGAGCTATAAATCGCGGCCATCTTAGAATTCTCCATTAGCCTCCGGTCATTCAAGAGAGACAGACCTGTGTGTATTAAGGGACAGAGTTAGGGCCACAGAGACTTTAGGGCCACAGAATCGTTACTCAGGGACACAGAATCGTTACTCAGGGACACAGAATCGTTACTCAGGGACACAGAATCGTTACTTAGGGCCACAGCTATCAAAGAATCGAAAATTTAAAGTGACATACACCCTTTTTTTTTTGGTGGCTGTAGTGCACAGTTGGTGCTGCAGTTTGCCGATTGTGCAAAATAAACTGACTTTCTGCTTCACAACCACTATTGTACGTTCAAAGAGCTAAATCCATTTACACGCCGGCTGGCGGTAATATTTTTTGGGTGATTAGTGCATTCCAGTGACACAAACATACAGTTTCCAGCCAACGGCAAGCTGCAATTGACCGATTGTGTACAATAAACTGACTTTCTGCTTCACAACCACTATTGTACGTTCAAAGAGTTAGATCCATTTACACGCCGGGTGGCGGTAATATTTTTTGGGTGATTAGTGCATTCCAGTGACATAAACGTACAGTTTCCAGCCAACGGCAAGCTGCAATTGACCGATTGTGCTAAATAAACTGACTTTCTGCTTCACAACCACTATTGTACGTTCAAAGAGTTAAATCCATATACACGCCGGGTGGCGGTAATATTTTTTGGGTGATTAGTGCATTCCAGTGACATAAACGTACAGTTTCCAGCCAACGGCAAACTGCAATTGACCGATTGTGCTAAATAAACGGACTTTCTGCTTCACAACCACTATTGTACGTTCAAAGAGTTAAATCCATATACACGCCGGGTGGCGGTAATATTTTTTGGGTGATTAGTGCATTCCAGTGACATAAACGTACAGTTTCCAGCCAACGGCAAGCTGCAATTGACCGATTGTCCTAAATAAACTGACTTTCTGCTTCACAACCACTATTGTACGTTCAAAGAGTTAGATCCATTTACACGCCGGCTGGCGGTAATATTTTTTGTGTGATTAGTGCATTCCAGTGACATAAACGTACAGTTTCCAGCCAACGGCAAGCTGCAATTGACCGATTGTGCTAAATAAACTGACTTTCTGCTTCACAACCACTATTGTACGTTCAAAGAGTTAAATCCATATACACGCCGGGTGGCGGTAATATTTTTTGGGTGATTAGTGCATTCCAGTGACATAAACGTACAGTTTCCAGCCAACGGCAAGCTGCAATTGACCGATTGTGCTAAATAAACTGACTTTCTGCTTCACAACCACTATTGTACGTTCAAAGAGTTAGATCCATTTACACGCCGGGTGGCGGTAATATTTTTTGGGTGATTAGTGCATTCTAGTGACATAAACGTACAGTTTCCAGCCAACGGCAAGCTGCAATTGACCGATTGTGCTAAATAAACTGACTTTCTGCTTCACAACAACTATTGTACGTTCAAAGAGTTAAATCCATATACACGCCGGGTGGCGGTAATATTTTTTGGGTGATTAGTGCATTCCAGTGACATAAATGTACAGTTTCCAGCCAACGGGAAAGCTGCAATTGACCGATTGTGCTAAATAAACTGACTTTCTGCTTCACAACCACTATTGTACGTTCAAAGAGTTAGATCCATTTACACGCCGGGTGGCGGTAATATTTTTTGGGTGATTAGTGCATTCCAGTGACATAAACGTACAGTTTCCAGCCAACGGCAAGCTGCAATTGACCGATTGTGCTAAATAAACTGACTTTCTGCTTCACAACCACTATTGTACGTTCAAAGAGTTAAATCCATTTACACGCCGGCTGGCGGTAATATTTTTTGGGTGATTAGTGCATTCCAGTGACATAAACGTACAGTTTCCAGCCAACGGAAAGCTGCAATTGACCGATTGTGCTAAATAAACTGACTTTCTGCTTCACAACCACTATTGTACGGTCAAAGAGTTAAATCCATTTACACGCCGGCTGGCGGTAATATTTTTTGGGTGATTAGTGCATTCCAGTAACCTAAACGTACAGTTTCCAGCCAACTGCAAGCTGCAATTGACCGATTGTGTACAATAAACTG
This sequence comes from Staurois parvus, assembly GCF_062004578.1. Lineage (NCBI taxonomy): Eukaryota > Metazoa > Chordata > Amphibia > Anura > Ranidae > Staurois > Staurois parvus. The sequence continues at coordinate 8,306,490 of NW_028318430.1, read as the reverse complement.
ACTTTCTGCTTCACAACCACTATTGTACGTTCAAAGAGTTAAATCCATATACACGCCGGGTGGCGGTAATATTTTTTGGGTGATTAGTGCATTCCAGTGACATAAACGTACAGTTTCCAGCCAACGGCAAGCTGCAATTGACCGATTGTGCTTAATAAACTGACTTTCTGCTTCACAACCACTATTGTACGTTCAAAGAGTTAGATCCATTTACACGCCGGGTGGCGGTAATATTTTTTGGGTGATTAGTGCATTCCAGTGACATAAACGTACAGTTTCCAGCCAACGGCAAGCTGCAATTGACCGATTTTGCTAAATAAACTGACTTTCTGCTTCACAACCACTATTGTACGTTCAAAGAGTTAAATCCATTTACACGCCGGCTGGCGGTAATATTTTTTGGGTGATTAGTGCATTCCAGTGACCTAAACGTACAGTTTCCAGCCAACTGCAAGCTGCAATTGACCGATTGTGTACAATAAACTGACTTTCTGCTTCACAACCACTATTGTACGTTCAAAGAGTTAAATCCATATACACGCCGGTTGGCGGTAATATTTTTTGGGTGATTAGTGCATTCCAGTGACCTAAACGTACAGTTTCCAGCCAACGGCAAGCTGCAATTGACCGATTGTGCTAAATAAACTGACTTTCTGCTTCACAACCACTATTGTACGTTCAAAGAGTTAAATCCATATACACGCCGGGTGGCGGTAATATTTTTTGGGTGATTAGTGCATTCCAGTGACATAAACGTACAGTTTCCAGCCAACGGCAAGCTGCAATTGACCGATTGTGCTAAATAAACGGACTTTCTGCTTCACAACCACTATTGTACGTTCAAAGAGTTAGATCCATTTACACGCCGGGTGGCGGTAATATTTTTTGGGTGATTAGTGCATTCCAGTGACAGAAACGTACAGTTTCCAGCCAACGGCAAGCTGCAATTGACCGATTGTGCTAAATAAACTGACTTTCTGCTTCACAACCACTATTGTACGTTCAAAGAGTTAAATCCATTTACACGCCGGCTGGTGGTAATATTTTTTGGGTGATTAGTGCATTCCAGTGACATAAACGTACAGTTTCCAGCCAACGGCAAGCTGCAATTGACCGATTGTGCTAAATAAACTGACTTTCTGCTTCACAACCACTATTGTACGTTCAAAGAGTTAAATCCATTTACACGCCGGGTGGCGGTAATATTTTTTGGGTGATTAGAGCATTCCAGTGACCTAAACGTACAGTTTCCAGCCAACGGCAAGCTGCAATTGACCGATTGTGTACAATAAACTGACTTTCTGCTTCACAACCACTATTGTACGTTCAAAGAGTTAAATCCATATACACGCCGGGTGGCGGTAATATTTTTTGGGTGATTAGTGCATTCCAGTGACATAAACGTACAGTTTCCAGCCAACGGCAAGCTGCAATTGACCGATTGTGTACAATAAACTGACTTTCTGCTTCACAACCACTATTGTACGTTCAAAGAGTTAAATCCATATACACGCCGGGTGGCGGTAATATTTTTTGGGTAATTAGTGCATTCCAGTGACATAAACGTACAGTTTCCAGCCAACGGCAAGCTGCAATTGACCGATTGTGCTAAATAAACTGACTTTCTGCTTCACAACCACTATTGTACGTTCAAAGAGTTAAATCCATTTACACGCCGGCTGGCGGTAATATTTTTTGGGTGATTAGTGCATTCCAGTGACAGAAATGTACAGTTTCCAGCCAACGGCAAGCTGCAATTGACGGATTGTGCTAAATAAACTGACTTTCTGCTTCACAACCTCTATTGTACGTTCAAAGAGTTAAATAAATTTACACGCCGGCTGGCGGTAATATTTTTTGGGTGATTAGTGCATTCCAGTGACATAAACGTACATTTTACAGCCAACGGCAAGCTGCAATTGACCGATTGTGTACAATAAACTGACTTTCTGCTTCACAACCACTATTGTACGTTCAAAGAGTTAAATCCATTTACACGCCGGCTGGCGGTAATATTTTTTGGGTGATTAGTGCATTCCAGTGACCTAAACGTACAGTTTCCAGCCAACTGCAAGCTGCAATTGACCGATTGTGTACAATAAACTGACTTTCTGCTTCACAACCACTATTGTACGTTCAAAGAGTTAAATCCATATACACGCCGGCTGGCGGTAATATTTTTTGGGTGATTAGTGCATTCCAGTGACATAAACGTACAGTTTCCAGCCAACGGCAAGCTGCAATTGACCGATTGTGCTAAATAAACTGAATTTCTGCTTCACAACCACTATTGTACGTTCAAAGAGTTAAATCCCTTTACACGCCGGCTGGCGGTAATATTTTTTGGGTGATTAGTGCATTCCAGTGACAGAAACGTACAGTTTCCAGCCAACGGCAAGCTGCAATTGACCGATTGTGTACAATAAACTGACTTTCTGCTTCACAACCACTATTGTACGTTCAAAGAGTTAAATCCATTTACACGCCGGCTGGCGGTAATATTTTTTGGGTGATTAGTGCATTCCAGTGACATAAACGTACAGTTTCCAGCCAACTGCAAGCTGCAATTGACCGATTGTGTACAATAAACTGACTTTCTGCTTCACAACCACTATTGTACGTTCAAAGAGTTAAATCCATATACACGCCGGGTGGCGGTAATATTTTTTGGGTGATTAGTGCATTCCAGTGACATAAACGTACAGTTTCCAGCCAACGGCAAGCTGCAATTGACCGATTGTGCTAAATAAACTGACTTTCTGCTTCACAACCACTATTGTACGTTCAAAGAGTTAAATCCATTTACACGCCGGCTGGCGGTAATATTTTTTGGGTGATTAGTGCATTCCAGTGACATAAACGTACAGTTTCCAGCCAACGGCAAGCTGCAATTGACCGATTGTGCTAAATAAACTGACTTTCTGCTTCACAACCACTATTGTACGTTCAAAGAGTTAAATCCATATACACGCCGGGTGGCGGTAATATTTTTTGGGTGATTAGTGCATTCCAGTGACCTAAACGTACAGTTTCCAGCCAACGGCAAGCTGCAATTGACCGATTGTGCTAAATAAACTGACTTTCTGCTTCACAACCACTATTGTACGTTCAAAGAGTTAAATCCATATACACGCCGGGTGGCGGTAATATTTTTTGGGTGATTAGTGCATTCCAGTGACATAAACGTACAGTTTCCAGCCAACGGCAAGCTGCAATTGACCGATTGTGCTAAATAAACTGACATTCTGCTTCACAACCACTATTGTACGTTCAAAGAGTTAAATCCATATACACGCCGGGTGGTGGTAATATTTTTTGGGTGATTAGTGCATTCCAGTGACATAAATGTACAGTTTCCAGCCAACGGCAAGCTGCAATTGACCGATTGTGTACAATAAACTGACTTTCTGCTTCACAACCACTATTGTACGTTCAAAGAGTTAGATCCATTTACACGCCGGGTGGCGGTAATATTTTTTGGGTGATTAGTGCATTCCAGTGACATAAACGTACAGTTTCCAGCCAACGGCAAGCTGCAATTGACCGATTGTGCTAAATAAACTGACTTTCTGCTTCACAACCACTATTGTACGTTCAAAGAGTTAGATCCATTTACACGCCGGGTGGCGGTAATATTTTTTGGGTGATTAGTGCATTCCAGTGACATAAACGTACAGTTTCCAGCCAACGGCAAGCTGCAATTGACCGATTGTGCTAAATAAACTGACTTTCTGCTTCACAACCACTATTGTACGTTCAAAGAGTTAAATCCATTTACACGCCGGCTGGCGGTAATATTTTTTGGGTGATTAGTGCATTCCAGTAACCTAAACGTACAGTTTCCAGCCAACTGCAAGCTGCAATTGACCGATTGTGTACAATAAACTGACTTTCTGCTTCACAACCACTATTGTACGTTCAAAGAGTTAAATCCATATACACGCCGGGTGGCGGTAATATTTTTTGGGTGATTAGTGCATTCCAGTGACATAAACGTACAGTTTCCAGCCAACGGCAAGCTGCAATTGACCGATTGTGCTAAATAAACTGACTTTCTGCTTCACAACCACTATTGTACGTTCAAAGAGTTAGATCCATTTACACGCCGGGTGGCGGTAATATTTTTTGGGTGATTAGTGCATTCCAGTGACAGAAACGTACAGTTTCCAGCCAACGGCAAGCTGCAATTGACCGATTGTGCTAAATAAACTGACTTTCTGCTTCACAACCACTATTGTACGTTCAAAGAGTTAAATCCATTTACACGCCGGGTGGCGGTAATATTTTTTGGGTGATTAGTGCATTCCAGTGACCTAAACGTACAGTTTCCAGCCAACGGCAAGCTGCAATTGACCGATTGTGCTAAATAAACTGACTTTCTGCTTCACAACCACTATTGTACGTTCAAAGAGTTAAATCCATATACACGCCGGGTGGCGGTAATATTTTTTGGGTGATTAGTGCATTCCAGTGACATAAACGTACAGTTTCCAGCCAACGGCAAGCTGCAATTGACCGATTGTGCTAAATAAACTGACTTTCTGCTTCACAACCACTATTGTACGTTCAAAGAGTTAAATCCATATACACGCCGGGTGGCGGTAATATTTTTTGGGTGATTAGTGCATTCCAGTGACATAAACGTACAGTTTCCAGCCAACGGCAAGCTGCAATTGACCGATTGTCCTAAATAAACTGACTTTCTGCTTCACAACCACTATTGTACGTTCAAAGAGTTAGATCCATTTACACGCCGGCTGGCGGTAATATTTTTTGTGTGATTAGTGCATTCCAGTGACATAAACGTACAGTTTCCAGCCAACGGCAAGCTGCAATTGACCGATTGTGCTAAATAAACTGACTTTCTGCTTCACAACCACTATTGTACGTTCAAAGAGTTAAATCCATATACACGCCGGGTGGCGGTAATATTTTTTGGGTGATTAGTGCATTCCAGTGACAGAAACGTACAGTTTCCAGCCAACGGCAAGCTGCAATTGACCGATTGTGCTAAATAAACTGACTTTCTGCTTCACAACCACTATTGTACGTTCAAAGAGTTAGATCCATTTACACGCCGGGTGGCGGTAATATTTTTTGGGTGATTAGTGCATTCTAGTGACATAAACGTACAGTTTCCAGCCAACGGCAAGCTGCAATTGACCGATTGTGCTAAATAAACTGACTTTCTGCTTCACAACAACTATTGTACGTTCAAAGAGTTAAATCCATATACACGCTGGGTGGCGGTAATATTTTTTGGGTGATTAGTGCATTCCAGTGACATAAATGTACAGTTTCCAGCCAACGGCAAGCTGCAATTGACCGATTGTGCTAAATAAACTGACTTTCTGCTTCACAACCACTATTGTACGTTCAAAGAGTTAGATCCATTTACACGCCGGGTGGCGGTAATATTTTTTGGGTGATTAGTGCATTCCAGTGACATAAACGTACAGTTTCCAGCCAACGGCAAGCTGCAATTGACCGATTGTGCTAAATAAACTGACTTTCTGCTTCACAACCACTATTGTACATTCAAAGAGTTAAATCCATTTACATGCCGGCTGGCGGTAATATTTTTTGGGTGATTAGTGCATTCCAGTGACATAAACGTACAGTTTCCAGCCAACGGCAAGCTGCAATTGACCGATTGTGCTAAATAAACTGACTTTCTGCTTCACAACCACTATTGTACGTTCAAAGAGTTAAATCCATTTACACGCCGGCTGGCTATAATATTTTTTGGGTGATTAGTGCATTCCAGTGACATAAACGTACAGTTTCCAGCCAACGGCAAGCTGCAATTGACCGATTGTGCTAAATAAACTGACTTTCTGCTTCACAACCACTATTGTACGTTCAAAGAGTTAAATCCATTTACACGCCGGCTGGCGGTAATATTTTTTGGGTGATTAGTGCATTCCAGTGACCTAAACGTACAGTTTACAGCCAACTGCAAGCTGCAATTGACCAATTGTGTACAATAAACTGACTTTCTGCTTCACAACCACTATTGTATGTTCAAAGAGTTAAATCCATATACACTCCGGGTGGCGGTAATATTTTTTGGGTGATTAGTGCATTCCAGTGACATAAACGTACAGTTTCCAGCCAACGGCAAGCTGCAATTGACCGATTGTGCTAAATAAACTGACTTTCTGCTTCACAACCACTATTGTATGTTCAAAGAGTTAAATCCATATACACGCCGGGTGGCGGTAATATTTTTTGGGTGATTAGTGCATTCCAGTGACATAAACGTACAGTTTCCAGCCAACGGCAAGCTGCAATTGACCGATTGTGCTAAATAAACTGACTTTCTGCTTCACAACCACTATTGTACGTTCAAAGAGTTAAATCCATTTACACGCCGGGTGGCGGTAATATTTTTTGGGTGATTAGTGCATTCCAGTGACCTAAACGTACAGTTTCCAGCCAACGGCAAGCTGCAATTGACCGATTGTGTACAATAAACTGACTTTCTGCTTCACAACCACTATTGTACGTTCAAAGAGTTAAATCCATATACACGCCGGGTGGCGGTAATATTTTTTGGGTGATTAGTGCATTCCAGTGACATAAACGTACAGTTTCCAGCCAACGGCAAGCTGCAATTGACCGATTGTGCTAAATAAACTGACTTTCTGCTTCACAACCACTATTGTACATTCAAAGAGTTAGATCCATTTACACGCCGGGTGGCGGTAATATTTTTTGGGTGATTAGTGCATTCCAGTGACATAAATGTACAGTTTCCAGCCAACGGCAAGCTGCAATTGACCGATTGTGCTAAATAAACTGACTTTCTGCTTCACAACCACTATTGTACGTTCAAAGAGTTAGATCCATTTACACGCCGGGTGGCGGTAATATTTTTTGGGTGATTAGTGCATTCCAGTGACATAAACGTACAGTTTCCAGCCAACGGCAAGCTGCAATTGACCGATTGTGCTAAATAAACTGACTTTCTGCTTCACAACCACTATTGTACGTTCAAAGAGTTAAATCCATATACACGCCGGGTGGCGGTAATATTTTTTGGGTGATTAGTGCATTCCAGTGACATAAACGTACAGTTTCCAGCCAACGGCAAGCTGCAATTGACCGATTGTGCTAAATAAACTGACTTTCTGCTTCACAACCACTATTGTACGTTCAAAGAGTTAAATCCATATACACGCCGGGTGGCGGTAATATTTTTTGGGTGATTAGTGCATTCCAGTGACATAAACGTACAGTTTCCAGCCAACGGCAAGCTGCAATTGACCGATTGTGCTAAATAAACTGACTTTCTGCTTCACAACCACTATTGTACGTTCAAAGAGTTAAATCCATATACACGCCGGGTGGCGGTAATATTTTTTGGGTGATTAGTGCATTCCAGTGACATAAACGTACAGTTTCCAGCCAACGACAAGCTGCAATTGACCGATTGTGCTAAATAAACTGACTTTCTGCTTCACAACCACTATTGTACGTTCAAAGAGTTAGATCCATTTACACGCCGGCTGGCGGTAATATTTTTTGGGTGATTAGTGCATTCCAGTGACATAAACGTACAGTTTCCAGCCAACGGCAAGCTGCAATTGACCGATTGTGCTAAATAAACTGACTTTCTGCTTCACAACCACTATTGTACGTTCAAAGAGTTAAATCCATATACACGCCGGGTGGCGGTAATATTTTTTGGGTGATTAGTGCATTCCAGTGACATAAACGTACAGTTTCCAGCCAACGGCAAGCTGCAATTGACCGATTGTGCTAAATAAACTGACTTTCTGCTTCACAACCACTATTGTACGTTCAAAGAGTTAGATCCATTTACACGACGGGTGGCGGTAATATTTTTTGGGTGATTAGTGCATTCTAGTGACATAAACGTACAGTTTCCAGCCAACGGCAAGCTGCAATTGACCGATTGTGCTAAATAAACTGACATTCTGCTTCACAACCACTATTGTACGTTCAAAGAGTTAAATCCATATACACGCCGGGTGGCGGTAATATTTTTTGGGTGATTAGTGCATTCCAGTGACATAAATGTACAGTTTCCAGCCAACGGCAAGCTGCAATTGACCGATTGTGCTAAATAAACTGACTTTCTGCTTCACAACCACTATTGTACGTTCAAAGAGTTAGATCCATTTACACGCCGGGTGGCGGTAATATTTTTTGGGTGATTAGTGCATTCCAGTGACCTAAACGTACAGTTTCCAGCCAACGGCAAGCTGCAATTGACCGATTGTGTACAATAAACTGACTTTCTGCTTCACAACCACTATTGTACGTTCAAAGAGTTAAATCCATATACACGCCGGGTGGCGGTAATATTTTTTGGGTGATTAGTGCATTCCAGTGACATAAACGTACAGTTTCCAGCCAACGGCAAGCTGCAATTGACCGATTGTGTAAAATAAACTGACTTTCTGCTTCACAACCACTATTGTACATTCAAAGAGTTAAATCCATATACACGCCGGGTGGCGGTAATATTTTTTGGGTGATTAGTGCATTCCAGTGACATAAACGTACAGTTTCCAGCCAACGGCAAGCTGCAATTGACCGATTGTGCTAAATAAACTGACTTTCTGCTTCACAACCACTATTGTACATTCAAAGAGTTAGATCCATTTACACGCCGGGTGGCGGTAATATTTTTTGGGTGATTAGTGCATTCCAGTGACATAAATGTACAGTTTCCAGCCAACGGCAAGCTGCAATTGACCGATTGTGCTAAATAAACTGACTTTCTGCTTCACAACCACTATTGTACGTTCAAAGAGTTAGATCCATTTACACGCCGGGTGGCGGTAATATTTTTTGGGTGATTAGTGCATTCCAGTGACATAAACGTACAGTTTCCAGCCAACGGCAAGCTGCAATTGACCGATTGTGCTAAATAAACTGACTTTCTGCTTCACAACCACTATTGTACGTTCAAAGAGTTAAATCCATATACACGCCGGGTGGCGGTAATATTTTTTGGGTGATTAGTGCATTCCAGTGACATAAACGTACAGTTTCCAGCCAACGGCAAGCTGCAATTGACCGATTGTGCTAAATAAACTGACTTTCTGCTTCACAACCACTATTGTACGTTCAAAGAGTTAAATCCATATACACGCCGGGTGGCGGTAATATTTTTTGGGTGATTAGTGCATTCCAGTGACATAAACGTACAGTTTCCAGCCAACGGCAAGCTGCAATTGACCGATTGTGCTAAATAAACTGACTTTCTGCTTCACAACCACTATTGTACGTTCAAAGAGTTAAATCCATATACACGCCGGGTGGCGGTAATATTTTTTGGGTGATTAGTGCATTCCAGTGACATAAACGTACAGTTTCCAGCCAACGACAAGCTGCAATTGACCGATTGTGCTAAATAAACTGACTTTCTGCTTCACAACCACTATTGTACGTTCAAAGAGTTAGATCCATTTACACGCCGGCTGGCGGTAATATTTTTTGGGTGATTAGTGCATTCCAGTGACATAAACGTACAGTTTCCAGCCAACGGCAAGCTGCAATTGACCGATTGTGCTAAATAAACTGACTTTCTGCTTCACAACCACTATTGTACGTTCAAAGAGTTAAATCCATATACACGCCGGGTGGCGGTAATATTTTTTGGGTGATTAGTGCATTCCAGTGACATAAACGTACAGTTTCCAGCCAACGGCAAGCTGCAATTGACCGATTGTGCTAAATAAACTGACTTTCTGCTTCACAACCACTATTGTACGTTCAAAGAGTTAGATCCATTTACACGACGGGTGGCGGTAATATTTTTTGGGTGATTAGTGCATTCTAGTGACATAAACGTACAGTTTCCAGCCAACGGCAAGCTGCAATTGACCGATTGTGCTAAATAAACTGACATTCTGCTTCACAACCACTATTGTACGTTCAAAGAGTTAAATCCATATACACGCCGGGTGGCGGTAATATTTTTTGGGTGATTAGTGCATTCCAGTGACATAAATGTACAGTTTCCAGCCAACGGCAAGCTGCAATTGACCGATTGTGCTAAATAAACTGACTTTCTGCTTCACAACCACTATTGTACGTTCAAAGAGTTAGATCCATTTACACGCCGGGTGGCGGTAATATTTTTTGGGTGATTAGTGCATTCCAGTGACATAAACGTACAGTTTCCAGCCAACGGCAAGCTGCAATTGACCGATTGTGCTAAATAAACTGACTTTCTGCTTCACAACCACTATTGTACGTTCAAAGAGTTAAATCCATTTACACGTCGGCTGGCGGTAATATTTTTTGGGTGATTAGTGCATTCCAGTGACATAAACGTACAGTTTCCAGCCAACGGCAAGCTGCAATTGACCGATTGTGCTAAATAAACTGACTTTCTGCTTCACAACCACTATTGTACGTTCAAAGAGTTAAATCCATTTACACGCCGGGTGGCGGTAATATTTTTTGGGTGATTAGTGCATTCCAGTGACCTAAACGTACAGTTTCCAGCCAACGGCAAGCTGCAATTGACCGATTGTGTACAATAAACTGACTTTCTGCTTCACAGCCACTATTGTACGTTCAAAGAGTTAAATCCATATACACGCCGGGTGGCGGTAATATTTTTTGGGTGATTAGTGCATTCCAGTGACATAAACGTACAGTTTCCAGCCAACGGCAAGCTGCAATTGACCGATTGTGCTAAATAAACTGACTTTCTGCTTCACAACCACTATTGTACATTCAAAGAGTTAAATCCATATACACGCCGGGTGGCGGTAATATTTTTTGGGTGATTAGTGCATTCCAGTGACATAAACGTACAGTTTTCAGCCAACGGCAAGCTGCAATTGACCGATTGTGCTAAATAAACTGACTTTCTGCTTCACAACCACTATTGTACATTCAAAGAGTTAGATCCATTTACACGCCGGGTGGCGGTAATATTTTTTGGGTGATTAGTGCATTCCAGTGACATAAACGTACAGTTTACAGCCAACGGCAAGCTGCAATTGACCGATTGTGCTAAATAAACTGACTTTCTGCTTCACAACCACTATTGTATGTTCAAAGAGTTAGATCCATTTACACGCCGGGTGGCGGTAATATTTTTTGGGTGATTAGTGCATTCCAGTGACATAAACGTACAGTTTCCAGCCAACGGCAAGCTGCAATTGACCGATTGTGCTAAATAAACTGACTTTCTGCTTCACAACCACTATTGTACGTTCAAAGAGTTAAATCCATATACACGCCGGGTGTCGGTAATATTTTTTGGGTGATTAGTGCATTCCAGTGACATAAATGTACAGTTTCCAGCCAACGGCAAGCTGCAATTGACCGATTGTGCTAAATAAACTGACTTTCTGCTTCACAACCACTATTGTACGTTCAAAGAGTTAAATCCATATACACGCCGGGTGGTGGTAATATTTTTTGGGTGATTAGTGCATTCCAGTGACATAAACCTACAGTTTCCAGCCAACGGCAAGCTGCAATTGACCGATTGTGCTAAATAAACTGACTTTCTGCTTCACAACCACTATTGTACGTTCAAAGTGTTAAATCCATATACACGCCGGGTGGCGGTAATATTTTTTGGGTGATTAGTGCATTCCAGTGACATAAACGTACAGTTTACAGCCAACGGCAAGCTGCAATTGACCGATTGTGCAAAATAAACTGACTTTCTGCTTCACAACCACTATTGTACGTTCAAAGAGTTAGATCCATTTACACGCCGGCTGGCGGTAATATTTTTTGGGTGATTAGTGCATTCCAGTGACATAAACGTACAGTTTCCAGCCAACGGCAAGCTGCAATTGACCGATTGTGCTAAATAAACTGACTTTCTGCTTCACAACCACTATTGTACGTTCAAAGAGTTAGATCCATTTACACGACGGGTGGCGGTAATATTTTTTGGGTGATTAGTGCATTCTAGTGATATAAACGTACAGTTTCCAGCCAACGGCAAGCTGCAATTGACCGATTGTGCTAAATAAACTGACTTTCTGCTTCACAACCACTATTGTACGTTCAAAGAGTTAAATCCATATACACGCCGGGTGGCGGTAATATTTTTTGGGTGATTAGTGCATTCCAGTGACATAAACGTACAGTTTCCAGCCAACGGCTAGCTGCAATTGACCGATTGTGCTAAATAAACTGACTTTCTGCTTCACAACCACTATTGTACGTTCAAAGAGTTAGATCCATTTACACGCCGGGTGGCGGTAATATTTTTTGGGTGATTAGTGCATTCCAGTGACCTAAACGTACAGTTTCCAGCCAACGGCAAGCTGCAATTGACCGATTGTGTACAATAAACTGACTTTCTGCTTCACAGCCACTATTGTACGTTCAAAGAGTTAAATCCATATACACGCCGGGTGGCGGTAATATTTTTTGGGTGATTAGTGCATTCCAGTGACATAAACGTACAGTTTCCAGCCAACGGCAAGCTGCAATTGACCGATTGTGCTAAATAAACTGACTTTCTGCTTCACAACCACTATTGTACATTCAAAGAGTTAAATCCATATACACGCCGGGTGGCGGTAATATTTTTTGGGTGATTAGTGCATTCCAGTGACATAAACGTACAGTTTTCAGCCAACGGCAAGCTGCAATTGACCGATTGTGCTAAATAAACTGACTTTCTGCTTCACAACCACTATTGTACATTCAAAGAGTTAGATCCATTTACACGCCGGGTGGCGGTAATATTTTTTGGGTGATTAGTGCATTCCAGTGACATAAACGTACAGTTTACAGCCAACGGCAAGCTGCAATTGACCGATTGTGCTAAATAAACTGACTTTCTGCTTCACAACCACTATTGTATGTTCAAAGAGTTAGATCCATTTACACGCCGGGTGGCGGTAATATTTTTTGGGTGATTAGTGCATTCCAGTGACATAAACGTACAGTTTCCAGCCAACGGCAAGCTGCAATTGACCGATTGTGCTAAATAAACTGACTTTCTGCTTCACAACCACTATTGTACGTTCAAAGAGTTAAATCCATATACACGCCGGGTGTCGGTAATATTTTTTGGGTGATTAGTGCATTCCAGTGACATAAATGTACAGTTTCCAGCCAACGGCAAGCTGCAATTGACCGATTGTGCTAAATAAACTGACTTTCTGCTTCACAACCACTATTGTACGTTCAAAGAGTTAAATCCATATACACGCCGGGTGGTGGTAATATTTTTTGGGTGATTAGTGCATTCCAGTGACATAAACCTACAGTTTCCAGCCAACGGCAAGCTGCAATTGACCGATTGTGCTAAATAAACTGACTTTCTGCTTCACAACCACTATTGTACGTTCAAAGTGTTAAATCCATATACACGCCGGGTGGCGGTAATATTTTTTGGGTGATTAGTGCATTCCAGTGACATAAACGTACAGTTTACAGCCAACGGCAAGCTGCAATTGACCGATTGTGCAAAATAAACTGACTTTCTGCTTCACAACCACTATTGTACGTTCAAAGAGTTAGATCCATTTACACGCCGGCTGGCGGTAATATTTTTTGGGTGATTAGTGCATTCCAGTGACATAAACGTACAGTTTCCAGCCAACGGCAAGCTGCAATTGACCGATTGTGCTAAATAAACTGACTTTCTGCTTCACAACCACTATTGTACGTTCAAAGAGTTAGATCCATTTACACGACGGGTGGCGGTAATATTTTTTGGGTGATTAGTGCATTCTAGTGATATAAACGTACAGTTTCCAGCCAACGGCAAGCTGCAATTGACCGATTGTGCTAAATAAACTGACTTTCTGCTTCACAACCACTATTGTACGTTCAAAGAGTTAAATCCATATACACGCCGGGTGGCGGTAATATTTTTTGGGTGATTAGTGCATTCCAGTGACATAAATGTACAGTTTCCAGCCAACGGCAAGCTGCAATTGACCGATTGTGCTAAATAAACTGACTTTCTGCTTCACAACCACTATTGTACGTTCAAAGAGTTAGATCCATTTACACGCCGGGTGGCGGTAATATTTTTTGGGTGATTAGTGCATTCCAGTGACATAAACGTACAGTTTACAGCCAACGGCAAGCTGCAATTGACCGATTGTGCTAAATAAACTGACTTTCTGCTTCACAACCACTATTGTATGTTCAAAGAGTTAAATCCATTTACACGCCGGCTGGCGGTAATATTTTTTGGGTGATTAGTGCATTCCAGTAACCTAAACGTACAGTTTCCAGCCAACTGCAAGCTGCAATTGACCGATTGTGTACAATAAACTGACTTTCTGCTTCACAACCACTATTGTACGTTCAAAGAGTTAAATCCATATACACGCCGGGTGGCGGTAATATTTTTTGGGTGATTAGTGCATTCCAGTGACATAAACGTACAGTTTCCAGCCAACGGCAAGCTGCAATTGACCGATTGTGCTAAATAAACTGACTTTCTGCTTCACAACCACTATTGTACGTTCAAAGAGTTAGATCCATTTACACGCCGGGTGGCGGTAATATTTTTTGGGTGATTAGTGCATTCCAGTGACATAAACGTACAGTTTCCAGCCAACGGCAAGCTGCAATTGACCGATTGTGCTAAATAAACTGACTTTCTGCTTCACAACCACTATTGTACGTTCAAAGAGTTAAATCCATTTACACGCCGGGTGGCGGTAATATTTTTTGGGTGATTAGTGCATTCCAGTGACCTAAACGTACAGTTTCCAGCCAACGGCAAGCTGCAATTGACCGATTGTGTACAATAAACTGACTTTCTGCTTCACAACCACTATTGTACGTTCAAAGAGTTAAATCCATATACACGCCGGGTGGCGGTAATATTTTTTGGGTGATTAGTGCATTCCAGTGACATAAACGTACAGTTTCCAGCCAACGGCAAGCTGCAATTGACCGATTGTGCTAAATAAACTGACTTTCTGCTTCACAACCACTATTGTACGTTCAAAGAGTTAAATCCATATACACGCCGGGTGGCGGTAATATTTTTTGGGTGATTAGTGCATTCCAGTGACATAAACGTACAGTTTACAGCCAACGGCAAGCTGCAATTGACCGATTGTGCTAAATAAACTGACTTTCTGCTTCACAACCACTATTGTACATTCAAAGAGTTAGATCCATTTACACGCCGGGTGGCGGTAATATTTTTTGGGTGATTAGTGCATTCCAGTGACATAAACGTACAGTTTCCAGCCAACGGCAAGCTGCAATTGACCGATTGTGCTAAATAAACTGACTTTCTGCTTCACAACCACTATTGTACGTTCAATGAGTTAAATCCATTTACACGCCGGCTGGCAGTAATATTTTTTGGGTGATTAGTGCATTCCAGTGACATAAACGTACAGTTTCCAGCCAACGGCAAGCTGCAATTGACCGATTGTGTACAATAAACTGACTTTCTGCTTCACAACCACTATTGTACGTTCAAAGAGTTAAATCCATTTACACGCCGGTTGGCGGTAATATTTTTTGGGTGATTAGTGCATTCCAGTGACATAAACGTACAGTTTCCAGCCAACGGCAAGCTGCAATTGACCGATTGTGCTAAATAAACTGACTTTCTGCTTCACAACCACTATTGTACGTTCAAAGAGTTAGATCCATTTACACGACGGGTGGCGGTAATATTTTTTGGGTGATTAGTGCATTCTAGTGACATAAACGTACAGTTTCCAGCCAACGGCAAGCTGCAATTGACCGATTGTGCTAAATAAACTGACATTCTGCTTCACAACCACTATTGTACGTTCAAAGAGTTAAATCCATATACACGCCGGGTGGCGGTAATATTTTTTGGGTGATTAGTGCATTCCAGTGACATAAATGTACAGTTTCCAGCCAACGGCAAGCTGCAATTGACCGATTGTGCTAAATAAACTGACTTTCTGCTTCACAACCACTATTGTACGTTCAAAGAGTTAGATCCATTTACACGCCGGGTGGCGGTAATATTTTTTGGGTGATTAGTGCATTCCAGTGACCTAAACGTACAGTTTCCAGCCAACGGCAAGCTGCAATTGACCGATTGTGTACAATAAACTGACTTTCTGCTTCACAACCACTATTGTACGTTCAAAGAGTTAAATCCATATACACGCCGGGTGGCGGTAATATTTTTTGGGTGATTAGTGCATTCCAGTGACATAAACGTACAGTTTCCAGCCAACGGCAAGCTGCAATTGACCGATTGTGTAAAATAAACTGACTTTCTGCTTCACAACCACTATTGTACATTCAAAGAGTTAAATCCATATACACGCCGGGTGGCGGTAATATTTTTTGGGTGATTAGTGCATTCCAGTGACATAAACGTACAGTTTCCAGCCAACGGCAAGCTGCAATTGACCGATTGTGCTAAATAAACTGACTTTCTGCTTCACAACCACTATTGTACATTCAAAGAGTTAGATCCATTTACACGCCGGGTGGCGGTAATATTTTTTGGGTGATTAGTGCATTCCAGTGACATAAATGTACAGTTTCCAGCCAACGGCAAGCTGCAATTGACCGATTGTGCTAAATAAACTGACTTTCTGCTTCACAACCACTATTGTACGTTCAAAGAGTTAGATCCATTTACACGCCGGGTGGCGGTAATATTTTTTGGGTGATTAGTGCATTCCAGTGACATAAACGTACAGTTTCCAGCCAACGGCAAGCTGCAATTGACCGATTGTGCTAAATAAACTGACTTTCTGCTTCACAACCACTATTGTACGTTCAAAGAGTTAAATCCATATACACGCCGGGTGGCGGTAATATTTTTTGGGTGATTAGTGCATTCCAGTGACATAAACGTACAGTTTCCAGCCAACGGCAAGCTGCAATTGACCGATTGTGCTAAATAAACTGACTTTCTGCTTCACAACCACTATTGTACGTTCAAAGAGTTAAATCCATATACACGCCGGGTGGCGGTAATATTTTTTGGGTGATTAGTGCATTCCAGTGACATAAACGTACAGTTTCCAGCCAACGGCAAGCTGCAATTGACCGATTGTGCTAAATAAACTGACTTTCTGCTTCACAACCACTATTGTACGTTCAAAGAGTTAAATCCATATACACGCCGGGTGGCGGTAATATTTTTTGGGTGATTAGTGCATTCCAGTGACATAAACGTACAGTTTCCAGCCAACGACAAGCTGCAATTGACCGATTGTGCTAAATAAACTGACTTTCTGCTTCACAACCACTATTGTACGTTCAAAGAGTTAGATCCATTTACACGCCGGCTGGCGGTAATATTTTTTGGGTGATTAGTGCATTCCAGTGACATAAACGTACAGTTTCCAGCCAACGGCAAGCTGCAATTGACCGATTGTGCTAAATAAACTGACTTTCTGCTTCACAACCACTATTGTACGTTCAAAGAGTTAAATCCATATACACGCCGGGTGGCGGTAATATTTTTTGGGTGATTAGTGCATTCCAGTGACATAAACGTACAGTTTCCAGCCAACGGCAAGCTGCAATTGACCGATTGTGCTAAATAAACTGACTTTCTGCTTCACAACCACTATTGTACGTTCAAAGAGTTAGATCCATTTACACGACGGGTGGCGGTAATATTTTTTGGGTGATTAGTGCATTCTAGTGACATAAACGTACAGTTTCCAGCCAACGGCAAGCTGCAATTGACCGATTGTGCTAAATAAACTGACATTCTGCTTCACAACCACTATTGTACGTTCAAAGAGTTAAATCCATATACACGCCGGGTGGCGGTAATATTTTTTGGGTGATTAGTGCATTCCAGTGACATAAATGTACAGTTTCCAGCCAACGGCAAGCTGCAATTGACCGATTGTGCTAAATAAACTGACTTTCTGCTTCACAACCACTATTGTACGTTCAAAGAGTTAGATCCATTTACACGCCGGGTGGCGGTAATATTTTTTGGGTGATTAGTGCATTCCAGTGACATAAACGTACAGTTTCCAGCCAACGGCAAGCTGCAATTGACCGATTGTGCTAAATAAACTGACTTTCTGCTTCACAACCACTATTGTACGTTCAAAGAGTTAAATCCATTTACACGTCGGCTGGCGGTAATATTTTTTGGGTGATTAGTGCATTCCAGTGACATAAACGTACAGTTTCCAGCCAACGGCAAGCTGCAATTGACCGATTGTGCTAAATAAACTGACTTTCTGCTTCACAACCACTATTGTACGTTCAAAGAGTTAAATCCATTTACACGCCGGGTGGCGGTAATATTTTTTGGGTGATTAGTGCATTCCAGTGACCTAAACGTACAGTTTCCAGCCAACGGCAAGCTGCAATTGACCGATTGTGTACAATAAACTGACTTTCTGCTTCACAGCCACTATTGTACGTTCAAAGAGTTAAATCCATATACACGCCGGGTGGCGGTAATATTTTTTGGGTGATTAGTGCATTCCAGTGACATAAACGTACAGTTTCCAGCCAACGGCAAGCTGCAATTGACCGATTGTGCTAAATAAACTGACTTTCTGCTTCACAACCACTATTGTACATTCAAAGAGTTAAATCCATATACACGCCGGGTGGCGGTAATATTTTTTGGGTGATTAGTGCATTCCAGTGACATAAACGTACAGTTTTCAGCCAACGGCAAGCTGCAATTGACCGATTGTGCTAAATAAACTGACTTTCTGCTTCACAACCACTATTGTACATTCAAAGAGTTAGATCCATTTACACGCCGGGTGGCGGTAATATTTTTTGGGTGATTAGTGCATTCCAGTGACATAAACGTACAGTTTACAGCCAACGGCAAGCTGCAATTGACCGATTGTGCTAAATAAACTGACTTTCTGCTTCACAACCACTATTGTATGTTCAAAGAGTTAGATCCATTTACACGCCGGGTGGCGGTAATATTTTTTGGGTGATTAGTGCATTCCAGTGACATAAACGTACAGTTTCCAGCCAACGGCAAGCTGCAATTGACCGATTGTGCTAAATAAACTGACTTTCTGCTTCACAACCACTATTGTACGTTCAAAGAGTTAAATCCATATACACGCCGGGTGTCGGTAATATTTTTTGGGTGATTAGTGCATTCCAGTGACATAAATGTACAGTTTCCAGCCAACGGCAAGCTGCAATTGACCGATTGTGCTAAATAAACTGACTTTCTGCTTCACAACCACTATTGTACGTTCAAAGAGTTAAATCCATATACACGCCGGGTGGTGGTAATATTTTTTGGGTGATTAGTGCATTCCAGTGACATAAACCTACAGTTTCCAGCCAACGGCAAGCTGCAATTGACCGATTGTGCTAAATAAACTGACTTTCTGCTTCACAACCACTATTGTACGTTCAAAGTGTTAAATCCATATACACGCCGGGTGGCGGTAATATTTTTTGGGTGATTAGTGCATTCCAGTGACATAAACGTACAGTTTACAGCCAACGGCAAGCTGCAATTGACCGATTGTGCAAAATAAACTGACTTTCTGCTTCACAACCACTATTGTACGTTCAAAGAGTTAGATCCATTTACACGCCGGCTGGCGGTAATATTTTTTGGGTGATTAGTGCATTCCAGTGACATAAACGTACAGTTTCCAGCCAACGGCAAGCTGCAATTGACCGATTGTGCTAAATAAACTGACTTTCTGCTTCACAACCACTATTGTACGTTCAAAGAGTTAGATCCATTTACACGACGGGTGGCGGTAATATTTTTTGGGTGATTAGTGCATTCTAGTGATATAAACGTACAGTTTCCAGCCAACGGCAAGCTGCAATTGACCGATTGTGCTAAATAAACTGACTTTCTGCTTCACAACCACTATTGTACGTTCAAAGAGTTAAATCCATATACACGCCGGGTGGCGGTAATATTTTTTGGGTGATTAGTGCATTCCAGTGACATAAACGTACAGTTTCCAGCCAACGGCTAGCTGCAATTGACCGATTGTGCTAAATAAACTGACTTTCTGCTTCACAACCACTATTGTACGTTCAAAGAGTTAGATCCATTTACACGCCGGGTGGCGGTAATATTTTTTGGGTGATTAGTGCATTCCAGTGACCTAAACGTACAGTTTCCAGCCAACGGCAAGCTGCAATTGACCGATTGTGTACAATAAACTGACTTTCTGCTTCACAGCCACTATTGTACGTTCAAAGAGTTAAATCCATATACACGCCGGGTGGCGGTAATATTTTTTGGGTGATTAGTGCATTCCAGTGACATAAACGTACAGTTTCCAGCCAACGGCAAGCTGCAATTGACCGATTGTGCTAAATAAACTGACTTTCTGCTTCACAACCACTATTGTACATTCAAAGAGTTAAATCCATATACACGCCGGGTGGCGGTAATATTTTTTGGGTGATTAGTGCATTCCAGTGACATAAACGTACAGTTTTCAGCCAACGGCAAGCTGCAATTGACCGATTGTGCTAAATAAACTGACTTTCTGCTTCACAACCACTATTGTACATTCAAAGAGTTAGATCCATTTACACGCCGGGTGGCGGTAATATTTTTTGGGTGATTAGTGCATTCCAGTGACATAAACGTACAGTTTACAGCCAACGGCAAGCTGCAATTGACCGATTGTGCTAAATAAACTGACTTTCTGCTTCACAACCACTATTGTATGTTCAAAGAGTTAGATCCATTTACACGCCGGGTGGCGGTAATATTTTTTGGGTGATTAGTGCATTCCAGTGACATAAACGTACAGTTTCCAGCCAACGGCAAGCTGCAATTGACCGATTGTGCTAAATAAACTGACTTTCTGCTTCACAACCACTATTGTACGTTCAAAGAGTTAAATCCATATACACGCCGGGTGTCGGTAATATTTTTTGGGTGATTAGTGCATTCCAGTGACATAAATGTACAGTTTCCAGCCAACGGCAAGCTGCAATTGACCGATTGTGCTAAATAAACTGACTTTCTGCTTCACAACCACTATTGTACGTTCAAAGAGTTAAATCCATATACACGCCGGGTGGTGGTAATATTTTTTGGGTGATTAGTGCATTCCAGTGACATAAACCTACAGTTTCCAGCCAACGGCAAGCTGCAATTGACCGATTGTGCTAAATAAACTGACTTTCTGCTTCACAACCACTATTGTACGTTCAAAGTGTTAAATCCATATACACGCCGGGTGGCGGTAATATTTTTTGGGTGATTAGTGCATTCCAGTGACATAAACGTACAGTTTACAGCCAACGGCAAGCTGCAATTGACCGATTGTGCAAAATAAACTGACTTTCTGCTTCACAACCACTATTGTACGTTCAAAGAGTTAGATCCATTTACACGCCGGCTGGCGGTAATATTTTTTGGGTGATTAGTGCATTCCAGTGACATAAACGTACAGTTTCCAGCCAACGGCAAGCTGCAATTGACCGATTGTGCTAAATAAACTGACTTTCTGCTTCACAACCACTATTGTACGTTCAAAGAGTTAGATCCATTTACACGACGGGTGGCGGTAATATTTTTTGGGTGATTAGTGCATTCTAGTGATATAAACGTACAGTTTCCAGCCAACGGCAAGCTGCAATTGACCGATTGTGCTAAATAAACTGACTTTCTGCTTCACAACCACTATTGTACGTTCAAAGAGTTAAATCCATATACACGCCGGGTGGCGGTAATATTTTTTGGGTGATTAGTGCATTCCAGTGACATAAATGTACAGTTTCCAGCCAACGGCAAGCTGCAATTGACCGATTGTGCTAAATAAACTGACTTTCTGCTTCACAACCACTATTGTACGTTCAAAGAGTTAGATCCATTTACACGCCGGGTGGCGGTAATATTTTTTGGGTGATTAGTGCATTCCAGTGACATAAACGTACAGTTTACAGCCAACGGCAAGCTGCAATTGACCGATTGTGCTAAATAAACTGACTTTCTGCTTCACAACCACTATTGTATGTTCAAAGAGTTAAATCCATTTACACGCCGGCTGGCGGTAATATTTTTTGGGTGATTAGTGCATTCCAGTAACCTAAACGTACAGTTTCCAGCCAACTGCAAGCTGCAATTGACCGATTGTGTACAATAAACTGACTTTCTGCTTCACAACCACTATTGTACGTTCAAAGAGTTAAATCCATATACACGCCGGGTGGCGGTAATATTTTTTGGGTGATTAGTGCATTCCAGTGACATAAACGTACAGTTTCCAGCCAACGGCAAGCTGCAATTGACCGATTGTGCTAAATAAACTGACTTTCTGCTTCACAACCACTATTGTACGTTCAAAGAGTTAGATCCATTTACACGCCGGGTGGCGGTAATATTTTTTGGGTGATTAGTGCATTCCAGTGACATAAACGTACAGTTTCCAGCCAACGGCAAGCTGCAATTGACCGATTGTGCTAAATAAACTGACTTTCTGCTTCACAACCACTATTGTACGTTCAAAGAGTTAAATCCATTTACACGCCGGGTGGCGGTAATATTTTTTGGGTGATTAGTGCATTCCAGTGACCTAAACGTACAGTTTCCAGCCAACGGCAAGCTGCAATTGACCGATTGTGTACAATAAACTGACTTTCTGCTTCACAACCACTATTGTACGTTCAAAGAGTTAAATCCATATACACGCCGGGTGGCGGTAATATTTTTTGGGTGATTAGTGCATTCCAGTGACATAAACGTACAGTTTCCAGCCAACGGCAAGCTGCAATTGACCGATTGTGCTAAATAAACTGACTTTCTGCTTCACAACCACTATTGTACGTTCAAAGAGTTAAATCCATATACACGCCGGGTGGCGGTAATATTTTTTGGGTGATTAGTGCATTCCAGTGACATAAACGTACAGTTTACAGCCAACGGCAAGCTGCAATTGACCGATTGTGCTAAATAAACTGACTTTCTGCTTCACAACCACTATTGTACATTCAAAGAGTTAGATCCATTTACACGCCGGGTGGCGGTAATATTTTTTGGGTGATTAGTGCATTCCAGTGACATAAACGTACAGTTTCCAGCCAACGGCAAGCTGCAATTGACCGATTGTGCTAAATAAACTGACTTTCTGCTTCACAACCACTATTGTACGTTCAATGAGTTAAATCCATTTACACGCCGGCTGGCAGTAATATTTTTTGGGTGATTAGTGCATTCCAGTGACATAAACGTACAGTTTCCAGCCAACGGCAAGCTGCAATTGACCGATTGTGTACAATAAACTGACTTTCTGCTTCACAACCACTATTGTACGTTCAAAGAGTTAAATCCATTTACACGCCGGTTGGCGGTAATATTTTTTGGGTGATTAGTGCATTCCAGTGACCTAAACGTACAGTTTCCAGCCAACGGCAAGCTGCAATTGACCTATTGTGTACAATAAACTGACTTTCTGCTTCACAACCACTATTGTACGTTCAAAGAGTTAAATCCATATACACGCCGGGTGGCGGTAATATTTTTTGGGTGATTAGTGCATTCAAGTGACATAAACGTACAGTTTCCAGCCAACGGCAAGCTGCAATTGACCGATTGTGCTAAATAAACCGACTTTCTGCTTCACAACCACTATTGTACGTTCAAAGAGTTAAATCCATATACACGCCGGGTGGCGGTAATATTTTTTGGGTGATTAGTGCATTCCAGTGACATAAACGTACAGTTTCCAGCCAACGGCAAGCTGCAATTGACCGATTGTGCTAAATAAACTGACTTTCTGCTTCACAACCACTATTGTACGTTCAAAGAGTTAGATCCATTTACACGCCGGGTGGCGGTAATATTTTTTGGGTGATTAGTGCATTCCAGTGACATAAACGTACAGTTTCCAGCCAACGGCAAGCTGCAATTGACCGATTGTGCTAAATAAACTGACTTTCTGCTTCACAACCACTATTGTACGTTCAAAGAGTTAAATCCATTTACACGTCGGCTGGCGGTAATATTTTTTGGGTGATTAGTGCATTCCAGTGACATAAACGTACAGTTTCCAGCCAACGGCTAGCTGCAATTGACCGATTGTGCTAAATAAACTGACTTTCTGCTTCACAACCACTATTGTACGTTCAAAGAGTTAGATCCATTTACACGCCGGGTGGCGGTAATATTTTTTGGGTGATTAGTGCATTCCAGTGACCTAAACGTACAGTTTCCAGCCAACGGCAAGCTGCAATTGACCGATTGTGCTAAATAAACTGACTTTCTGCTTCACAACCACTATTGTACGTTCAAAGAGTTAAATCCATTTACACGTCGGCTGGCGGTAATATTTTTTGGGTGATTAGTGCATTCCAGTGACATAAACGTACAGTTTCCAGCCAACGGCAAGCTGCAATTGACCGATTGTGCTAAATAAACTGACTTTCTGCTTCACAACCACTATTGTACGTTCAAAGAGTTAAATCCATTTACACGTCGGCTGGCGGTAATATTTTTTGGGTGATTAGTGCATTCCAGTGACATAAACATACAGTTTCCAGCCAACGGCAAGCTGCAATTGACCGATTGTGCTAAATAAATTGACTTTCTGCTTCACAACTACTATTGTACGTTCAAAGAGTTAAATCCGTTTACACGTCGGCTGGCGGTAATATTTTTTGGGTGATTACTGCATTCCAGTGACATAAACGTACAGTTTCCAGCCAACGGCAAGCTGCAATTGACCGATTGTGCTAAATAAACTGACTTTCTGCTTCACAACCACTATTGTACGTTCAAAGAGTTAGATCCATTTACACGCCGGGTGGCGGTAATATTTTTTGGGTGATTAGTGCATTCCAGTGACATAAACGTACAGTTTTCAGCCAACGGCAAGCTGCAATTGACCGATTGTGCTAAATAAACTGACTTTCTGCTTCACAACCACTATTGTACGTTCAAAGAGTTAAATCCATTTACACGTCGGCTGGCGGTAATATTTTTTGGGTGATTAGTGCATTCCAGTGACATAAACGTACAGTTTCCAGCCAACGGCAAGCTGCAATTGACCGATTGTGCTAAATAAACTGACTTTCTGCTTCACAACCACTATTGTACGTTCAAAGAGTTAAATCCATTTACACGCCGGGTGGCGGTAATATTTTTTGGGTGATTAGTGCATTCCAGTGACCTAAACGTACAGTTTCCAGCCAACGGCAAGCTGCAATTGACCGATTGTGTACAATAAACTGACTTTCTGCTTCACAGCCACTATTGTACGTTCAAAGAGTTAAATCCATATACACGCCGGGTGGCGGTAATATTTTTTGGGTGATTAGTGCATTCCAGTGACATAAACGTACAGTTTCCAGCCAACGGCAAGCTGCAATTGACCGATTGTGCTAAATAAACTGACTTTCTGCTTCACAACCACTATTGTACATTCAAAGAGTTAAATCCATATACACGCCGGGTGGCGGTAATATTTTTTGGGTGATTAGTGCATTCCAGTGACATAAACGTACAGTTTTCAGCCAACGGCAAGCTGCAATTGACCGATTGTGCTAAATAAACTGACTTTCTGCTTCACAACCACTATTGTACATTCAAAGAGTTAGATCCATTTACACGCCGGGTGGCGGTAATATTTTTTGGGTGATTAGTGCATTCCAGTGACATAAACGTACAGTTTACAGCCAACGGCAAGCTGCAATTGACCGATTGTGCTAAATAAACTGACTTTCTGCTTCACAACCACTATTGTATGTTCAAAGAGTTAGATCCATTTACACGCCGGGTGGCGGTAATATTTTTTGGGTGATTAGTGCATTCCAGTGACATAAACGTACAGTTTCCAGCCAACGGCAAGCTGCAATTGACCGATTGTGCTAAATAAACTGACTTTCTGCTTCACAACCACTATTGTACGTTCAAAGAGTTAAATCCATATACACGCCGGGTGTCGGTAATATTTTTTGGGTGATTAGTGCATTCCAGTGACATAAATGTACAGTTTCCAGCCAACGGCAAGCTGCAATTGACCGATTGTGCTAAATAAACTGACTTTCTGCTTCACAACCACTATTGTACGTTCAAAGAGTTAAATCCATATACACGCCGGGTGGTGGTAATATTTTTTGGGTGATTAGTGCATTCCAGTGACATAAACCTACAGTTTCCAGCCAACGGCAAGCTGCAATTGACCGATTGTGCTAAATAAACTGACTTTCTGCTTCACAACCACTATTGTACGTTCAAAGTGTTAAATCCATATACACGCCGGGTGGCGGTAATATTTTTTGGGTGATTAGTGCATTCCAGTGACATAAACGTACAGTTTACAGCCAACGGCAAGCTGCAATTGACCGATTGTGCAAAATAAACTGACTTTCTGCTTCACAACCACTATTGTACGTTCAAAGAGTTAGATCCATTTACACGCCGGCTGGCGGTAATATTTTTTGGGTGATTAGTGCATTCCAGTGACATAAACGTACAGTTTCCAGCCAACGGCAAGCTGCAATTGACCGATTGTGCTAAATAAACTGACTTTCTGCTTCACAACCACTATTGTACGTTCAAAGAGTTAGATCCATTTACACGACGGGTGGCGGTAATATTTTTTGGGTGATTAGTGCATTCTAGTGATATAAACGTACAGTTTCCAGCCAACGGCAAGCTGCAATTGACCGATTGTGCTAAATAAACTGACTTTCTGCTTCACAACCACTATTGTACGTTCAAAGAGTTAAATCCATATACACGCCGGGTGGCGGTAATATTTTTTGGGTGATTAGTGCATTCCAGTGACATAAACGTACAGTTTCCAGCCAACGGCTAGCTGCAATTGACCGATTGTGCTAAATAAACTGACTTTCTGCTTCACAACCACTATTGTACGTTCAAAGAGTTAGATCCATTTACACGCCGGGTGGCGGTAATATTTTTTGGGTGATTAGTGCATTCCAGTGACCTAAACGTACAGTTTCCAGCCAACGGCAAGCTGCAATTGACCGATTGTGTACAATAAACTGACTTTCTGCTTCACAGCCACTATTGTACGTTCAAAGAGTTAAATCCATATACACGCCGGGTGGCGGTAATATTTTTTGGGTGATTAGTGCATTCCAGTGACATAAACGTACAGTTTCCAGCCAACGGCAAGCTGCAATTGACCGATTGTGCTAAATAAACTGACTTTCTGCTTCACAACCACTATTGTACATTCAAAGAGTTAAATCCATATACACGCCGGGTGGCGGTAATATTTTTTGGGTGATTAGTGCATTCCAGTGACATAAACGTACAGTTTTCAGCCAACGGCAAGCTGCAATTGACCGATTGTGCTAAATAAACTGACTTTCTGCTTCACAACCACTATTGTACATTCAAAGAGTTAGATCCATTTACACGCCGGGTGGCGGTAATATTTTTTGGGTGATTAGTGCATTCCAGTGACATAAACGTACAGTTTACAGCCAACGGCAAGCTGCAATTGACCGATTGTGCTAAATAAACTGACTTTCTGCTTCACAACCACTATTGTATGTTCAAAGAGTTAGATCCATTTACACGCCGGGTGGCGGTAATATTTTTTGGGTGATTAGTGCATTCCAGTGACATAAACGTACAGTTTCCAGCCAACGGCAAGCTGCAATTGACCGATTGTGCTAAATAAACTGACTTTCTGCTTCACAACCACTATTGTACGTTCAAAGAGTTAAATCCATATACACGCCGGGTGTCGGTAATATTTTTTGGGTGATTAGTGCATTCCAGTGACATAAATGTACAGTTTCCAGCCAACGGCAAGCTGCAATTGACCGATTGTGCTAAATAAACTGACTTTCTGCTTCACAACCACTATTGTACGTTCAAAGAGTTAAATCCATATACACGCCGGGTGGTGGTAATATTTTTTGGGTGATTAGTGCATTCCAGTGACATAAACCTACAGTTTCCAGCCAACGGCAAGCTGCAATTGACCGATTGTGCTAAATAAACTGACTTTCTGCTTCACAACCACTATTGTACGTTCAAAGTGTTAAATCCATATACACGCCGGGTGGCGGTAATATTTTTTGGGTGATTAGTGCATTCCAGTGACATAAACGTACAGTTTACAGCCAACGGCAAGCTGCAATTGACCGATTGTGCAAAATAAACTGACTTTCTGCTTCACAACCACTATTGTACGTTCAAAGAGTTAGATCCATTTACACGCCGGCTGGCGGTAATATTTTTTGGGTGATTAGTGCATTCCAGTGACATAAACGTACAGTTTCCAGCCAACGGCAAGCTGCAATTGACCGATTGTGCTAAATAAACTGACTTTCTGCTTCACAACCACTATTGTACGTTCAAAGAGTTAGATCCATTTACACGACGGGTGGCGGTAATATTTTTTGGGTGATTAGTGCATTCTAGTGATATAAACGTACAGTTTCCAGCCAACGGCAAGCTGCAATTGACCGATTGTGCTAAATAAACTGACTTTCTGCTTCACAACCACTATTGTACGTTCAAAGAGTTAAATCCATATACACGCCGGGTGGCGGTAATATTTTTTGGGTGATTAGTGCATTCCAGTGACATAAATGTACAGTTTCCAGCCAACGGCAAGCTGCAATTGACCGATTGTGCTAAATAAACTGACTTTCTGCTTCACAACCACTATTGTACGTTCAAAGAGTTAGATCCATTTACACGCCGGGTGGCGGTAATATTTTTTGGGTGATTAGTGCATTCCAGTGACATAAACGTACAGTTTACAGCCAACGGCAAGCTGCAATTGACCGATTGTGCTAAATAAACTGACTTTCTGCTTCACAACCACTATTGTATGTTCAAAGAGTTAAATCCATTTACACGCCGGCTGGCGGTAATATTTTTTGGGTGATTAGTGCATTCCAGTAACCTAAACGTACAGTTTCCAGCCAACTGCAAGCTGCAATTGACCGATTGTGTACAATAAACTGACTTTCTGCTTCACAACCACTATTGTACGTTCAAAGAGTTAAATCCATATACACGCCGGGTGGCGGTAATATTTTTTGGGTGATTAGTGCATTCCAGTGACATAAACGTACAGTTTCCAGCCAACGGCAAGCTGCAATTGACCGATTGTGCTAAATAAACTGACTTTCTGCTTCACAACCACTATTGTACGTTCAAAGAGTTAGATCCATTTACACGCCGGGTGGCGGTAATATTTTTTGGGTGATTAGTGCATTCCAGTGACATAAACGTACAGTTTCCAGCCAACGGCAAGCTGCAATTGACCGATTGTGCTAAATAAACTGACTTTCTGCTTCACAACCACTATTGTACGTTCAAAGAGTTAAATCCATTTACACGCCGGGTGGCGGTAATATTTTTTGGGTGATTAGTGCATTCCAGTGACCTAAACGTACAGTTTCCAGCCAACGGCAAGCTGCAATTGACCGATTGTGTACAATAAACTGACTTTCTGCTTCACAACCACTATTGTACGTTCAAAGAGTTAAATCCATATACACGCCGGGTGGCGGTAATATTTTTTGGGTGATTAGTGCATTCCAGTGACATAAACGTACAGTTTCCAGCCAACGGCAAGCTGCAATTGACCGATTGTGCTAAATAAACTGACTTTCTGCTTCACAACCACTATTGTACGTTCAAAGAGTTAAATCCATATACACGCCGGGTGGCGGTAATATTTTTTGGGTGATTAGTGCATTCCAGTGACATAAACGTACAGTTTACAGCCAACGGCAAGCTGCAATTGACCGATTGTGCTAAATAAACTGACTTTCTGCTTCACAACCACTATTGTACATTCAAAGAGTTAGATCCATTTACACGCCGGGTGGCGGTAATATTTTTTGGGTGATTAGTGCATTCCAGTGACATAAACGTACAGTTTCCAGCCAACGGCAAGCTGCAATTGACCGATTGTGCTAAATAAACTGACTTTCTGCTTCACAACCACTATTGTACGTTCAATGAGTTAAATCCATTTACACGCCGGCTGGCAGTAATATTTTTTGGGTGATTAGTGCATTCCAGTGACATAAACGTACAGTTTCCAGCCAACGGCAAGCTGCAATTGACCGATTGTGTACAATAAACTGACTTTCTGCTTCACAACCACTATTGTACGTTCAAAGAGTTAAATCCATTTACACGCCGGTTGGCGGTAATATTTTTTGGGTGATTAGTGCATTCCAGTGACCTAAACGTACAGTTTCCAGCCAACGGCAAGCTGCAATTGACCTATTGTGTACAATAAACTGACTTTCTGCTTCACAACCACTATTGTACGTTCAAAGAGTTAAATCCATATACACGCCGGGTGGCGGTAATATTTTTTGGGTGATTAGTGCATTCAAGTGACATAAACGTACAGTTTCCAGCCAACGGCAAGCTGCAATTGACCGATTGTGCTAAATAAACCGACTTTCTGCTTCACAACCACTATTGTACGTTCAAAGAGTTAAATCCATATACACGCCGGGTGGCGGTAATATTTTTTGGGTGATTAGTGCATTCCAGTGACATAAACGTACAGTTTCCAGCCAACGGCAAGCTGCAATTGACCGATTGTGCTAAATAAACTGACTTTCTGCTTCACAACCACTATTGTACGTTCAAAGAGTTAGATCCATTTACACGCCGGGTGGCGGTAATATTTTTTGGGTGATTAGTGCATTCCAGTGACATAAACGTACAGTTTCCAGCCAACGGCAAGCTGCAATTGACCGATTGTGCTAAATAAACTGACTTTCTGCTTCACAACCACTATTGTACGTTCAAAGAGTTAAATCCATTTACACGTCGGCTGGCGGTAATATTTTTTGGGTGATTAGTGCATTCCAGTGACATAAACGTACAGTTTCCAGCCAACGGCTAGCTGCAATTGACCGATTGTGCTAAATAAACTGACTTTCTGCTTCACAACCACTATTGTACGTTCAAAGAGTTAGATCCATTTACACGCCGGGTGGCGGTAATATTTTTTGGGTGATTAGTGCATTCCAGTGACCTAAACGTACAGTTTCCAGCCAACGGCAAGCTGCAATTGACCGATTGTGCTAAATAAACTGACTTTCTGCTTCACAACCACTATTGTACGTTCAAAGAGTTAAATCCATTTACACGTCGGCTGGCGGTAATATTTTTTGGGTGATTAGTGCATTCCAGTGACATAAACGTACAGTTTCCAGCCAACGGCAAGCTGCAATTGACCGATTGTGCTAAATAAACTGACTTTCTGCTTCACAACCACTATTGTACGTTCAAAGAGTTAAATCCATTTACACGTCGGCTGGCGGTAATATTTTTTGGGTGATTAGTGCATTCCAGTGACATAAACATACAGTTTCCAGCCAACGGCAAGCTGCAATTGACCGATTGTGCTAAATAAATTGACTTTCTGCTTCACAACTACTATTGTACGTTCAAAGAGTTAAATCCGTTTACACGTCGGCTGGCGGTAATATTTTTTGGGTGATTACTGCATTCCAGTGACATAAACGTACAGTTTCCAGCCAACGGCAAGCTGCAATTGACCGATTGTGCTAAATAAACTGACTTTCTGCTTCACAACCACTATTGTACGTTCAAAGAGTTAGATCCATTTACACGCCGGGTGGCGGTAATATTTTTTGGGTGATTAGTGCATTCCAGTGACATAAACGTACAGTTTTCAGCCAACGGCAAGCTGCAATTGACCGATTGTGCTAAATAAACTGACTTTCTGCTTCACAACCACTATTGTACGTTCAAAGAGTTAAATCCGGTTTTATTTTTGGGGTGCTTATTGAATTAAAGAGTATGTCAGACAACACGTAGAGGAGTGGCAGAGGAGGCAATGTTTCAGGAGCGAGCAGACGTGGCAGCAGAGGAAGGGGTCGAGGCAGCACTAGTCGCAGCCAGAGGCCAGTGCTCCCGGTGTCATCCAGCGGTCGTGTCTCCACCGACAACCCTGCCGTCATCGATTGGTTGACTCGGTCGTCTTCCTCTTCCCAGGTCACCTCTGACACCTACAGCCAACGGTCGGTGGGTACGTCAGACACAACCGTTAGTTGGCATGGCCCGGGAGCAAGCCCACTGAAATCACGTGTCCTCGACCTGCCCCTGTCCTTTGGTGTTCCCTCACCAAGCGAAGTATCGCATGCTGTGGGCTCAGCCCCACTGTACAGTGAGGAAGAGCTAACAGAGGGCGGTCAGGAACGGGGGGAGACATCCGCCTCTTCAGCAGCCAGGCGAAGAAGTACTGGCGAGGAGAGTGGCTCGGTAGCCGGTCTAGAGACAGGTCTGTCTCCTGACCCACACGCAGCCGAGGGGGCTAGTAGTGACGCGGAGACCCTAATTGATGATGATGAGGCTGATCGCACTTGGCAGCCTCGTCGTCATCAGGCTATTGCTTCCGCATCATCAGGTGAAGAGGGTGCCAGCTTGGCAGCGAGCAAAACAGTCGGTGGGTTGCCCAGGAGGCAGCAGGGTCGCAGCAGTGTCAGTGGAGCCAAACGGCCACAGAGTAGAGCACCAGCTCCACTGCAGCCTACCACCACGGCCAGTAGTGGTGCCGGTGTGCACGGAGGAAGTAGCAGTCAGCCAGTGAGGAGTAGCGGGGGCAAAGTTTCCTACTCGGCGGTGTGGCAATTTTTCGTCAAGCCGCCCGAGGAAGTAAACGTAGCCATATGTCGACTATGTGGCCAGAAAGTCAAGCGTGGCCAGGGGGCCAATGTTGGGACTACAGCGTTGCGTCAGCATATGCAGCGTCGCCATTCGGTGGCCTGGGAAAACCGTGATAAAGATACGGCGGTTCTGCCTGCCCCAGCCCCCGCTCCATCACCCGCTCCGTTACTTGCTCCGTCACCCGACGT
Source organism: Staurois parvus (assembly GCF_062004578.1). NCBI lineage: Eukaryota > Metazoa > Chordata > Amphibia > Anura > Ranidae > Staurois > Staurois parvus. Next base: position 8,273,763 of record NW_028318430.1, on the reverse strand, counting down.
CAATCGCCCTCTATCAGCCAGTCAAGGCTCCAACACCTCTGCTGAGGGGAGTTGTCGCTCGTTGGCATCTTCCGCTCGTTCAGATGCTCCTTCTCATGCTACTCCTTTTCACGGATTCCGTCAGCAGTCTTTCTTGGAATCCGTTTCCAAGAGACAACAGTTTGCGAGCACGCACCCGACGGTGCAGAAGCTGAACGTCCTCCTGTCCAAGTTGCTGGTGCTGCAGTCCCTCCCTTTCCAAGTGGTGGACTCAGCACCTTTCCGAGAAATGATGGCTTGTGCCGAGCCGCGGTGGAGAGTGCCAAGCCGGCATTTCTTCGCCAAAAAGGCAGTGCCAGCCCTGCATTCACATGTAGAAGAGATGGTGGGCCAGTCTTTGAGCATGTCGGTCTCTGCCAAAGTGCACGGCAGCGCCGACGTGTGGAGCTGTAACTACGGTCAGGGACAGTACATGTCATTTACGGGCCACTGGGTGAACGTGGTGCCGGCACAGCCGCACCAGCAACTTGGACAGGTCACGCCGCTTTTGCCTCCACGTTTGCACGTCCTTGGTCCAGCAAAGATGTCCGCCTCTACCACCTCAGAAGCTGCTCAGCGGGTCAGGGCAATAAAGCTCCCGGTTCGCAGGTTGTTCCGTCTTATGGATGGAAGTACGACGGTATATGATCTTCTTCGCACCCACGGCATCACCTCATAGAATCTCTGTATTGCATCTGCAATCACAACGCTGACTTCCCGGATCGCCACTCAGCCATTGGACTCTTGATAGTCGTCTCCCCACACTGCTGCTGGGGGGACTTTTTAACCTAGGCCTGTGTATGACCTTCAATTAAAGCTGCTTCCGCTCCGCCACTCTGCCATTGGACTCTTGATAGTCGTCTCCCCATGCTGCTGCTGGGGGGACTTTTTAACATAGGCCTCTGTATGGCCTTTAATTGAAGCTGCTTACGCTCCGCCACTCTGCCATGGGCCTCTTGGGTATCCCAGAAGCTGCTCAGCGGTTCAGGGCAATAAAGCTCCCGGTTCGCAGATTGTTCCGTCTTATGGATGGAAGTACGACGGTATATGATCTTCTTCACACCCACGGCATCACCTCATAGAATCTCTGCATTGCATCTGCAATCACAACGCTGACTTCCCAGATCGCCACTCAGCCATTGGACTCTTGATAGTCGTCTCCCCACGCTGCTGCTGGGGGGACTTTTTAACCTAGGCCTGTGTATGGCCTTCAATTGAAGCTGCTTCCGCTCCGCCACTCTGCCATTGGACTCTTGATAGTCGTCTCCCCACGCTGCTGCTGGGGGGACTTTTTAACATAGGCCTCTGTATGGCCTTTAATTGAAGCTGCTTACGCTCCGCCACTCTGCCATGGGCCTCTTGGGTATCCCAGAAGCTGCTCAGCGGGTCAGGGCAATAAAGCTCCCGGTTCGCAGGTTGTTCCGTCTTATGGATGGAAGTACGACGGTATATGATCTTCTTCGCACCCACGGCATCACCTCATAGAATCTCTGCATTGCATCTGCAATCACAACGCTGACTTCCCGGATCTCCACTCAGCCATTGGACTCTTGATAGTCGTCTCCCCACGCTGCTGCTGGGGGGACTTTTTAACCTAGGCCTGTGTATGGCCTTCAATTAAGGCTGCTTCCGCTCCGCCACTCTGCCATTGGACTCTTGATAGTCGTCTCCCCACGCTGCTGCTGGGGGGACTTTTTAACATAGGCCTCTGTATGGCCTTTAATTGAAGCTGCTTACGCTCCGCCACTCTGCCATGGGCCTCTTGGGTATCCCAGAAGCTGCTCAGCGGGTCAGGGCAATAAAGCTCCCGGTTCGCAGGTTGTTCCGTATTATGGATAGATGTACGACGGTATATGATCTTCTTCGCACCCACGGCATCACCTCATAGAATCTCTGCATTGCATCTGCAATCACAACGCTGACTTCCCGGATCGCCACTCAGCCATTGGACTCTTGATAGTCGTCTCCCCACACTGCTGCTGGGGGGACTTTTTAACCTAGGCCTGTGTATGGCCTTCAATTGAAGCTGCTTCCGCTCCGCCACTCTGCCATTGGACTCTTGATAGTCGTCTCCCCACGCTGCTGCTGGGGGGACTTTTTAACATAGGCCTCTGTATGGCCTTTAATTGAAGCTGCTTACGCTCCGCCACTCTGCCATGGGCCTCTTGGGTATCCCAGAAGCTGCTCAGCGGGTCAGGGCAATAAAGCTCCCGGTTCGCAGGTTGTTCCGTCTTATGGATGGAAGTACGACGGTATATGATCTTCTTCGCACCCACGGCATCACCTCATAGAATCTCTGCATTGCATCTGCAATCACAACGCTGACTTCCCGGATCGCCACTCAGCCATTGGACTCTTGATAGTCGTCTCCCCACACTGCTGCTGGGGGGACTTTTTAACCTAGGCCTGTGTATGGCCTTCAATTGAAGCTGCTCCTGTTCCGCCACTCTGCCATTGGACTCTTGATAGTCGTCTCCCCACGCTGCTGCTGGGGGGACTTTTTAACCTAGGCCTGTGTATGGCCTTCAATTGAAGCTGCTTCTGCTCCGCCACTCTGCCATTGGACTCTTGATAGTCGTCTCCCCACACTGCTGCTGGGGGGACTTTTTAACATAGGCCTCTGTATGGCCTTCAATTTAAGCTGCTTACGCTTCGCCACTCTGCCATGGGCCCCTGTACCGCCTCCTCTTGCTGCTGCCAGGTCCAGAGTTTGTCATGGGTCCCTGTACGGCCTCCCATTGCTGCTGACTTCATCGCCAGACTCTGCCATGTGCCACTTTCAGGTCTCCTTACACTGTTGGTGGGTTCCATTTTGTGATAGGGTGCTGTATGGCCTTCCATTGCTGCTGCCTCCACCGCCACCCTGCGCCATGTGCCTCTGTCGTCGGCTCACGCTGCTGACGGCTTCCGCTTTTTAACGGAGGCCTGTGTTTGGCTTCCGAATACTACTGCATCAACCGCCACCCTGCACCATGTGTCTCTGTCGTCTGCTCACGCTGCTGACGGCTTCCGCTTTTTAACCTAGGCCTGTGTATGGCTTCAGAATAATGCTGCCTACACCGCCACCCTGCGCCATGTGCCTCTGTCGTCTGCTCACGCTGCTGCCAGGTCCATACTGATTCATGGCCCCCTGTACCGGCTCCTCATGAACGTGGTTCAGCGGGTTTGCATCACTTAACGGCAAATCGTTGACAAACGCTGGAACGTTCAGTGTTGTGCGCATTAAGCCAGACACCAAAGGGCAGCACAGACCTGTTATTACTCGCTCAAGCATGGCTGAACAAAACCAGTCTCTACCACAAATTGGACCCAGACCTGCCCAGGGTCTCGTAAGTAGATTGCACGGAGGAGTAGAGTTCGTTATTGGAATTAACTGTGAGGGACTTTTAAACCTAGGCCTGTGTATGGCCTTCAATTGAAGCTGCTTCTGCTCCGCCACTCTGCCATTGGACTCTTGATAGTCGTCTCCCCACGCTGCTGCTGGGGGGACTTTTTAACATAGGCCTCTGTATGGCCTTTAATTGAAGCTGCTTACGCTCCGCCACTCTGCCATGGGCCTCTTGGGTATCCCAGAAGCTGCTCAGCGGGTCAGGGCAATAAAGCTCCCGGTTCGCAGGTTGTTCCGTCTTATGGATGGAAGTACGACGGTATATGATCTTCTTCGCACCCACGGCATCACCTCATAGAATCTCTGCATTGCATCTGCAATCACAACGCTGACTTCCCGGATCGCCACTCAGCCATTGGACTCTTGATAGTCGTCTCCCCACACTGCTGCTGGGGGGACTTTTTAACCTAGGCCTGTGTATGGCCTTCAATTGAAGCTGCTCCTGTTCCGCCACTCTGCCATTGGACTCTTGATAGTCGTCTCCCCACGCTGCTGCTGGGGGGACTTTTTAACCTAGGCCTGTGTATGGCCTTCAATTGAAGCTGCTTCTGCTCCGCCACTCTGCCATTGGACTCTTGATAGTCGTCTCCCCACACTGCTGCTGGGGGGACTTTTTAACATAGGCCTCTGTATGGCCTTCAATTTAAGCTGCTTACGCTTCGCCACTCTGCCATGGGCCCCTGTACCGCCTCCTCTTGCTGCTGCCAGGTCCAGAGTTTGTCATGGGTCCCTGTACGGCCTCCCATTGCTGCTGACTTCATCGCCAGACTCTGCCATGTGCCACTTTCAGGTCTCCTTACACTGTTGGTGGGTTCCATTTTGTGATAGGGTGCTGTATGGCCTTCCATTGCTGCTGCCTCCACCGCCACCCTGCGCCATGTGCCTCTGTCGTCTGCTCACGCTGCTGACGGCTTCCGCTTTTTAACCGAGGCCTGTGTTTGGCTTCCGAATACTGCTGCATCCACCACCACCCTGCACCATGTGTCTCTGTCGTCTGCTCACGCTGCTGACGGCTTCCGCTTTTTAACCTAGGCCTGTGTATGGCTTCAGAATAATGCTGCCTACACCGCCACCCTGCGCCATGTGCCTCTGTCGTCTGCTCACGCTGCTGCCAGGTCCATACTGATTCATGGCCCCCTGTACCGGCTCCTCATGAACGTGGTTCAGCGGGTTTGCATCACTTAACGGCAAATCGTTGACAAACGCTGGAACGTTCAGTGTTGTGCGCATTAAGCCAGACACCAAAGGGCAGCACAGACCTGTTATTACTCGCTCAAGCATGGCTGAACAAAACCAGTCTCTACCACAAATTGGACCCAGACCTGCCCAGGGTCTCGTAAGTAGATTGCACGGAGGAGTAGAGTTCGTTATTGGAATTAACTGTGAGGGACTTTTAAACCTAGGCCTCTGTATGGCCTTCAATTTTAGCTGCTTACGCTCCGCCACTCTGCCATGGGCCCCTGTACCACCTCCTCATGCTGCTGCCAGGCCCGTAATCTGCCATGGGCCCCCGTACCGACTCCTCATGCTGCTGCCAGGCCTGTAATCTGTCATGGGCCCCTGTACCGCCTCCTCATGCTGCTGCCAGGTCCAGAGTGTGTCATGGGTCCCTGTACGGCCTCCCATTGCTGCTGTCTCCATCGCCACACTCTGCCATGTGCCACTTTCAGGTCTCCTCACACTGCTGGTGGGTTCCATTTTGTCATAGGGTGCTGTATGGCCTCCCATTGCTGCTGCCTCCACCGCCACACTGTGGCTCCACACTCTGGTTTTGGCCCCGTGACTGCCCAAATGAGTGAAGTGTGCGGTGATTCTAAGATCGACGGCACTCATCTGCATGTCATACTGACTGACAGTATTATTTCTCTTCCCCAGCAGACTCCAAGGGCATTTAAATTAAAGGTACAGTGTTCTGCACTAATATAAAGGCTCTCTGAAGCCTAGAAACACCCTTTTTATAAGTTAAATTCGCAGCGAATATATTCGGCTCGAAGCGAATTTATTCGGCGAATTCGGCGAATCAGCCGAACCGAATTTTTGAATAATTCGCTCATCTCTAATTAGGAGTCTTCATTGTGAAATCAATGCTTTCCATTCTTAACAGCTCTGTGCAATCTCACTCCAATAGGAATCAACATATAGAGATTACAATGAGTGAACTGTATGTGGTGCACAGTTGACACCTCTACTGACCATTATTCTGAAATTCAATAGCTGCAAACTAAACTTGCGGATCTGAAGGAATGCTAAAGGCAGAATAATGATAAATGCAGGGGTGTGCCCTGTCCCCATGAATCCATCTCTGCATCTGATATTGAATTATAGTAGCTGCCAAACAAAATCTGGTGCTGCCTGTTAAATTTATGGGCATATCCATGTGCAAACTGTCCTTAACTGAAGGAAGCCTGCACCACTAATAAAACTTCTGAGAAATACCAAAATTATCTATGAATGGGGTTTCCCTATGAAGCTGCTTGTTACATGAAATAGGAAAAGTGTCCCATTATTTGGTTTGTAGAAATGGCAGCATTTATTCAAAGAATGGAAACTTATTCCATCTGATGTCGTAATATACGTCCCATTCTGTGTTCTTAATCCTGCTATTTGAACCTCCCAGGTTAATATAGCAGTCCTGGCTGTTCGCTGTACCTATCTTTTGAGTAGGTGGTTCTCAGTATGTTCTCCATTTTTCTTATTTTTATCCCTTTGCAATCACAGTCTACTCAAGGCTCAATGGAGAAGATTCACTAAAACTGAAACACACAGAATATGGTGCAGCTGTGCATAGTAACCAATCAGCTTTTGGGTTTTATGGTCACACCTTGATTGAACAAAGCTGAAGCTAGAAGCTGATTGATTACTATGCACAGCTGCACCAGATTGTTTTTGCACCAGTTTTAGAAAATCTACCCTAGGTTCCTGCCTTGCACTGTTCCACTCCCATTGGCATCCTCATGACTAATGGTAAAATTATCCTCATGCAACATCTATACTATCCAAGGACACCTTGCTTTCATCTGTGGGCTACATTAACAAAGGTACCTTGCTTTTCTATTTCTCCACCGCTATTACACATGTTAGTGGGACACTGCTTGAAGAACATAAAAGTATGGGGGGGGGGGCTTGAATTTACTAAAACTGGAGCACACAGAATCTGGTGCAGCTGTGCATAGTAACCAATCAGCTTGTAATTTCAGCCTGTTCAATTAAACATTTACAATAAAACCTAAAAGCAAGTAAATCCCGCCATATGAATTTTTAAAAAATGTCTATCAATTCCAAGGGCTGCAATAGACCTTATCAATGCTCTTCCTTGATGAGTGAAGCTATCTGTACTAAAGTCAATATATTATTTGTAAATGAATCACGTTTCTCATCCTCAAAATGCTCTTGTAAACACTTCAAGCGATTTCCGCATCTCTACATGGTGAATTCCCCCAAAAGAAATGTAGGATTTTTATCTCTATCCACAATTACATTTTCTTCAAATGTGTCAAAAAAATCCTCAACCTGGATGGACGATACCTTATTCTGCTTTGTGATATTAATAATTCATCCTATACCGTGATGAACTTATTTGCCCTTAACTCCAATCAACAATGATTTCTTGAACCCCTATTCAAATTAGAAGCACAGTATTATATCATAGGAAGGAACTTCAACATGGTTAGCTACCCCCCCCCAGGCTCTTCCTCTGCTAAGAGTCCTGCATCCCATTACCTTACTAATTTATTTTAAAATATGACCTTTATGACACCTGGAGTTGGTAGAAGACTATACCTTTTTTTCACCTGACCATGCTTCCTACTCCAGGACTGACTATGTTCTTATGGACAAACATTCATTCCAAGCTATCTCTCTCTCCAGTATTGGAATAATCTCCTCATCAGATTATTCTCTCATTACCCTTGAAATTACTGACCACCACCTCAGACTCAACACTTTCCTCCTTGCTGATCAACAACTACTTTACCAAATAACCTAAACACATCACTTGTTTTTTGAGAAAAATAATTACACCGATGTTAACTGTTTTATTCTATGGAATACCCATAAGGCATATATGCAGGTCACACTGATTAAATTAGAATCTTATGTAAAGAAACAGAGCACCTAGACAGATTGAACAATGACTCTTTTACATAGCAGATAAAGAGAAACAAAATAAGAATAAGCCCACTCCCCAGCTCTATCTATGTTGCACAAAAAACACCAACTAAGACATCTTTTTCTCTACAATTATGAACACAATTTTAAATATATCAACCCTAATCATTATGGTCTTAAGCTGGCCATAGATGGAGTGCAACCCATGGTTGCAGGAAAGAAAACTGCTTGATTCCCCCATCAACATAGTCAATCCCCCCACAGAGCCATTGTGTTCTCTGGGTGGGGTAAAAGGGCACCCCCCACCACCCTTCCCAGGAGAACATGGTGATTACTGCAAGCGGCTATAATAGCTCTTAGCAATAATCACATGTAAAATTTGACAGGCTGATGTTCCCAGGTTGATTGATCAATCAACTTGAGCACATTCAGCTGCCCATACATGGTTTTAATCTCATCCGGGCACTGCTAAACCGGCTGAGATTCGATCTGTCTATGGCTGGCTTTAGAAACCAAGTCTGGTGAGTAGCTGGTTAGGAAAGTCAAATTCCAACAAAGTTATGTAGTAAAATTAAGTCTCTTAAAAACTGACCTAGATGCTCTATATTTTTGGGAAACTACATGAGGTTTAATGCTAATAAATGTAAAGTTATGAACTTTGAGGACCTCAGTTATGAGGAAAGGAAAGGTCAGCTGAACTGAATGTATACTTCTTTGAGAACAGATCATTAGGAGGGTATAAGTAATTTTTGTAAATGAGCAAACAAAAGAAAAATCTAAATCAAATCAATATTTGAACACACTTTGGCTTCAAACGGCATCAAATCTTTTAGATCCACTAATACACACAGGGATTTATTTACTAATTGTGGAGAGTGCAAAATCATTTAAACTTTTGTATAGAAACCAATCAGCTTTCAGGTTTTATTGTCAAAGCTTAATGAACAAGCTGAAGTTAGAAGCTGATTGGCTACCATGCACAGGTACATCAGATTCTGAGTGAACCAGCTTTAGTAAATCCCCCCATAGTCTTTGTAGGACATGTGCAATACTCAGCAAGCAATATGTTTACTATTCAAATTAGTTTTCAAATTCCTTTTTGAATTTGATTTAGTTTTCGAATTAGATTCAAATTTGGATAATTCATTATTTTAGACATATTTTATTTTTTTTACATTTTGAATTTGTTTAAATTCATTACTATCGTAATTCATAGATTCAGATACATCCGAATCTCTGAATATTAAAAATTTTATCTGAATTTTGATTCACAATGAAATGCACTGCACATGTCTAGTCTTCATGCCACCGAAAAGAACTCTCTCTGTGATACACTAAATGCATTGGTTATAGATTATGGCGTGGGTCATATCTGAGTATATGATTTGAAACAGAAAAAGTTTGCTATATGACTCGCAACTGCTTTTTCCCTTCAACAACATATGTTTACAACATAGTCCTGTGGTGATCCATTACAAATATATCTACAGTTGTGGCCAAAATTATTCAACCCCCACTGAAATTGAGTGTTTTGGCCAGTTTGACATTGCTTTTGATCATTCAGTCATCTTGCTTACATTTACATTAAAGAGGCACTTGTAGGTCAGACAAATATAACATAACAGTTATAATGAAATAACCACAAATGTCTTTTCTGTGCTCACAGCATTATCAGTTTTATTCAACCCCCAAGTGACATTCAATCTTAGTACTTAGTACAGCATCCTTTTACAGTTATAACAGCTTTTAAACGTGAAGCATAGCTTGACACAAGTGTCTTGCAGCGATCTACGGGTATCTTCGCCCATTCTTCATGGGCAAAGGCCTCCAGTTCAGTCACATTCTTAGGCTTGCGCACTGCAACTGCTTTCTTTAAGTCCCACCAGAGGTTCTCAATCGGATTTAAGTCTGGTGACTGCGATGGCCACTCCAAAATGTTCCAGCCTTTCCTCTGCAACCATGCTCTAGTGGACTTGGAGGTATGCTTGGGATCATTGTCCTGTTGAAAGGTCCAACGTCTCCCAAGCCTCAGGTGTGTGACGGACTGCATCACGTTTCCATCCAATATCTCCTGGTACTGAAGAGAATTCATGGTACCTTGCACACGCTGAAGCTTCCCTGTACCTGCAGAAGCAAAACAGCCCCAAAGCATGATTGACCCTCCACCATGCTTCACAGTAGGCAAGGTGTTCTTTTCATCATAGGCCTTGTTCTTCCTCCTCCAAACATAGCGTTGATCCATGGGCCCAAACAGTTCTAATTTTGTTTCATCAGTCCACAGAACACTATCCCACAACTTTTGTGGTTTGTCCACATGGCTTTTGGCATACTGCAGTCGACTCTTCTTATTCTTTGGAGACAGCAAGGGGGTACGCCTGGGAGTTCTGGCACGGAGGCCTTCATTACGCAGTGTGCGTCTTATTGTCTGGGCTGAAACTTCTGTACCCACATCTGACAAATCTTTTCTCAGTTCCTCAGCAGTCACACGGGGACTTCTCTCCACTCTACGCTTCAGGTAGCGCACAGCAGTCGAAGTCAGCATCTTCTTTCTGCCACGACCAGGTAGCGTTTCAACAGTGCCCTTTGCCTTGAATTTGCGAATGATGCTTCCTAAGGTGTCTCTTGGTATGTTTAACATCTTTGCAATCTTCTTATAGCCATTGCCCTTCCTGTGAAGAGAAATCACCTCTTCTCTTGTCTTCCTGGACCATTCTCTTGCCTTCACCATGTTTGTAACCACACCAGTAAATGTCTAGAAGGAGCTGAGTATCACAGTCATTTTAAAGCTGCCTAATTGGTGCTTATTATGCTTGATTGCTGCTCGGTGACATCCACAGGTGTTTTCAATACCTGATGGAAAGCACCTGTATGAACCTCTGTTCTTCAGAGTGGTAGTCTTTAAGGGGTTGAATAATTGTGGCAATGAAGAAACCACATAAGAACCATTTACTACTGTATTACATAAACAATTGATGTCATTTTAGTTGCATTTGGGTAGTTACAACGTCCTTGTAGGATTTGATTCTGAATACAATTCCAAATGTACACTATAGTCCCTAAACCCCTTTACAGCATTGGGGGTTGAATAATTTTGGCCACAACTGTATGACCCAATCTGGGCATCAACTGATCGAAAGAAAATCTGATTTCTTTTGGAGTTCAGGATGGAATTTCTTGGACTTTGCATTATAAAGACTTTCTTGCCTTGCTCTGGATTAACCATTGGTTCAAGGTTCTGAGGATGCAAGGTGGTATTATTTATTTAAGTGATAGCATTCCTAATTTTTGGTTGAATTTTTGGTTGAACTAGATCAGTGGTGGGCAACCTTTTTTTTCAACTGAGCCAAATCTCTCCAAAACCACGATTGAAATTTATTTTGAGAGCCACATTTTTAAAACTGAAAATACATAGGATGGTACACTGTTTTTAGTTTCAATAAGTTTTTATTGAGAATATTCTGCATGCAAGTATCCACATAGGTCGGGAGGATACAAATAACACAACTAATAAAACAAAAACTTTAGAACGATATTATTTATCGATAACGTTAAATTCTGTAAAATTTGCCTTACAATGTAGAGAAAATTACATCCTGACAATGACTGACAAAGTCACAACCACTAATGTGAACATTGGCCTTGCATTTCCTTGGATAGTTTGAGTAAGTCAGGTTTGTATGTTGTTGTTTTTAATTTTAGGCACGATTCCAGGTTCTCATCGATGAGACGATTTCTCAATTTACTCTTGATAAGGTTCATGCTTGAAAATGATTGTTCACATAAATATGTAGACCCGAACAAGGAAAGAACAGCAAACGCTAGCTTTTTTAGTTGATTAAATGAGTCAGGAATACTATTCCAGGTGTTAAAAATCAACATATCTTCCTTCTCCAGGTCTTTCAAAGCAGACCACTTGTTCTGTGAACTAAGTTCACATTTGTTTTTCTCCAATCTTTCTAAATCAGTACAAAGACGTTCAAATTTCGAGCTCCACAGTTCTTTGTTTTTTAAATCCAGCAATTGCATTTCAAAGTTGCCAATGTCGATATTAAAGGGAGAAAAATTTAATTCCGTTACAGTGGCATCCAGAGGTTTTTTAACAAAGGCCAACGTCGCTTTGCTGTTTCTGAATTCCTGAAACCTCTTGAGAAAAGCTTCCCTCATATTTAAAAGTGCTGTTTTAAAATAGGTAATGTCAATATCAGAATTATTTTCTTGGCGATGTTTCAACAGGCTTGGAAAGTGAATCAAAGTTTCTCTGTCAAAATCTTGAGCAAAAACAGATAATTTGTTTTCAAACGAAATAACTTCTTCTAACATCGAAAAAATGGTGTTTCCTTTCCCCTGTAGTTTATGATTAAGCTGATTTAGATAGGAAGTAACATCCACCATGAAATACAGTTTTTGGGTCCACTGATCGTTTGTTAATTCTGGATAGTGAACACCCTTCTCGAGGAAAAATGCTTTGATTTCTGATAATAAGGAAGCAAAACGTTTCAAAACGTTTCCTCTTGATAACCAACGTACCCTGTTATGCAGCAGAAGATCTGCGTACTCGCTCTCAATTTCAACTAAAAATTCTTTAAATTGGCGATGATGAAGAGCTTTAGCTACAATGGAGTTGATCATCTTAGTCACCAATTCCATAACTTTGCACATTTCTTCTGGAAATGTCTTCGCACAAAGTGCTTCTTGATGTATGATGCAATGGTATGTAAGTATCTCGTGACTAATTTTTTCTTTCATAATAGCAACAAATCCATTTCTTATGCCGGTCATACTTTTTGCCCCGTCTGTTGCAATTGAGACAATTTTATCAAGTGGAATATGATATTTTTCAATGCAACCAATTACAGCATTTGCTATATCCTCTCCACGTGTTTGACCTTTCAGTGGCAATAATCCTAAAAGTTCTTCTTTAGGACCTGTAGCTGACATAAATCTTACAAAAAGTGAAACTTGAGCTGTATCATTTAAGTCACAAGACTCGTCAACTGCTATTGATAAAGCTGAAACCACTTTAAGATCATCAACTTGTTGGTTGGTTATATTGGAAGACATTTTGGCTGTTCTATCCTTCACTGTTTTAGCAGACAATGGCAACTCTTTAATTTTTTTTTGAATTTCTTCTTTGTTCTTAAAATCCCTGAATAACTCTTCTGATGCACTTATAAAACAACGTTTTATGTATTCGCCATCTGTATATGGTTTGCCTCTCTTAGCAATCTCTTGACTAACCGCAAAACTTGCAAAATTAACATAGTTGGAAGACTGCACCCACTGATTAAACGCAGAACTTGATTTTTCTTGACTCTTCAGAAGTTCCTCAACTGCTTTCTTCCTTGCATCACCAACAGGATATTTATTACTAAAGGACAAGTGTTTTGTTGTAAAGTGTCTCTCCAAATTAGATTTTTTCTTATGTGCCAATTTTTCTTTACAAATAAGACAGGTTGGAAAGCCATTTACGTTCTGAAACGCGAAAGTCTCGGTCCATTCCACTTTAAATTCACGGTTTTCGTCTTCCGTTTTTCGTTGTTTTTTCTTTGTAGCCATGTCAAACAGGGCACCTATAAAAATGTTTCATTTTAAAATAAAGCCACCAACACCAAACCGGCAAACCGGCAATCACATAAAAGAAGTAATATTGGATGACACACTGTTATTTATCTGTGGATGATGCACTGTTATGGGGGATCTGTGGATGATGCACTGTTATTTATCTGTGGATGATGCACTGTTATGGGGGATCTGTGGATGACGCACTGGTATTTATCTGTGGATGACGCATATATGGCATCTTATGTGTGTGTAAATAGTATTATAAAATTAGTGGGGCTCATCATGGATATTTTAAGCAGGGTTCTCCACCTTGATGGATACACCCAAACAGTAGGCAAGAAGTAAAAGTAATAAAACAGGCATGCACACATTGCACTGGCTCTGAATAAAGTTGAATAAAAGTAAAAAATGACAACATAAAATGAAATAAAAATCAAGATACAACTAAAAAAGTACATATAAAAGTATGTGAAAACACACTCAAATAGTCCTCACTGGTACTGTTATATATTGACCTCAGAACCTGGCCACTAACTTATTTTGTTGGCTCCTAGATTACAATATTCCGCAATTTTATGTCCACACCCCCCTTTTCACATCAACCCTTTTTATGTCAATCCCACAATGTCACATTTCTCCCCTCATGTCACATTTCTGCCCCTCCATGTCACACTTCTCCCCTCATGTCACATTTCACCCCCTCGTGTCACATTTCTCCCCCCTCATCCCCATTCATCCCCCATAGTAATTCATCCCCCATAGTAATTCATCCCCCATATAGTATTTCATCCCCCATATAGTAATTCATCCCCCATATAGTAATTCATCCCTCATATAGTATTTCATCCCTCATATAGTAATTCATCCCCCATATAGTATTTCATCCCTCATATAGTATTTCATCCCTCATATAGTAATTCATCCCTCATATAGTATTTCATCCCTCATATAGTAATTCATCCCTCATATAGTATTTCATCCCTCATATAGTAATTCATCCCTCATATAGTATTTCATCCCTCATATAGTAATTCATCCCTCATATAGTAATTCACCCCTCATATAGTATTTCACCCCTCATATAGTATTTCACCCCTCATATAGTAATTCATCCCCCACAGTACTATTCCCCCCCCTTCTAGTAAGCCAAGTCCCCCGTGTCAATTCACTTACCTTTGATCCGCGCGTTCCTCTCGCTGTCTTCCCGCGCCGTTCGGGTCTTCAGGGCGGACTGTGAGAGGAGCCTAGCTCCCCTCCCCTTCCGTTCGTCACGCTGCCCCGCCCCGCCTACACACATCCTGACAGCCACATCCGCGGGCCGGATTAAAAGGTCCGCGCGGATTTTTGGGGCGGCCGACCGAGAGGAGGCAGGGGAGCGGCCGACCGAGAGGAGGGAGGGGAGCGGGCGCACAGAAGAGCCGCATTAGAGTGGGTAAAGAGCCGCATGTGGCTCGCGAGCCGCGGCTTGCCGACCACTGAACTAGATGAATATGTACCTGGAAATATGTTATTGAATAAACATGTAACCATGAAAGTGAACAGCCTCTGCTCATTTGATATATCAACTTCTCAGACACCAGTAATTTGATAACAAAACATAGAATTACAAAATGACATGCCACTGTCCCATTCACCAGCTCTTCTCAATATCTGCAGCATAAAAAAACATTGTCTGCTGTTTTCTATTGCTGCTATTGTAATGTTTACCCAAGAGATAGCTGTTCTATGGCCCTTCAACTGTGGTTAAAGATGTAAACCTGGGGAAAACAGAAAATGTAGCCTCTGTTTTTCACCTCTTTCATGCCCAGAGGGAGCAGAGTACAGCAATCCAAACAAGTACATGATTACCAGTTCATGATTACCAGTATTTTATATATATGAAAAAAAATTGACTACCTCAGCTTTCAGAGGTGCTTTCTTCCCAACGACCAACATGGCTTATAGGTGATTCTCAGGTTATTGTTCCCGCTTTTAGGTTTGATATTTCCATTAGCTGCGTCTCCTCGTATTTGAGAACATCCTCCTTACTGGCATTCAGTATATGACACTCATTTGGTATTCTTGCACTCAGTATAGAGACGTTGCTGCTGTTTTATCATGCACTGCTTTGTTGGATACTTTATTTGTAGAAAGACTATGAAAAAAAAATAATTTATATTTTTTATGTTGTGTCATTAACAATGACATGCCAGTCTTGGGATAATTTGTACCATTTTAGGATCTAGCATAAATTGTTTTAGGGGTTTGAACTGTCATTAATGCATCCCTAAATAACCAAAACATTAATAAAAAGATATTGATAGAGGTCCAACCTATAAGCATTCCTTAACAATTTTTGGAAAATGAAACTAAAAAATTTCAATAAATGTGTTATTTAAGAACAATTATATTTTAAGTGGCTAAAAGAAAAATTTTCATTTACCATTGCATAAGTGAAATGCTTAGATCCCTGAAGCACACTAATCCTTTGACAGACTCTGAAGGCTTTTGTGCACTTTGGTCAAAATATAATACTTCAGCAGGATTATGAATGTCTAAAGGTCATTACACTAGTGCTATTGGACATTGATTAATGAGGCCATTAGTGCACAAAACAACCACTGACCACTAAATTAGCATTTTCAGTTGTCTTGTTATCCCTAAATGAAATCATCACCTTAACAACTGCTCTGTGTGTGTTACGTTAATTCACTGTGTCTGGATGGCCTTGCTAACAAATACAATTTAGTTGAACATCTTGCCATCCTCTGCCATGAATGACTGAGCCTGACCATTTTTATCTCCCTCTAGAAGAATATGAATGATTAGTTTACTGATCATTACTGTTGTCAGTCAGCAGCAAGAGATCAAATAACCCTGTCCTCTGAAAGGACCTTGAATTGATATCTTTACACAATATATCTGAATCCTAAGAAACTGTAGGCACTAATTTAGTCAGGCTAGGTGATTATTTGGTGTTGAACTACATTCTTAAATGAATGTCATCAGAATATTATTTTGTGATTTATTTAAATGTTCATGCTCATTGATTTTTATTTTACTTCTTTAGCAAAATGTTAGAAAGATGTAAGCTAAAAGTCACAGCAAAAAATGTTGAAACAGTGCAGATTTTTTTTTTTTACTAACTGGCAAGTATGCTATACAGGATATACAGGATCAGTTAAATTAATGTAAAATTCACTCAAATCAATTAATCAATCAATCAATCAATAACTATATCTATACGTATATGATGCATATTTAAGTTTATGCAAACCAAATTAGAATTCATATTAAACTGTTGAGAAAATAGAGACTAAAGCTGATAAATCAGTTTTCTTGCTTAATTTTACCATATAAACTTAAAGAGGTATTAATCCCAAAACCAAAAATGTATTATATTGCAGCTCACCAATCACTAGATGCGGTGGCTGCATCAGTGTTCCTTTATTTGGCTTTTCCCCTCTGTTTTCACTTGGTGATCTGGCCAGTAACACACCTCTTGTATTAACCACCTTCCGTCCGCCATATAGTACAATGACGGGTGCAAGATGGTTCTCTCGTTCTGAAAGGATGTCATATGACGTCCTTCGATTCTCACCGCACATGCACGGCTCAGGGAGCACGTAGCATGGCGATCACCGGTGCGTTTTGTCCCTCGGACACAGCAGATCACGGAAAGAGCCGAAGATGTCAGCTCGGTCATGTGATCAGCTGTGTCCAATCACAGCTGATCACATGTAAACACGGAAATGCCGGTTATCGGCATTTCTCTCCTCTCGAGCTGTCACGCTGACAGCTCGAGAGGAGAGTCGGTAATCGGCTTTCCGCGGAGGGGACATGTACACTGATCATCAGGGCACTGATGATCAGTGTGCCCTGATGATCAGGGTGGCCCCAGAAGTGCCACCTGTCAGTGTCCATCAGTGCCAGCAGTCAGTGCTCATCAGTGCCACGTGCCAGTGCCCATCAGTGCCACATCAATGCCACATATCAGTGCCTACCACTACACATCAATGCCACATATCAGTGCCCATCTGAGCTGCTTTTCAATGTCACCCATCAGTGCCAGTCAGTGCCACCTATCAATCCCAATCAGTGCCACCTATCAGTGCTGCCAATTAGTGCCACCTATCAGTGCCGCCTATCAGTGTCAGTCAGTGCTGTCTATCAGTGCACATCAGTGCCGCCTATCAGTGCCTGTCAGTGCCGCCTAACAAGGCCAGTCAGTGCCACCTATCAGTGCTGCCTATCAGTGCCAGTCAGTGCCGCCTATCAGTGCCACCTATCAGTGCCATATATCAGTGTCATGTATCAGTGCTGCCTTTCAGTGCCCATCAGTGATGCCTGTCAATGCCCATCAGTGCAACCTACCAGTGCCTCCTCATCAGTGTCCATCAGTGCAGCCTATCAGTGCCCATCACTGCAGCCTCATTAGCACACGTCAGTGAAGGAGAAAAATCACTTATTTACAAAATTGTATAACAAAAACTAAGAAAAACATTTTTTTTCAAAATTTTCAGTGGTTTTTGGTTTGTTTAGGAAAAAAATAAAAATCGCAGAGGTAAATAAATACCACCAAAATAAAGCTCTATCTGTCACAAAAAAATGATAAAAAGTGCATATGGGTACAGTGTTGCATGACCGCGCAATTGTCATTCAAAGTGTGACAGCTCTAAAAGCTGGAAATTGGCCTGGGCAGGAAGGGGGTATAAGTGCCCTGTAGGCTAGTGGTTAAAGTGCCCCACTCTGGGTGAATGAACCTACACTGTAGAAGGCACTGCTGACAGCAGCATTGTCAGTGTTGGGGGAGGGCAGTTTTAAATGTATTATCAGCTTTAAAAACAGTAACTAATTGAAACCAAACTTTAGCTCACACTTTATAATCAGTTACAGCAAACAGTTTTTTCCTTTTGGGATAAAGGTTTTACATGAATAAATAAAAGCTGATCATTTTAAACCACCCCTGTCAGAGTTAAATGTTTTGTGTCATCCATGTACTGTAAGCTGATATATTCTGCTGGAGAGCTTGAGCTTTTGGAAAACAACAGACTTGCTGGCCAGATCGCCAGGTGAAAATAGATGAAAGAAAGTCTAAAAAGGAAAATGAATGTAGCAATCACATATAAGTATTGATCAGCTGCAAATAATAAATGTTTGATTTTGGGTTTAATACTGCTTGAAAACCTAGTTAATCACTTTTCTTTGAATGGCTGGTAAACAGTGGATATTAGGATGTATTATATATATTAGCTGAAGCAAAGGTTTGGTTGTTTCTTTTTACACATTTCTCATGTGTACAATTGTGTTTAGGTCTACTGACCCCACAAAAATAGGGTTAAAGCAAACATATAAGAAAGAAATAGTAAAACAGCCATTTCTCAATGTTGAAAGCTCCATAGTTGTCATCCTGATCTTGGTTTCATAGACCTAGACAGATAAGACAGCAGTGACTGCTTGCTTGTTACAGGTCCATATTGTTTGTAGTAAAATCAGTCTTCATAGAGCATTTCATGATTAAACCCCAAAGTGTTTTTTTCATTTCAAAAATGTTTTGGTTCCCCATCGTTAGCATTTGTTGTCTGTCTTAACCTACACATTTTTACTATGTTTAATGTTAAATCTGGTCCTGTAGAGAGTTAAAGCTGAATTTAATTTGTTTGTTCCTTTCCCTGGTTTCCCTTCTCCCCATTCATCAATGCGCTAATTACATTTATTTAAAGCTTTCTGATTTCATTAAATACCTTATTTTAGACTCAGTGATCTCATCACTGAGCCTCTGTGATTCTCCATGCAATGCAGGCAGATCATGGCTGGTGAGAGGGCAAGCAGAGTATTCCCTGCTTTAATACTGCCCTCACAAATCCCAAGATCTGATGCAAGCAAGCTAGCTCTCAGGAGTTGTAATGCAAATTTCAAAATGCGATGATAGATGAGTGCTGTTAGTCTGGTGGCCTGGTGGAGGGGGTATTCCTGGGCAAATTTGCATGCAGACAGCCCTAGGTAACACATACAATACTGTACAAGTAAATTCGAACCATCATGATTTAAAGAATTGAAATCTATTAAGTAAAAGGGGCTGGTCAGGAACAGTAGGTTGCCAAGAAAAAGGCTAAATGATGCTAGATGTCTTCCAGAGGGGTGGCCTCTATCCGTCTTGTTGCAACTTCTAAGGCACACTGTGAGAGGCTCACAGTGTGCAGAAAAATCAGTGCATGTAATTTTGGTACAAGAGAAAAGCCTGTACTACCAAAGATAAGATTGAAGTTTAACTTTAAAATGATAATAAACTCTACTTTTTCATTTGCATCTAAAGCAATCCTATAATAAGGTTTAGGAGATACTCACAGTTGAAGCAGCTGGTGATGCCACTGGTGCATGCACACTTGCTCTGCAATGAGATCACACTGAGTGTGCCATAAGTTCAGAGCCAGAACTATCGTGACTCCTGTGCAGATGCACGGTAGTGAAGTCATCATGGCTCAGTTATTCAAACAGTCAGAGAGCCCGAACCCAGAAGGAAGACCAGGGTGAAGATGGAAGTGCCGACAGCTGTGACAGCGTGCTGCTGAAAGACTTCGTTTTGCAAGTCAGTATCTCATACCATGCAAGTATGTGGTGCTGTAAAGTACCAGAATTAGTAGATTTCGACTACTGATTCATTGGGGTTGATTTACTAAAGATAAATACTCTGTTCACTGTACAGTGGAATTTTCACTTAGTTTACTAAGTGAGGTGAAATTTTACTAACTTCCATTATCCAATCATGCACAAGTAAAAGTACTGCTTTTATTTTCCATGCATATTATTGGGCATTCTCACAAATTAAATTTTCACTACATTCACCAAGCTAAGAGAAAATACTCTTGCAAACTTACAATTCCCTTGTGAACAGCCAATTTGCTTTTAATAAATCAACCCCATCCCTTTCACATATGACAAAAGCTTACTAAGATTTTAGTCTATCCTTTGCTAGCTTTAGTGAATTTGCTACTACCTATCATACTCGAATATTAGGTTCCATCTATTCCAATTAGCTTCTTTTTATAACATGACAAGAAAAAATCTAATGTATTCTTGATCTGAAAGCACACATATATGATGCTTGAGCTACTTTTTAACCTTTCCTTTCCGGTACAAGTAAAAGTTACAGTGCAAGCATATATCTGAACTACATTAGGAATGTCCTGTTTAAATTGATTCATTGATGAAAAACAAAATATGACCAATAGGATTTTAAATGAACAATAATGTGTTCCAATGCTGAATGTTTTACTGTGGTTTTAACTTTTTGACTACAAGGCCCTGTGCTCCACTTTTATCCTTAGGTGACCAATTTTTCACTTTGTTATTGTTTTTCACTTAAAGCTTACAGAGTTTGTAAAAGATCCGCCAAACCATACTTTTTCAGAAAGCACAGGACCAATGGATTAAAAAAAATATGCTACTGATTTTGCAGGTCCTGTGATAGTTGAGTAAATTATTATCAAAATATAGTTTGGATAAAAGTTCACTAAATTAATTATTAGCACTCACAAACACAACATAACCTACACATTTCCTATTAAATCTAATAGATTGGCAGCACAAGGCAGCATGCACAATCATAGGGAGCACCGACCTTCATAAGTTAGTGTGCCAAAAGACATTATCCTGTGTACATCGGGAGCTGTGCAACTTGTGCTATGCTGACCACATGCATTACCACACCTGCTATTTCACCATGGACAGAAAGTTAGAACAAAAAGCAAATGTGAGATTCTGTGTGAAACCCATACATCCATGTTTCCTCACCAGTAATGATCCTCAACATGAAGGATGGGTCATCCATGACACATTGACGGAGTTCTTAGCTGACTTCGACATGGTGTTCCTTCTTCTCCTGGGTCAGCAGCCTGGGGACGAACTTGGCAGCAACGCGGTGCATGTTCAAATCACACGTGAGGATTGCCTCGACTGTTCGTATGACACACCAACAATGGCAGCAATGTTGTGGATTGTTCTCCGATCATCATGCACAAGTTGCCAAATGTTTTCGACATTTTCGGAGGTTGAGCTCATTGAAGGTCTTCTATATCTCTAATCATCTTTCAGTGATGTTCTTCCGCTCTTGGAGATCGTGTGCCATTGAAAACACCTTGAGCGACTAATTGCAGCATCGCCGTAAACTTGCCAAATCATATCAATGTCTCTATGGATGATTTGCCAAGTTTAAGGCAGAATTTTACCTTTGTGACTGTGCTTGCAACCTTGAGCTGCCATCTGTTGGTGTATTACAAAACTAGTCTCAAAACTTCAATCAAGGGTAAACTAAACTCTAAATAAGCAACTTGTACTAACACAAAATCTGGAGACTGGCTTCTTATGCATTGTGGTATTGCCCAAACTACAGTGAAATGTGTGTGATGTGTTGTGATAAAATTATGTAACCATATATGCATACATGCAGTACATTACAGTACATCACAATGTGCAGCAGTATGCCGAAAAGCACTGGCCCACAAAGAATTAAAAAAGAAACAAACAAAACAAATCAAGCACTGTGATGCATTGTACCTGTGCATACAGCACTTGTGCACAACCCCCACCGACAAGTCTGTTATGCACACCATGGTGCATACCTGCTGGCGTGAACAGGCTCTTAAGTACGTTAGTGCATTACACTGTGCCAACATATGTAGTGTGCACTACCACAAGGAACGGGTGTTGTGCACTTGTGCATGAAGTATGCAGGTGTGGGTGTGGAGTAATTTCTGTTTTTTAATGTTTTTTGGGGGAAATATTAGAGGTCTAAAGAGGATTCTAATATTTCCCTTTTGAGCTACAGACACAGAGTTCTCAAACTTCTACTCTTAATTCCAGCACTTAATCATGAACACGGAAATGATCTGTAAAGAGCACTCCTGTGTTCATTCATAAGTGGAAGAGATAGTAAACATATGAATCAGGAGGAGCCCTCAGATCACAGGGCAGCAATTCATGTGGCTGAGCGACCATAAACTTATAACAGAATGGGGATTGCAGCTGACGTGGATAACTGACCTGAAGTGCTGGAAGAGGTCTTTTTGTAGATAAGCCTTACATCAGTGGCAAGGAAAGGGTTAAAGTGAGATTTTGTTCCAGGACAGCAGAAGAGTACAACAGAAACAAAACCTAAACAGGGTAAGTTATAAAAAGGAATGCAAGCACAAAGGTGGAGTTCCATAAAAATATATGTATACAAATCAATGTAAGTGTTTCATCACAGACTCTGCCGCAAGATTTCTGGGTTCTGGTCCAGCTCATTGCTGTTAGAAAATCAATCAGAAAAAGAAATGAAGCACCATGCTCCAGGCTGCTGTGCTTTCCTTACTTATTGAATAGTAGCAGGGGTCACCTCTGGCATGTTTTGCCTTGAAAAGTAACCCTTTAAAATAAAATTTGTTTAAACAGCTAAAATTGCTGTAATCTGATTCATTTTCTGTTCTCAAAAAAATGGGGCTATTGCCCACACTGGCCAATAAGAATTATTGTATAAACTTTACATAAAATGTAGTTGCTGCTTGCAATATCTAATTTGTGTTGATTTTGACTTTGTGGGTTTTAATGAATCATTCCCTTTATATGTTTAGATCTATGTGATGGCATGAAAATAACTATTACACTTTTAAAAGAACAATGATATAGGTTATACCTCTTTTAATATGCCTATATTATATCAGATAAAATGTAGTTCTGGAATATAGTGATCCTTTAAATATATAACATGAAAACAGATTAAACCATTTCAGTCTTAATATCTTCAATTATTAAAAACTAAGCGTATCTCAGTAATAAAACAATAAATATTCAGATAATGTGATTGTATGATTGTAGTCTCCTGATATACAATTACTTTACTGTATTTCTAATTGCAAGGCCCAATTATATATATATATATATATATATATATATGAAAACAATTTCCTACTTGTTTTGTCCTTTTATACAAAGCACCTCGTAGTAGTAAAATCTCCCCTGCTCATTACACTAATGGGTTTTCTTGTTTGACCTGCGAGAATTTTTATCAGAGGAATTCCCCCCCCACACCCCCCCCCCCCGCAACTGGATAAAGTTGTCACATACGTTAAAATACGCTGACATTGTTATTGCATTTAGTAATTCCTTTTTGAGCAAATTTTGAGAAATTACACGGATCAATGTTATTTCATATTACAGAAAAATCAGTTTTAAGTTTGTATGCTGATTTAAAACACTGGTTATAACAGAGCCTGCATAGATTAGCAACTTGAGCATACTTTCATGTTTTTTTTTTCCAAATGTTAACTCTACTGGACTTGCTCAAAAAGATTACATTAAGCATTGCCTGGAAC
Source organism: Staurois parvus (assembly GCF_062004578.1). NCBI lineage: Eukaryota > Metazoa > Chordata > Amphibia > Anura > Ranidae > Staurois > Staurois parvus. The sequence goes on along the minus strand of NW_028318430.1, from coordinate 8,250,357 downwards.
TTATTTAATATTGGAACATTTATCTTCTGTAGAGAGCTGTCAGATCTTCTGCTAAAGCAATAAAACAGTGCAGGGCCCCACAATATTAAAAGTGTGGAGGTAGAATGCCTATCTAGAGATGCATTACTGGAAAGGCAAACAAAACAGCAGAAGTCAATTGTCTTTCTTAAGCAAAACTATTTATAGAAAATATATTTTTCTCATTCGAATGAATGATTTTCATTTTTTACAAATAGCTTTATTATTTATTTTAATGATTACATTATTCATTATGTTTTGATTTGTTTTGTATGTTTAGATAACAGTAACATTTCTAGCAGTCCTTTATGGACAACATAAATGCATTCGGTCATTACCATGAGGAGGCTGACCATCTAATCTTCCTATAGTTTTACTATACATATATACACTCATGGATCATTTTGGTCAGAAGGCAATTCACTTAGCTGCAGCCATGCTTTTGAATTGTTGTAGAAAACCAAATCACCCGAAGAGACCAATGTGCACCCTGATAGCTTTTGAGACCAGGATACAAGCAGCAAGGCAAGAATTCATTGATGGATAAACCTACCCATTCCCTGACTTTTCTTGTTCTTAATTCCTCACGAAAAATATCAGTGCACCTTCTGGTATAGGAGGGTGCCTAAGCAATGTTATTTTGTAGCCTCATGGCTGTATTTCTGCTAGTCTCAGGGAAATGGAATGAGATTTAATGATGTCACTACTGTACTGTTCACTGTTCTCCTTGCAGGAGACTGTCAGGTAAGGCTTGTCCATAGTGCAAGTGAGGGTTCGTGGCGCATAAGTATGCACATGTGCAGAACAATAACGGGTCACACAGATGTGCATGGATTTGGGCAAAGGCGCGCACAATTGTGCACACACTTGTGCATCCAGGCACTCGCCTTTCACTAATGCTGGTGCCAAAAGGGCTATTTAAACTGGCTGCAGTCTTGTCTCATTGCTGTTTGGTCTGCAGCTTCTGAGTGTGTTCCTGATTCTTGTGCCCGACCTTTGATACTACCTGGCTTGTTCCTGATCTTCGCTTGTCTGCTACCTGCCCTGATCCCGACCCCGGCTTGTCTTGGACTACTCTTCTGCCTCCTGATCTTATCCGATTGTACCTCCTCTGCTTACTTGGCCTGTGACCTGACTTCTCTGCCATTTGCCGTCTATGCTTGATCTGCCCGACTGTTACTGACCCGGCTTGTCTGACCTTGCAGGCTACAGTCTATCAGTATGGCAAATCCGTATCTGGATTCTGCTCCCTGCTATAACCTATAAGCTGCTGTCGAGCAAGATACGTGCCTAGCTTTCCATCTTCAACATGTCCTGCTTCTTCACCTGCCTGTGGACTTCCACTCACGCACATACTACTGGACTGATCACAGGCACTCATACCTCGCCGTGCTCCTGTGGCTACTGTTCCACCACCAGTAGCCCTGGAGCCAGAGCTGTACAGGAGGCCTGCCTCTTCATGTCAGGCTCACTATCTAAGGTACCTGACAGAGGCTCTGACATAATAAATCAAAATGCTGCCTCTACCATGATGGATAACTTCTACACAGAGGCACAATGCAGAACAAGGCATGGCAATTTAGTCATGGGAAACAATCAGCTGACTGGTCATTTGCCCTATGCCTATATATAAGTGAATACACCTTTCTGAGTTCAGTTCTTGTTTAAGAAACTTTGGGCAGCATTAACTTGGGATTTTCTGCAGAAAGAGGTACATCATGTGTTAATAACGTACGCTGTTATATATCTAATACTGCTTTACCATTGTAATTTTATAGTTAGTCAGGTTGAAAAAAGGCACAAGTCCATCTAGTTCAACCAATAGAAAAAAATTAAAAAGACCCATATACACATTTGATCAAGAGGAAGAAAAAACCCTATATAAAGCATGGTCCAATTTGCTCCAGTGGGGGAAAATGTCTTCATGTTCCCCAAGGAGGAAATCAGATATTCCCTGGATCAGCAATCCCGGGTGTTATTACCAATACGTGCTAATATCCAGTTATATTTTGTGCATGCAGAAATACATCCAGCTCTTTTTAGCCACCTCAGTACTTGACACTTTCACCCCTTTCTTGCCCAGGCCATTTTAAAGCAGAACTAAACCTATCAATTTAACGGTTTAAAAAAAGTTACATTCCCAGCATGTACCGGGAATATAACTGCCTCATTTGCTTGTGCTCACAACAAAACTATGAAAGCGTCAAATCGCATGACTGATCACATATGAAACATCATTGCAGTTGAAGATTAAAGAGAGTCTAAGATAGCAGCTTCCTTGGCTGGAAAGAATAGCAGGCTTTAGTTCCACTTTAGGTTTTCAGTTCTGTCACAATTTTAATGACAATTACTCATACAACCTTGTACCCATATAACATTTTTAATCATTTTTTAGACAGATAGAGCTTTCTTTTGGCGGTATTTAATTACCACTGGGGTTTTTTATTTTTTGCTATATAAATGAAAAAAATACAGAACATTTTTCAAATACACTATTTTGCCAAAAGTATTAGAACACCCCTTTTGGCAAAGTGAAAGCAATTGGAAACAACAGGAACTCAAAAAAACCCACAAATAATTGCAGAGCGGTATCAGCGCATGCTGAAGCGCACAGTGCACAGAAGTCCCCAACTGTCTGCAGAGTCAATAGCTAAAGACCTCCAAACTTTGTGTGGCCTTCATATTAGCACAACAACAGTGCGTAGAGAGCTTCATGTAATGGGTTTCCATGGCCGAGCTACTGCATCCAAGCCTTACATCACCAAGTGCAATGCAAAGCGTCAGATGCAGTGAAGTAAAGCATGCTGCTACTGGACTCTAGAGCAGTGGAGACATGGTCTCTGGAGTGATGAATCATGCTTCTCTGTCTAGCATCCCGATGGATGTGTCTGGGTTTGGTGGTTGCCAGGAAAACAGTACTTGCCTGATTGCATTGTGTCAAGTGTAAAGTTCGGTGGAGGGAGGATTATGGTGTAGGGTTGTTTTTCAGGGGTTGGGATTGGCCCGTAGTTCCAGTAAAGGGAACTCTTAAGGCATCAGCATACCAATTCATTTTGGACAATTTCATGCTCTCAATTTTGTGGGAACAGTTTGTGGATGTTCCCTTCCTGTCCCAACATGACTGCACACCAGTGCACAAAGCAAGGTCCATAAAGATATGGACGAATGAGTTTGGGGTGTAGAAACTTGACTGGCCTGCACAAATTCCTGACCTCAACCCAATAGAACACCTTTGGGGTGAATTAGAGCAGAGACTGTGAGCCAGTCCTTCTCATCTGACATCAGTGCCTGACTTCAGAAATGAGCTTCTGGATGAATGGTCAAACCTTACCATAGACACACTCCTAAACCTTGTTGACAGCCTTTCCAGAAGAGTTTAAGCTGTTATAGCTGCAAAAGGTGGGCCAACTCAATATTGTACCCTATGGACTAAGACTGGGATGCCATTAAAGTTCATATGTGTGTAAAGGCAGGCATCCCAATACTTTTGGCAATATAGTGTAATCTTACTTCTTAGGTTTAGGCAAAATGTATTCTACTTTTCTTTGGCAAAAATAACCCAAATCAGTGTATAATTTTAAGTCGGTGTGAAAGTTATAGAGTCTACAAACTATGATATATACAGTAATGAAAATTGATCAATCCAGATGTATTGGCTGATGTACCCCCCCCCCCCCCCCCCACACACACACCCTCAAGTGACCCATTTTTGGAAAGTCTACAGTCCAAGGTATTTAGAAGGAGGTATGGTAAGTTTTTTAATGTTTTAAATTGTTGTCACAATTTTTGGGAAAATGAAGAAATTACCTATTTTGTTTATTTCAGAAAGTTGTCATTTTAACAAGATATGTCTCACACACAGCATAAGAGTACTTACAATTACACCCCAAAACACATTCTGCTATGCTTCCAGAGTATGAGGGTACCACATGTGTGAGACTTTTTCACATCCTATGGACATAGAGAGAGACAAAATCCAAGAAGCACCTTTGGGCTTTCTTTTTCTTTATATTTATTTAGAGATGCACAGAAATATACAAAACATTCAACAGTCCAATGCTTTAGTACCAACAAAAATATGACAGCCCAACAGAGAAATACATAACAGACAGGCAAAATAACAGTATCTAACAGCACACTACCTTTGGATATACTTTTGGAAATCCAAAGGTGAAGGCAGTGGAGATTAAGTGCTTAAACACTAACCTAGATTGTTGTCGGAGGTACAGCAGACCCAAAGTATATCTCCGGGCAGATAAGGGGTTTGTGGTACTTAATGGCAACAAGCCAATGTAGTGTATATAAGATAGGATAGATAAAGGGAAAAAGAGGAGAAGAGAGAGAGAAAAATAAAATAAAAACAGGTTTGGGGGGGTGGGAGTTGGTGAAGAAGGGAAGGACGTGTACTTTGAGGTAGGTGGTGGAAAGAATGGAAAGGAGATTTGGAAAGGGGTCCAGCGATGTTGTGTGTAATGCAAGGGAGGGTATCACCATAATGGCAGCCATGGCAATACAGTAGCCTATGTGTATTGGCAGTATTCATCAGAGAAACTAAACTGATTCCAGTAAAACCACCTAGTCCGATGTTCTTCCTATTTTTCTCTGATGGCAGAGGTCAGATGCTCCATGCTCTTTATATCATTCACTCTGGTGAACCATTGGGCTCGGGTTCCACATGAGAGGAATGCAGACTCTGGCTGCGTTGAGCAAATGCTTAAGCAGGGATTTATGGTCATGTTGAGGAGGGCCGCTGCAGGTTCATCAAACAGGGAGATGTCTGCAAATTTCTGTATAAATTGCAGAACTTGCTGCCAAAATGGTTGGATATTGGGGCACTCCCAAAAACTATGAAGAAGAATACCTGAATGGGTTCCACATCTCCAACACTGATCAGACATTCATGGGAACAATTTGGCCAGTACCGTTGGAGTCCTGTACTAACAGGTCACAATTGTATAGGCTGTCTTCTGATATTTGCTGCACAACAAAGATTTATGAGCAAAGAAGTGAATCTAATCTATTTGAAGTTCAGAAAAAGTGGTTTGTAGATCTCTTTCCTATTTCGCAAGCAACAGAGACTCAGAACTAGCATGTAGTGCCAGTAACTGTTGGTAAGAAGACAATAGCGATTTTTGTATCGGTCCATCTCCCAGACATAGTTCCTCAAACTGAGTTAGGGTCCTCTGCAAAAGATGTTGTTTGTGTAGTGTGCACTGAAATTGTGAAGGAGGGCCCACCAGTGGTTCAGGAGTTGGGGTCCTGATCTTACAAAGAGATTGGTACTTGGAATCCATCCTGTTGTTCAGAGAAATAAAGATGCACACAAAAAGGAGCTTACTCAACAAAACCAGGATCCAATAGACCTGGGTGAATTGCAGGGTGGCCTATCATTGGTGTCATTGGAGAGGGTAAACACTGCAATGATGGGTGTTTGTATAACCTTCCAGTTTCAGCCAGTATAGGACCAATCAAGTGGTGACAAGAAAGATAGGTAGTATGTGGAACACCTGCCCAGGGTAGGCCCATCAAGGGTGCCTTTGCAAAGTCCTGTTCCAAAGAAACCCATAATTTGTGAGAGCCATGTCTGCACCAGTCCACTACTCTGGTCATGTGGATGGCAGTATAATATAAGGGTGTGTGCAAAAATCCTAGACCACCTTTCAATTTTGGTTGAAGCCAGAGGGTTCTACTGAGGCGTGGTGTTTTCCCATGCCATACAAAGTTTACAAAGGCTGACCTCACAGCATGCAAATATGTCTGTGGGATTTTAATTGGCAAGGCTTGTAGTAAATATAAGAGCGTAGGCATGGCATTCATTTTAAGCATATTGCAATGTCCAAACCATGATAGAGCCAAGTTACGCCATTTTGTCAAATCTTTCGATAGGGAGGATAAAAAGGGCTGGAAATTGAGTTTAAAGTTGGTGGTTAGATTTGCAGGAATTTTCGTACCCTGGTATTGAATGTGGTTTGTAGCCCACCAGAACTGGAAATTTGGATGTAGTCTAGAGAGGACGGAGTCATATAGCGAAATGTTGAGGGCTTCTGATTTTTGCAGATTCACTTTGAATTGTATAGGGAGCCATATATCTTTAGTTCTTGTAACAAGGAAGGCAAGGAAATAAGAGGATCAGAAATGTAAAAAAGGAGGTCATCCGCACATGCAGCGACTTTGTGATTGTTAGTGACTTGCAGACCTCTCACATTCGGGTTGTTGCAGATGTGTTGAAGAAAAGGTTCTAGGATAAGAACAAAGAAGAGAGGTGAGAGGGAGCATCCCTGCCTAGTGCCATTAGAAACTACAAAAGGGTCTGAGTTGAAGCCATTGATCCGGATGGCAGCCGAAGGAGTCAAATAAAGGGCATTAGTTCAAGATAGGATTAGTAAAGGCATTCCAAAATGTTTAAGAGTTTCAGAAAGAAAGGTGCAATTGACTCTATCGAATGCTTTTTCAGCATCAGTGAATAGGAGTAGTAGGGGAGTGTTTTGTTTTTTGGCCGAAGCTATAATGTTCAAAGTTCTGATGGTGCTATCTCTGGCTTCTCTGGATTGAATGAATCCCACTTGGTCTAAGGAGATAAGATGTTGCAATAGAACGTTCATTCTGGTCTCAAGGATTTTAGTGAACAGCTTAACGTCACAGTTCAAAAGAGAAATGGGACGTTAGCTGGCACAGAGTAGTGGTGTAATGTACCTGGTGATGGAGCCTGATGTGGAGAGAGGACGTCCTCTTACCACTCCCGTTCGGGACTCCTGATAGGGTAGACAGGAGGAATTGAGCTGGAAAAGGCACTAGTGCCTGACGGGTCTGTGGTGACAGCTGGCAGGTGAAGACCCGGAAGACCAGGTCGGTAGCAGGATGCAGGTGAGCAGATGCGGCAGCTGAGAGGTGTAGCTGAGATGCGGAAGACCGTGGCAGCTGGTAGCCAGAGGTAGTCACAGGCATGAGAGGTAGAATAATCAGACAGGCCGGGCCAGGATCAATTGGATGGATCAGGTACAGAGGAATAGGCGAGCGGATAGTCAAAAGGGAGAGCCGGGTCTGTGCAAGTGAAGTTCAGTCGTAGTCAGAGTCAAGCAGGTAAATCACAGGAATCAGGATACAGATACAGGACGCAATAGACCAGAAGGCACAATTCTGTTTGCAGCAGGGGTTTAAATAGCCCGCCTGTGCACATCAGCACGTGCACGTGTGTGCACTCGGGTGCTCGCAACCGTGTGCGCATGCACACCGGCACGGCCATTGGGGACCCAGCGTTGGCACACAGATGTGCATAGATGCAAAGTTCTTCTTTCCTGACAAGTGTGTTCTTGTCAGGTTTTAGTATGACAGAGATACAGGCCCTAAGTAGGTCGGGGGGGACCACCCGGCCCTCCATGATGGCATTAAAGTCTTCCAGAAAGTGGGGTGTAATTTGAGGAAGGAAAGTTTTATAGTATGAAAATATCAAGTCATCGGGACTAGAAACCTTCCCGGGCTGGGTTACTGCTACTGCTGCTGCTAGCTCATCAGCTGACATTGTATGGCTTAGAAATTCATGTTCATCTTGTGTAAGAACAGGAAGATTGGCCTCCCATAAATAGTTAGTGGTATCAGTAAGCGAACTCTGGGCTCGGGTAACCGATGTGGTCGACCTCAAATTATAAAGAGTAGAATAAAATGTGCGGAAGGCATCAGCTAGCACTGGGGTTGAATGAATTTTAGTGGCCTAGAGCGTGGATAAAAGATTGGGCATTCTGTACTTTCAATGCTCTGGCCAGTAAATGACCGCACTTGTCACCATATTCATAATAGGAGCGAGTCCACAAGAGCACATGTTTAGCTTCATAAAGAGAATGCTCCCTAATCTGTTCTCAAACTTTTGTGAATTCTGACTCTGTGGCAGTCTGGATTAGATTTGTGAGTACATTCTAGAGTGTGTAGCTTAGTAAGTAGATTGGACAAAGACTTTAGGCTGGCCATAGACGAGCCGTTTATCAGCCGAATTGTCGGCCGATAAACGAAAAATTGGTCGTTGCTGCCATGGATGCTGCCACCAATTTTCCAGCATGACCGATAAAAAGAAACAAGAAGATCCGTGAAAAATGGCCGACGGTATTGCCCCACTAACGGCGTGAATATTGGACGATTTTTCATTCGGACGAAAATTCCGCCGATAAATGACCCGTCTATGGCCTGCATTAGTCTACGTTTTTTGGCCGCATGACCATGCTTGATAAAGATCCCCAAAATGTAACACTTATGTGCTGACCACACATTCACACACACAGTCTGTGTTCGTAGAAAAGTAATCATTCAGTTCATGCAGGGTGTAAACCATAATGTCAGGATCCTTCAGTAGGGACTTGTTGAGGCGCCAGGTCGAAGTTCCAGGTGGTTGTTGGGATGGCATGATTTCTAAAGTAATCGGGCATGATCTGAGATCGCTATGTGGCCTATATCGGTCTTAGGTACCGATATAATGATGAAATGCTTAATAAGAAAGAAATGTATTTTATAATAAGAACCATGTGGAGGTGAAAAGTAAGTGTAGTCTCGCTCCAGAGGATATTCTCCAAAATATCAACCAGCAGGTGAGAGTGGACGAGGTCCTTGAGGCGTATTCAGAGACATCTAGGAATAAAAGTAGAGCCAGCCAAGGTCTTTTTGGGGGTCAATGGTTATATTGAAGCCTCTCCCTAATATGCGGGTACCCTCTAGGAAGGAATCAAAAGTAGTAAGAACCGTTTCCAGGGCTGACAGTTGATTAGTGTTAGGTAAATAAACTGTCACCAGAGTGAACGTCTGGGTGTAGAGTGTCCCCTTGAGCAGGAGAAATCTGCCCTCTGGATCTCAGAGCACATCCTGGAGTTGCCAGGGGGTAGATTTAGCAATCAAAATACCTGTTCCTATTGATTTGGAGGACAGAGAAGAGCTATGATAGACCATGGGGAAGTTTTTGTTGTAGAGTTTAGGGATCTTATCAGCCCTGAAGTGAGTCTCTGTCAGGGCAGGAGCTGTGAAACGGACAGGCAGGCCTAATGGCAGGGTCACGCACTGACTGACGACAACCACCACCCACAGACCGGAGTCCCTCAGGGCGCGGAGTCTAAGTCCCAGGCTGCCCTTCACCAGGGCCCCTGATGGTGGGGATGGACTTGACACAGCCAGGGACCAGGTCGCGGCCCCCGAGACACCCTAGCTGCGATAATGGCCACCGCCAATGGCGTGTAGCTGGTAGGAACCAGATAAGACAATAGCGTAGTCGGGCAGGCCGGGTCGATAACAACGGGACAGACAGTACAGAACGGTAGACAAGAATAACAGGTCACAAGCCAGGTTCAGCAATGGGAGGTCAGATAAATGGATAACGCAGAGAATAGTCTAGTCAAAAGCCGAGTCAGTTTCCAGGAGAGCCACGAGAGTAGAAACAGAGCTTGTTGCAACATGAACATACAAGACACGAATGCAAAGAGCACGTGCGGACAACAGGCTTATACGTGATCAACCACACCCCTCTGGGGGATGGACCGCAGAGGCCTGAAGACATAAAAGACTCCCACCATGCTCTGCAGAAACCCAAGATGGATGCCAGCACATGGAGCAGCATAACCTCTGGGAAAAGGTAGGACCTTGACAGTCTCTTGGAGGAAGACTATATGGACCTTCAGTCTTTGCAGTTCAGTGAGACAACTAGTTCACTTCTCTGGAGAATTTAGCCCCTTTACATTCCATGAGACAATTTTCACAGCTATGGCACATGAATCCATAATAGACTGTCAGCACAATCTCAAAGGAACAAATAGGGTGATGGGGGGGGGGGGGGTGAGGGAGGAAGGAGAGGGAGAGAAGAAAAGAAAAAGGGGAGCAAAAGGAGGGGGGGGGAGGGGCTGGGGAGGGAAGGAAAAGAAAAGGGGAAGGGGAAAGAGGTAAGCAGAGAAGATGAAGTGGAACTAAAAGAGAAAGGAAGGGGTATGAAAGAAGGCAGTTAAAATAAAAGATAAGAGGAAAATTGGGTGTCCTTTAAGATTAATGTTAAAAAGAGCAGTTTTACTGTTACCAGGGCAGAGAAAACCTAAGGTGGGCAGTGATTTTTGGATGTAAAACCCCAACCCAAGGGGCTCTCAACAACACACATGAAGATAATAAAAATCAGCATAATAGCATCAAAACTGTCTATGAGGCCATCTCCCAGGAGAGAAGACAGTGCACTCACATTACCATGCAAATTCCCCAGGGGGAACATCCGCTAAGAGAGTGGATAAGAACTTCACCCAGGTGGCCCCTTTCTTTGGAAAAGTCTACGGGAGAGCAGGGGTTACCCAAGTGCAAGACTAAGTAAAATTACAAAAACCATACAGTCTGGTAAACCAGTATTCAGATAGATTAAGTAGTAATATGGAAGGCAAATCCATATCCTATCAAACTACAGCCTGATAGCAAATGCCCCTGAGAGGTCACTCTAGAAAACATCATAACACAACATCCAGCACAGCAGTTGCACTTTGTGCATAGCCAACCTGTGGTCTCATAGTATTGAGGGAGAGGGGGAAGGTGCACCATGTTATACCATTTTCCTCCTGTGGTAATTATACTAGTTGAAAAATAATGGAAACCGACAAGGCCTGAAAATGGAGTAGTAAGAGAAGCAGATGACCTCTAGAGGGCGCCAACACAAATAAGGTTGTCTTGTGCATAAACTTAAATAAGGTTCTATAGATATAGCCCCAATGGCTATATGCAATATTTATATTCCAACCATGAGACATCAGGAGCAGCTAGGCAAACAAGAGGTATAAGTAAACTGTCTTAGGAACACAAAAACCTGCCCAAAAAAACCACAACAGCATATATCAAGTTGCAAGGGCAACAGCTGTAGCCCTATATCAAGTACCATCCTGGGAGTCAACGTTCCCTTAGTTCTCATGTAGAAAAAAGTGGTATACATGGTATAAGGCCAGGAATATTACTCAAGGCCAGAAGCTCTGGACCAAAGCCTGGCAGGCTTTGTGAAATGGTCAGGGAGTCGTCAGTGTTGTCCCCCTTGTTGAGCGGCAGGTTGACTGTTCCTCCAGGAGTGATGGTTGCCATGTACCCTTTGCGGTCTACCCTGGACTGTTTGTTCCGCCAAATCTGTGGAAGTGGGGATGGTAAGCCAGTTGGGTACTGGCAGAGGATTCATGTCCACAAAGGTGAATAAGTCAGGTAGGTGAGATGGATGGAGCAAGGGGAAGGCATTATTACCTTGACATACTATCAGATGAAAGGGATGGTCCCACTTGTCTGTCATCCCTAGTTCAACAGTTCACTCTAGCAATGGCTTCAGGGCTCTGTGCATTAGCAGGGTCTTCTTGGAGATGTCTGGAAGCAGATGGATCGGAGCACCATCAAACTCCATAACTCCCACTCTCCAGGCCTGTTGTAAGATTTCCTCCTTAAGTCTGTAGGAGTACAGATGGCACAGTACATCATGCTGCCTCTCAGAGGAAGCAGGGCTTGAGCCTAGAGCCTGGTGGACCCCGTCAATGATAACCTCTGTGTCAGGGGACTGGTCCAGGAACTGTATCTGTTGAAAACTGTAGAGACGTGCACACAGGTCTATCTGCATGATGGAGTCTGGAATACCCTGGAGCCTCATGTTTTGTCTGTGGCTCTGGTTCTCTAAGTCATCAAGGAGCAGGTGCAGGTGTATAGCTAGGTCTGTATGTGCAGACTGTAGGGTATCTAATGTTTTCACAGTAGATCCATGGTCACTTTCTACCCCAATAGAGTCAATAGCAGAGACTTCCCATCTGAGTCCTTGTAGTTCTTCCCATAGGGCAGATTCCACCTGGGTAGCCAGGGCCTCAAAGTCAGCTTTGGTGGGGAGCTATTCGAGGAAAAACCACAGGGTCTACTCAGTCAAATGTATGGCCATGGGGCTATTTGAAGATATGTCCTTAGGGATACTACTCAACCAATGAGATGGTGCCAGACAGAGGGATGTTTTTAGCCTGGCGGCTGCTGTGTGCATTGTGCTGCATAGTAGAAGCAGGTGCCTCAGAGAGGCAGGAATCCAGATGGAACAAGTCTTCTGTTGCATCCAGGGAAGCTACAAAAGTTCAGGGCAGGCACAGAGAGAGATCACTTGGAGGTGAAAACAGGAAAACAGGAAAAAGGTAGATCATTAATGCCATCGTGGTCACAGAGTAGGGCTGCCGGAGGCTCTGGAGTTGAGACCCTGGTGGCGGAAGCAGGTGCCATCTTGGTCCCTGATGGTGTAGAGGCAGACCTTGGATTCAGCCATAGTAAACACTCCATTCCCAGGGTGCGTGGACAAAAAGAGTGTCCGGTGATTGTCTCTGTCTCCAGCGGAGTCGAGAGAGCTGTTGCGGTGTATATGTTAGGTAGAGCAGCCGTGAGAGTGCCCGGGATCGGGAGCTCAGCAAACTACATCCTTATATGTCCATACCAAGACCACGCCCCCACCTTTGGGCTTTCAAGGGGCATAAATTACACATTCAATTTCCTGATTACCTATCATATATTTGGTGGCCCTAGAGAACCAGGACAGTGGAAACACCCATAAAATTACCACATTTCGGGGGCGTGGCTTGACCTCAGCCAAGATGGCAGCCTAACACCGAAGCTCCGGCACTTGGAGGAAAACAACAGCGGCTCTCAGCTTACAGGGGCTTCCCCAACTTGGTGGTTCGGCTCCCCTACCCCCTGGCAACATGCCTAGAAAGCGAAAAGAGGGTCACAAACCCCAGAAACTTACGGCATACTTCTCCCAGCCTCAGCAGCGGCGTGGCCAAGATGGTGCAGGCTCACATTCCTCTTCTTCTCCAGCAACCCCTTGTTCTCAACACAGAGATCAGAATGGATTTTATGGGAACAACATAAGGTCAGCCACAACATCACAAGCCTCTACTCCATCTGTCAGAAGCCCTGAAAAGTCCAGGATCAGGATGGACGATTCAAATCTGCAGCAATGTGAGGTGAGCTAAAACCCTGACTCACAGGAGAACACTAGAGAATGATATCACATGGTCGGACCACGCATCAATACTTCTTACTGTGGCTGATGCATATCCAAAAACATCGACCACGGTATGGCGTGCTAACTCATATCTTATACACAATCCTACCACCCAAAAATTTTTTGAAAGCCACCTGGCTGACTACTTTGAAATTAATTCACCTTCCACGGATAACCCGTTTACCCTGTGGAATGCTCGCAAAGCGTACATCCGAGGCATTTTTATCAAACTGGGTGCGAATGAAAAGAAACAAAGACAGCGCAGTTGGATGATCTTAGATGTACGCTCCATTGAGGATCAAAATAAAGTATCACCTTCTCAAAAATTAACTGTTAAATTATCTCAATTAAGGCACGATTTGCAGCAGGCACTCTTGTACATTTATGAAAAACAGGCCAAAAGAGTTCAAATGCAATTCTATTCCTCTAGCAATAAAGTAGGGTACTAGCTCGTATGATACAAGGCCAGCATTTTAAAACGAGAATACCATTTCTAATTAATTCTAAATCCCATAACAAGGTCTATGGCCCTCAACATATTGTGGACCTATTTAGTGAGTATTATGGTTCTCTATATAATTTGGGTCAAGACACTGAAACCTGTCAGCCCTCCCTACTCGATATAGATAATTTTTTTGACCAATACAGATGCCTAAACTTTCTAGTTCACAACTTCAAAATTTTAATACTCCATTTTCCTTACCTGAAGTTCTCCAAACTATAAAAACACTACCCAGCAATAAATCTCCAGGTCAGGATGGACTAATTGGGGAATATTACAAGAAATTTCAAAATATCTTATCTCCATATCTTATAAGGATTTATGATGAAGGGCAGCATTGACGACATACTTCCCACCAGAGATGTTGGAAGCTATGATAGTGATGTTACCTAAACCAGAAAAACAACCTGAAACTCCCCTTAATTTTAAGCCAATATCTCTTCTAAATAACGATATAAAAATATACGCAAAAATGTTGGCGCTACGACTGGTGGAAATTTTGCCCACCTTGATTCACCAGGATCAGTCAGGTTTCACTAAGAGAAGGCAGACTTCTGATGCTACTAGGAGAGTGATTATTGTCATTCATTTGGCCAGGAAGCACCGTACGCCTTCACTGCTACTGGCGTTGGACGCAGAGAAGGCGTTTGATAGGGTGAATTGGTTATTTTTGCAAAGAGTACTCGGTAAATTTGGATTTCAAGGACATATGCTTTCGGCAATTTTGGCCTTGTACCCTCCCATCAGCAAGGGTGTTCACGTCCGGTAAGTTGTCTAAACCCTTCCAAATAACAAATGGCACTCGCCAGGGATGCCCTTTATCTCCACTGATTTTTAACCTTATGATGGAGCCATTGGCCTCTAGTATTAGACAACACCACGATATAACAGATTTTCACTATAAAAGCAGTAAACATGTTATAAGCTTATTTGCAGATGACATTATATTAATGTTGACTAACCCCTTGTCATCCTTAAGTGATGTTGCACAGGTACTCCTTCAGTATGGGAAAGTATCATATTATAAAGTTAACAATGCTAAATCTCATATACTTGACCTAGGAGTAACTCCAAAACATAAAGATAAATTACAGTCTAACTTCCCTTATCTATGGCAGGATTCAGGTATAACGTATCTGGGAATTACACTTATCAATCGCCTCGAACAATTATTTAAAGCTAACTACTTACCTCTGGAAACAAGATTAAAGAATGGTCTTTTATCTTTAAGTAAGCACACATTAGCCACGTTTAAAATGCAGATATTACTCCAGATGTTTTACATATTTCATTCTGTACCTATACCAGCTAATAGGAAATTCTTTCACACTCTACAGTCTATCCTACATAGATTCCTTTGGGAAAGGAAAAAAGCACATTGTGCATTTACTAAATTGATTAAAATGAGATCCGCATGGGGGAAGGGACTACCAATCATCTCTGACTACCATCTAGCTGCAATCTTGGCTCAACTGTGGTATTGGTTTCCAAACGCACCTACCTCTATCTGGGGGGAGCTTCAACAAACACAAATTTCAGGTGGGAACTTACACACATACCTACTAGCTTATCCCTACCTTAAAAATGAACCAGGGGGGCGCATGCGCGACCTGGGATGAGGAAGGTCTCATGATATTAGAGCTCCGTCCATCCCCAGCCTTAGCAACTCACCCACAGCGCGTCCATGGCCTCCAGACGTCCCCGGGTGAGTCTCATCAGCCCTGCACCCGGCCCGACATATAAGGAGGGAATAATGGGGAAGATCGGGTACTGGAAGCCCCTTTCCCCGCCGCCACATGATCCGCGGCCCTCCCCGCTGCAGCGATTCCTCGCTAGGCCACAATCCCCAGCCTCGAGTAAGGCCGCAAGCCCGAGGACGAGCTCCGGACCCCAGCAGGGGCGAGAGGTACTGCAGCTCCATCCATCCAATGTATCTGAAACACACCATGTCCCAAATTCAGCTCAAACAAGAATATTTGGAAAACGGGGAACGCTGGCAGAACATTCGTATTCGCGGTATGTCCGAATTTATTACCGATTCTCAACTTCACTGACATCTTTTGTCTTTCTTCATCGCTATCACCCCCATGGTCCCAGAAGCAGATTCGCGCCTGGACAGGGCCCACCGAATACTAGGCCCTAGACCTGCAGACAGCACCAGACCACGTGATGTCATAGTCTGCTTTCATTTTTTTAAAAGCAAAGAAGCCTTGTTATCCTCAGTACGCAACAAGCCTTCCTTGGGATTTAAAATGGACAGGCTCCAGCTCTTTTGTGATCTTCGATTACCCTGGCCAAACGGCGGACACTGAAACCAATCACCACACACCTTCAACATTACCGTGTCCCCTATCGCTGGGGTTTTCCCTTCAAGCTGGTAGTCTCCAAAGATGATTCCCAAGTTATCCTACGTGATCTTTTAGAGGCAAACTCCTTTCTGAAGCACTTGGGACTACCTCCTTTATTGGAAGACGCCTCCTCATTGCCACCTACTCCATCTCGCCCTTCCGCTACCCCCAACAAGATTTGGACACCAGTTTGTGGGGGCCGGAAGCGTCTTTTACATACTCCACAATGTCCTCATCCTCCTCGTTCCAGCGATGAGCCTACCTGATGTTCTCCTGTGGATACTTCAGGGTTGTCCCGTCCTCTTCCCCCCTTCCCCTCCTCTCCTCCTCCTCCCCCCTCCCCCCCTTCCTCTCCTCCTCCTCCCTCCCTCCTTTTTTTTTTTTTTGCTGGCTGAGCCCTTGCTGGGTGCTTTCATTTGTATTATTTTTCTGGCCAGGTCTGACGACTGTTATGTTTCGGTTGTCGTTTTGCCCCCGATCCTGTCCAGCCACTGGCCTGGACGACTTGGGTATAGATGTTTTTCCCAAGTGTATATCCCTACGGATCCCTATCTATGTTTTTTCCTGTAATATTTCTGGTTTACATTTTATGTGATCTATTAATGTTATTTGTTTTCGGTTTTGTTCCATCAATGGTATCCTATTTACCTTTTCTGCTGGTACACATGCTATATCCATTGCCATTGTGTGATGGCCTTACGACTTCTGTCATATAATGTTAAAGGCCTTAACTCCATCCAGAAATGCTGGATGGCCTTGAAGGAATTTCCGATCCTCAGGAGCAGACATTATTTTTGTTCAGGAGACCCATTTTAAATCAACTGGCTCCTTTCGTTTTGCTTCAAGGTTTTTTTCCCAATCCTTCTTGGCCTTTGATCCATCTGGGAAGGCTGGAGTGGCAATTCTGATTTGTATACATTGCTCCCTTTGAGTCGTTTCCTCCAGGGTCGATCATCACGGTCACTTCATTATTCTAAAATGCATGCTTGGTGACACCCCTCTTACTTTGTTTAATCTATATGCCCCAAACTCAGGTCAGTTACAGTTTCTTACACAAACACTCGCCAAATTAGATTCCTTCTATACTCCACACATGATTATAGGGGGTGACTTTAATTTAATCCTCTCACCACACAAAGACAGGAAGGTTCTCTTCGAGTCCACCCCTTCGAAGCGGCAATGCTCCTCCTCGAAATCCTTTCGCAAATTGATAATGGAACATCATCTCTTTGACACCTGGCAGATTCGGCATCCTCTCCAGAAACAATTCACCTTCTACTTTACCCCTCATCGTAGTTATTCCCGCCTAGATCATTTTTTTTATCTCAGCTCCTCTGCTCCCTCTCCTGGTTTCCTCTGACATCAACCCCATCACATGGTCTGACCATGCCTTTGACCTTAAACGTGTAATTCCCTAATGTTATGCCAAAGGCAGGCCATTGGCTTCTCAATGAGACCTTTTTAACCATGGAACATCTCCGTGCTGAGCTCTCACAGGGACTTGACATGTACTTCCATCACAATGTAGGCTCTGTACCATCTACCTCGACCGTATGGGAAGCCCACAAGGCGCTATTTCGAGGTCTTTGGATCTCCATGGCTTCTTGTTTGAAGATATCCTCAGAGAGTTCCACGATTACCCTAGTCTGCCAGTTAACTCTAGCTGAACATAGACTTCTCGCAAAGCCGTCTATTTCTGGGCTGTATAAAGTGACTTCTCTTTGTGACCAAATCAAGGCTCTTGATGCCTGTAAGTCCACAAAATCTCTTCTCTGGGCCAAACAGAAAATCTACTAATTCTCTAACAAACCTCACAGTATGCTCGTCCATAGACTCAAAACACAATCTCCCTCTACAATGCCAGACCATCTTATCCAGCCGAATGGGGACCCTACTTATGACCCTCATGTAATGGCCTCCCTTTTCAGCTCATATTATGAGTTCCTTTACAACTGTTTGACCCCAGATCTCCATCCTCCCCTCACAGAGACTTCTTTTGATAAGTTTTTTAACCCTCTACTGTTACCGAAGCTATCGCCTCTGCCCTTAACGCTGACATTTCATCTGAAGAACTATTTGATACAGTCAAACACCTCCCCTCACCCTGAGACCAGATGGACTGCCCTACTCTTATTACAAAACCTTCATTGGTATCCTGGCTCCCCATCTTCTCTCTCTTTATCAAGATTTTTTTAAGGGTATTACTCCCCAGGCTGACTTCTCCCATGCATATATTTCTGTAATTCCCAAACCTGACAAGGATCATACTATCTTACATAATTATCGTCCTATTGCTCTACTAAACTCTGATTACAAGATTTTTACTAAGATCCTAGCCAATCGGCTGTCCAGGCTCATCTCCAAGCTCATACACAGAGACCAAGTAGGCTTTGTTCCTGCCAGACATGCAGCGGATAATACCAGGAGATCCATTGATCTGGTTGACTTGGTTAACCAGTCTTCTACCCCCACCATTTTATTGAGCTTAGATGCCCAAAAAGCTTTTGACCGCCTCAGCTGGCCATATATGTTTATGGTCTTGGAGAAGTTTGGCTTCCGTGGCCCATTCATGGCAGCTTTAAAACCTCTCTACTCTTATCCTTCCTCACAGGTCAGACTGACCTCCTTTCTCTCACGCCCTTTCCAGATGTCAAATGGCACGCGACAGGGATGCCCACTCTCCCCTCTATTATTTATCCTCTGCTTGGAACCGTTGGCTATTGCAATCCGGTCTCACCACAACATACAAGGGATATTATTTCATGGCCGTGAGTACAAACTATCCCTATTTGCGGATGATATCCTCCTTACCCTTTCAAATCCCCAAATCTCTCTCCCAGTATTACATAAAATTTTACGTCAGTTCGAGACCCTCTCGGGTTACAAGGTTAATACCTCCAAAACTGAAGCACTCCCTCTTTACATCCCACCAGCTGTCCTCTCGTCCCTCCAAGAATCCTTCCCTTATCGATGGTGCACTCATTCTCTAAAATATTTGGGTACTAACCTCACTTCCTCCTACAGTTCTATATATGACGCCAGTTTCCCCCCCCTATTTATAGCTATCTCTCGCTCCTTGAAATTCTGGGATACCCTACCCATATCCTTACTGGGATGCATCAGTGCTCCCTTGGGTCACAGCCAACCTCTTCCAATTAAGCCACTTAGTAAATCCTGTGACTCGGAAGCTGCAATCATTCTCATACCTCCAGAAAAAGGATTTACCTTCCCAACATTTATATATCTACCTCCAGATACGCCACCTTTTCTCTACCATGTCCTCCACATTGACTCTTGGGAAACCCACTCCCTTTGAATGTCTTTGCATTCAAGGTCCCCATCAAAGGGGCATCATTTCTAATACATACAAACTTCTTATGGATGCTTCCCCCCTCTCTAAAGACACTCATCATTACATGTGCAAGTGGTCCCAGTTTTTACAATGTGACATTGATCTGACGCAGTGGAAGAACATTTGGGAAAGCACATCTAAATCTTCTGTCTGTGTGGTTTATAAGGAAAAAATATACAAAATTATGATGCTGTGGTACAAAACTCCCTGTGTAATTCATGCCTTTAATCCAAATGCTTCTTCCACCTGCTGGGGTTGGGGGAAATACTTTGGCTCCTTCTTCCACATTTTTTGGACCTTTGGATCCATTGTTCCTTTTTGGGAAGAGGTTTTGTCCTTTTTACAATTGCTATTGCATACCTCACTCCCCTTTGAGCCCCTAAACCGGGTGTCGGCAACCCGCGGCTCCAGAGCCGCATGCGGCTCTTTTTCATCTTTGCTGCGGCTCCGGAGCACACTGCCCACCAGGTGGTCGGCAAGCCGCAGATCGCGAGCCACATGCGGCTCTTCTGTGTGCCGGGCGCCCGCTCCCCTCCCTCCTCAAAAATCCGGCCCGCGGAGCGTGGAACATTGGCTGTCAGGATGTAGGTGGGGCAGCCAGGATGTAGGCGGGGCAGAGTGACGAACTCCTCTCTCAGTCCGCCCTGAAGACCAGAACGGCGCGGGAACACAGCGAGAGGAACGCGCGGAGCAAAGGTAAGTGAATTGAGACAATATGGGGGATGAATTACTATGTGGGGGATGAATTACTGTGTGGGGGATGAATTACTATGTGGGGGATGAATTACTATATGGGGGATGAATTACTATGGGGAATGAATTACTATGTGGGGGATGAATTACTATGGGGGAAGAATTACTATATGGGGGATGAATTACTATGGGGGAAGAATTACTATATGGGGGATGAATTACTATGGGGGAAGAATTACTATATGGGGGATGAATTACTATATGGGGGATGAATTACTATGGGGGATGAATTACTATGTGGGGGATGAATTACTATGTGGGGGATGAATTACTATGGGGGATGAATTACTATATGGGGGATGAATTACTATATGGGGGATGAATTACTATATGGGGGATGAATTACTATATGGGGGATGAATTACTATGGGGGATGAATTACTATATGGGGGATGAATTACTATGGGGGAAGAATTACTATATGGGGGATGAATTACTATATGGGGGATGAATTACTATGGGGGAAGAATTACTATATGGGGGATGAATTACTATATGGGGGATGAATTACTATGGGGGATGAATTACTATGTGGGGGATGAATTACTATGGGGGATGAATTACTATATGGGGGATGAATTACTATATGGGGGATGAATTACTATGGGGGATGAATTACTATATGGGGGATGAATTACTATGGGGGATGAATTACTATATGGGGGATGTATTTTCAGTTTTAAAAATGTGGCTGTCAAAATAAATTTCAATCGTGGTTTTGGCGAGATTTGGCTCAGTTGAAAAAAAAGGTTGCCCACCACTGACCTAAGGCTATGATTGTGATTATGAAGATACACTGTGGCCCTGATTAACCCTTTGCTTACTGGGCCCTTAAACCCCCTTCATGACCAGAGTGCTTTTTGCAATATATGCAGTGTCGGATTTGTTATAAATGTTGCAATGGTTTTGCGGCTCCCAGTCTTTTTTTTCCCTTCGGAAACGGGTCCAAGTGGCTCTTTATGTCTTAAAGGTTGCAGACCCCTGCCCTAAACTTTTTACTGAGCCTGCCATTCCCAGGCCTTCCCAAAATGGCCACGAAACTCACTACATATTCTGACTGCGGCTAGAAGAAGTATTCCTATGTGCTGGCTATCCTCTCTACCTCCTTCGATGCCAACTCTGTTTAAAATTATGGCTGATGTGAGACAGATGGAGTACTTGACTGCTCTACATGCCTGTTCGATTGATGTGTTTGAGGCAGTGTGGCACCCATGGGATAATTTCACCTCCTCCTGCCGTTCTCCAAATGTAGGGTTCTAATGCCCCCCCCCCCCACTGTTGCTACGTGACATTATTATGTTTGTAACCATGCAGATTTCACCATCGATGTGCTCCCTCTTTCTCTTGTGTTCCTCTTTCATTTACTGTTTGTGTGTGTGTGTGTGTATGTATGTGTGTGTGTGTATATATATATATATATATATATATATATATATGTATGTGTGTGTGTGTATGTATATGTATATATATATATATATATATATATATATATATATATATATAAATTAATAAGAAAAAAAAAATGAACCAAAAAATCTATCACCAACAATCCTAGTGACATTGAGAGCTTGGAAAACACTGACCCTCTCTTTTAATAATCTACTTTAATCTCCTAGAATACATCTGTTTGTTCCAGTATCTATATTCATTATTTTATTGAAGGACCTCAATTTCGGACAATGGGAAAAACATGGTATACAGCAGGTAACAGACTTAATGGTAGACTCTGAAAACTTTCACTGCCTTTAAAGGAAGAATTCCATCTACCGGAATCAGAAAGTTATACGTATCTCAGGCTAGCCTCTTTTACTCGGAAAAGTACTTAATTAAATATGAACTTCCATGGATAGTTGAACGCTTTGTTATGTGGGATATCGATTTTTTTACAGTCATCTTAGAGATAAAACTGTATTTGTTAAGACACCTTCCATATTATCATGGGAAAGAGACCTCAATAGCACTTATTCAGTCGTACAATGGCAAAAACCTTTAAAGTATACATTCACCATGACCAAATGCGCTAATCTGTGGGAAATAACTCATAAGATCATCTTAAAGTGGTATCTTACTCCGCATCTAAATTTCAATCCACACAATCTTCTTTATGCTGGAGAGGGTGTCAACACACTGAAACTTTATACCATATTCTTTGGTCATGTAGTAAATTGGACCACTTTTGGCTTTCAGTTTTTGATATTCTCAACCAAATCATTGGCTTACCTATCCAACCTTATCTGTTATTAGCCATCTTGAACCCAGGGATAGAGGATATTCCTCCTTCCTATAGACAATTCACAACACATTTATTTTTGGCTGCAAAATTGGCAGTCATACACTTATGGAGATCCCCAATCTCCCCAAGTATAAATGAAACTGTACAGATAGTTCATACCCACTACACATATGAAAATATGCTTGCAGTTAATACGGGTAAGTATTCCACTTTTAATACATCCTGGCAGACCTGGAATCAGTGGTACTCATCTTATAGGAAATCACAAACGTAAAATATATCTTATAATGTCTTCCACCATTACTAAGGTAACTGGAGGGGATCCGGTTACTTGGTCTTTGTATCACTGGAACACTTTTATTATTTTATTTATATGTTTTATAATCTATTTTCATTACAACTGTGACTTAAAGTAACAACTATATTTGAAAGTAAAGGATATAGCATGCTCATAACATGGCAATCTATTTCTAAAAATGCTTTATAACTATGCGATGATGTCTCAGTTGATTACTGTTACACCTTATTTGATTCTCTCTCTGTTTATGTGAAAAACACAATACAGAAATATTGAAATTAAAATTACCACATTTTAGAAAGCAAACACCCCAAGTTATTTTCTAAGAGGCATTGTGAGTGTTTTAAAGGCTTAATTTTTTGCCACAAGGTTTTGGAAAATGCAGAATGAAAATAGAAAATTGATTTGTTTACACAAAGTTGTCAATTTAATACAATATTTTTCACATACGGCATGGGCATACTTAGAACTACAACCCAAAACATGTTCTGCTACTTCTTCTGAGTATTGCGATACCATGTGTGTGGAACTTTTTCAGTACCTGGACTGATTATGTACCAGAAATTGCATCTTGTATATCACACAAATCAACCAATTGCGTCAAAAGCAATGTACAGTAATGGTCTCCTCTATATGATTGATCAGGGAATATAGCTTAGTGTAGCATCACCTATAGCAGTCCCAATTCATATTAGTCAATCAAATCTAGCCTTATGGTACCTGGCTAACCCCTGAATGCCACTGGCCAGAAATTACAGGAGGCTAAAGAAAGTAAGAACAAAAGCGTTCTCAGTGGATGATGGAGCTATGTCTTCACAGGTTGTCCAAATAGCAGTCTGTTAACCTGGCCATACATTATACAATTTTCTTGTTCAATTTCCTTTAGATTTACCTTCAACTATGTAGTGCATTGGCCTGCCTGATTACATACAAATTGAAAGTGTTTAGTTTGACCTCATATTATCTGGTTTTGATACATCTAAATAAAAATTGTACAAGAAAAATGTGTAATGTATGGCTAGCCTTATGAATGTAATTTCCAGATCAATTCACCTTCCTAATTTCACAGCATTTGTTTGCTCCTTGGCAATTCTTGCAAAATCTTGTGCTGACTTCTATTTTGCCTAAGAATAAACCATATCACCTTAAACTACAAATTCTTACATGATTTGTTTTACCTCACATATGATATCTATTCTACAGAAATCTAACTAAACTAAACTAACACCTAATTGCTTTTATCAGAACTGTTGCTTTCAGGTATATTAATCAACTCCTAATAGGTACTTTCTTGAAGTGAGTTCTCTTCTGCTGAAGTCTCGTCAGTGCTCATTACACTTACCCTAAGATTCTCAACAGAACCCTCCTCCAGCATGTTATATCATAATTTTTTTTCAAACCCTTAGATTGTAAGACTGAATATCTGAGGCAGTTTGTCATGGCTGGAAACGCTTTAGAAACAACATTACATATTTCAACCAACAGCTCTTTTAGTAGAAATGTGTTTATTCAAGTCTAGTTTGCTTGACCATTTTGGGCAAAGCTTACAGTAATTGAGTGCATATAAAGGTTAACACTTGAACAATAGTTATAATATGCACTAATTAACATTCTGACAGAGTTCTCAATGTTGGGATATTCTTCAGTGATTAGGTGATTATTGTATAGCATCAAATGAGAAAGAAATGTCTCTTTTACTTTTGCTAAAGGTGAAAGGCACCAAGGGCATATAGAAAACTTGCAGTGTGTTTGGTTCCATGTGTAAGTTTATTGGGAAACCTAACTGGTATGTCTTCATTTTAGGGGATATTCATTATTGGTGTCCAGAAGAACCATTTCAATGCTGTATTAACTGAACATTTGGATCTTTGAAATGATTCATGCATTATACAATTAAGAAAAGAACTAGTAATTCCGGATAAGGATATATAAGAGGCATTTGTTATATGCAGATGTTTATGTATTAACATTGTATCTCTTTCTCAGTCTTTGTGTTATAACTCAGCTTAATTTTTTGTTTCCCTTGTCTAAATATCTACAAGTGTTATAATTAATCTTTGCAGAGCACAAATGGCGAAGAGAAACACATTAGCACAGCACTGGACAAAATGACTTAATGCTTAGATAAAAAGATTGTATTTTAATAGTGCATCATTACCTTTATTTTAATTAACATTAAATCACCTATTCATTGAAAAGAATGTAAATAATATCCAGATTTTACTTAAAACAAGTATAAATAATACCATTTTAAATGAGATTTTCTTTACAAGCAATATAGCTGGTGCAAACAAAAGGCTACATTCATATAAACTGCTAAATTTAAACCAGATTGCATGTATTCATTTAAGTTATCAATTAAGATTATAGTCATGCAACAACTTTTTATCAAATGAGACCTTTTAAATATTTGATTTTAAAATTCCATAAATAAAACAATGTGCTCTTCTTTACTTCTGTTTGTGAGAATTTCCTCAATAAAACAATACATTTTCGATAAATTAATGGTATTCACATCCTACAGTTTGTGTTTCTGTGGATGGACTTGCCAAGGCACATCAGTCTGGGGAAGGCTGCTCCTCCTTGGCCCGCTATCTGTAAGGTCTCAACTAGAGATGAGCGAATTATTCAAAAATTTGGTTCGGCTGATTCGCCGAATTCGCGGAATAAATTCGCTTCGAGCCGAATATATTCGCTGCGAATTTAAGTTATAAAAAGGGTGTTTCTAGGCTTCAGAGAGCCTTTATATTGGTGCAGAACACTGTACCTTTAATTTAAATGCCCTTGGAGTCTGCTGGGGAAGAGAAATAATACTGTCAGTCAGTATGACATGCAGATGAGTGCCGTCGATCTTAGAATCACCGCACACTTCACTCATTTGGGCAGTCACGGGGCCAAAACCAGAGTGTGGAGCCACAGTGTGGCGGTGGAGGCAGCAGCAATGGGAGGCCATACAGCACCCTATGACAAAATGGAACCCACCAGCAGTGTGAGGAGACCTGAAAGTGGCACATGGCAGAGTGTGGCGATGGAGACAGCAGCAATGGGAGGCCGTACAGGGACCCATGACACACTCTGGACCTGGCAGCAGCATGAGGAGGCGGTACAGGGGCCCATGACAGATTACGGGCCTGGCAGCAGCATGAGGAGTCGGTACGGGGGCCCATGGCAGATTACGGGCCTGGCAGCAGCATGAGGAGGCGGTACAGGGGCCCATGGCAGAGTGGCGGAGCGTAAGCAGCTAAAATTGAAGGCCATACAGAGGCCTATGTTAAAAAGTCCCCCCAGCAGCAGCGTGGGGAGACGACTATCAAGAGTCCAATGGCAGAGTGGCGGAGCAGAAGCAGCTTCAATTGAAGGCCATACACAGGCCTAGGTTTAAAAGTCCCTCACAGTTAATTCCAATAACGAACTCTACTCCTCCGTGCAATCTACTTACGAGACCCTGGGCAGGTCTGGGTCCAATTTGTGGTAGAGACTGGTTTTGTTCAGCCATGCTTGAGCGAGTAATAACAGGTCTGTGCTGCCCTTTGGTGTCTGGCTTAATGCGCACAACACTGAACGTCCCAGCGTTTGTCAACGATTTGCCGTTAAGTGATGCAAACCCGCTGAACCACGTTCATGAGGAGCCGGTACAGGGGGCCATGAATCAGTATGGACCTGGCAGCAGCGTGAGCAGACGACAGAGGCACATGGCGCAGGGTGGCGGTGTAGGCAGCATTATTCTGAAGCCATACACAGGCCTAGGTTAAAAAGCGGAAGCCGTCAGCAGCGTGAGCAGACGACAGAGACACATGGCGCAGGGTGGCGGTGGATGCAGCAGTATTCGGAAGCCAAACACAGGCCTCGGTTAAAAAGCGGAAGCCGTCAGCAGCGTGAGCAGACGACAGAGGCACATGGCGCAGCATTCGTGATTGATGTGGATCTACATCACTGGATGATACGCTTAATTATGGATTTGCTTCAGGAGACATTTCTTTAAATGCTTTTTAATATTTATTTTTTAATCCAGACTCTTATTGAAGTCATTGGTAAGACAAAAAACTAAAGAATGGATCAGGCAGGCCTAAACAATGTAACGCACTGGCTGCTGACGACAACCACCACCCACAGACCGAAGTCCCTCAGGGCGCGGAGTCTAAGTCCCAGGCTGTCCTTCACCAGGGCCCCTGATGGTAGGGATGGACTTGACGCAGCCAGGAACCAGGTTGCGCCCCCCGAGACACCTCAGTTGCGGTAATGGCCGCCGCCAATGGCGTGTAGCTGGTAGAAAAGACAATAGAGTAGTCAGACAGGCCAGGTCAACAACAATGGGATAAAACGGTACATGACAGCAGATGAGAATCACAGGTCACAAGCCAGGTTCAGCAACAGAGGGTCAGATCAAAGGAGAACACAAAGAATAGTTGAGTCACAAGATGAGTCAGATTCCAGGAGAGTCACGAGAGTCAGAACAGAGTAATAGAAACACAAAGACACAAGACACAAGTGCAAAGAGCATGTGCAGACCACAGGCTTATATGTCATCAGCCACACCCCTCTGGGGGATGGACCTCAGAGACCTAAAGGCATAAAAGATTCCCACCATGCTCAGCAGAAATCCAAGATGGATGCCAGCACATGGAGTAACATAACCTCTGGGAAAAGGTAGGACCTTGACAGTAACAGCCCATATACATTATACAGATTTACAAGACATCTACCAAGTATAACAAGCTAACTTATAAACTTATGAAGAAAACCTACCACAATGGCTCTCAAGATCATGTAAAGGTACTTGGATAGACATCACAGGGAGTACATGTCAAGAGATCATGAAATACAAAAATTGTGAAGAAAGAAGAAAAACAAGGGAGGGGGGAAGGGGGGAAACGTAAATAAAACCAAGAAAACTTTTTCCCAACAGGTGGATTTACCAAAATAATTAGTTAAGAAAGGTATTGGTAGTATTGCTTACAATGACAGCAGCCTATCCATGGGGCCAACCCAGGGATATTCAGCCAGTTTTGCCAGACTAAGTGAAATTTGCCCAGGGCATTCCTGTGGCAGTCAGATAGTTGCTCTCTTAACAGTAAGGAGTTGATATGTTTTACCCATTGCTATATTGTTGGGGAATTAGGAGCCATCCAGTATCCAGCAATCAGCCTCCTAGCCAGGTACAAAAGGCAAGATATTAAGATGTAAGTACCAGGTTGGTATAATTCGGGGTCTAAGGCACCCCGTAGACATGCTGTTGGATCAGTTGAGATAGTTATTTGAGTGACTAAGGAGATAGTATGCACAGCCTTATCCCAGTAATGGGTGAATTTTGGGCAACACTATATGATATGAATGAAAGTGCCTTTATGTGCGCCACATTTAGGATTAGGGCGTGTCTCTCTTACCCCAGGAAAATAACTGAGCTGTTGTTCTGTAAACCCTACGCAAGATAAACAGCTGGGATAGTTTGTGGGAGACAGACAGGGAGATAGAAGGAATTGATTCCAGAGCCATCTCCCACTGTCCCCCATTGATCTCTCCTATATCTGAGGTCATGCCAACCTGCTCCTGTGGATAGCTAGATCTTGAACACAGGAGAAGAGCCATATATATATGTGAGAAATCAACCCTTTTTTATATGTTGCATAAATAATTTCGATAAATAATGAGGAGTCAGATCTATGCAGCGATCGAGATTGTTTTTGCGTTTGAAGCGCGTGTCGAAGTTGCAAATACTGGTAGAATTGTACATTGGTCAGAAGATTTTAATTGATCAAAAGGTTTCAAAATATCATTATGATATAATTGGGCTTTGAATAGTAACCCCTTTTTTCTCCATTCCAGGAAGCCCTGTAGTTTAGCTAATTCTGGGTAAGCTAAATTATGCCATAAGGAGGTAAACTCCAGGAAGCCTGAGATGTTTATAAGCGACTTTACAGTATTCCAAGCTTTGGTCAGTAGGTCTCCAGTAGGAGATGAGGGTGAGAGAGCCGGTAGGGCCGTTTCTAGCTGCGAAATTGCTGGAAGGTCAGGGTTGGAACTAGTGAGTAAACACACTATTGAATCCTTATTACTCAGCAATTTCCAGCTTGATAGATGTTGGAATTGGGCAGCCTATGAGTAAGGAGTCCAATGGCATAAGAATGGATTTGTTCCAGTTAATGCTGAAACCCGAAAAGCTGCCAAATTTAGTAATGAGCACCATTAGAGCCCAAAAAGAATCACCTGTATCACCCAAATATAGTAAGGTATCATCAGCGAAAAGAGGTATTTTCTCCTCAAGACCTGCTCTACAGAAGCTGACAATTGAGGAAGATTTACAAATAAAACTGGCTAATGGCTCAATATGCAAGGGGAAGTAGGAGGGGAGATAGGGGGCACACCTGCCTTATACCTTGATGTAAACAAAAGGGGCATATAAGTAATTATTTACCCTGATCTGAGTTCGGAGTAGTTAGTACAGTACTCTGCCAAAATTTATGAAACCACTGCCTAGGCCAAAGTGCTTCAGGATCTCCCATAGGTAGGGCCATTCCACACTATAAAATGCTTTAGCCACATACAGGGAAAGGATGGCTCTCTCTCTTGTATTTTCTGCCTGCACCTGAAGGTTGAGAAATAGGCACCTAATAATATTGCCTGTTGACCTAGTGGGAATAAACCCTGATTGATCATTGAATTACCAATGATCTTAGAGAGTCTGGTGATTAAAACCTGAGCTAGAAGCGTCACATCTGTATTCAGTAATGATATAGGATGGTAAGAGTTCGGTAGGAGTTTATCCTTTCATGGCTTTGGTAGTACAATAATAATAGCCTCTTACATAGAGTCAGGCAAGGTGCCAAGTTCTGCTGCTTCATGTATGACCTTTAGGAGAACAGGTAAAAATAGCTCCCCATATTTAGTATAGACTTCAGCTGGCTTTACCATCAGCTCCTGGGGATTTGTGGGGACCATAGCTAAGGCATCCAACAGCTCTTCCATGGTGATTGGGGCATTAAGTGCTATTACCTCAGAGGCAGCTAGTTGTGGGAATTAACAGTCTGCCAAAAAGGCTGATAAATCCATGGCAGTAGAGGTAGTTTTAGATGCATAGAGCTCAACAAAGAATTGGGGAAATGTAGCTAGTATGGCAGTATGGGATTTAATAACATATATAGTATTTCCAGGTTGTTGTGTCCTAGCCACCATAACTAGCATGTGACCCTCCTCAAAGTGACTTTGCTGTAAAAAAAAAAAAAAAAAATTCTGCCGCAGAGAGAGCAACAGAATTGTATAGGGCCTGGGCTTTTTGCCAGTGTCTTTGGTTACTAGAATTAAGGGTAGCAATTAATTCAAATTCTCTAAGTTGCATCCCTAACCTGACCGTATCTTCCCAATCTTTAGTTTTAAGTTTGACACTGGTTATTTCCCTGATAGGGAGGCCTCTGAGATACGCCTTCAATGTGTCCCACAGGATAGCCAATGAGGCTGAGCCTGTGTTTTGCAGAAGGAAATTTGAAACGTCTCCTGGTAGGGGATCTGGTGATGGAAACAGTGTCAACCAGAAAGGGTTAACTTGCCAAAGTGGATGGAGTATCATCAAGCATACCCACAGAGGAACGTGATCAGACAATATCCTAGGTTTGTGTACAGAGTTCTCCACACAAGGAAGGAGCGCAAAGTTACCCAGAGCTAAATCAATGTGAGAAAGGCCTCCATGGGTGGCAGAATAGCAAGAATAACATTTGTTGTCTGCATGTTTCTCCCTTTACACATCCCTGAGGCCTAATTTTGTTATAAGCCTAGCAAAGGCAGTAGGTTATGTAGACAGAGACCTATTTTGGTGGGCAAACAACAGCTTTGCAAGTGCTGGATTGAGACAGTTATTATAGTCTCCTATTGCAAAACAGGGATATCAGGATGAAGAGCTATAAATTGGGCCATGCGTTTCAGGGCATCAGCAGAGAAGGGTGGATGGGCACTAAACAACCAACAATAGTGATCCACTCAAGTGACAAGTGCTATCATACTCTGTGACAACTTGGTGTTGTTAGTATCCATCCCCCACAGCTATCTCCTCCTGTGCCACCATCCCCTCCCTCCTAGATTGTAAACTCGAAAGAGCAGGGCCCTCAATCCCCTCATGTCTTGCATTGTATTGGTATTGTTCTGTCTTATGTTCTGTCCCCCTCTGTAATGTACAGCGCTGAGCGAACTATTGGCGCTTTATAAATACTGTATAATAATAATAGTATGATAGCACTTGTCACTTGAGTGGATCACTATTGTTGGTTGTAGTGCTCACAGATAGAGTGTTTTTCACACTTGGAGATTTATAGGTATATATATATATATATATATACAGTATATATATATATACACATTTCTATTATTTTTTTTTTTTTCACATGCACAATTTTAGTGTTTGATGTGACTCACTATGTATGGCACGATTTTCCTTTTGATATAGGGATAATACACTCTGTTGAGCTTTTTTGGTTTTTGAGGTATATGAATATTTGGACATTACTTGAAGATTGAAAATAAGAGAGATATTTTCTTGGAAGAAAAAAGAGGACTATAGTTTTTTGGAATTGCTTCTGTGGACATTTGGATAAGGAGGATATTTATTTACCGTATTTTCCGGCGTATAAGATGACTTTTTACCCCTTGAAAATCTTCTCAAAAGTCGGGGGTCGTCTTATACGCCGGTAACGGCATGCTGACACTTTTTAGGGGGGCGGCGCGGTTCCAACAGAAGGGACACTAAGTACAGGGGTGGGCAGGGGCTGCTGTCTCTTACCTGGCTCCGGTCCCACGACGATCCGGTCCAGGAAGCGCGGCTGCTCCTTCCTTCGGTTCGTCCACTGGATGTTCGCGCGGCTGCTCGGCTCCGCCTCCTCACCGGTGATTGGTCGCCAGAACTGTAGCTTAGGAAAGGCACACAGGCGGCCAATCACCGGCGAGGAGGCGGAGCTGAGCGGCCCCGCGAAAATCGAGTGGAGATGCAGGTAAGTGTGCCGTGCTTAGGTGCTGCTGCAACCACATATGCTGGCTGCAGCAGCACCGTACTGGAACAGGGGTCAGCAAGTGTCAGTGGGAGGAATAGTGCCCCATCATTGGTGTCACTGATACCAATGATGGGGCATTATTCCTCCCACTGACACCAACGATGGGGCACTTTTCCTCCCCCCCACTGACACCAACGATGGGGCACTATTCCTCCCCCCCAACTGACACCAACGATTGGGCACTATTCCCCCCCCCACTGACACCAATGATGGGGCACTATTCCACCCCCCACTGATACCAATGATGGGGCACTATTCCACCCCCCACTGATACCAATGATGGGGCACTATTCCACCCCCCACTGACACCAATGATGGGATACTATTCCTCCCACTGACACCAAAGATGGGGCACTATTCCACTGACACCAATGATGCGGTGCTATTCCCCCCAATGATACTAATGATGGGGCACTATTCCTGCCACTGATACCAATGATGGGGCACTATTCCTCCCACTGACACCAATGATGGGACACTATTCCTCCCACTGATACCAATGATGGGGCAATATTCCTTCCACTGACACCAATGATGGGGCACTATTCCTGCCACTGATACTAATGATGGGACACTATTCCTTCCACTGACACCAATGATGGGGCACTATTCCTGCCACTGATACTAATGATGGGGCACTATTCCTCCCACTGACACCAATGATGGGGCACAATTCTTCCCACTGGTGTGCACTGGAAGAGGGGTAGTCTTATACGGCGAGTATAGCCCAAACACTACATTTTAAACAGGAAAAGTAGGGGGTCGTCTTATACGCCCAGTCGTCTTATACGCCGGAAAATACGGTACATCTATTTTTATTTTAATTTTTATTTATGATTATTCTTTTCAATGTATTAATATAATTTGGGAAAGGAAAAAGACTTTATAATTTATAATTTTTGTTAGCTTTCAAGTCTGAAAATGAATGTTTTTCCTTGGGTTTATTTCAATAATTTAGAATTAGAGTGTGCTAATTTAGCTACTTACACTTTTTTCTTTGTAAACTTCATTTTTGGTTTAGTGGGCTGTATACATTGTACAGGTATGTCACTTTACAGGCAAGGTCCCCCAGACAGGTTTTTTAATGGAGTTTTGCATTTTTAATGTATCACTTTCAGAATTACTAAAACTTCTGCTCCCTTCTACACTGAATGTTTTTATATTTTTTTGGCTTTGATACATGTTCATCAGGGCAGTGCCCAGCTCCTATGCTCTTTGTTTTGCCTATTAGCCTAGAAAATTTCCATTACTGTTTTTTAACATTTAGCTCCAATTGACTTAAGTGGGGTTTGAATTTGACAACTGAACTTTAATAATGTTCTCTGAACCCTGTTCCAAATGAACCCTGGAAAGTTCCAGTCATCACTAGAGAGTGGTGGTAGGATTACTCGAAGGGAGATCCCCCTCCCTCTATAGGCACATATGGCTGGTTCAACCATGCTTGTTTGTTGGACACAAGAGATCTGGTTAGATTGTGTCTGCAGATCCATGTACCACCTTTTGTCTGACAATCTAAAGAAAACCTGCTGATCTAGTATTTATTTTTAAATTCTTTCTGAAATAAACAATATAATTTTTGAAAGTTTGGTTATCATTAGGTAAAATACTTGCTGTAAATGAAAAAAATTACAGAGGAATGGACATGACTATCTACAAGGAAAATCAAGACCACGGGAATACAGAAAATCCATATTACAATCCTTATCTCATAATGATGATGTCTGGTTGACAAAACAAGAGGATATCACATCAACACAGTT
This sequence comes from Staurois parvus, assembly GCF_062004578.1. Classification (NCBI taxonomy): domain Eukaryota; kingdom Metazoa; phylum Chordata; class Amphibia; order Anura; family Ranidae; genus Staurois; species Staurois parvus. The sequence continues at coordinate 8,217,061 of NW_028318430.1, read as the reverse complement.
TTATTCTAATAGATAGAAAGAAAAAAAAACTTACAAAGACCACGGTAAACCCAGGACCAGTATAACACATTTTACTTTCAATAATTGCTATTTGATGACACAGGGAGAACAACTAGAGAACAAACACCAGGTTTCCAATAAAATTACATCTAGAAGCAATTCCAAGCATCTATTACCCACAGTTGAAAATTATATTGGAAGACTCAATTGATAACCCAAATGTAGGACCAGCCTTCATTCTGAACAAGATTCCAGATGTTCAGCTTGCAGATCACATCATACTAATGGGAAGAAATTCAATTTCTATTACATCAAGTAGAGTAACCATTTGACAAAGAAGATGATATAATCAGTGACATTCCACATTTACATAGATGGTTTAAATCTCGACCGATTCAGCAGGGACTGGACGAGATTTGAATCATGTATAGGCAGACTGAATGCACTCAAGTTGATCGATCGATCAACGTGGGTACAACCAGCCTGTTAGATGTTGCATGTGAATATTGCTAGTAGCTATTATAGCTGTTAGCAGAAATCAATGTGTTCTCCATGAGGGGATTGCTCCCCCCGACCCTACCAGGAGAACTGAATGGCTCTGTGTGAGTGATTCCCCCATCAACACTGACTAGGTTGATAGGTGAATCAAGTGATTTTCTTTCCTGCAACTCAACATTCATGCATGGCCAAAATCAAATTACATCACATGAAATGTCTTTACTCCAAAAGGACTAAAATGTCATTTAACAGAATGTAATGACGAGGAAGTAGAGAAGGAAGGAATAGAAAAAGATGCTCAATACAATGCAAAAAGGCCATGAAACACTAATGATCTTTAATTCATCAACATGCAGCCTAACTGAAGAAAATATTATCTTCAGAAAAAAGCACTGAATTGTTTTTCTGCTAAACCAAATATGTGTGAACTATTTGTGGATTTACAGAATTACAGCCCCCAAAAATTTGAGAAAAAAGCTTTTAGCAAAGAGACTTTGAGATGTCAAAAAATGTTCCAATTTTATTAAATGAAATAATACCCATAACATAAAAGGATATTTTGAGCAAATCCATTAGTAAGAATCATTCAAAATCCTATCTTACACAATCCAAATTTTGTTTCAATGTTTCAGACAAGGTTTAAACATTTAAACACAAATACTCGTTCACCCATAATTAATTGGCTTTTTTTAGTATGACAACTTTGTGTGTTCTATTGGCAACTAGATCCTCTGTGGGACATGCAGGGACTTTAACTTGTTTTTAAGGGAAATCATACTGGAGCAAAGCATAAGCAACAAGGGCAATTTGAATTTATCATAAGAATCTTCTTGCAGTCTTTTTTGTCACAGATATAGCTGTATTACAAGATAAGGATGGGCTATTATCAATCCAGTTTAGACACTAAACTGAAATAGACATAATAAGATAGTACTTTGATAAACATAATAAATCCTAAATGCATCCTTATACACATTATTAAGCTTACCATACAGTCCTTTAGTTGTTCTCTTATGTGCGTTCTTTTTTATGATTGCAATTACTAAGTAAAAGTAATCCAATACTTAATTGCTATGTCAAATTGATAGAACATTTAGTAAAGGTAACCCAAGCCTTGCCAGGAATAGCATTTTGATTATTCACAAAGATCTACTAAGTTCCTCTAGGCTAACTATGCAGACTGTGGATGATCAGCTACTTACATAGTCTACTGTGCTTCAAGCACCTTATTGAGCTTTGTCTATATCAAGATGGGCAATGTAAAATGTAAAATATAAAACATGTGGTGCATAAAACAATGGAAAGGCTTGATTACTAAATCATGAAATAATCAGTAGTATAATACTATCATTTTTAAAAGAAGTTGTTTCTAAAACAAAATTGTCTTTTGACAGATACATTTTTAGATACAGGGATGTTTAACTAGACTCTCAAATAAATTTATAGAGAAATCATCTTTACATAAACACCAGTATTACAATTCCAGTTATGCTTCAAGTATATATACATAGAAAATGAAATTCCATTCAATATATTGGAAAATATGCAGCCTACATTTCATTTAAACACACAGAAAAAAAAGGAATACTTCTAAATATTTAGAGTAAGTATGCAAATGTTCAAAATGCATTAGAGGATGACAACTTAAAAAGATGATATGCTTAATTTATAGCTTTTACACCCAAAGTCACATTCCTTCCTCTAGTTACCTAACTTAATTTCCACTGTAAATCCTCTAGATAAATACACAGAAGGTAATATAAGCACTGCTATGATCAGAGAGCTAAAATAAGAACCTTTCATACCGTTTCACATAGACGGGCTCAGTTTAAAAGGACAGACTCAGTTAAAATAGTTAAAAAGGAAGACTGTAGCCAAGCCTATGACATACTGTATTTTACAACAACCTGTGGTAATCATGTTCAAACTGATAATCTGGTGCTCATTCGTCTGGCTGTACTCTGACCCTATAGTTTGATCCTCTTCTAGAGATGCTCCGTGAAAGCACCAAGTCACACTCAGAGTACTGTCAGAGTGCTGTCAAAATATATATATATTAAAAAAATCACTAGATCACCCAGCATAATCACGATACACTAAAGACTAAATCTTTGACTGTTTGAGGACAACTGACAATCACACATGCTATATGGACAAATGTATGTTGAACCCCCCTCCCCAATTAATTGTGTTCTGCTTCAGAAGAGAGGGAGAAAAGGTAGGGGGATTAAAAAAGAGAAAAAATGTGAGGGGAAGAGAAGGAGCAAGAAGGAAGGGGGAGTGCGAGAAGTGGGGAGGGAAGAGGAGAACAAGCGAATATGAGGAAAAGGAGAGAGAAGAGGGAAAAAGGAAGAGAGGGAGGGATGAAAAAGGCACAGAGGGGAGAAGCAAAAAAAATGGAGTGGAAGTGGGAAAGATTGAGGAGGGAGGGGGTAGATATGGAAAAAAAGGAATAAACTACTCATAATAATGGATAACATCCCATTCAGAATTCATCCTTTTTGGGATCCTCGCTTTCTTATGGAAGACTTTAAACATTTATCTCCTAATAAGGTGAGAAAAGCAACCCCCTCCCCTACTGGGGTTTCAATTTTCTCAACAATTTGTTTCTTAAGAGAATCTGTGTATTACCCATGTACATATACAACATGAGTGCTTTTGTTAGTTCTGGTTTTAGAAAGTTGGTCTCTAAGATGATCAGATAGACATCTTGTTGTCCTCCCAACATATTATTTCTTACAGATGATGCAAGAAATCACATAGATGACATACCTATTTTGAGAAATAACTGTTTAATTCCAAATGAACAGCCATTTGCAAAAGACTGAACACTAGAATCACACTGGAAACTCCAAGTATGGTCAGATGGAACAGTGGGTGACACTGCATTTAAACATCCCAACAGTGCTCAACCATGTGCATGGTCTTCTCTTTGAAACAAGGGGATATGAAGCTACCTATGGTGGGTGCTTTCTTAGCCACAAACTGTTCATCTGAAGCTTCTAATCCAATCAGCATTGTCTTTTATTATTGGTAAGTACCTAAAAGAAGGTTTACATAATTTCATTCCATTTTAACTAAATTCAGTGGTAAAGAAAACAGATTGTAATTCTTACTTATTGTATTTCCTGTTATTCCTTCTCACTCAACTTTTCCATATTTTCTTTGTGTGAATGTTCTTCTCCTACTAATGGACTTAGCAAATGTAATATCATTGGGTATGTGGTTGGTGATACCATAAAATATAGTTTTTCTCTCATGATTTAAATTTTTGCCAGGTATCCCACCCAGGAAAAATGAAGAATCAGAAATTAAAAAATGCAACAGCATATTTGACTCTCCTTAGATGTAAAAGATATACTTGTTATCACATGCATATAGGGCTCTATTTTCTCTTACAATTTTCTATATAGAAAATCACTTATGTTTGGTTGGCTGTGTGCTTCATCACGTGTGGGAATTATCTTTATACAGTACACTTTATAGTAGCAGAGAAAAAATTAAGCCAACACCTGTTGGACATAATTGTTTTTGCTGTGTTGATGATTGATGGAAAAATATGTAGTACTCGTAGTGTCTCGTGTTCTAGGTGAATAAAGTGTATATGAGGGTATCAAAATAAATTATCTTTGAGTATCCTTTAAAAACATTAAGAGGTACAATGTTTTCTTTGTGTTTAGTTTGGTTAGTAGAAAGATAGGAATATCTCCTAGGTCCACAAGCTCAGAGTGCTCATCAAGAGATTTGTAGAGCTTGGATGTTGAGACTGTAAGGAATTTACATTTTAGTCTTTTGATGTTTGAGGAATCAAAAAAAGGAGGTATTACCTTTCAAATCAGAAGAGCAGCATGATTCCAGATAACTTCAATTAAACAAAAAGAAAAAACATAAAATGAAAGGTGTAACCCTAAGGAATACTGCAGAGTGTAGGGGATGGTCAAACTGGCACAATCCTACTGCCATTAAAATGAGAATTTCTGAGCAATGTACTGTACAATGCAGATAATACTTCCGGATAATATAGCTAAATGTATTTCATTCTGTAGAAAACGAAAGCAATTATAAAGCATTTTTTCTATTTTCATACAGTACAAAATGATTAACATCTTGTACTTTTTTTACCTGTGTCCAATTGGGGAGAATTTTCTCCAAAATGAGTGAAATCCCCTCAAAAAATGTTATTGCAATAAATGTTCCTATTGGAAAAGTTCTCGCATTTTGTTTTGCTGACAAAACAAATATTTGCATTTTCCCTCACTTTCTTTCCTGAGGACAATTGTCACAAGGACAAATTGAAAGGGTAATTATCTCCAACATGGACACTAACACCAAGAAAAGCCTGACAAGTGTTATAACCTCAAAGAGTAGGTAAACCCAACATTTTATATTCCTAATATGTGCCTGCTGTACCGTGTACTTGTATAAAAATATATCCCGTTCTCTTTATATTGTATCCTTTATCTGAAATCCCTGGTGTTTCTGCTAGTCCCTCTGCCTTCCTAATAAAAACTGACCATACTAGGCATGAGAGCACAGCGTGGTCAGTTCTCTAACAATGCCTGCAGGTGCCCCCCAGCCATAGTATTTTTTCTTGCGGTTGGTTGGCGAGTGGTTAAAGAGGAAAATACCACTTTGTGAATGGAGCCCATTGTTCATTATCACCTCCACAGCAGTCAAAATATCCCTGATCACCACCGCACCATTCACAATGTCCCTGATAACCACCACACCAGTTACAGTGTCCCTGATCACTATCACACCAGTCCCAGTGTCCCTGATATAGCCATACTATGTCCATAATCACCTCCACATCAGTTACATTGTCCCTGATCACCACCACACCAGTCTTTTTCTCCCTAATCACCGCCGCACCAGTTACAGTGTCTCTACTCATCACCTCACCAGTCATATTGTCCTTAATCGCCGCCACAGTTACAATGTCTCTGCTCAGCGCCACACCAGTTGCAGTGTCACTACACCAATGTAAGCAAGCAACAGTGTCCCTGATTGTCCCCACACTAGTCCCAGTGTCACCTGACCAATACAAGTCAGCAGCAGTGTTCATGATTGCTGCCACACTAGCATCCAGTGTCACCAAACCATTTCAGCCAGCAACAATGTTCCTGATCACTGCCACACCAATGCAGTGTTGCCTCTGCCTGCTGCCTTTGAAGACATTAACCTGTTTATTGACCACATTTCTGCCTGTTACCTGGACTGATCCTTTGCCTGTTTGCTGACCATGTCTCTGCCCGCTTCCTGAACTGACCCATCTGCACATCCACCTGTGTAGTTGTCTGCAGCCATCCTCTGCAGACTACTGCACTCCTGGAACCTTTTGTTCCTGGGGGTAGCCATGTACCAGTAGTCTAGGCTTGTTTGGCTTTTAGGAATTGGAACTGCTATAAGTCGTGCTACACTAAGCTATATCCCTGAACACTCATATAGAGGCGACCATTGGTGTACATCAGCTTTGATACAATTGGTTACAAAAATACATAGTTACTCTGGTTGAAAAAAGACACAAGTTTATCTAGTTCAACCAATAAAAAGGGAAAAAATGTATACAATCCTATATACACAATCCTATACCCACAGTTGATCCAGTGGAAGGCAAAAAAACCCCAGCAAAGCATTTCTCCAGCAGTGGAAAAAATCTTTGCTGATCCCCCAAGAGGCAATAGGCTATTCCCTGGATCAACTTTGCCTATAAATGTAAGTATGCAGTTATATATTATGTGCAGTATGGTGTGGTAAACAAAATAAAATGTCTGGTATATAATCAGCCCAGACAGTAAAAAAAAGTCTCACACATGTGGTACCACCATACTCAGAAGGAGGAGGGTAATGTATTTTGGGGTTTAATCCCTAGTATGCCTATGCTGTATGTGAGAAATATCTTATTAAATTGACAATTTTGTGCAAAAAAAAATGTTAATTTTATTTCTGCATTTTCTAAAAACTTGTGGCAAAAACTGAAATCTTCAAAAGACTCAGGCCTCTTAAAAATACTTTGGAGTGTTATCTCTAGAAAATGTGGTCATTTTGTGGGTGTTTCTATTTTCTTGGTGCACAAAATGTGATCGGTAGTCAGGAAATTAGAGATGTAATGTATCCCCCTAGAATGCCTGAAGGTGCTCCTTGGATTTTGGGCCCCTCTGTGTGTCTAGGCTGTGAAAAAGTCTCACACACATAGTATTACCATACACAGAAGGATTAGAAGAATGTGTTTTTGGTGTGTAATACCTATGCAGTGTATTAGAAATGAAAAAGTACATTTTCATTTTCTTTCCTGAATTTTCAAAAACAAATTTGCCAAAAAATGACATTTTCAAAAGACTCACTATGCCTTTCAGAAAATACCTAGGAGTGTTTGCGTTCCAAAATGGGGTAATTTTTTTGTGTTTCTACAGTCCTGGTGCTCCATGGCCTCCAAAAATGTGTTAGGTAGTCAGGAAATTAGATGCATAATTAATGCTCTGTGAAAGCCCAAAGGTGCTTTTTGGATTTTGGGCCCCTATATACATCTAGGCTATCCCCATACTCAGGAGACATATCAGAATGAGTTTTGGGGTGTAATTAAAAGTACTCATATGCTGTGTGTGAGAAATAACTTGTTAAAATGACAACTTTGTGGGAAACAAAAATTATATTTAATTTCTTTATTTTCAATAAAATTATGAAAAGTTAATTACAGCTTCAAAAAACTCACAATGCCTCTTACTAAATACCTTGGACTGTATACTTTCCAAAAAGGGGTTATCCGGGGGTATTTGTACTATTCTGGCATTCATAGGGTCTCATGAAATGAGATAGGCAGTCAGTATATCAGGACTGATTAATTTTCAAATATACCATAGTTTGTAGACTCTATAACTTTCATACAGACTAAATAATATACACTGATTTGGGTTATTTGTATTAAAGAAAGGTAACAGAGTACATTTTGGTCTACATTTATGAAGAAAGATTTTTTTTTTTTAAATCTTATAACAGAAACAAAGAAAAACATCTATTTTTTTCAAACTTTTTGGTATTTTTTACTTATATCGCAAAAATATTTGCAAAACCCAATTATGATTAAATACATAAATTTAGCAAGAGGAAGTGCAGATTGTTCAGCAGAACATACTGTACATTGTGGGGAATATTTTTAAGGAAGTAAATGTGACATTCATTGGTCTCAGAAGAATTTATAGACACCAACACTCCTAGCACCAACACTCCTAGCATTAACCATTTGGGTAGTCGCAATCATTTAGTAGATTATTTATAAAATAGACTGTAGACCCACTTGACTAACTTTATTAAAATTCAGCAGTTTCATCTTATTCCTTAGGCTAACTGAATTCTCACTTTCTAAGTGTATTTTCACCTAGCTTCCCTTCACCTCGTTCCCTAATCTAAGTGAAATATCACTTTGCAAAGTGAAAAAACTACTACTTTAGTAAATCAGTCTTTCTATTATCAGTATAAATATAGTTATGTCTTATAAACTTATTTCTGCACTTTTACACAAGAAACTTGCAGAACCATAATTCTGTTTGATAATTGTAATAAGAACAGCAGATATTTAAACAATATATAATAAATAGATTGCTGAATGAAAATGAAAATAAAAGCAGAAAGCTGGTTACTGGAAGCAGTAAATATCCTTGGGTCCCCCAACATTCCAGTTGCAGCTTTTGCAACTTTTAGTCTACCTTGGGTAATGGAGATTTCAATAGAGTATTGCAATAAGGATTATTAAAATATTAATCTTGACTGCAGCCAATTTAACATAGTTTTCAGAGGAATGGGGTAGTGTTAGAGTCTCTTTCAAGTTTTTTTACTTTCTGTACCTCCATTGTGGAGCTAATCACTCACTTCCTTGGGTTGTCAGCAAAGGAAAATAACCTATTCAATGTGGACATAGCAAAAAAAAGCATGGATATGTAAGTCCTCTGCTTACTTCCCCTATGATGACAAATTAAAGAAGTAGGAAAATCCTCGCCAGTTGGAACACAGACAGAAATAAAAACTCAACAGATGCTTTAAAGCCTTTCACAAGCTACCAAATAAAAAAAATGTGTTGGCAGGAGTTGGACTTTAAGGAATTAATGTTTTTCTCCTGCATATTAGTATTTTTTTGTATCTGAGCTAGGAAGAAAGGCAAAATGAAACTTACACAGAACAAAGTTTCAGTTATGGACATATAAAGACATTATCTTGCTGCCTGTGTCTGTATTCTTCTCTCAGATTTGATATCAAGGAGATATAAGATCAAAAATGTACAGTAGTTGTAATGCAATATTTCACAGGGTTAGTAGACAAAAGGAGTCACTTGCATAGTTTATTAATAAAGCACACAAATCTGTGGTTGAGGTGATCTGGCGATAAGTATAGTAACCTGAGAGCAGAGACAAATCCAGAAAGATGAAATCATCCCATGCAGAAAAAATAAGCTTATCCCGTGACTAAAATATGTACAGGCAATTCTGGCATTAATCCATCGGTGATTAAAGGTTCAGTGAAATGTTTGGGGGTATTAGAAATAAAAGAAGGGACATTTATCTTGACTGCATACCTCGGTCAATTGGAGAAAAATGTTTTCAATAGCCATTTCTGACCCGATAGCAGCAGTTGCTGATTTTCTGTATTTCCTGTAATATGTGTAAATGTATATGGGCTGCCTGATCCAGAATAAAAATTGCTCAAGTGTGCAAGGAAAGAGAGAAAGATAGATTTTAAAAATATATTATCCCCATGACTGTTGATACAAAAAATGCAGAGATCATATCAAATCGTATGGAAGAGAAGGAGGAAGCCTTCAATGAGAAGAATTAGAAGAAAGAAAATCTTGTGCTTATTGGATTACAATATCAAAGAATGTACACATGTTCCACATTCTCTTGTTTCATTAAATTACAAAACATATCTCAGCTTGATTTATCTTACAAGACACAAATCCTTATTTTCATGGCCATTGCATTTTTCTTCATAAAGATGGCATCCAAGTTCTGAGAACTGTAATAAGTAAATTATGTGCAGGAAGCATGTTACATACATATGTGCTTTTATATATACAGTTGTGACCAAAATTATTCAACCCCCAATGCTGTAAAGGGGTTTAGGGACTATAGTGTACATTTGGAATTGTATTCAGAATCAAATCCTACAAGGACGTTGTAACTACCCAAATGCAACTAAAATGACATCAATTGTTTATGTAATACAGTAGTAAATGGTTCTTATGTGGTTTCTTCATTGCCACAATTATTCAACCCCTTAAAGACTACCACTCTGAAGAACAGAGGTTCATACAGGTGCTTTCCATCAGGTATTGAAAACACCTGTGGATGTCACCGAGCAGCAATCAAGCATAATAAGCACCAATTAGGCAGCTTTAAAATGACTGTGATACTCAGCTCCTTCTAGACATTTACTGGTGTGGTTACAAACATGGTGAAGGCAAGAGAATGGTCCAGGAAGACAAGAGAAGAGGTGATTTCTCTTCACAGGAAGGGCAATGGCTATAAGAAGATTGCAAAGATGTTAAACATACCAAGAGACACCTTAGGAAGCATCATTCGCAAATTCAAGGCAAAGGGCACTGTTGAAACGCTACCTGGTCGTGGCAGAAAGAAGATGCTGACTTCGACTGCTGTGCGCTACCTGAAGCGTAGAGTGGAGAGAAGTCCCCGTGTGACTGCTGAGGAACTGAGAAAAGATTTGTCAGATGTGGGTACAGAAGTTTCAGCCCAGACAATAAGACGCACACTGCGTAATGAAGGCCTCCGTGCCAGAACTCCCAGGCGTACCCCCTTGCTGTCTCCAAAGAATAAGAAGAGTCGACTGCAGTATGCCAAAAGCCATGTGGACAAACCACAAAAGTTGTGGGATAGTGTTCTGTGGACTGATGAAACAAAATTAGAACTGTTTGGGCCCATGGATCAACGCTATGTTTGGAGGAGGAAGAACAAGGCCTATGATGAAAAGAACACCTTGCCTACTGTGAAGCATGGTGGAGGGTCAATCATGCTTTGGGGCTGTTTTGCTTCTGCAGGTACAGGGAAGCTTCAGCGTGTGCAAGGTACCATGAATTCTCTTCAGTACCAGGAGATATTGGATGGAAACGTGATGCAGTCCGTCACACACCTGAGGCTTGGGAGACGTTGGACCTTTCAACAGGACAATGATCCCAAGCATACCTCCAAGTCCACTAGAGCATGGTTGCAGAGGAAAGGCTGGAACATTTTGGAGTGGCCATCGCAGTCACCAGACTTAAATCCGATTGAGAACCTCTGGTGGGACTTAAAGAAAGCAGTTGCAGTGCGCAAGCCTAAGAATGTGACTGAACTGGAGGCCTTTGCCCATGAAGAATGGGCGAAGATACCCGTAGATCGCTGCAAGACACTTGTGTCAAGCTATGCTTCACGTTTAAAAGCTGTTATAACTGTAAAAGGATGCTGTACTAAGTACTAAGATTGAATGTCACTTGGGGGTTGAATAAAACTGATAATGCTGTGAGCACAGAAAAGACATTTGTGGTTATTTCATTATAACTGTTATGTTATATTTGTCTGACCTACAAGTGCCTCTTTAATGTAAATGTAAGCAAGATGACTGAATGATCAAAAGCAATGTCAAACTGGCCAAAACACTCAATTTCAGTGGGGGTTGAATAATTTTGGTCACAACTGTAGGTTCTCAGAATTTATTTGGTGAAGACAACCAGAAAGACCTTTTTAAGCATGATTTGCATTATAAATTGTTATTAGAGTTACATAAAGATAAATAGTGTGTTTCACATAAAAATGATTGTGACCAATAGCCAAACAATTCTATAAATGTATAAGAATATTTTGTATTTAATAAATTGTTTTGCAATGGCAATATCATCGTCCTTGCCTTTTTACTTTATTAAAAGTTCACTTTATTTGTACAATATACAAAAACAATTTATAAGGTTTAGTGTTACGCTTTAACCACTTTGCTGTCAGAGCAATTTTTCCATTTTTTGCACACGTTATATGAAATATATAAATTATACATTTTAGTCCTGAAGATTAGTTAAAACAGTAAGTATTTTCTGAAAGCAAAGACCTTGAAAATAAAATGGTGGTAGATGATTTTTTTTATGTCACATGATTTTAGAGCACATATTTATCACATGCAAATTTAAAAAAAATATAATAAAGATAATTTTAGTGCCTACAAGCTGTCACGTACCAGGTGGGGGAGCCTGACGTGGAGATGAAGGCATCCTCTTACACCTCCTCGGTGCCTCTGATAGAGCAAACAGAAGGCATGAGAGCCAGGAATGGCACGAGTGCCTGGCAAGTCTGCGATGTCATAGTCAAAGGGTAAGCTGGGTCGGTGCAGGAGGAATTCAAGCGAAGTCAAGGCAGGTCAGGTCGGCAACAGGATTAGGATACAACAGAAAGCAGACAACAGAATGTGGTAGACCAGAAGGAAAGGACTCCCAGTGCAGCAGTGGTTTAAATACCCTGCCTGGTGCCGGTGTGGTATGTGCGCATGTGAATGGGCATGGCTGATAGGTAATTGGCATTGGTGCATAAATGTGCGCCTGGGTATTCTCTGTTTTCTCTGACACAAGCATAACATATTACCCAGTTTTTTATAAAATATAAGCTGAGGTTGCAATGAGTAAATAGATACCCAAAATGTCAACTCTTAAACTTGCACATGCCAGTGAAATGGTGACAAACCTTGATCCATAGGCATCACATTAAAAGTCTTTATGGGTTATCAGTTTGGAGTTAACTGTGAAAGATGGCCCTAGAAGTATTGATCCTATGCCAATGTTCATGGCAATATGTAACATGTGTAACTCAAATTACATTTTCATACATGGGTGCATAATTTGCATGCGTTTATGTTATAATGTGCATGTTTGTCAGAGTTGGAAGCTTTTTTTGTGTCTTTAATTTTTTTCATATGTTAAATTGCTATGCTGTTCCGTAGGTGGGGCAGTGGAGCCAGGGATACATGGCGGGGCAGTTGCATGGGGGATGGTACCTTTAGCAGTCTGTGGAAAGGATCAGGAAGCTGTAAATCATTTGCACCTAAACGCCTATCACCCGCTAAACAACAGGGTGTGTAAACACCCTCATGTCTGCTATAGCAGGTGGGATTTTTTTTTTAAATCCCAGTCTGTCAGCTGCTTTTTATAAAGTGTTTAAAGAGCAAAATAAAAAATATATAAATGTGTTAACTTCCAAGTCATAGTAAGATAATATATATATATATAACGTTGCATATTTATGTAGTATAACCTGTTGGTTACAGATCTCAATAGCTTAAGCTCAATTTATAACTGATGAATGAACAAAGAATTTATATATCCTCCTCAACCCCTACCTCCTGTTTTGTTGAAACGTGCCTGTACAGACTTCTGATTATAGAGAGAGTGTCTGATGGCAAACAGCTTTGGATGTGCATTGGCTTTTGAAAACGTATAATGCTGTTATGCAAGTATCATAGGTTTACCCTGTCTTTTATGGTTATTAAATAAAAAAATTCTGCAAATAGTAAAAAAGGTATGAACACCAGTTTTAAAAAATTATAAACTTTAAAAACCATTGAGATTGTCCCAAACTATTATATCATCTCATTGTTTCATTAACGTTGTAGTCCTAATACAGGAGAGTAGAAAAACATTTGTAAAACTGCAAAAAATAGCAAAGCCAAACTAACAAAAGCAGGTTAAAAATGCACTGTATAAGTAGCACATTGCATTTGATATGATAGATCAATAAATGTGAAAAATATAAGTGATTGACATATTATGTAACTGTATATTAAAATAAATTAAATAAATAAATAAAATACAGTACATGGCAAAGAAAGTTTACAGTGGAGTTTTATATTAATTACATTTTACACATTACACATGATAAAATTAGATTTGACGAAGGAAGTTGTGTTTGCCATGTATTTCATTGCTTTATCTATTGTTTTGTTTATTTTTTTATTTTTTTTCCAAAAAACAAAGTTTATTGAAAACAAGATACAAATGATCACACGAAAATGTACAGATGAAGTGTACATAGGACATACAACAAAGCATGTATCATACAAAGGCAAAAGAGGTCCAACGCAAAACCAAACAGTGTGGACGAACTAGGCCACGAAAGGGATGTGCCTGTAATATTCAGGTATGCTTGTCAAGTGCTAAAAAGAAAGAGACGTTTGGCCTCCTACCATATTGTCTTGCGGTAAAAATCTGTAGGGGGGAGACGAGCAAATACGATGCCTAAGTAGAAGTCAAAACTACAGAATACGAAGATGGAATTGTGCGAATGTAGGAGTAATTGTCGTGTGAACCGCTGACAAATTGCGGGAGGTGATGCTGACCACCTACTCAATGTTCTATTGGAAAAATTGTCCGAAACGTGTGTAAGCATATGAAAAGAAAAGAAAAGAGAAGGCGAGAAAGAAGGGAAAGAAAGAGAAAGGGAAAGAAAGAAAGATAGAGAGAGAGAAAAAAAAAAAAAAAAAAGAGGGGGGGGGGGGGAGGGAAGGGGGGGGGGGGGGGAGTAAGGGAAGCAAATATGGAGGGTAAAATAAGAGATGGGACAACCGTCAAAAATACCTTATCCTCAATACAAACAGTAGCGGGAGTGGGTGGAACCTACGCTTTCATCGGCGTCGAAAGAATGTGCATGGAACACAGGGGGGAGTATGATGGCACCCTCAGATCAAATACTACTAAATAACACTATCAAGAAGTCCAAATCAAATTCAGACGGGCTGGTCCATGAGGGATCGATACTCCGGGGTAGTCAGAAAATGGGTCCAACAGGCCCATACGTGAGAGAATTTCGTAGGAGTGTCGAGAGCAGTCGCAACCAGTTCTTCCATGTCCGCCGTTTTACCCACTCGGGTGAGCCATTCACGTATAGAGGGAGAGCGAGTGGAGCCCCACAGAACCGGAATACAGAGTCTGGCTGCGTTGATCATGTGCATGGCTAATGATTTAAAGTACTGAGCCCTGGGAAGGGAAGAATGATGGAGGAGGAATTGAGCAGGAGAGAGAGCTAAGGGTAAGGTACTTATAGACACTACTAACCTATGTACCTCCTGCCAAAATGGTTGAAGAATCGGGCAAGACCACCAAATGTGGAGAAAGGACCCATCCGGGGTCCCGCATCTCCAGCAGCTGTTGGGGAAGGCGGGGTTAAAATGATGAATTCTTGAGGGAGTTCGGTACCATCTAGAGGCTATTTTGTAGCTGTTTTCTTGTGTCGAGACATTGAGGGAACATTTATGAGAGTATTGGAAGACCAGGTCCCAGTCTGAGTCCGACAGCTCAGCATTAAAATCTCTCTTCCAAGCCCGACATGCTGGGAGGGAGTCATAAGACCGGCTCTCCACTAGAAGTGGGTAGATCTCCGAGATCAGATGTTTCCGCGGTTCAGCCTTCGCACATGCAGATTCAAACGGGGTAAGAGAGCGATGCCAGTTATGAGGGGGTTTATGAGAGAGCAGATAATGTCTGATCTGGAAATATACCCAGAAAGGGAATTTGCGAATACCCAGGCTTTCTTGCAATTCTCGGAGTGTTTTCACCTTGCCCTTGTGGAGAAAATGTTGCACTAAGATCTGTTCATGTGGCCAGTGTTTCATTAAAAAGTCTTTATGCATTCCAGGGGGAAAGTCAGGGTTGAGGCGTATGGGGGTCAGGGGGTTGGGTATGCCAGAAATGGCTGCAGATCTACAAGCCGAACGGAAAATTTTTAACGTAGGTCCCACCAAGGGATGGGTGAGAAGAACTTGTGGCGTGTGTTTCGGCGAAAGCCAAGGAACCGATGCCAGGGGGAAGGGCGAGCAAGCATTCTCTATAGAAATCCAGTCTTTAGAGGCAGTGTGAACGTGCCAATCAACTATCCGGGAAAGATGACACGCCCAATAGTAGCGGTAAAGATCAGGGAATCCTATACCCCCTTTAAGTTTAGAGAGGGTTAATTGGGAGTAGGCAATACGCGGACGTTTGTGGCTCCAAAGGAACAGTGAACACAGTCTTTTGCAAGAAGCAAAGAAAGCAAGAGGCAAGTGAATTGGTAATGTTTGGAAGAGATACAGGAGACGGGGAAGTACATTCATTTTAATGATCGCTGCCCTTCCAAACCACGAGAAACAAGGACGGTGCCATTTATTGAGGTCTTCTTGCATAGAGCGAAGAGCGGGAAGAAAGTTTTTCACGTAAAGGTCATCAAGGCTGCTGGTGAGCTGGATACCAAGATAAGTTAGGGAATCCCTTTCCCAGTGAAATGGGAATTGGGCCTCACAAGCAGAGACTAGCTCAGCAGACAAAGTAATGTTAAGGGCGGCAGATTTGGAGAAATTAATTTTAAAATTCGACAAATATCTGAAAAGGGCAAAGTCTTTCAGTAGGTTCGGAAGAGTGATGTGAGGGTCCGTCAGGAACAAAAGAATATCATCCGCATAAGCTGCAAGCTTATATTCCTTGTCTGTCACCGTGATTCCTTTAACATCAGGGTTTAAACGAATTTTCCGCAACAGGGGCTCAAGGGATAGGACAAACAAAAGTGGGGAGAGGGGGCATCCCTGACGTGTGCCGTTCCGTAAATGAAAGGAGTTTGACAGATGGCCGTTCACCCGGACCCGGGCAGTAGGGGCAGAATAGAGGGCCATGATAAAGTTGAGCATCTTCTCACCCAAACCCAGTGCCACCAAAGACGCGTTCAAGTAATCCCAGGCAATCCTGTCAAAGGCCTTTTCTGCATCCAAGGAGAGGAAAAAACCCGGCGTGTTAGACCTGCGAAGCCAGTGATGGAGATTAAGGGCCTTGATAGTGTTGTCCCTTGCTTCTCTACCAGGGATAAATCCTGCTTGGTCCAAATCGACCATGGAGGGAAGCGAGGGAAGAAGACGATTAGCAATGATCTTCGCGAATAGTTTGACATCCACGTTCAGCAAGGAAATGGGTCTATAATTGGAAACCTGGGTGTTGTCCTTCCCGTCTTTGGGGATAACTGTAATGTGAGCCTCCAACAGGTGGTTAGGCGGCCCTGAAGGTTGAGCAAGAGTGTTAAAAGCAGCAAGAAATGGAGTACCCAGTATATCTAAAAATGATTTATAATAGGCTACTGAAAAACCATCAGGGCCCGGGCTCTTCCCCGGTTTCATCTGTTTCACTGCAGATTGCAGTTCAAGTAGGGTGAGATCATTTTCCATAGCGTGTACCAGATCCTCGGAGAGGGCGGGTGAACCGTAGAGATGGAGAAATTCAGAGATCAAGGAAGTTCTAGATTTGTCCGAGTGTATGGGGGGACGTTCCGGAGGGAGGTTGTACAAAGATTTATAGTAGCGTTCAAAATGGGCGGCAATATCGGGGTTAGATGTAGCCTCAATGCCATCAGAGCCTCTGATTTTATGAACCGTCATACTAGCCCGCTTCTCCCGAAGAGCTCTAGCTAGAAATTTCCCGCTCTTATTTGCGAACTCATAATAGAGCTTGTGTGTAAGAATGTATCTTTTTCTAACCACTTTACCCAGTTCCGTGAGAAGCTGCGTGCGTGCATGCGTGAGTTCCGAAAGGGTCGACGCAGCCAGAGTCCGCTTGTGTACACTCTCCAAAGAGCGGATCCTATCTGAGAGGAGCTTCAGACGCTCCTGTTTGGCTTTCTTACGTCTCGTCGCAAGGGCAATGAGGCTACCCCGTATGACACACTTGTGGGCCTCCCATTGTGTGATGGGTGAGGTGTCTGATGAGCTGTTCAAGGAAAAGTATTCAGCCATATTAGAGCGGAGCTCCTGCACAATAGCGACATCCGTAAGAAGGGAAGCATCCAAACGCCAGTATTTGGAACGCTGGTGCGAGATGGGGAACCGTAGCGTCATGGAGATGGGATGATGATCGGAAAGGACCATCGGTTCAATAGTAGCAGCATGGAGGAGAGGGAGATCTGGTTGCGACAAAAAAAAGTAATCTATCCTAGAATACTTATTGTGTGGTGGGGAAAAAAAAGTATAATCTTTAACAGTGGGGTAAAGTGTACGCCAGGTGTCATGTAATTGTAGAAGCTGTAATTGTATATGTATTTGCCTGAGAGCCTTGTAGGGCAGAAAAGAACTTCCCGAGGAGGAGTCTAGCAGAGGGCTTAAAGGGACATTCAGATCGCCTCCAAGTACCAGTAACCCCTCCTGGAAAGCAGCTAGGGCAGAGACGATTGAGCGCATGAAGGAGACCTGTTGAACATTGGGGGCATAGACATTGGCGAATGTGATAGGTCTGTTAGCGAACACTCCCTTTATAAACAGGTATCTACCCTCAGGATCCACCATGGAATCCGTCATATGAAACTGGAGGTGTCTGGCGAACAGTATTGCAACCCCCTTAGACTTAGCCAGGGGGTTGGCGGCGTGGAGGACCGTGGGGAAGTAGAAATTGTAAAGCTTTGGGATGGAGTCTTGGCGAAGATGCGTTTCTTGTAAAAAGACCACATCCGCTTTCTGTTTGTGTACGTAAGAGAGGAGCATGGAGCGCTTTTCGGGTATGTTCAAACCTTTGACATTGAGTGAAAGGAGTTTCAGAGACAGTTGTCCCGTCTGTGAAGCGGAAGAAAGCATGGCTGTTGGAAGGCGGAGCCTGAGTCCGGGGCTTCGGTAAGCCGAGGAACCGGGGATGGGAACAGGAGGGGGGAAGGGAAAAAAAAAAAAAAAGGGGGGGGGGGGAATATAGATAGTATACGGCTAGAGGAACAGACCCGCTGTTCTACGTGAGAGAAAGAAAACAAGAAAAGGGGGAAAGGGTCGGGGAAAAAGAAGAGGAGCAGAAAGAAAGAAGAGAAGCCCAGAAAAAAGAGACGGATAGAAGCCGAAAGCAAAGGATCAGTGGAAGCTCACCGAGCTCACTGTGTGGGGAACGAGGTCGGCGTGAAACCAGGAAGTGCGCATCCGCCGGCCGGTAGCCCCCTATGAGAAATTATAAAACAAAAGGCAAGAACAAGGGGGGCGGGGTTCAAGAGATGTAAGTGGTGTCAGCAGTCTGCAGGGGTGGGGCATATAAAGGTTTGGGTACCAGGCTTCCAAGGGAGATGAAGTGGTATGTGACATGCATAAGAAGAAGACCTGGGCAACTTTAGTAGGTGTATCACACGTGAAATGTTGCCGAGCGAGGGGTCTAGCTACGCTTAGTATTAAATAAGTGTAAGGCACTGACTGAGTGATCGCATTGGGAAGAGCAGCCCACGCCAAGGTGGGCGCGAGATAGTAAAGGGGCACCTCACTGAACGGAGAGTATCGGAAGACCCCTGCACATATTACAGGCAAACCACATCACAAGGCACAAACGTAACAAATCAACAGTATCAAAACATGAATGAGCATGACAAAATCAGATAAAACATCAATAAGCCCCTATGCAACCGTTACTAATGAGTCCCCTAAGATCAAGGCCCGTCATCATCCCACAAATATATGAGTATCAAGGGGACTAAATAAGACATAGAAACTCTCCTCCCCCTACCCCCCCCACATAAGGATAGTACCTAGCGTCCCCAGGGAAACAAAGGGTACGAGCATCACCTCTCTCAAAATAGCGTAGGAGTGGGGAGGAGGAGGAGGAGGAGGAGGGAAGTGAGCATGGGAGTGATCAAAGGCACGCAGGCCCTCAGGTATGCCATTTCGGCCAAGTCAAAGCCGGGTTGAAGAGAATGACATGGTGCCATTCTGAAATGTCTAGCCAGTAGCGGGAAAAGGTGATGCTCGTCCACACAATCAGATTCCACTGACTAAGAGAGCATTTACACTCCCCGAAAAAAAAAAAAAAAAAAAGCAGTTCTCCGTCCCCGCAAACAATAACCATCTCCCCCCAAACCACCCCCCGGTCGAAATTTAGAGACACTAACATATTCACGCAGAAATTATACATTACAAATTGAGCAGGGATCACTTCCATAGGTTCGGGAAGGCCAGGCGCTCCAATGTCCACGGAGAGGATGTGGGGGGCGAACAATCCATCACCGAACAACCCCAAGCGAACAGCAGGACGTCCACATAGATGTGAGGGCGAAGTTCAGAGCTTGCCAGTAAGACGATGTCGGAGGATGTTCATCGCCCAGGACGCCTCCAGATGGTAATAGGAAATAGAAGGTTAGGAGAAGGCACCAATCGATAACCAACTGGAAGCGGAGGACGCGCTGTGGAGTGCGGAGAATTAGGTGACGATTAGGAAGGCAGAGCCTAAAAACTGATCCCCCTTGTATGAGGACGAGACAGCTAGAATGTGGCCAACTCCCAACCCCTTGTAAGGCATGAATGAGCTGTGGAGACCCACTATGTGCGCATAGGACAGTGACAGAGTTCCATGGATCACAGGCTGCAGTCTTGACGGATAAATAGTAAAGGAGTAGGAGTCCGACGAGCATTGATCAGAGAGCGCAAGTGCGCAACTAGAACATATGGGGCGGGTGGACGAAAAAAGGTGCGCAGTAACAGTAGAACGTACACAGCAGGGTATGCATCAAAGTAGCAATGTTAAGGGAAGAACAGGGACCATTAGGTGTCGCGTCTTGGCCTCCTGTGTGCTGGCGAGGCCGTCGGGCTGAAGGTAGTCGTGGCGTCTCCCATGAGGGGTCTCGGAGGGGTCGATGGGGCCATCCGCCCTCTACGAGAAGACTGACCGCGCCAATCCATAGCATTATCCTCGGCTGCCAAATCCTGGGATAGCGGCAATCTCATGGAGCTGAACCAATCTGGCAGGTCAATCAGCGGGATGTCTATGGAGGCACAGAAAGAGGGCAGTTCTTCAGGGGTGCGCAAGTTGTAAGAACGACCACTAACTTGTACAGAGAGACAGAAGGGGAACCTCCATCTGTACGGAATGTTACGTGATCGGAGCGAGTCCAGAAGAGGGCGTAAAGCACGCCGTTGGCGTAGGGTGGTGCTGGATAAGTCCTGAAAAAGTTGTATTTCTGTCCCCTCATATAGAAGGCGCCCTCTGTCTCTAGCACATCGGAGGACATCTTCTTTGAGCGGGAAGCTGACTAGGCAGCAAACGATATCCCTGGGTGGGTCTGCATCTCCCCTCCTGGGGCGGATCGCTCTGTGCACACGTTCGATGTCAATCGGGGTTGCTTGCGGGCGACCAAGGAGGTTATTGAATATGGCCATTGCTGCCTTGGGAATATCGGTATTTTCTACTGATTCTGGGAGACCGCGGATCCTGATGTTACGCCTGCGGCCACGGTTATCTAAATCCTCAATATGCCTGTGGAGCTCTCTGATAGTTGACACGTGTATCGTTGACCGATGTTGTAAATCAAGAATCGCAGAACCATTTTGCCTGGATGCGGATTCCACGTGATCCAATCGTGAACCCATGGCCCTTAAATCATTATGCAGGTCCCCTAATGCTGCAGTGAGTGTGGCTGTCAGGGTGGCTTTAATGTCAGCAGCCACAGCCTGAAGATCCCTCAGGGACAGAGATTGTGAGGCAGGGGGGACATCATGCTGAGGCACTGTGTCTGGGGCTGCCTGTATTTCAGAGCAGGAAGGGTTAACATTATTAGCAGCCGTGGAGAGGAGGAGGGGGGCAGAGGGGGACGCAGCAGGAGAAGGAGATGGCTGCGGCCCCTCCCTTTGCTGTTGGGAGCGGAAGAGCTCCGTTATGTGTCTCCCCTGCACACCCTGGCCCCGTGGGGAGCGCGATCGTGTACCGGAGGAGGTCCGGTCAGACTTCCCCATTGTTTGGCAGCTCCCTCTCACCCCGCTCCGTCGTGCGGCGATATAGAGGGATCCGGCCGGCGGGAGCTCCCTCTCTATGCGGCCATCTTCCAGCCGCGGCAGACCACGCCCTCTGTTTTGTTTATATATGTTAGATTTTGTAAATGAACAGCAGTTCGATTTTTTGCACTGCAGTTTCATTTTGCTCAATGCTCATGTTTTTTTTGCGGGTGGATTTAGATTGGTCACTTTGAGTGTGTATAGTTAGGCCATTTCTCAGTTCCATGCTGATTAACAATATAAGCACAAAATCAATATGCTGAAGAAACATATTGCTTACTAGAACACACTGCACCATGCACATTTTACAATAAAGTTTAAAAGTAAAATACATTTAATGGAAAAATAGGTTACTGTTTTAAAGGAATACAGTCATTATATATGGTATGTTAGTGTTCTGTCACATAAAGATAGCTTTTACAAATTTGTATAATACCGAAATCAAAATATAGAACAGCAAGCAAAAATGTGGAATCTGCAAAATTACTGTTATATATGTGTTACAGTCAGGGGCGGACCGACCATTTGGAAAGTCGGGCACTGCCCCAGGGGCCCGGGGTCAGTAGGGGGCCCCATGAGATGCCCCTGGTACCTTTTTCATAGGCTTTTTTGAGTTTGGGCAAGGACACAAGGGCCCCATGATCCCCTATTGCCCAGGGGCCCCATGAGTTGTCAGTCTGCCCCTGGTTACAGTAATATCAATTGTCTACTCAACCAAAACACTTTTAACACCTATGGAATGGGAGAGTAACTCATTTTCTGTCTAAAACCTGTGACAATGTCAGGTACCTGATAGGAGATCGGGATGACAAAGGCAGCCTCTGTTGTATCTCTTGCTTGAGCGTCTCTGAAATTGAGACAGAGGGTGCCAAGGGACAGGAGGAACATAAGTGGCAGAAGACGTAGTTTCCAGGACTGGAGATGCCAATCAGGACGATCTAGCAAGGTGTGCAGGCAGGAGGAGTTAAAGAAACAGCAGGAAAACCAGCAGAGGTTAATAGGTAACTTTGATTCATTAAGGGGTTACAGATAACAATATTTACAGAGGACTCAAGCAGGTACGTGGAAGGACTACACATGGAGGTCTGCAGCTGGATCTGGACTCGATGCAAGTAGACACTTGGCAGTGGCGTGGAGCTGAATCAAAGGTAGTAGAAAAGTCATGATGCAGATGAAGCCAGGAAATAATAATACAGGGTTTACCGCAAAGGCCCAGGTGTCTTCATCCCATAAAACACTTACAAATAAGACAAAGGACAGTTGCTCCTGGGATTTTTTTAAGAGGCTATACAAAATCTATTCATATAAAAGTCAATCACTGTATTGGAAACATGAAGATAAAAATGGTTATTGCAATTCCTTCTTCTCGATACATGGTCACATATTTCTTCATACAATTTTTGGTAATCAGCATGTAAACTGACAACACAACATGGAGGACATCATTATTATTATTATTATTATTATTATACAGGATCTATATAGCACAGTTTGCGCAGCACTTTACAAAATGAAGGTAGACATTATAGTTACAATACAATTTGGTACAAGAAGAAACAGAGGGCCCTGCTCGTTAGAGCTTGCAATCTAGGAGGAAGGGTTGAGTGATACAAAAGGTAATAGCTGTGGGGGGGATGAGCTGATGGAGAAAATAAATGGTGGTTTACTAGGTAGAAGCAGGATAGACTTCTTTAAAGAGAAAGGTTTTCAGGGATCGTCTAAAGGTGGATAGATTAGGAGACAGCCAGACAGATTGGGGTAGAGAATTCCATAGGATGGGAGAAGCTCGAGAGAAGCCCTGGAGGCAAGCATGGGAGGAGGTGACATGGGGACCAGAGAGCAGAAGGTCTTGGGAGGATCGAAGAGAGCGGTTTGGTTGATATTTTGAGACCAGGTTGGTGATGTAGCTGTGGGGCAAAATTGTGGATGGCTTTGTAAGTTGTTGTTAGTATTTTGAATTTTATTCGTTGAGCGAGTGGAAGCCAGTGGAGGGATTGGCAGAGTGGGATCGCAGACACTGAACGGTTGGTAAGGTGGATGAGCAGTATTCATGATGGACTGGAGGGAGGATAGCCTATGTAAAGGTAAGCCAATGAGGAGGGAGTTGCAGTAGTCAAGTCGAGAGATTACCAGGGAGTGAATTAGGAGCTTTGTGGTATCATTGGTTAAAAAGGGGCATATTCTGGAGATGTTGCAGAGGTTGAGGCGGCATGATTGGACAGGGATTGGATGTGAGCCTGAAAGGATAGTTCAGAATCCAGGGTTACACCTAGCACCTTGGCATGCAGGGATGGGTTAATAGTGGTGCTATTGATCTTGACTGAGAAATCAGGGGAAGAGGCACGGGGGGGAGGAAATATTATGAGCTCAGTTTTGGATAGATGGAGTTTTAGGAAGTGGAGTGACATCCAGTCTGATATGTCTGTTAGTAAATCGGTGATACGTGTGGAAACTGATGGGGTGAGCTGAGGAGTAGAGAGATAGATTTCTGTGTCATCAGCATAGAAATGGTATTGGAAACCATGGGAAGCTATCAGAAGTGTAGATCGAGAATAAGAGCTGTCCAAGGACAGAACCTTGGGGGACAACCGACAGTAAGAGGAGTAGGAGAGGAGGAAGTAGAGTTGTAGGTAACACTGAAGGTACGGTGAGATAGGTAAGATTCAAACCAATGGAGAGAATAGTCACGGTGACCAAGTAAATAGAGTTTTTTGAGGAGGAGGGGGTGGTCAACTGTGTCAAAGGCAGCGGAAAGGTCCAAGACCAAGAGTACGGAATAGTGACCATTTGTTTTAGCGGTTAGTAAGTCGTTTGTGGGTTTTAGGAGAGCAGTTTCTGTGGAGTGTTGTGGGCGAAATCCAGACTGAAGGGGATCGAGAAGGTTATTTTCAATAAGGTGGCAGCTCAGCTGGTTGTAGACTAGACATTCAAGGAGTTTGGAGGCAAAAGGGAGTAAGGAGATGGGTCTTAGGTTGCCAAGATTGGTGGGGTCCAGTGAGGGTTTTTTAAGTATGGGGGTGACTAGCGCATGTTTTGGAGAGTTGGGGAAGAGGCCAGTAGAAAGGGAGAGATTGAAAGTATGAGTTAAAGAATGAAGGATAGAGCCAGAGGGTGACTGTAGTATTTGCGAGGGAACAGGGTCCAGGGGGCAGGTAGTTGGTAGGCTTTAGAAAACAGTTTACCAACCTCCTCTATAGTAGCTGGGTTAAACAAAGCAAGTATATATTGTGCAGGTGGACAAGGAGTGTAGCTTGAGGGAGATATCTGTACAGTAAAGATTTCATCATGAATTGTATCAGTCTTATTTTTGAAGTGATTAGCAATATCCTGGGAAGTGAATGAGTTAGTGGGTGGACGTAGAGAAGGATGAAGTACAGAGTTAAAGGTAGAAAAGAGTTGATGGGAATTGTGTGAGAGGGTGTTAATAAGAGTGATAAAATAGGTCTGTTTGGCAGTGCGGAGACAAGAATTGTATTTTTGAAGGGCAGATTTATATTGGTAGAAGTCTTGCTGGGTCTTAGTCTTACGCCATAAATGCTCAAGAGCACAGCTATGTGTTTTGAAGCATCTGGTATTTTCTGTTTGCCAGGGCTGTAGCAGTCGGGGCCTAATTATGTGTGTAGTGAGAGGGCCAGTGTGTCCAGGGTGGATGACAGTGAACTATTGTAGACAGAATTGGCCAGGTTGGGGCAGGACAGGGCTTAGATTTTGTCAGAGACAATCTGTTGCCGAAAAAAAGAAGAGAAGGGTTAAGATAACGAAGGTTTCTACGGGTAACTGTTTGGTAGTTGGAAGACAAGGAGGAGGAGGCCAAGGAGAGAGTGAAGCTAATAAAGGAGTGATCAGAGAAAGGAAGAGGAAAGTTAGTGAGGTTGCAAGGAGTGCATAGGTAGGAGAATACAAGGTTGAGGCAGTTACCATTCAAGTGAGTAGAAGCATGTGTCCATTGTTTTAGGACAAAAGAAGTAGTTAGGCTCAGAAGTTTAGAGGTAGTAGGAGTGTTAAGATTAATAGGGATGTTGAAGTCACCAAGAATGATAGTGGGAATTTCAGAAGAGAGAAAGTAAGGCAGCCAGGAAGAGAAGTCATCAAGGAAGCTTGATACTGGTCCAGGAGGACGATAGATCACAGCAATTCTTAAAGAAACTGGAGAGAACAGACAAAAACAGTGAGCTTCAAATGAGGAGAGGGACAGAGAGGGAGGTGAATGGAAGACCTGAAAAGTGCTTTGAGGGGATAGGAGGATTCCTACTCCACCTCCTCTCCGTCCACTAGGCCTGGGAGAGTGAGTCTAGAGGAGACCACCATGGGAGAGGGCAGCAGGAGAGGGAGAGTCAGATTCATGAAGCCAGGTTTCTGTAATTGCAAGCATGTTAAAGGAGTTTGTGATAAAAAGGTCATGGACAGATGTGAGTTTGTTACAGACAGAGCGGGCATTCCAGAGGGCACAGGAAAAGGGGAGGCTGATTCTAGGAAGAAGAGGAATAGTAACTAAATTGTGTGGATTGCGGCTGCTGTTGGAGGATAGGGGTGCGTTGATCAAATGAAAAAGATGGCGGCCCAGGAATTGGGGAAATGTCTCCAGATGTTAGAAAAAGCAGAAGGGTGAAGGAGGTAATATGGGAGTGTGACTTATATGGAGGGACAGGTCCCAGTGTCCTGGAGGTTTTAATAGTGTGTAGGTTCAAAATTATCAGGAGTTGATGAGTACAGTAATAAGGTGAAGAAAGTAGTGATATATATAAGCAGTGGGGTGGAGAAGAGGGGTGAAGGAAAGAGAGGACACAACTGTGAGAAGGAGGAATAGGGAGTGCATGTTACAGAATGGTTAGCTGAAGAAGCAGACTGGATAAGAGCTGAAAGAGCTGGATGGGGAAACAGGTCACCTGTAATCTGATTAGTATTTGAGGTTGTCTGCTGTTGTTTCTAGCTTTGTGCATTCGCTGAAGTGCAGAGCCAAAGTGTAACACTTAATCCACGATTAATACTTTATCCACGATGATATTTGCCAATGCTACCCCTGGCTGTGCCTCCCCTAAGGAAGGTCTAAATTTATACTGAGTTGGGTGGGGGAATTGCCAATTAATCAGTTAGGAATGCTTAGCAGAGACACATGGCTAGCAGGGCAAACGTCTCACACCAAAGGAGGACTACAAGAGAGAAGAGACCAGGAGGGCAGAGTTGTAAAGATTAGGATCAGCTCATAAATTTGGGTTAGACAATAGGAGTAAAATAAACACCACAGTAATATGGACCAGAGTTAAAGATTTTTGAAGCAGTAAGAATGACTATTAATAGTTATGAATCAGCTTCAGTTAGAGGTGGATTTTAAAAGCAGTATAGATTACACATAGCAGTGCAGGGTGAATTAGCATTCATACATGGCATGGGGGATATTACAGATGGATATTGCTCGCAGATAATTACCATATAGCAGTGCAGGGTGAATTAGCATTCATACATGGCATGGGGGATATTACAGATGGATATTGCTCGCAGACAATTACCATATAGCAGTGCAGGGTGAATTAGCATTCATACATGGCATGGGGGATATTACAGATGGATATTGCTCGCAGACAATTACCATATAGCAGTGCCGGGTGAATTAGCATTCATACATGGCATGGGCGATATTACAGATGGATATTGCTCGCAGACAATTACCTGTGATGAGATAGAGAAGAGTTATTCAGGTGATGCAGAGCCGAAGTGTAACACTTAATCCACGATTAATACTTTATCCACGATGATATTTGTCAATGCTACCCCTGGCTGTGCTGCCCCTGGCTGA
This sequence comes from Staurois parvus, assembly GCF_062004578.1. Lineage (NCBI taxonomy): Eukaryota > Metazoa > Chordata > Amphibia > Anura > Ranidae > Staurois > Staurois parvus. Next base: position 8,190,015 of record NW_028318430.1, on the reverse strand, counting down.
TCATGATCTCAACTCCTCAGCGTCACCCCCTCATTGTCCCTCAGTACCCCCTGGGTTTATAAAAAATCTCTTTTTTTGGAGATAGTTCATTATACCATTTATATTTGGCTTTATGTTTGGAGTAATATTTGGATTTAATTACCCTGTCAGCAGCATCAAACTCCTGATGAAGTGAACTATGTTTCACAAAACACGTTGAGATTATGATGTTCTCCATCTTGTTTTGTTTTACATGCTGATTACTGACTCCTTGTTCCGTTTCTCGTGCATTTCTAATTTTTAAACCATTTCTATCCTCATGTTTTAAATAAAGTTGTTGACATTGATATTTTATATGCATAGTTTTTGCATGGCCTCCTAAAAAATCCCAGGGGCAACTGTATTTGACGTTCTTTTTATAAATAAGGCCAGGGTCAGCAACAATTGGGAGTACCAAATCAGAAGCTGAATCAAGGTCAGGGATGAAACATGAAACTGAGGTCATAAAATGGATGAGCAGCAGTATAGAGAAGGATCAAAATTAGGCCAGGAGGACACTGGATCAGTAAGAAGAAAACACATGCAGAACACAAGTCAGAAAGCAAGAAACAGGGTGAAGACCAGTCAGCATTACCACCGAGTTACAGCATCTCTTAAAAAGGCCATCTGACACCATACTGGCACAGGTCTGTGCACACTCTGTGAAGCATTTGCATAAATGTGCAAACTACTGTGCACAGGCATACACCTACAGTTGCCATAACCCTACGTGCAAAGCTACAAGCAGAGGTATTCACATGCACATTTGCAGGAGCCAGAGGAACTCCATGTCAGACAATTGAAGATTATGTATTTGTAACTAGCACATTATACTGACTGAGGGCAAATTTGAAAAAAATATGTGCTGAAAACGTATACTGCATCATGGAAATCTGGATAATTGTGGATCTAGAGCAATGGGCTATGAAATACTAAGTACGAGTAACGCCTACTTGATACTAACAGTTGAAAGTATGGAGACACCTGAAAAAGAAAAATATTTTTGAAAAGGGCTTTATTTTTCATAATTAATGTTCTTTTGAGATTTTCAATATACAGTATTATCTAAGTTCCACAACAACTAGTTTGCATGTACCAGCAAAAAACCTTTTTTCAGACTTGACCTTACAGTCATATGCCAGGAAGACCACCCTAAAATTCACATATAAAAGAATGAAAAATACTGTAATACTGAAAACACCTCCATTGTCACACAAGCTTTATATAAAGACAGAGTATGGATTTTTATTTCCCTGTAAACTCAGTATAGTAAGTATTTGAGAAATAGATACTTTTGCATCTTATATTCTGTCTGCTTGAAATATATCAACCTTTATTTATAATACGCTTGTGTTCTTACATTCTTACATGCTATAAACAGTAGGTCAAAGCCCAATTTAACCACTTCCCTACCAGGCCAATTCTGACACTTCTCACATACATGTAACAATCTACATTTTTCTGCTAGATAATTACTTAGAACCCCCAAACAGAGAGAGAGAGAGAGAGAGAGCACAGTCACATGGACAGGGCCATGGATAAGAGGGTACCACCAGTCCTCCTGTATGGGGCCCAGGGCAGCAGGGGGGCCCAGAAAGCTGGGAGAATTGGATGTGGGCAGGGAGATTGATCAGCAAATACTGGAACCAATCCCCTGTATGGCTCTCTCTGCAGCAGCTGAAAGCTGGCTTCTTCTCTTCTCCCTTCCTGGCTTCCAGCTGCTGCAGAGAGAACCATACAGGGAAACAGTTACAGTAATTGCCCATCACCCACCCTGTAGTCCATACATTGTAATGTTGCCAGCTTCCCTCCTCTCATTCACACCGGCAGCTGCAAGCACACAAAGGAACCTTCAGGATGGATAGTGAGGGAAGGGTCTGGTAGATATGTCACATTTACTTACCCCTTCCTTTCCTGAATGAACACATTGAGTAATTGGTACCAATCAATCACTGTGTTCATTCATAATTGAAGCATAGTAAGTTGTTTTTTTGTGGGACTTGGGGGGGGGGGTGTCAGGTTGGCTGTATGGGGCCCCCGTGGTTTGGAGGGCCCTTTCAGGTTGGCTGTATGGGGCCCGTGGTTTCTAACAGCAGCCCTGCACATGGGTGAGGTGCACAGTGGTAATTGATCACAGTGCATAGCAATCAGGCCCTCCAAAGAGGCCATATATAGAATAAAAGAAAAGAGGATTGATGCACTTGAAAATCTTTAATGAGAAAAAAAATTATATACAAAAAAACCCAAAATAATGAATATAGTGTTCAACAACCAGTTTCGGGTTGGTCAGATAACGCCCTTCTAAAGATGAGAACACATATTGAAATGAAATGAAAACCACAAATATACTTAGTTTATGTGATCAGAAAGGCTGGAATCAATTATACAATTAACCACAAATTAAACAAACATTTTCTAAAGGATGTGGTTGGAACGAAAAATCTGTCAGGTAAAAAAAGCTTTCATATCACAAGCGTGGAATGTAGACAAAGGGAACCTATTTTTACGGCTTCCATACAGGGCACTTTTACCCCCTTCCTGCCCAGGCCATTTTTCAGGTTTCAGCATTCTCACACTTTGAATGACAATTGAGCAGTCATACAACACTGTACCCTAACTAAAATGTTATCATTTTCTTCACACAACTAGAGCTTTTTTTGGTGGTATTTAGTCACCATTGGGGTTTTTATTTTTTGATAAATTAACAAAAAAAAGACCAAAAATTTTGAAAAAAGACACGTTTTTCTTTGTTGCTGTTATAAAAGTTTGCAAATAAATAATTGTTCTTCATAAATTTAGGCCAAGATGTATTCTGCTACATTTCTTTGATGAAAATAACCCAAATTAGGATGTATTATTTAATAAAAATAAGGTGCAGCGCTAAAACCATTAATGATATGAATAAAAGTCCATAGATGAATATAAAACAACGTAAATAAGCATAAATCTTTGATAGTTCAAAAGGTGACTTTCAGTGCTCCTAAAGTGCCAATTATTTCTTGACGGATCGGTGCTTGTGCAATAATTGTAGAAGAATTGTGCACTTACTGGACGTGCAATGTAAATGCGCATATAGATATAAATCCAGATGTCATCAGGGTAGCATCAGAGTAAGCTAGATATTGCAGTAACTTCCCCCTGAGGATGGGATGGTGCATCAAATGGATTCTGGGGCTTAAAATGGAGATCCAAAAGACAGCCAGAGTTGCCCTTAAGGGATGGAGAGGTGCTGCTCTCAGTATGTGCAGGAGACTCCCTCTCTGGATACTGGGAATGTTGCGTAGGGCTTCTGAAATTTAATACTCCCCCAGGGAGTTCAAAACAGAGATATGCCCATAGTGTAGTATAGTAAATAAATATTTATTACGGGGTTAAAAAGTGAAACGATGCATCAAATAATAGCTGTAGTGAAATCAAATTGCCAGGACTAACCATCCACATATAAAGATGGCCACCGGAGCTCCACAATGCTCCAGCGGCCTGATGTCACGGCGTAATTGGCTCCTTCTAACGCGTTTTGTGCACATGCATGTCTTCAGAGGGGATTGCCAATCATGGCAAGGATGTATTATTTAGTTTGTAGGAAAGTTATAGAGTTCACAAACTATGGGATATATCTGAAAATTGATCAGTCCTGAAGTACTGACGGCCAATCTAATTTCTTGAGGTCCAAGAATTTCAGAACAGTACAGATATCCCTCAAATGAAAAACTTTTTGCAAAGTAGAAAGTCCGACTTATTTCATAAGAGGCATGGCGAGTTTTTTGAAGTTGTAATTTTTTTGTCATAATTTTTCGGAAAATTAAAAAATTAAAATAATTATTTTTCACAATTTTTTTTTTTACATACTGTTACCAGTGCAATACAGCGTCATCATATGGCATGGCAGTGATTAGGGCACTGACTGGTGACAGTACAAAAAAAAAATTTGATACTTTAGTATAATGTTACCATAGTAACATTGTACTACTTTGGGGAAGTGATCGGTATTTTTTTTTTTTTTACACAATTTGCTTATAGCAAATAATTACTTTGCTATAAGCAAGCATTTACCTGAATGACATTGATTCATTCAGGGGTTTTTTTGTGCTTAGCTGTGATTTGGCCACGTCTAATCACATGAAACAGCTGGGCTGTGATTGGCCCAGCTTTTGCATGTGATCGCTGTGACCATTCACAGCTAGGACACACTTGTATACAATGGATGGCATGAAAGGAAGCCATCCATTGTATGCAACTGTCATGTGACCTGCTGTGATTGGTCACAATTCTGGTTGACCATGGAGCAGTCGCTCCGGATGATGAAGGCAAGAGTGCACTAAGCGTAAACGTGACCCCCCCTTTCCCAGAGTTCTGAGGCTTCATGCTGTGGTTTTGCCTTGGCATTAGCAGACATGATAGCCATTGCGATGGGTTCCAGGATGGCTGGGGAGACAGTCAGTGCCCACAGAATCAATACAGTGCCCACAGAAGGATGAATAAATACGGAGTTCTCTTTCCACACGTCATTCCTGGCTCACATCCTATAAGTAGGTTTAATGTACAAATCACTAACAATGTGCTCATCCTGTATCTTTAGAAGAATGTCCAAAAATGGAATTTCTGTAGTACTCATCGACATTTTAAATTTCGGTCCAGGCATCAAAGAATTTAAATATATATTAAAAAGAGATAAGGATTCTAAGTCACCCATCCATGCCGCAAATGCATGATCAATAAATCTAAACCAACATTTACAATATCAGATAAAGAATTCACAATGGTATATGAATGTATTTTCTATCATAACCATGAATGCATTTGCATATGGAGAAGCGACATTAGAGCCCATCACTGCTCTGATGAGCTGCAAATAATAACTCTCCTGAAATAAAAAAATTTCTTCCAAAACAACTGTCAAAAGTTGTTACAAAAAAATACATTTGCATGGGATCATAATTTTTTGAATGTTAACAATCGCCGACAGGCTTCAATCTTCAATTAATGTGGGATTGCTGTATATACATTTGCTACATTCCAAGTAACCAATATAGAGTTAAGGGGTAAACCAAAATGCTGAAGTTTATCCAGGAAATGTTGGGTATCTCCTATATGAGAACAAGTGTTTAGGATCAAAAGTGTCAAACATTTGTTCAAAAGTGTCAAACATTTGTCTAGGTATTTAGCCAAAGGAGTAGTAACTGACTGAGTACTGGACACAATATGACGTCCCTGAGGATTTAAAGAATCTTTATGTATTTTTGCGAGAATATATATAATACATGTTACAGGATGTTCTGAAATTAAGTACATTTTAGTGTCATTATCTGTATTCCTGCATATTATGATTTGTGTCTGATTTTTCTTTCTTAAAAATGTATTTTTTCCTGAAAATTGCTGCATCCTTTATCTCCAGTACTTCATGCGACCTGAGTAGCACATGGTCCATGAGGTTTAGGAATGTGTCTATAGGAATGTTTGACCATTCTTCCAGAAGCGCATTTGTGAGGTCAGGCACTGAGATTGGACGAGAAAACCTGACTCGCAGTCTCTTCTCTAATTTATACATGCTATGGCTTACTTGTAGATTATGTGTCCTTTTTGTGCGCTGATCATTTATTGTATATATCATTGTGCAATGGTGCTCAGTCATGTTGCAACAGGAAGGGGCCATCCCCAAACTGTTCCCACAAAGTTGGGAGCATGAAATTGTCCAAAATGTCTTGGTATGAAGATGCCTTAAGAGCAGGGGCAGACTGACAACTCATGGGGCCCCTGAGCAATAGGGGATCATGGGGCCCCCGTGTCCTTGCCCAAACTCAAAAAAGCCTATGAAAAAGGTACCAGGGGTATCTCATGGGGCCCCCTACTGACCCCGGGCCCTCGGGCAGTGCCCGAGCTTCCAAATGGTCAGTCCGCCCCTGTTTGGAACAAACCTTAAGGTCATCCCTATTATATCCACCAAATGTTCTGCAGCAATTTATTGTGCATATATACAATCTACATCAGTTCCTGCCCCAGAAGTAACTATTAACAATGTAACACATACACTAGGGCCAATTTGGGTAGAAGCTGATTAACTGACCAGTATTTTTTTTAATGAGAACTGAGAGTCCTAGAGGTGGTGCAAGGATAGAGTGCTAACTATTTAGCTTGCATGTTGCCTGTTTGGTGTTGTAATATTTATTAGTATTACATTTTGTCATATTTGTATTCAAAAAAAGTTTTTTGCATTATTTTGACCTCAAAGTGGGTACTGACCACAACATCCTTTAAATAAATAAATAACATTTCTGTTTTCCAGCCATTCTTTTGGTCTACAAAAATAGCTCTAGCAATACCAGCTTTCAGTTATACTTTATTGCCTTAGCTGAACAAAGTCACAAATGTCATATTTTCTGGACATTTGGTTCATGTTTTCTAAATCTCGTATGTGTTTATCGACTCTGTTAAAAACGTCTGTAGCTTATTAATCTTATTTTAGTTCATTCTATTCCAATTTTTGGTGGGTATGAAAGATAGGATTTAAATTTACTTATGTGGCTGAATATAAAGGAGCTGTGGTTGAGTCAATTCCATTCAAACGCAAACCACATTTATTTCCACTTTGAACCATGATCACAGCTCGCTTGCAATGTAAAAACGGATAATGACACTTATAAATATTTAGGAAGCAACACGGATCAGAGCCTCTTGGTATTCCAATTTCAATAATTATGTTGTTTGGTTGCTAAAAAACATGCCGAGGATAAAATAATTGTGAATGAGTTATTGCTTTATTTATGGGCCACAATTAGGTTTTAAAATGCGTTCAAAAGATGCAAGACTGTGACAATATTCCCATACTTTATGTATTTATTTTATTCATGAATGTAGTGCCCCTTTGTAGTATTTTAAAAGAGCTTTAAACCATTCCCATTATTCCATGGCATAGAAGAGAACTTCACCTAGTCACTGCCATTCAGACAGTGACTAGAATTGTATACAAATTCACAAACTTTAAACTTACTCATGTCCACATTAAAAAATCACTCCAGTCATTTTTTTATGCAGGAAAGGCATAGATCTTCTATTTGGTTTCTATTTCTATTTCTGTCCCTATTTTGGAGATTTCCCCTCACTTCCTGTCAGAACAGAAAGTGATGAGAAATTTCTTCCACAGAGAAAAAGAAATCCTCAGCTCAAAATTATTATTTGCACACTTTTATGTGTTGAAGTCATGCTTTTCGTTTGATCAAATATTACTATATTATAGAGAATATTACCATTTGGTATGTCATGACAAAGTCCTGCAAGGTTCTGAAATATCTGTTATAAATATTTTCTGCTCTGAACTGTGTATTGCTGAAAAATTCATTTTCCTCCTTAAAGGTATATATGAGCTATACTCCTGCTCATTTTAGAACTGTGGGAATAATATAGCATGAGCCTATATGGTATGTGATTGATACAAATTTATCTAGCCAACAGGGACCCAGACAAAAACAACACATTTTTAGCAGCTCAAGGAAGGAAATTATGACAATGTTTTTTTCATTCTGACCATGAATTCTTGTTTCAGGTCCCTGCCTGTAATGGGGAAGTAGGGATTGTCATGGCAGAAAGGCATAGTCAGCAATAAAAACATTGTCGAAAATATTAAGTTTAGCAAGTTAGAGAAATAATTATAGAAAATATAACATGAATAAAACATGACCGAACTGTCCAAAACTAATTCAATTTGTTTGGGGTTCTCCTTTAAATTCTCAGGGTGACAATCCTATACATATTTCACTTCTTAATCAGCTCCTTAATGTACTTATCACAGGAATATAGAATCACATATAATAGGGCCTTCTGAGAGGATGTAATATTACCAATGTATGTTAGGCTATTACTTAATTCCCAAGGGCAGGAACTGGTCTTCTGTCAATGTGGACAGGGTAATGCAAACATATTTCCTCACAGTACAGGCACAATGTACTTAGGCTCATACCCACAAAATCTAGCCTAAATAGCAAAACTGCAGGGGAGGTATGGACAGCATGCCTTTGATATTATCAGACATCAAGTCCATTGAAGTGCACACCGTAAAGGTCTGAGCTAAAGATTCCTCTTTGTGAGTTTGGTGTTTGCATTGTGAATCCTGTCTGTTGCTGTGGTTCTTGATGTTCATCTTTCTGACACCAACAGGGCTGGATTATCTGTGTAGGTGCCTTCAGGCACAGAAATCCCAGCATCCGTTGCCCATAGGTACACACTCTAAGCTATATCCCCGTTGCTGATCATTTCGGGAAAATAATTTTATTGTTTAAAAGGTATCAACCTGGACAAATGATTGTTATTTGAAAGTAGTTGGTTTGGTGGTATTTGCAGTAGTCACTGGTGGCTTTAAGCCAGCTATATACTGTATGATTCATTTTTTTTGTTCAACCAGCTGGTTGAAAAAAGAGCTGATCACATGTGTGGATGGGAGAATCAGTTTCACTAAACTATTGCATCCTGACCGTAGGGAAACACCCCTGTTATCAGAATACAATTATCGTGTTACCGGCAATAGCCAGTGATACGGATCTTTTGGCAAAAACCTGACAGGCTGGTTGTTCACAAGTAAATGGATAAGTCAACTTGTGTACCACCAGCCTGCCCATACATGGATTGAAAATAGGCTGATCTGACAGAGTTTTGATCCATGTATGGCTTGTTTTAAGCATAAAGGGTTAATCAATGTTAAGCAGTCCATAGATTATGTAATTTTCTTTCCATCCATCACAGGTGGAAAGGAATAAAATTTGCTTGCTTCCCCTATCAACACAGTCAGTGTTGATGGGGGAATCCCTCCCTCAGTGCTATTTTGTTCTGCTGGTTGGGAGCTTTACCTGCCAGCAGAACACAGTGATCACTACTGGTGGCTATAGCTGGCAACAATGATCGGTTGAAAAAAATCCAACAGGCTTATGCTGAAGTCGATTGATGGATCAACTTCAGTACAAGCAGCCTGCCCATAGAAGGATCAAATCTCGGCCAGTCCCTGCTGATCCAGCTGAGATTTAATCCATTAATGGCAGGTTTTAGGCATCTGCTGAAAACCTGTCATGTTTTTCTATCCATGAATTGGTACTTTTCTCACAAGTTCTAATCTGTCCTAATAACAGGAAAGCAAGAGGCTAACTGGTTGATAGCAGTAAAACACAGTCTGTTTAGACTACACATACGGGAGACCCAAAAACCTTGTCCCAGGCTCAGCTTACCAATAATAAGTAACATTTACTGTTTTTATACGTTTTATACACTTTTAAAGAGTTCCATGACTGAAAAAGGATTGAGAAACTCTGGCTTGTGTAACTAAATGTGCAACTGCAGCTACTGGAGAGAAAATGAGGTAGTGGGTGCATTGTTATTGCTCTTGTAATAGACCAGTAACTAGCAAACACAAATGCTTCTTGCATTGCTATTAATATAGCCGATAAAATAGGGACTGGGTTTTGGAATCTCATGTGCTTTGCCAGTACAGAAGCCTCTAGGCATGAGCCTACTATGCCTATTAAAACATCCCACCTGGCCATTTAACTTTCAGCCTGATCCAACCCTTTAATATGCTTTTGCCCAGAGACATTCCTAAGGTGTGACTGCTGCCAGACCTCTGCCAGCTTAATGTGGAACTACACTGTATCTGAGCATCGCAAACCAAAAGTGCGATTTAATTTATTTTAATATGCAAAGTAAACTCCCCCATCCATGCATGTCTCCATGTTTATTTTGCTGAGAATTCACTTAGAAAAATACCTCATAGCATTTCTGGTTGTGGCCATCTTGAGTAAGGGCAGATGATTCATGTAAAATTTACTTCCTGGAATTCATCTTAGCTTAACCATTCAGGCAGGAGGATATGCTTAGCTGAGAAAGCTACTTTGCCTCTCCTGAAGAATCCTGGGATGTATGACATCATTTGTCTAGGGATGGAAACCAGGAGGTAACTGGAGAAATTAAAAAAAACAGTTTAAAACAAGTAAATATTGTATATTTTCCTATGTATTTAGCAATGCTAGCTGCATAAGGATTCAAAATAGTCAATGTTGATTGAGAGAGTGAAGTTCCATTTTAAATACTTTACTTGTTGCCTATATTTTTGCATTTTTCTAGTGGACTGTTAGCTGCTTACTGTCCCCAATGGGGAAAATCTGATGCCCATGATCTAGGAGTAAAGGAAATAAAATTTAAAACTCCGTTTGATTCCGTTTGATTCTCTGTAAGAAAAAGAACACGTTTAGCGTTTACATTTTCAAAGCTACAGTGTTAACTATTAAAGAGAATCTGTCATGAAGTAAAATATCTGTATCCGAAGTTGCCATTTTCTATCTTCTATACTGTATACTATTTATGTGAAGTTTTGTTTAGCTGCATAATATAGCTCTAGGTAGACCAGAAAAACTGCTGCTTTTTGCCTGTTTTACTTCTTGTGGGGGAGTATAGTATTTGACAAAATATAATTTTCCTCACATGTCAAAAAAACAAGGTTTGTGGACAAAAATGAACTGCACATATAATTTATTAATTAAAAACCTAGCTACTAACTACAGACTTATGTAGTTACTGGAAGCTTCTCATATAAAAATAATCCAGGTGCCATAATAGCATGATATAAAATTCCAGCTATCTTTACTCTGAAATATCTTGTCCTTTAATAGTTATCTGTCATTTCTTGTCTCAGCCAATGCATTTATCCTGTGCTGGAGGCCCTTACATTCTTTCAGGGACAGTGTTATCTCCCTGACACAGTGCACCTGCACAGCTTCCTGAATAGTGATATGCCATCTATGAGACTAGTACTGGATCCAGGAGTTCAACAAAAGCAGTCTCTAGCTTGGGTTGGGAACATTCAGTGAAACAATCAAGAAAGTACTGACAGATCAGGGAGACTGTTAAGAAACTTTATACCTGGCCAGGGGCGGACTGACCATTTGGAAACTCGGGCACTGCCTGAGGGCCCAGGGTCAGTAGGGGGCCCCATGAGATGCCCCTGGTACCTTTTTCATAGGCTTTTTTGAGTTTCGGCAAGGACACAGGGGCCCCATGATCCCCTATTGCCTGGGGGCCCCATGAGTTGTCAGTCCACCCCTGTACCTGGCTATAACAAGTCTAATATCTTGCGGTGGAAATTATGTGAATGAGCCCCATTATAAATTTCATGCACAAAAGTTAATTATAGTAATACAAATGATAACAATCAAGCGAGCGCTATTAAATATATAAATAATATAATAGAGCAGCTAGCAAAAGGAAAACATCTCTAAATCCTTAAAAATACAATATAAAAATTGCAGCGCTAAAATAATAACATATAAGAATAACAATAATCTCAAATAACAATAATTGGTGATAAAGTGCAACAGCGCTGTCATGGAGCGCAATAAAGTGAAAGAAGTGCGCCAACCTATGTGGATGAAAATTAGTGACATAAACGCACAATGTAAATGTAGAAAGTGCACATGAAATCTTCTTTAGATATGTGCTTATCTCATCCAATTCGTGCAGATAATTTGTAGCTCCTCCACATATTCAATTAGATATGGTGCTTGTGACTCCTTGTGGAAAAGGAAAAAAAGGTGTGCTTGCACTCACCAGACACACAACCAATTTGTGCATGTAAAGATAATCCTGTAGGGCATCTGGAAACCGATGGGGATATGGTACTTCTCAGGTACTTGCTACACCCTTGACCGGACTTCAGACCTTTCCATAAGACCCTCACAGTGAAAGGATCAGATCCTCGGTATGGATTCCACAGCAACTTGGTGATGTTAAATCTCCACCTTAAAGCAGCTCCAAGAATAAGCCACCAAAAAGAAGGCTGATATAGTGTAGTATTTTATTTTAAATTAGTAGCCAAATGGATAATAGCATACGGTTAAAACACTGTCAAGTCCATATGACAATAATTGCCAAAAAATAATATAACCATATAGCCGGCTTATGCCAATATACAGATGAAAGCCAGCATGTATATGCATATAGTGAACCGATCAGTCATGCTGGGAAATCATCTGAAATAAATTGCCCAAAAATCCGGATATGACTTAAAAATGGCTGCCAGCCAAGCACATGGAGCTGGCAGCATGTGACGTCAGAACGGCGAGCTCGTCCTCTGATGCGTTTCGTGCACTTGCACGTTGTCAAAAGGGATTATAGTAATGCTGAACATGCAGTTCCCTGCTCCAAGACTAATATGAGGTCTGAGAGTTCCACAGAGATCTGTTCAAGTCTTTTTCTCAACCTGGCATGAAATCTAAAGATCCTTAAACTTTCCATCTCTTAATAATTGTCAATCATTTTTTAACAGAATTATTTTATTTATTTTAATTAGTAAAAGTATTTTGAAAAATATATTTTAATTTAATTTAGCATCTTGAATAAAGGGTTCATTTAAGTTGAGCACCAAATGTGTTATGGTTAATTATGATTCAGTCTAGAAAAACTACAGCATTTATGTTTTATCAAGCACTTTACAAATCAATGAATGAGAACCCGCTGGGATGAAGATAATGTTAATATTGCAATTAAGTGAACATTACAGCACGGGTAAGTACTGGCATTGTGGTATTAATTCAATGAAATTACTTATAATGGAAAAATCTATTAGTAATAGTATAAGTATAGCTTGTCAATCAAAAGAATGAGCAATTACAAAACAGGCAAGTGACTAGCACACATTTCCAACCAGAGTACAGACACAGATTGTCATGCAACTATATTTATATTAATGTATACTTTCATTCTTCTGGGATGAAGCATATTTTAAATATTAAAGCTTGAATATTCTAAATAAAATAAACATATAAAAATGTTTATATTTATTTGATGGTCAGTGGGATTAAACAGACCTTTAAAGTTATTAATAGTGTATGTTGTTTAGAGATTAGCTGCTTAATATTTAATTACAATAATGGAAAAAAGTGTGCAATTTCAGTAGTATGCTTCAGGAAACATGCATCTATTGGCATTACAATAATGAAATACATTTTAAACATTTTCACAATGCATCTTTCACTGGAATATTTTAGGTTATATAAGTATTATTTTAGGTGGTGTATCTACAATGATTTGGGCTTCTAAATACACATATAAAAATAGTGAATGAATAAATCCATATATTCATTTACATATAAGCAGATCCAACTTAGGACAGATCATGTAACAAATTTTATGGACCTTATGTACAGGCATAATGTGGATGTAAGAATAACAGAAAAAGGGGTAAAAACAAAAGGGGTAAAAAAAAGGCTGCAATACTAGGAGGAAAGTGGTAGGAAAGGAATGGGCTTCCTCCAACCCCCCTATTAATAACAACTTCTTGGGGTCAGACTGACTCACCAGAGGATTATCTGTAGCAATATATATATATATATATATATATATATATATATATATTACTGCCTGTAAAGCAGCACATATGTTTGATGTATACAATAAACTACTTTGTGAAATTTACAAAAAGAAAATGCCAATAAGTGGCTTTTTTCTTTGTAAACAAATTCACACCACACCCATAAGTCCTTATGCTATAAAAAAAAGAACAGAGAAATGTAAATTACCAGCAAATGTTTTTATTTTCTAAAATGTCAATTTAGTCTTTCAGATCTGGTATGGATTGTAAGGCATACCCAGAGCAAAAAAACAAAAGCACAAAAGCAAATGACATTGGGTCCTCTCAAAATCACAAATCATAATCTGACCATGCAGTTTGGCTGGCAGGGGGTGAGAGAGTGTGAGAACCCCCCCCCCCCCATTTCTGGCCACATTCCCTTAATGTGGGGGTGGTGCCTTGCTGGGTGGACCCCTAGAAAAGCACCTTGTTCCCATGTTGATGAGGACAAAAACCTGCTCCCCACAACCCTAGCCCAGTGTAAAAGGTACAAAGTACCACTACTCGTTCACAAAAAAATACACAATAAATAACAACACCATGTACTTTGAAAAGTTTATACTAAAAACAATAAAAAAAAAAGGTATAATGTCTCACTATGTACTGTAACTCTTTCAATCACATTATCCAGCAATCACTTTAAATAATGTCCCTTTGATCCTACAAATATTTTAAAAAGCATCGATCTGCCTGCATATTTACTACTCACAAAATGACAGATTCCCAACTTAGAGCTGGTTTTTAAACAAGGGGGTGGGGATAGTGCTAAAGTCAGCTGCCACATTTAAATGACATCACATTACTGCAGCTGGAGGTTTGGCTTGGTTGGCAGGCAAGTGAACATCCCATTTAGCTTGCTCATTTACCCAATGTCAAACAGGCATAATTTAGGCCAAATTCTACTTTAGGCTTTTTATGAAGCTAATCCTTAGTTGCAACACATAGCAAATAATAATTCTTTTGAGATACCTTATGACTAAAATAGTGGAGGAATTGATCAATGAGCATGCAGAAAGTAAGTGTTGAAATAGTGCAAAATATCATAAGATAGGTTGGTCCACAAGTACCGAAGGCAATTTCCTTATGAATGGCAAGTTTTTGGTGAACATTAATATGAGGTCATAGTTTATCAAACACATGTTGGGACAACACACATTATAGTATATAGATTCTATTTATTTACTACAGGTCTTTATATAGAACCAACATTTTACACAGCATGTTGCATACTGTTCATTCATATCAACCAATACCCTCAAGGATCCTACAATGTAGGGTTTCCATCTCACACTCTTAGACACAGGAGTCTATTAACCTACTAGCATGTATTTGGAGTCTTTGGGAGGAAACCAGAGTTCCCAGAGGAAACCCATGCAAGCAAAGGGAGAACATTCAAACTCTATGCAGACAGTGACCTGGCCAGGATTCAAATCAAGGACTCCATTGCTAAAAGGCAGGAATGCTAATGACTAAGCCACTGTGCTGCCCAGTTCACATATTCTCTACTACAAATAAGTTTGTAATGAATAGAAATTACCCATCTGGGAGTGAAGAAAGAAAGGTCCTGTGACAAGTTAGCTACATATAGTACAACCAAGGCACTTATAGCAACCCAGTTAAGGCTGTGCAGGCAAAGTTCAATCATAGTGGGGAGCAAAGAATTCCTTCTGTACAAGAATGGGATTATGGCCCTGTCAATATTCCATCATTGGAGTAGGAGGGTTGGCAAAAAGAAGTGGTTGGTCACTAGAGATAATAGACCAACATAATCGTACTAATTTCTGAATCATAGGCCTGGCATTGGTGTAGGTAAAGAATGAGTATTTTTAAAATATCATTGTTTTGTAACTGTTTTGGGGACAGAACTAGATCATGTGGAGTCACAGCTAGGGAATGCCACAGATGAGAGGAGTGAATTTCTTGCATGGAGGAAGGTATTTTGATCAGTCTCTTTGTTTTACAAGTGTGTCTTCAATCTGGTGCTGGCACTTGCGCATACCTTATGCATGTGAAGAACAAGTAAATTTATTTTTAGATCCGAGAAGGTAAGTGGCAAAGCCATATAAGTATAAAGGGCATTGACTGATCAATTTCAGGTGCTAGAATTTAAAGTGTACCTGTCCAGATGAGCAACAGATCCTCAATATACCACTGGTAAAGCAAAGCTGGCCATACACTAGATGAATTTAGACTGAAAACTTATTTTCAGGTAAAAAAATGTACCCTCGATTTTTGAATCACTACTGGGGTCAAATAGACAATCTTTTTCAAACACAGTGAGAATATTCAAAGGAACTGGATTTTCTTGAACAAACAGTGAATGTGACATTAAATTCATTATAACATCAAATGTTGAAGGGAAACTAAACTTTGAAGTACTTTGAATTACATTTTTCAAGTTATTGAATGTGCTGATAAATGTTCATACAAACATTTGTATGAATGTTCATTCAAAAGTCTACTAGTGTATGGTTAGCCTAAGACCCTGTCTTCAAATATTTATTTATTATAGGTAAATATATAATGCTGATAATTTATATAAAGGTTTACATAATATATGCTCACATAAGTCCATGCCCTCAAGGAGTTTAAACTCCAATATCCCTACCCTATATGCATCAATGCACATATAAGGGCCAATTTAGACAGATGTCAAATAGCCTACCAGTGTATGGGAGTGTGGGAGGAATCCAGTGTGCTTTATCCAAACCCCTAAAGAGCAGGGAGAATATTCTTACTCCATGCAGTGTCCTGGTAGAGATTTGTACATGAGGACCCCAGTGCTGCAAGCAAGTTCTAAGCACTAAGTCACTGTGCTGATCAAAAGAATTGTTTGTTTTTATTGCTACATAAAATGGAAAATTGAATTCAAATACTTACCGTAGTTTTCCTTTCCTGACCAGCTCCATGGCAGCACATCTGGGTGAGGCCCCGCCCACCCCTTGCCTGATCAGGATCTAACCTCTGCCTAGGCGTTCCATAACTCGTACTACTAAACTAGGTGAGATTTGTGGTGCCATGGAGCTTGTCAGGAAAGGAAAATTATGGTAAACATTTGACTTTAATTTTCCGTTTTCCTGACGGCCTCATGTCAGCACAGCTGGGATTTAACTAGCCACACATGGGAGGGTAATGCAAAAACAATTTAATTTCACCTGTAAGTAGATGCCCAGACACCCCTGCCGAAATCAGCAGTAGTCAAAGCCGCAGGTTCTATATAATATTGAGTCATGAAGGTATGGACAGAAGACCATGTATCTGCTTTGCAGATTGTTTCCAGGGAAACTTGGCCCACTGCTGCCCATGATGTTGAAACCCCTCTAGTGGAATGCACTGTGAGCCACTCAGGCACAGGCAAGCCTCTCGCTCTGTAAGCTAAAGAGATGGTCTTGACCAGACAAGTAGCGATTACTCTACTAGAAACCTTGAACCTTTCCGTGCACAATTAGGGATGGGTTAGGGATGGTGAAAAGATGCTCTAACTTCCTGAGCTCGGAAGTAGCGTCCACATATTCTCTCAATGAGCGCCTGACATCCAATGGACTTGTGTAATTTCTTGTGCTATGTGAAATCTGGAGACAACTTTGGGTACGAATCCTAGTATCGGTCTAAGCACGACTCTATCCGGAAAGAACGACAGAAAGGGTTCTTTAAACCCTAAGGCTGACAATTCTGAGACTCTTCTGGCTGATGTTATTGCCACAAGAAACGCTGTTTTCAGAGTAAGATGCCATAGTGAAACAGGCTGACTGAAGGTGTCTTATGAGAGGAAGTCCAACACCAGTGGCAACTCCCATTTTGGGAAAATCATAGGCTTGGGTGGTCTTTGGTGGATAGCTACCTTAAAAAACTGAACCACTAAAGAGTCCGATGCCCATAGGGTACCTGTAAAAGCGGAGAGGGCAGAAATGTGAGCCTTCAGAGTACTCACAGACAGACCCATATCCAGCCCCACCTGGAGGAATTCCAATAAGTGGCAGATTCTTGGGGTACCTGGTGCAAAGCCATGCCTGTTTGCAAATTCCACAAACTTTCCCCATATCTTGCTATAGGCTGTGTTGGTGCTGTCCTTTCTGGCTCTCATCAACGTATCTGCGACCTTAGTTGAGCAGCCTAGATTGATCAGCCTTTGCCTTTCAAGACTCAGGCTGTTAGCCTGAGTTTCTCCAGAGCGGGGTGCCGAATGGGTCCCTGCATGAGCAGAACCAGTGTTACTGGCAGAGGGTATGGTTCTCTGCTGTTAAATGAATGGAGTAATTGGTGCCAGGTGGCCAATCTGGTATTACTGATAGAACCGTCACCCTCTCCTGGTATATTCTGCTCAGCAAGCTGAGAATCAATGGAATAGGAGGGAAGGCTTTCACAGCCCTGAAGTTCCATACCATAGTCAACGCATCCACCCCCATAGCTTGTGGGTGGCTGATCCTGGAGAAAAAAACGCGGAAGTTTGGTATTCTCTGGGGATGCAAACAGGTCTCTCTCTGGCAGAAAGGCCCATGTCACTAGACTCTGAAAAACCTGAAATGAAAAGCCCCTCTCGTTGTTGTGCAAACTTGTTCTGGGTAGATAATCTGCCTGGGTATTCAAGCGACCGGGCACATACTGTACTTGCTGTTAGTAGTTGTAAGTTGGCCTAGGCCCATGCCATAATTGGAGTAACCTCCCTCAGGAGGGGAATTCTGTGGGTGCCCCCCTGTTTGCGTATGTAGGCTACTGCCGTTGTGTTGTCCAACTTCATCAGAACGGGTGCACCCTGAATGAGTTTCTTGAAAGCCATAAGTGCTTGAAATGCTACCCTCAATTCTAGAATGTTGGAAACCATATTGACCTCCACACAGAGCTCCCCAGCCCGCTTCACTGGCACCCGATTGGACCACCTGCCACTGTATTGTAAGCAACGAATGGCATTGTAAGAGATTCTGCCATCTCGACCACCATTCCAGGCTCATTTTCATCTGGGGAGTGATATGTATGTTCTGCCCAAGATCCTCCAATCTCCATTGTTCTAAGAGTCCCACATGAAGGGGATGTGAATTCCATTGCGCCCATTTGACCATCTGAAAAGCTGAGGTCATAATTCCTAACAGTCGCATATATTCTATTGCAGAAAGGTGGAGCCTCTTCTGGGCTATTGAGATTGTTTTCAGGATGCCTGACATCTTGTCCTCCAGGAACATCACTGTTCACTTCTGTGCCTAGGTATACCAGGTTCTGGGTTGGCAAAAGGTGACTCTTCTCCTCTAGTGTCTCTATGGTTAACCTCCGGTTTGACAGAAGCGGCTCTCTGTCATGATTCAAGAGCAGAATGTCTTCCAAGTAGTGATATATTTGCACTCCCTGCGACCTCAAGTATGCCACTAGGGCCAGATGAATCTTTGAGAATCCTCTGGGTGATGTGGTCATCCCAAAGGGTAGGCATACAAACTGTAAGTGGAGCTGCCCTACTTTAAACCGTAGAAATTTCTGGCAGATTGAAGCTACTGGTACATGGAAATACACATCCTTGAGGTCCACTGATAGAAGCCAATCCCCTGGCTTAATGATTTTCAGAATTGTCTGGAGAGATCCATTTTGAATCTGATTTTCTTGATATACATATTGAGCCTCCTGAGGTTTTTCACTGGTCTCCACGCTCCTGACGTTTTCCGTACTAGGAATAGAGGAAAGTAGATTCCAGAAAAACATTCTTGCTGGGGTACTGCAACTATAACTTCCTGGTTGAGGAGGTTTCTATGTATTTCCATAAAACATCCTGCTTTTCTCTTGCTAAAGGTAATTTTGTTGGGACAATGATTCTGCGGGGATGCCTCAGGAACTTCCAAGCACGGCCGAACCAGATGGTGGAAATTGCTCAAAGCTCCTTTACCCCTTGTGCCCACACCTGACGGAACTTGAATAATCTGGCTCCTACGCGATACGTGAGCTGGCAGACAGTCAAAAAGACTTCTGGGACTCCTGTCCTCTTTGACTTGTGGTTCACAGTTGTGTTGGACCATTGATAATGAAGTTCTTTTCCTGGCCTATAAGAGTTAGCGTCTCTACCTCTGGTCCTTGGCAAATTTTTGTAAGCTGCACCTCTTCTGCCCAGGAGCCTCTGATCTTGGGGAATAAATCCCGACTTCCCCCTTGTGGCTTTTGCGATGGCAGTGTCTAATTTATTTCCAAACGGGGACTGCCCTTCAAATGGTATCTTACACCATCCTTGTTTGGAGGCTGGGTCTGCCACCCAGTGCCTCAGCCATAGGGCTCTTCTGGCTGTCACTGCATTAATCATGATCCTGGCCAACATCTTAATTAGATCAATGGATGCCTCCACCATAAAAGAAGTTGTTAGCTTCAAATTGGCAAAGGAGGCAAAGACCTTGGCTTTGCTCAGGTCACTTCCCACTACTACTTCTGACTTCTGAACCCAGGACTCCATGGCCTTTGAAATAGCTGCAAAAGTCATAGAAGGTCTACATGCCCCACCAGCAAGTGTGTAAATATTTTTAAGATCCACATCCACTCTTCTATCCAACACATCCCTGAATGTCACTGCATCATCTAGCGGAAGGGTTACATGTCTAGCGAGGCGCATAAGTGCTGCATCCACCATCGGAGACTCCTCCAAACTCTTAATGATCTCATACTTTAAGGGGTATAGCTTTGCGAACCAATTCTTAAAAGAGAATCTCTTTTCCACTTGGTTCTGGTCATCCATAATTACAGTTCATATGTCCTGAATTTCTTCCATGATTGGGAAATTCACCCCTCCTTTTTCCTGTTCCTGAAAAACTTCCTCTGCTTCTTCTGCGGTTATTCCCCAGGCATCTTCCCAAAGCAAAGCCAGCCTAATCTCTTTCATGAAAGACTGGACCAAGGCAAAATCAGGAAACAGCCTCTGAGGCAGAAAGTTCCTTGTCCTCTGGAATCACTTGACTAGCTGGCGACATCTGCGGAGACAAGGACCGCGAGGTGGAGGGCACTGGGGCAGCTGATGGCTGTGACTGTAATGCAAACACCTGTAGCATCTCCTCAAATGCCTGCTTCATTAGTGATACCATTTCCGCCTTATCGGGCTCTTGGTGTTTGGTTGCTTCTTTGAAGCAAGTCTCACAAGCCTTCTTGCCTGGCATGGCTCTCCTAGAGCATGCCCAGCATTTTCCTGGTCTGGGTTGGTCATAATGTGAATCCCTGCCGTATCGTGATGGGGAGCACTGACCCCTAGAGGCTGAACGGGAACGCGTGGTTTCTGTCCTTCCCCGGGAATGTCGGTGATATTGTTATTTGTAATTATTATTTATTTTCATATATTTGTATTTTGTTTCTTTTTTTTGGTACTCATGCTATGGTTGGGCAGCACACAACATTGGCCAGGCACATGTGAAATTCTTCCACTTTGACAGCATAATGTTCTTAAATATTCTATAGCTCCTCCACTTCCTGCTCCTTCTTTGTTATTAAGGCACAAGGAGAGGCCCTGGGGTTATTTGGGGAGAATAGCGCCTACACTATGCATAGTGAAAAACTAGTAAAACAACCCTCTTCTTTAAGTTCCTGGTACATTAATGTATGTCTACTTGTCATCACAATAATTTTTATGTATTTTCATTTTTATTTAGTTATTTTTTTGCTTGTACGGCTATACCCTGGGCAAGTAAATGTGGGCACGGATGGCAATGCAAACTGAGTAAAAATATTAGCAGCCAGGATGGGGAGGGGGAGGGGGGGAATGTAGAGACACAACACAAGGAACGGAGAATAGGGCCAAATGTTGAGACATAAGGGACTGAGTGTTCTCTTCAAAAAAAGAGAATAAATTGGCATAAGAGAAGAGGGTGAGTGGGAGACACCCACCCAACTGGCTCCAGTAAGCTTTTCACACTACATTTTTGCTGGAGTGAAAGAAAAAAGCCTCCACTTGCCCAGCACCTCTATGATAGCTTGTCACTTCCAACTACTTTAACTGCTTTTGTACAGATGGGAAAACATCCACCTCTCTAGTTCCTGGCCTTGGCAGACCCTCATTAACACTTGTCGACTGCACACAGTACTTTTACTGCAGACGGGTGGCAGCTACAGGCAAAGCAATGTGCTGTTATGTCGCTTTGCCTGTACTAACACAGGGGGGTCCTGCATACCTGCTGGGGCACGCAGAATGTCCCCCTTGTGACTGCTGGGCACAGCAGAACGTGGATCCTGGTATGGGATCACATGATCACAATGCTATCAAAGCTGTTATAAATCAATCTGATTCATAGCAGCTTTGATTCTGTTCCTGGTGAGCTGTGATTGGTCCACAGCTCTCACATGGTACATGAGGAAATCACAGCACCCTGTACCATGTGACCAGCTGGAACCAATCACAGATCACTGTATTTTGAACTGTCGTGAACTTAACGCATTCATGACAGTTCAAAGCAAGCATTGCATTGCAAAGCAATAATCTTTATTGCTCCTGCAATGCAAAGTGTAAAAAAAAAAATCCTTGACCACCCACCCAGAGTAGTACAATGTTACAATGATAACATTGTACTACTCTGATGTAAGCATTTAAAAAAAAAAGTTAAGAAAAAGAAAAATATTGTTAAAAAATAAAAATTAAATATTGAGATCATTTTTGTTACGATTTTTTCTACTTGTTAACCACCTGCACACAATGTGTGGGTGAGTGACGGCTCTGGGCAAAGCGACATACCCTTACATTGCTTTCTATTTCCGAGTGTGCGTGCACATGCTTGTGCCCCCTGCTACTCCCTGCAGGTCCAGGGAGAGAAGAGAGAACACTACATTTTACACACACATGTTAGATTAGCACATTTAACCATTTGATCGCCCCTATTAACCCTTTGATTACCCTGTCACCCAGCCAGTGCCATTAGTACAGTGTCAGTATATACCATTTTTCACTGATCACTGTATTACTGCCACTAGCGACATCAGACAGCATCAGGTTCTGTAAGCGCCCCTTCTAGATAGGGTCAGCTAGCATTAGATTGCAGTCATGTTATAGGTCGCTGATTACCGCCATTACTAGTATAGTGTTTGTATGGATGAATATATTGATCATGAATGTAACTATACCAGTGCCTCCTTAGTATACTTTCCCCAGAAATGCAGTGTTAGCAGGATCAGCTTGTCATCACTAATGTTTAGCCCCTCTGCTGTTTTTCACGGAAGATTTGAATTGATTATCGGCCAAAGCAATTTATACGCACAACAATATATCGCCACCCTCCCAAATTCAGCTCTTGCTAGACAATTCGCATGGAAACCTATCATGGTTTCTGAATTTAAAACTTTATTGGGCCTAACCCTCAACATGGGCATTACAACAAAGAATGAATTGTGGTCATATTGGTCCACAGACCCGATTCAACAAATGCCCATATTCTCTGCTGTTACATATATGCCCAATAAGGACCATCAATGTACTGGTATGTCACTGGACTTAGAGTGGTTTTACTGGCATTATGCCTGCAGCTACAGGCATCATCCAGGTATCATTTGTTTACAGATAACGGTTGGCTTTCATGTAAAATCAATCCTAGCAATTAGCCACTGGATAGCTTTTACAAGCAGTAGGAAGGGACGTCCTCCCTCCCGCTGCCTTCCACAGCTTTCCTGGGCTCTCCTGTCCCACTGGGGAACTTAAGAATGCAGCTGGCTGATCGTAGAGCTGATCAAAGACCGTAGTGGCTTCAATCATCTCATTATTCAAAGAAACTGGAAGCTATGAGCGTTTCATCATTTGGATTTTGCTGGATATAAACAGCGCCATTTTAAAACTGGGAAAGCATCTGGTCATACCAATCTTGGTATGATCAGATGCTTTAAGGGTAGAGGAGAGATCTAGAGTCTAATAGATCCCAGAAAAGAGTACCTGTCCCTGCCTAATGTTATCACAGGGGATATTTACATTCTCTGTGATAACAATAAATGTGAACAAAAAAAAATTAAAGGGACGGTGTAAAAATAAAAAAAGCAAAATAAACCGTATAAAAAAATATCACCCCCACCCCCTTGCTCACATGCAAAGGAGAACACAAGCATCAGTCCGGTGTCGGTATGTAAACATATGCATATGAGGTATCACTGCAAATGTCAAATCGAGAGTAGTAATTCTAGCACTACACTTCCTGTGTACATCTAAAGTTATAACCTGCAAAGACTTTTAAAGCATCCCCTATGGATATTAATGATTCATGCAATTTTAAAGCATGTCATGCTTGGTATCTATTTACTCCACATAACATCCTCTTTTATATTTTATCAAACAATTGGGCAATATATTTTGTTTTTGTGCATTAAAATTTTAAAATTGTATTTTTTCAAAATTGCTGCGCAAATACTGTGTGACATAAAAAATTAAAACACTCTCTGCTTTGAAATATATATATATATATATATATATATATATATATATATATAATGTTTTTCTAGCAAAAAACTTTTTTTTTCAAAAGTGCTAGAAAAGGCTGGATCTTCAAGTAGTTAGAAGAGTGTGTGGTGTGTGGCCTAAGCTTCTAATGTTGGGCATAAAATTCCTGGATAGTAGAAGCACCCACACCAAATGACCCCTTTTGAGAAAGTAGACACTCCAAGGTATTTACTCAGGAGAAGTAGCAGAATGTGTTTTTGGGTGTTATTCCACATATACCCATGGCATGTTTGAGCAATAATCAGTTAAGTGACAACTTTGTGTAAAAACATTTTTTTTTGTCATTTTCCAGAAATTTGTGGCAAAAAATAAAATCTTCCATGGACTCAACATGCCTCTCAGAAAATTCCTTTGGGTGTGTACTGTCCAAAAAGGGGTAATTTGGGTTTTTTTGTACTGTCCTGGCATTTTAGCACCTCAAGAAATGTGATAGGCAGTCAGAAAGTAAAAGCTGTGTAAATTCCAATATACTGTATATACCAGTTTGTAGATGCTATAACTTTCACAAAAAACAATAATTATACATATGTTGGTATTTTTTTTACCAAAGACATGCAGCAGAATACATTTTGGCCTACATGTATGACAAAATTTGAGTTTATATGATATTTTTAAAACAGAAAGTACAAAATGTAATTTTTGTTCGGTCTTTTTTCATTTATATCACAAAAAATAAAAATCCCAGTGGTGATCAAATACCACCAAAAGAAATCTCTATTTGTGCGAAAAAATTGGTACACACAATGGGGAACAATGAGACAACCCCCAAAACAGAAATGGTTTTAAACGTGGAGGCCACTGACATTTTTTTTCCTACTCATCTTTAA
Organism: Staurois parvus; assembly: GCF_062004578.1. Lineage (NCBI taxonomy): Eukaryota > Metazoa > Chordata > Amphibia > Anura > Ranidae > Staurois > Staurois parvus. The sequence goes on along the minus strand of NW_028318430.1, from coordinate 8,165,369 downwards.
TGACTATTTTTCATTAGTTTTGCATTTGACTAGGGTCAGTGTCACTACTGGTAGCATAAGGCGATACCTGGACCCTACAGAGGTTGCACAGGCAGTCCATCTCCTCCAGGATGGCACATCAATACGTGCCATTATTCAATTGTTTGGTAACACAAATTGCTAATCAACCAATCACATGGCAGCAACTCAATGCATTTAGGCATCTAGACGTGGTGAATATGACGTGCTGAAGTTCAAACCGGGCATCAGAATGGGGAAGAAAGGGGGTTTTAGTGAATTTGAACGCGGTAGGGTTGTTGGTGCTAGACGGGCTGGTCTGAGTATTTCATAAACTGCTGATCTACCATGGTGCCGTATATACATTTATGCTGGAAGAATATGCAATAGCTCACTCCCAGCACATAGACCAAACTGTCACCAATAGCTCCAGGTCTCATACTAACGATTGTGAACCGGGTGCCCAGCTTGATTGGCTATCACATTGCTCACTGTCTATTAAACTTACCTCTGTACTATATTTATCCTCTGAATGGAAAAAAAATACATTGTATCTTGTTTCTCCTAAAAAAATATTAAAAATAATAATCATAATAATGCTAATTATAAAAAAATAAATAAAGATAAAACAGTAAGATCAGGGCTTGATCTAGGTTAGTGTCAGGGTCAATGTCGTGGTCAAGGTCAGGTTGTTCTAGGTAGGATTAAAACAAATATTTATTTAGTGTCAAACTGTTACTGTCTCAGCATTTGCACAAAAGTCAGGAATAATACCCATAATGTTTGCAATCTGTGGGTGATGTCAGTTGTGAATAGTTGCATTTCACAGAGTGAATGAAAAATCCCTAACATTCAACTCTAAGAGAGCATAGTGTGTAGATCATTCAACCAATAAAGAAAATAGCCAAACACCATAGACTAAGAACATTTGACAAATATGGAAATAATATGAGTGAGACATCTGCACTATGTACAATTTTTATGGGGATTCCTGTGCTCTCTAGGATTTAGCAGCAATCTTTTCCAGTTTTCAGGAGGTTCAGCAAAAACGCCAAACTAATGGACATTCGAAAAATGTACAGCTAAAGAAGGTATTGCTACAACTGCTGAATGGGACAGCTTCTTTCTCAGGGCATCTAATTGTTTGGGAGCTATCAGCCGCTGGTGTCCTTACAACCAGGAAAAAGGAATCTCCATACACTCTGTATGCAGTGCAGAGGTTTCCCTCCTATTATTTTCTCTTCTGGTTTAGGTTCTTTGCCTTTAGTGTTTGGCTATGTTCTCTATTGGTCAATTATTCTTTAACACTTCCAGTTGAATGCTCTTAAGACTATTTTGTCTTAGGCTTGAATGGTAGAGAATGTTACATTCACCCTGCAAAAGCCAATAAATAAAAATGACATTACACACATATTACAAACACAGTGGGGGGGGGGGGGAGCCTGAACATGACGCCAAGCGGGAGATCAATGTGAGATCTTCCAGCACCAGGAGTCTCCAATGTCCCACTAAAACATAGGAGGAAAACCCTGAGGAGCTGCCGCCATGACCTATTTAAGTATGGGTATGGTTCCCTGTGGAAGAGAGTGAATCCTGTGGACCCTGCCATGTCGGGCTGAGTGGTGGCGGAAAGCGTGGCTGAGGTGGAGGAGGAGAGCAGAGATCCCTGGCAGCTGGAAGGAGCAGCGTGGAAGCCAAGCGGTCACGTGACCCGCCGCAAAGGAGTGCTTGGAGGTGAGAGAAGCCAGCCGGCATGAAGGAGTGAGGGAAGCTGCGGATCTCTCCCCTATCTATCTCCCCCCTGTTACCATCAGACTATAGCTGGAGCTGTTGGGACCTCTGTAGGCACACTGAGGGAGCCCCCCCTGAGGGCTTATACCATCTGTCACTGAAGCTGGCATCCCACTCACCCAGGAGAGAACACTGGAAGCCTGCCTCACTCGGTGTGGAGAAAGAAGAGGCCAAGAGGGTGAGTGAGAGCGGCAGATGTGACGAAATGTAATGAAATAATTTCATTAAAATTGAGTGGAACTGTGTAGTAAAATTGAGGGGGGGTGGCACCCAGGGGACTGCAACCAGGGGATCTTGTCAAAAGAAGAAGTGGAAGGAGGATAAATTAAAATAGTTAGGACCCAAAAGGGTTCTGGATGCTAACAGAGGTCTCTAGGAGGGGGGAGAGAAAGAAAGAAAAGAGAAAAAGAAAAATTTCAACAGTATGAAAAATAAAGCGATAAAAGGAGGAGGGCCAAAGGCCTCCCAGACAAGCTCAATTAAAAAATATATACCCCAACAAGAGAAACAGACCCCCGAGAGACAACAAGGAATACGTGGAAGAACTGAGATGGAAAATAGTACTGGAGAATGCTCTAGACCAGTGATGGCGAACCTATGGCACGCGTGCCAGAGCTGGCACGCAGAGCCATCTCAGTGGGCACGTCAGGAAGAAGAGGAAGATGAGCGCACACGGACCGGCCATCCAGATCTCGTCCACACTGGACCCCCATCAAACTACATTTCCCACATGTCTCTGGGGCCAGGGTGGGTGTGGACGAGAGGAAAACGGCTCCAATGCGGCTCTGGCACCAGGGGTGATGTAGCCGGGGATGGGCGTGGAAGAGAGGAAGAGGCTCCCACACTGCTTCGGGGCCAGGGGCAACGTGTTCAGCGTGGATGGGAATGAGCTTCTGAGTTGGAAGCCACACCGACACTGCCAGAAGTTAGATTAACTGCTTGCAGTGTCATCCATCAGTGCCCAGCAGTGTCGCCCATCAGTGCCACCCATCAATGATGCCCAGCAGTGCCACCTGTCAGTGCTGCCCAGCAGTGCCGCCTACCAGTGCTGCCCAGCAGTGCCACCTGTCAGTGCTGCCCAGCAGTGCCATCCATCAGTGCCCAGCAGTGTCGCCTGTCAGTGCTGCCCAGCAGTGCCACCTGTCAGTGCTGCCCAGCAGTGCCACCTGTCAGTGCCCAGCAGTGTCGCCCATCAGTGCTGCCCATCAGTGCCACCCATCAATGATGCCCATCAGTGCCCAGCAGTGTCATCCATCAGTGCCCAGCAGTGTCATCCATCAGTGCCCAGCAGTGTCGCCTGTCAGTGCTGCCCAGCAGTGCCACCTGTCAGTGCTGCCCAGCAGTGCCACCTGTCAGTGCTGCCCAGCAGTGCCACCTGTCAGTGCTGCCCAGCAGTGCCACCGGTCAGTGCCCAGCAGTGTCGCCCATCAGTGCCACCCATCAATGATGCCCAGCAGTGCCGCCGCTCAGTGCCGTCTGTCAGTGCCTCCAGGTAAGCAAGTGGTTAATTGCAGTGTTGGCACTTTGAAATAAAAAAGTTGGTTTGTGTTGCGGTTTTGGGCACTCGGGCTCAAAAAGGTTCGCCATCACTGCTCTAGACTATCCCTGGAAATGACAAATATTAGTCAAGATATAGAGGAAGGAGATATAGAAAAAACAGTGGATTTGGAGAACACAGAAGAACAAAAGAAGACCTCACAATTGCCCACTAAAACAGAAATAGCAGAAATGTTTAAAGGATTAGAAAGATCAATAAAACAGGAGATGGCAAAATTGCACAAAGATATGGGACAGGTATTGTCGAGGGTGGAAGAGATGGAGGAAAAACTGGATAACATGCCCAAGCCATAATAAATTTAGAGAATCTGCTATATAAATTGGAAGATAAGGAGAACAGGGATAGAAGATGCAACTTAAGGATACAAGATTTCCCAAGGAGATAATTTGATGAAAACAATAGGGAAAATGCTTGTTATAGTAATGGACAGTCCTGCAACAGAGCCTCTTAAAATTGATAAAGTATATAGAATCGGAAGATTACAGCAAGAAGGTAGAAAAGAAAATTTGAGAAATAGGATTGTACAATTCCATTATTACCGAGATAAAGAGGAGCTTTGGAAGAAGATAAAAGGAAGGGCAGCAATAAAATATGGCGAAATAAGTCTGCAGATCTTTGCTGACCTAGCAGTGGAAACTTTAACAAGAAGGAGAACACTGAAACCATTACTAGAACAAATGGAAAAGCAGAACATTCGATACAGCTGGGGATTCCCAGCATGTTTAATCGGTTGGGAAAATGGCCGTTCAGCAAGACTGAGATTCCCAGAGGACTTTAGAGATTTCTGTGAAAGTCTTGAGTTGCAGAAAATAGTTATTCCTGGGTGGGGGGAAGGGGAGAGGGAGATGGGGGGGTATAGAAAAAGAGAGGTGGCAGGCAGCTCCTAGGAGAAATAAATAGTAGAAATAATAATGTGATGGGGGAAGGAGGAGGAGGAGGGACATGTGTGTTTGAATTTTTGTTTTCTCTCTCTCCTTATTTCTCTCTCTATCCCCATTTTGTACCATCCGTCCCACGTTTGAATTTGTGGTTACAAGAGAAAGGCGGGACAAGGGAGATGGGACACGCAAAGTGGAAGAAGTACATGGTCAGAGCTCCACCTTAAAGTTGAATCAAAGGTGGGATTAGGACCACAAATGATTCGTAGGCAAGCTATAAGCCTAAAGGGGGTTAGGGAGGGTATTGGGGGTGATAAGGGGGGGGGGGATAAGGGAGGGGGGATGGGAGGGAGGGGTGGAGGGATGGGAGGAGGGTATGTGGAGGGAGCAGGTAGTTTAAGACTCTGCAAAATAGTAGGAGATATATTAGTTTGGAGGAGTCCTAGAGAACAAAGGGGAAGATATGGACAAGAGAGGAGGAGAGAGGAGATGGAGGAGAGGAGAGGAGAAGAAGGGAAGAATGGAAGAGATTCATTTCATGACTTATAATGTTAATAGATTAAATAGCCCTGGGAAGAGATTTAGGATATTTAAAGAAATTCAGCATAGATTGTCTTTAGTGGTCTTCTTACAGGAGACACATTTGGTACAAGAAACAAATGTGAAACTAAATTCCAGGTATTATCCATTGTGGTTTAATGCAGATTCCCCAATTAGACGAGCCAAGGCAGTGGCAATAGGTTTTGTGAAAAATATAAGGTTTAAGTTGGAAGACAGATTGGTAGATCCTGAAGGGAGATTTCTGTTTCTGAAGGAAAACTACAAGAAATAGATTGTACATTAGCAAATAAGCCCAAATAAGAAACCGGAGGTATTCCTAAAAAATACTCTGAAAAAATGAATGGATTTAAAAAAAGGCAGTTTAATTGTGGCAGGAGATTTCAATCTTTGTATGGATCCTCAGACAGACATGATGTCTCCTGTGCAGAGAGAGGAAAGTAGGTCTCTGAAATCCTGGAAAAAAATGATATATCAATGCCAACTTGTAAATATATGGAGAATTAAGCATATGAAGGACAGAGATTATACGTTTTACTCTCATGCACATGAGATGTACTCAAGATTGGATTATATATTGCTGGACCATCGACTTATTGAGTCTTAGGTCAAAGTAAAAATAAAAGCGATGTCAATATCGGATAATGCTCCTGTCACGATGCAACTACTATGTGGAAAGGAGCTAAATGGGGGAAAAGTATGGAGGTTAAATGAGACACTTCTCCAGGATCAAGAGACGGATCAAAAAATTAAAAAAGAAATAGATCAATTTTTTTGAAGAAAATGATTCAGAGGAAGTGTCTGTAGCAACTGTGTTGGAGGCTCATAAGGCCTATATTAGAGGAATTCTGATAGCGACAGGAGCAAAGAAGAAGAGGGAAAGAAGAGAAAAAATAAATACGCTTCTTAGGGAACTCTGTGAGCTAGAGCAGACACAGAAACATAGAGTAACAAAAGAGATTATGTAGAGGGTAATAAATAAAAGTGAAAAATTAAATAATTTTCTGGAAGAAGATAAGAGAAGAGTGTTTAATAAAATGATAAGCGAAAGATATAGATGGGGAGACAGGCCAGGAAAGTATTTAATGAGAGCTCAGAGAAGAAAACAATCTAGGAACTATATAGAGAAAATAAAAGATCCCAAAGAAGAATTAGTGTATTCATAAAAAAAACAAAAACAAAAAATAAAAAACAAACACAGTGGGTATTATTTGTGAAATTTGCAGAAAAGAAAATCTTTTATACTGTACATAGACCTCCTAAGTGTCAGCATGTTTTAAGTGGTGATACTATTATACTGGACATTGTTTAGGCACTTTGTGACATGGGGTAAAAAAGCTCTTTCCCATCTCCCACAATCTCCTGTCTGCAAATCACCCCATCACATTCTCTGCCAAAGCTAATTACATGCTGCTGTGCTAATACATATTGCCCAGGAATATTTCCCAGGTGTATTCCACTGTTGGAGGCTGAGAAACATCAGCATCATAGTTGGCAATACATGGGTGTAACATAAGGCTGGACACAAAAAACAAACGCAAGTTACACACAATACACAGGTACGATCAGCCAGCCTTATACCATTGATTTCTAAGCTTTGTGAGGGACACACTACCAAGTGTAAAGCTGCTTTGGCACATCATGCAGAATTCACTCACCACCCCAAGAAATAACAGAATCCAACTGCAGTATTCTTCCACTATCAAAACCTCCACTTTTACTATCACACAACACACAGGAGGATATATTTTATGGTCATCACAATCTGCATAATAACACAAAGTAATAGTAATGTGAGTATCACAGCATGAAATAAACACATCTTTTGACAGCGTCACAGTATAGAATTAATACATTACCAAAGCTACGGGAAGAAGGGAAGGAAGAGACCTCATCAAAACCATAGTGCACAGGAGATTGTGAAGAAGTCTAGGACACGAACGAGACTGATGAGTCCATGAAGCTTTGGCAAAAGTCCCAGCGTCAGAGCATCCCCTTTTGCACAGGAGGGCTTCTGATCCCATCGTGTCCAGGCCTCTTTTAAATATCCTGGTTCAGTGCTTCTGGTCACATTCCCAACCTGGGTGGTGCCTCACCCATTCCAGGAAGTGTTATTGCTGAAAAACACCAAAAAGGTTCTTCAAGGTAACAGAGTCACACCCAATCACTTTACTGGACATACAACTCTTATCTAATACCCCCAATCCTAACGGCACAAACCAGTAAACATTTCTAACTACATAAACAACTTCTTATCTTTTCTAACTTAAACATTTCTTAAATGCGGACAACTCTTATCTAATTTAAGCAGTTCTAATGTATTGTGACTTTGTAAGTTTCCCTTAGCCTAGAAAATGACATCAATGTTATTCCCCGTGTTTCTGGCATATGGTCAGCGATGCTTTATTGTAAAAATCCCCCAAGAAACAAAGGGCCTAAGGCCAGCACATTTCATAGGCATTACAATGGGTCAAAATTTGACTGGTTCAACAGGAAATTTTGATCCATGTATGGGCAGGCAGGTTGTACAGAAGTCAATCTACCAATTAAGTTCTGTACAACCAGCCTGTTGGAAAAATTCTGTATGATCAGCGTTGCCCGCTATAGCTTGCAGTGCTGATCAGTGTATCCATGCTGTCAGAATACAAAGGCTCAGTGGGAATCAAGTCATTATTTTGTTCAACTATCATTTCAAATGAAAAAATGACTCATCGCTGGGCTTCTTAAGATGTAATAAAGATTAAAAAAGGTACTAAAAACACTGCCCTCCACCCACCCCCTAATTCTCCAAGATACACATCATTTTGGTAGCTACATGACATTTTGGAGTTTAGGAGTTTTACCTGCCAGTGTCCTACGTTAATCTCTCTCTATGCAGTTTGTCAGCAGCATTTGCTATGTTTTCACTATATGACCTCACCCTTTTATAGTAAGAGGACTTCCTTTTCCAAAACACCCTTATTCGCCCTTCTAAGCCAACTGACCTACATCGAAAGTCCAGGAAGTGCATTATGGTTACTATGGACATTTTTGCATTATTTGCTGGATCCACAAACCTTGGACAACCAGGATTGTAACCCATGGTAGTGGTGAACCCAAACTTCTTCCCTTGTCACTACAATGGTGCAGGTAAATGTGCATTTCAACCATTTTAACAATCATCAGAAGCTATATTCTGCAGTAGACAAGGCAGTACCACACAAAAGAAGCAGCAAACTAGTCCTTGGTCTCCTCACTACTTATCTTTAAATTCCAATTTCACTCCCTACTCCTAACCTTCAGTCTGGCCCTACCTGCTCATGTTGCCTGCCTAAATTGGAAGACACAAAACATATTACTGTCAGCTAATAATGAATACTGGAAGTTAGAAATTAACAATCTTTGACTGGAAAGAAGAAGGATAGGGATTAAATTATAATGATATAACAGTACTTAGTGAGAGACATCCACAGGGCTCTTTAAGTGGTGATGACACTGAACAGTATGTTAACTCAAATTATGTTAACCACTATTTTCCTGTAATGCTTTTTTATGGGCTCTTAACTGACTGAGGTATAGGTCAACATAAGTAACTGAAAATGGAGCGAACATCAAGAGAAGTGGAGCAAATGTTGGGTAAATTATGATTTATGAAGAATAATTTGTTAATCTTTAAAGTTCAATATATAGGTCAACATAAGTAACTGAAAATGGAGCGAACATCAAGAGAAGTGGAGCAAATGTTGGGTAAATTATGATTTATGAAGAATAATTTGTTAATCTTTAAAGTTCAATAATAGGTCAACATAAGTAACTGAAAATGGAGCGAACATCAAGAGAAGTGGAGCAAATGTTGGGTAAATTATGATTTATGAAGAATAATTTGTTAATCTTTAAAGTTCAATATATTTGAAAGTTCTTACTTCTAGACAAATGAAAAATAATATAGAGTGTCTTTAGACTGCAAACACTATAATTTGTTTTTTTCTATCCTAAGGCAATATTATAAATATTTTTATCATGTTCAATGGCATTGATAAGCTCTAATCAACAGAGGTCAGCCAAAGATCTGCTTCTAGCTGGTTAGTGTTGTGCCATTAGTGAGATGTGTTCTTAGCTGTGTCTAGTTCTTGTGTATTTAAGCACAGCAAAGCCTCTCATGCCATGGGCTTATATAACTCCAGATAACTTAGATATTCACTGTCCAATATAACAATTAACAAATTATATATTTAAAAACATTTTCTATATTGTAATATTTGATGAAACCTATTGTAAAAAATGATGTGTAGGACAAGATATAGAATGTGTATGTATATATATATATATATATATATATATATATATATATACATAAATAAATAAATAAATATTTTTTTATATTTATATATATATATATATATAAATATAAAAAATATTTATTTATTTATATATATATTCTATATATGATTTTAGGCTTTCCCCATCTAAAGTGAATTTGAAATGAAACTGTGCCACTGGGAGGCAGCATTAGGTAATATAGTAAACAATGTAAAAACAATACTGCTTGAATTGAATTTGAGTTAATGATCATGAAATTTACTTTGCATAATTATAAACCCTGATTAAATAAGAACAATAAAGATTAAGATACAATATTATCAATCTCATGCAACAACTATTATTTTACACTGTTACAACATACAGTAGCTTTAAAATACCTTTGGGTTCTAATTTAGACATGCCAAAGTTATTTGCATAAATGTTTTGCATTTCATGACAGTTATTAAAGGAACACTACAATAAGAACTGAAAACTGCTCAGGTTAGGTAGACGTAAAATAGTTACCCATATCTGCTAAGCTCCTGGCTAGCTCTAATAGGCAGATAGTGGTTTCAGTTTCTTATATTGCATTAGGCCCTGCCCATCCTTATTTCCTGTATTTTAACCACTTCAATGACACTTTTACCCCCTTCCTGTCCAGGCCAATTTTCAGCTTTCAGCGCTGTCACACTTTGAATGACAATTGTGCTTTCATGCAACACTGTAGACATATGAATTTTTTAGCATTTTTTTGAGACAGATAAAACTTTATTTTGGTGGTATTTATTCACCACTGGGATTTTCTTCATAAATCTTGGCCACAATTTATTCAGTTATCTTTTTAGAAAAAAAATAAACCAAATTAGTTTATAACCAAAAATTATAATTATTTTTTTTTTAATTTTTTTTTTTATATTATTATTTGTTTTTGGGTTTTTTGTTTTTTTTTTTTTAACATACTGTCACCCTAGCAGTACAGTGTCACCATAGTGACACTGTACTACTAGTGGGGGGTGATGAAGATTTTTTTTTTTTTTTACACTGATTACTTTTACACCCATGAAGGCTGAAAAAAACAATAATTTCTCTTTCTCTCTGGCTGCATTCTTGCAGCCATTGAGAAGTACTGTGAGAGCTGTGATTGGTCACAGCTTGTCACATAATACAAGGCTGTTGTGAATAGCCTTGTACCATGTGATCTCTGTAATCATTCACAGATTTCACACGTAGTAAGCAATGATGTCAGAAGTGACATCTTGCTTACTACTATTCCTGTGATCATTGATTGGCCAATCAGTGATCACTTGATCGGGACCTCACACAGAGGTCCTGTACAGCGATCGGTGTTTTGCTGTGTCCTCTGGACACAGCGGGCACCGGATCGCGGTGCAGCATGCTCCCAGGGAGCGCACACAGGCTAAAATTGCGAGCGCCATTTATGAACGGCAACCCGCTCCTGCACTGCTCCCGTCTGGCCGTTTATGTACATGGGCCGGACAGGATGTGGTTAATATTGGTCTATCACTAATGATCAGTCTCAGTGACTGGTAGTGAGATATAGGAGGTGGGAGGTCACTGGGCTAAACAAGACATCAGGAACTGAAGTCAGTATTTGTCCTTGCCAATACTTAGACTTCACAGTTCTATCAGTTGCTTGAAGACTGTTCCCAAGTTAAATGTAAGTTCTTCAAAAGAGAGGAAGACTACTATGATATTGTCCCCAAAGATCAACATGTTTTTAAAATTCAGGCACTCCATTGGCCTTGGCAGGTGACAGAAGCATTAGTTAAACGGAAGAGCATGCATTTGCAATTACATAAACAAATGTTGGTTACAAAAGCAGACTTTTTAGTCCTCCTTGGTCACTATATGGTACACATCACTTAATAGTTAATCCCTAGGGTCCACATGGACGTTTTTATTTGGAGATCCAGGTAAATTTTCCAAAGTTTAACAGAAATAAGCTTCCTAAAGTCTCTGTAAAAGAGCAAAAGACAAAGTCTACGTAAAAGAACAAAGGTTTTTTAAAACTGCTATGATAGCTGCCCAGTGAATTCTGCTTTTCTCTCTTGTATCATTGCATATCATTTGTTGAAAAAATCACCTTTCTCCTCTCTGGAAAACTGTATTTCAGTCTTTATCCATTGGGAAAGTCTGCTTTTTCCAAGCATACAGAGACATGCAGGATGAACTGCTGCCTTTATTTTTCCTAGGGGGGGGGGGTAATTAGACATCATAAACAGCTCAGCTATAAACAGGGGCTGCATCCCCAAGTTCAACACATGGATGGAAATGTGCTCTTTCGCCACTACTGCCAGTATTCTTGCTGGGCTGTTTGGCTTATCATCTGTTTTTCTCCATTGAATGATTAAGTACTATCTTCTGGTAAATAAGAAGCTCCAAAGCATTACTGAATTGGGTCTACATGATATCAGTTTCTCTGGGTACATTTAGACATCTTAGCAGTCAAAGAGAACCATCAAGAAATTCTGAAGTACATCAGTACTTAACTCTAATGTAAATTAAAACAAATGAGCACCAACCAACAAGTCCAGGGACAATTTGACAAACATCAAATGCAAGCAACCAGTATCAATACAACAGTGATATAACCCCAAGTATCCATAACAGTGATCAGTATATATATTATAACAAATGGGCTTCACCTGACTCAGTAGTAGGAAAGGCCTAAGAAGTAATAAAGGAATATAATATATATTATAGACAGAATTTATAAAGAATTTAGAGGTGATATCCATTAAAGGCTTTAGGGAGACGGGTGCATTCTGAATTCTGGCATTTTTGTGCTAAAAGTAAAATACTGTTGAAAAAAGGCCTGGGCAGCTGAGTACTAGTACAGTTTTTTAAATACACTACAGCAGGGAGGAAGTCTTAAGGACATCATACAACCCCTTTATATAACATGCTTGGGGATGCTTGGTGTTGCTTTGTAAACCATGCCACTTGGCGGTTTCCCTGCCTATTATGTGAAGCAACTCTGGGATCCCTGCGGGTGCAGGTGCACCTCCCTTTTCTCCCTTTCAGCCGGTATGGGAATGCATGAAGTGGTGTGCTTTTAATTTATAGTCACAGGCTACTTTTCTACATACTGTGTGTGCTAACTATCATTTGTGTACATCAGGTTGGCCTTGAAGAAGAACAAGTCTCAAAATATGTCAGGCACTTTGGCAATATATCTATGATGTAGTGCACTTGGGCAATATAATTGTTACGTATGAGAGTAACATGTTATTATATGTGTCACACACAGTGTCACACACAGATACACAATACAGTTACTGCAAGTTGTAATGTACCTGTTGGTGGAGCCTGATGTGGAGAGAGGGTGTCCTCTTACCACTCCCGTTCAGGACCCCTGATAGGGTCGACAGGAAGTAACAAGCTGGGAGGGGCAAGAGTGCCTGACAGGACTGCGGTGGCAGCTGGCAGGTGAAGACCCGGAATACCAGGATGCAGGTAGCAGTATGCAGATGAGTAGGTGCAGCAGCAGAGAGGTGTAGCTGAGATGCGGATGACCATGACAGCTGGTAGCCAGGGATAGTCACAGGCAGGAGAGGTAGAATAGTCAGGCATGCCAGGTCAGGATCAATCGGATGGATCAGGTACAGAGGAGTAGGCAAGCGGATAGTCAAAAGGGAGAGCCGGGTCGGTGCAGGCAGAGTTCAGTCATAGTCAGAGTCAAGAAAGTGGATCACAGGAGTCAGGATACAGGAAATAGGAAGTAGTAGACCAAAAGGCACCATTCTGTTTGTAGCAGGGGTTTAAATAGCCTGCCTGTGCACGTCAGCATGTGCACGTGTGCACAGCTTCGACATTCTTCTTTCCTGACAGTGCCCCCCTCCTTAAGGGCAGCCTCTGGATGCCCAACTGGGCCATTTTCTCAGGGTACCTGCGTTTAAATGCCAAAATTAATTCTCTGGCGTGAACATTAGATGGTGGCTCCCAGGAATTATCTTCAGGTTCATATCCCTTCCATTTCATCAGATATTGGAGTTGATTCCTTCTCTTCCGCAATAAATGATTGTTTCCACCTCATATTCTCTTTTGCCATTGATGATCACAGATTCAGGTGGCTTTGATTTCCGGTCTGGAAAAGGATTAGGTACTGAGGGTTTAAGCAATGATACGTGAAATACCGTATGTATCTTCAATGTTTCAGGCAAAGTGAGTTCGTACGAAACATCTTTGATCCTTTTCTTTACTGGGAAAGGTCCCAGGAATTTGGGACCGAGTTTCCTTGAGGGACAGGTCAATCTTAAATTAGCTATAGACAGCCATACCTCTTCACCAGGCTCTAGGATAAGATCCCCCTTTCTTTTCTTATCAAAAATTTTTTTATTATCTTGTTGGGTCTTCAGGATTGCCTCCTATAGTAATTTGTTGCTCCATTGGAGGAACCCAAAGGTATTCTGTACTGCTGGGATTGATGATTCAGGCAATGTGTTGGATAAAAATGATGGATGGAATCCATAGTTTGAAAAGAATGGAGATTGCTTTGTAGCTGAGTGCTTAGAATTGTTATAGGCAAATTTAGCCAAAGGCAACAATGACACCCAGTCATCCTGAGAAAATGATGTAAAACAATGAATATATTGTTCCAGTGTCTGGTTTGTTCTTTCTGTTTGTCTATTAGTCTGGGGGTGATAGGCAGATGAAAATGATAGTTCTATTCTTAGTTTCTCACACAGTGCTCTCCAAATTCTTGAGGTGAACTGTACTCCACGATCGGAGACAATATTTCTCAGAACTCCATGAAGTCTTACTATTTCTCTAATAAACCTTTGGGCCACCTCTGTTGCAGAGGGTACTCCTTTCATAGGAACAAAGTGGGCCATCTTTGAGAATCGATCCACCACAACGAAGATGGAGGTAATTCCATGATGAAATCCATGGAAATCATCTTCCAGAGTTGATTGGGGACTGGTAAGGGCCTCAGTGATCTCCATGTTTTGCTCCTATTGCTCTTGTTTCATGTGCATGTAGGACATGAGTTTACGTATGCCTTGCAGTCTTTCTCCCATTCAGGCCACCAGAAGTGGCATTGTATTAGGTCTAGAGTCTTGTGGACTCCAAAGTGTCCCACCAGGGGTGATCGTGACATAGCCCTAAGATCTCCAGCCGTACACTTTCTGGTGCATAAAATCTTGTCTCCTGGCCTTCTTTATTCAAAAGGGTTACTCCTGGAGGTGAGGGAGCCTCCATTGATATGCTTGATGGACTTGTGACAACAGATCTGTTTGTAGGAGACAGAAGCTTCCTGCTGAGAGCACCGTGTCAGGAATGGGGAGATTTTTAGGATCGTCGAACATCCGGGACAAGGCATTGGGTTTAACATTCCTGGATCCTGGCCTGTAGGTAATATGAAAAGTGAAACGTGAGAAGAAGAGTGCCCACCTTGCTTGGCGGGGTTTTAAACATTTAGCCGTCTTCAGGTATTCCAGGTTCTTGTGATCTGTATAGATTAGGATGGGGTGTCCTTCCAAGAGATACCTCCACTCCTCCAAAGCTGATTTGATTGCCAGCAGTTCCCGATCTCCCACATCATAATTCCTCTCTGGGGGAGACAGTTTGTGGGAAAAGAATGCTACCGGGTGTAGCAGAAGTTTTAGGCCCTGTCACTGTGATAGGACTGCTCCCACTGCATTTTCTGATGCATCAACCTCCACCACAAAGGGGAGTGTTGGATCTGGATGACTAAGGATGGGTGCTGAGGTGAATACCGTATTTTTCGCTGCATAAGACGCACTTTTTTTCCCCCCAAAAAAGGGGGGAAAATGTCAGTGCGTCTTATGGAGCGAATATGGAGCAGCCAGTCCGGTATTCCCACTGCCGCCGTGTCCGAATACTGGGCTGGCCACTCAGCTCTGCAGCGGGACCTTACCTGTTCCTCTATCCAGCGGCGTGCTGTCTTCCCAGCTTCTGTAGTGTGGGTGCTCGGCTTGACAGCCGGGTGCCAAGTGCGCATGCGCAAGAAGCAGTGCGCTTTGTGAATGGTAAGGCGGCACCTGGGACACATGACAGGTCCCAGAAGCCGCCGGACCAATCACAAAGTGCAGCATTTCTCGCTCATGCGCACTGGGCACCCGGCTGTCAAGCCGAGCGCCCACACTACAGAAGCCGGGGAGGCAGCGCGCCGCTGCATAGAGGAACAGGTAAGGTCCCGTTGTAGAGCGGACACTAACCAAAGAACAACTCCGCGGAAGTAAGTGCGGGTACCTGTCAAATTCAGGTACCCGCTCCGACCCCTCCCCAAAGGTCAGCAGTCATCTCCTGTACTGTCCGCAGTCTCTGGTCATCCCTGTACTGTCCGCAGTCTCTGGTCATCTCCTGTACTATGTCTGCAGTCTCTGGTCATCTCCTGTACTGTGTCCGCAGTCTCTGGTCATCTCCTATACTGTGTCTGCAGTCCATTGGTTCAAAATATTTTTTTTTCCTGTTTTCTGCCTCTAAAACCTAGGTGCGTCTTATGGTCAGGTGCGTCTTATGGAGCGAAAAATACGGTAATTCCTTAGGGAGTCGAAAGCTGTTTGTGCTTCAGTTGTCCAATGGAATCAGATGCCCTGCTTGGTTAACTGGTTAATAGGAGCTATGATGGCTGAGAAGCCCTTGATGAATCTCCTATAGAAATTTAAAATCCAATGAAACGTTGTATTCCCTTTTTGTCTGCTGGTGCAGGCCACCCCAAGATGGCAGAAACCTTCTGAGTATCCATCCTGAACCCCTCCATGGAAATGATTAATCCAAGTAATTGGATGCTTTGGCGTTCAAATTCACACTTCTCGGGCTTGGCGTAAAGACCATGAAATCTCAGGCGGCTGAGGACTCTCTGTACGTGGCCTTGGTGGCGTTCAAGGGAAGCGGAGAAAATTAAAATGTCATCAAGGTACACTATAACAAAAATGTCTAGGAAGTCTCTGAAAATGTCATTTCCAAAATGCTGGAACGTTGCTGGAGCGTCGCATAGGCCAAAGGGCATTACTAGATATTCGAAATGCCCAAATCTGATGCGAAAGGCAGTCTTCCATTCATCCCCCTTTCGGATACGTACCAGGTTATAAGCAACCTTAAATCCAGCTTAGTGAACAGGGTTGCAGATCTCAGCCTCTGAAATAGTTCTGGAACCAATGGTAGGGGGTATCTGTTCTTGATGGTGATATTGTTTAGCTCACATACAGGGATGAAGAGAATGATCCTTCTTCTCTACGAAGAAGATGCCAGCTCCCGCCGGGGAGGTAGATGGGTGGATAAACCCCTTTCTCAGGCTATCATCGAGGTACTCCGTTAGTGTTTCTAATTCCCTCTCTGACAAAGGGAAAGTCCGACCAAAGGGAATTTCAGTCCCAGGCAGTAACTCGATTGGGCAGTCGTATGGTCTGTGTGGTGGCAAGGAGCCTGCACCACATTTACTAAAAACATCCAGGAAACTATGATAGGCCACTGGGACTATTTGGTGTACCTCAGATTCTGTGTCAATACATAGGAGGGGTGTGGATGGAGCCAATTGTTGGAGCAAGCAGTGCTCATGACAGTAGGTGGACAGGAACTTCACCAGATACAAAATTGATGTTAGGGTTATGTGCCTGTAACCAGGGAATTCCCAGCATAACTGGAAATATCGGGGAGGCAATGGCATCTAGACATAATAGTTCCTTGTGGCCCGAGGATGGTATCATGACCGGTAGGAGAATTGTTTCCTGGGTAACTGCTCCAGATTGGATGTTGGATCCATCAGCCAGGTAAGTTTCTGTGCTTTAGCTCGTACCGGTATCTGGTGTCGCTGGGCAAAGTTTACATCGATAAAACAGCTGCAAGTTCCGGAGTCAAGGAAAGCGAACACCAGAAGAGCTCTTTCCAAAAGCTGAAAGGAGATAGGAATGGAAATGCGAGCATGGTTGATGGGAGCGGGAGGTGGACTGGCAGGTAAGTAATTTGGTAACTTACGCATCTCGGTGGGGCAGTTCCACACATAGTGCCCGGCTTCTCCACAATAGAGGCATAAATTGTTCTGGCGTTGACGCTGGCATTCTTCAGGTGTCAAAGAGGTTCTTAATAGACCTATTTGCATGGGTTCAGGTTCCTCCACAGAAGGTGTAGCAGAGCTGGTAGGTGCCATATTGGTTGACAGTGGAGCCCTAGGTAGCATTCATATGGGGCGACTTAGCCTGGTGGATCTCTCTAATCTATGCTCCCTAAGACGACGGTCAATTTGTATAGAGAGAGTAATGAGCTCCTCCAGAATATTGGGTACTCCTACGTGGGCCACTTCATCCTTGAGGGATTCAGAAAGGCCTAGACGGAATTGGTAACGTAGGGCAGTGTCATTCCAATGGGTATCGACACTCCAGCGCCTAAATTCTGTGACATTGGCTCGGGAGGTAACATCATCACCGCAGGAGGAATTATGTTGCCTGGGGTAGAAGCAGGAGCTGCTACAGGCCTATCAGACAACCCAGGTGCAGGCAAGGTCTGAAGGCAGTTCTCCAGCCGGGTGTATCCTTCTTGAAGATCCTTGCCGGCCTGTGTTAGTGCTGAGATGTGATGACAAATCTCATCTAGAGGAGAGGCTGCTCTCTCAGGTTCCGACATGGCCTTCTTGTACTGTAACGTACCTGGTGGTGGACCCTGATTTGGAGAGAGGGCGTCCTCTTACCACTTCCATTCGGGACCCCTGATTGGGTAGACAGGAAGTAACGAGCTGGGAGGGGCAGGAGTGCCTGACGGGTCTGCAGTGGCAGCTGGCAGGTGAAGACCCAGAATACCAGGATGCAGGTAGCATTATGCAGGTGAGTAGGTGCAGCAGCAGAGAAGTGTAGCTGAGATGCGGATGACTGTGACAGCTGGTAGCCAGAAATAGTCACAGGCAGGAGAGGTAGAATAGTCAGGCAGGACAGGTCAGGATCAATCGGACAGATCAGGTACACAGGAGTAGGCAAGCGGATAGTCAAAAGGGAGAGCAGGGGTGGGTGCATGCGTTCAGTCGTAGTCAGAGCCAAGCAAGTGGATCACAGGAGTCAGGATACAGGAAACAGGAAGTAGTAGACCAGAAGGCACCATTCTGTTTGTAGCAGGGGTTTAAATAGCCTGCCTGTGCACGTCAGCACATGCACGTGTGCGCAGCTGAGACATTCTTCTTTCCTGACACAAGCAATGCATTTTATGTAACATTATATAGCCAGTGGACATTTTTTCCATTGTATGGTTTTAATATGACAATAATAAAGCTTTGTTAAATGTATCTAGTGGCTGCTTGATATATGGTGCCCGTAAAATTCCTTCCACCCAGTGTTTCTTTCTGTGCTTTGGAAATTGACTTGAGACTGTCCATGGTGCCAACATCCTATTACACTATTACAAGTTTAAATTGTTAACATGAACTGCCTTAATTTATTCTTGGAAAAAAATAATTACCTGTTTCTGTCAGTTTGTTTTCTAATTCAGATAAAGCCAATTTTTTGCTTGTGCATGCAATCTGCTTTCTTTCTCCCTCACAAATTGCGATGTATCCAATAAAGGCTTCTACAGTGTGGTGCTAATTGGTTCATCTTTTTTATTTTCATTTTAACAGAAAAAAGACAGTTTTTTTTTTAATTTTCAGATGCAATATGCTTGTACAGTCACCCAGAAATTGCAGCCTGACTACATAAGCTTAATATCCCTAGTTGTAACTTATTTTTCCATCTTTAGCCTTTGAAACAAGTAACTAGTTTTTTTCACCCAATTTTTTCATGCAGTGTGCTTTTTCTCTCCCTCAGAAACCATGTCCTATTCAATTGAAGCTTAAAAGGTGTGCTGAAAATCTGTGCATTTTTTTCTTTTAAATTTGAAACAATCTTTCCAGATGCAATATGGTTGATCCCTAAGAAACTATCTTCTGTCAAAAAAGACTTACTAGCTGTGGTGCTAAACAGTACAAATGTCTTCAGTCTTTGAATATAAACACTAATTTTCTATTTGCAGATGCAATATGCCTACAGGTAATATACCTGCCCATAAAAGCTTATTATCTATTGTGCTAACCTGTAAAATTTTGGACTCATCATTCTCTAAATCAAAATGCTATTTTTTTCCAAGTGTAACATGCATGCTAAGTATTAAATTTAATCCAGTGCATACAGGCTTAATATCGGTGGTGCCAATATGTTACATTTTCCATCTTTGATCTGCTAAAAAATACATAATTTTTTTTCTTTTCAGTTGCAACGTGCTTACTCTACTTTTATAAATTGTGATCTATCCAAAAAGAGCTTAAAAGGTGTAGTGCAAATCTATACAATTTTTCAATCCTTATACTTAGAAAATAGACGCTCTTTTTTTATTTGTTGAACATGAAATCTGCCTGCTATGTCCCTCTGAAATAGCAGATTTACAATAAGGATTAAAAAATCGGCTTAAAATATGTATATTTTTCATTCTTCACTCTAAAAAATACAGTTATTTGTTTAATTAAGATTGTATATGTGTGCTCTCTCCCTCTGACATAGCATTTTAGTTAGAAAAAAAACTACATATCACCCAACAAATCAGTTCATTTTTTTTTGCTTTAGCTCTGGAATATTTAATGTTAATTAAATATAGCACCTGCTGCTATACGTCTTCTGGTGTGGCTTAACAAAAACATTTACAATATTTATGACTAATGTCTTTGCAAAATCATACTTTGTTATTTTTTCCTCTTACATTGCTGTCCCAGGCCCAACTAAAAATTGCTTATCTAATCTTCAGCCACTGTGCTATATGTCTGGCTGCTGTTTCTGAAAAATGGCACCCTCATTTTCTTACAATACCTTAGCAACTGTCTCATCCCTGGAAAATGAGTTTGTGGTTTTGAGGTTTTTTTGGTACACTCTGGATTGACATTTTTTTTAATTGTGTACATCACATGGTATAGTACTGAAAAGAAGATCATTAACTAAACCATGTGACCTGTTTTGATCCCAGTTGATGATTTGTGTGAAGTTGATAGTGTTAGCTTTATTTTTTTTCCAATAGGTGTTAGCTTTTAGTACTTACAGTGCTCAAATATGGTTCATCAGTGCTATACCAAGCAATCATTATCTTTGAAAAAATTACCTAATAAACCTTTTTTTCTATTGGAAATCAATCATATTGGATTGCAGCTGCTATATATAAGCCAATGAATAATGTAAAATTATACTACATTATTACACATGCAATTTATGTGATGCCACATTACATTGTCCCTGGTGCTGTCCCTGAGAATTGTAATGTTCTGTGAAACCGTGCACAGCTTTAAGGCACCTCTGAGCATGTAAACTGAATGTGTTTTGTAATTTCAGTGTTGTCCTTTAATCAGCCTGCAAAGACTCTCTCACTGCTGAATAATAAATTACATTTTTAAATTTTACATGTCCCCCAGGGCACAGCCGAGCTCCTCAAGACATTTTGTTTTGCTATTTCTTGACTACTAGCCCATAAGATGGCCATTACTGGTATCTGAAATTCTACTCCATTGACTTCAATTGGATTTGAATTCAGGATCCAAACTTCACTCATGTTCGCTAAACCTGCATTAAACACAGGTACATTTGGCTCATATTGACTAAGACAAAAACACATACTGCAGAGGGTATAGCAGTGTAAAATTGGCCAGCAGCTTAACAGCTTTAATTAAGGACCCTGTATGCTTAACTTTTATGTCTACTATAGGAATAGGGGATGCAGGGAATATGAGCGAGAATGTGAGTTGATTTGGTGCACACTGGTTTTACTCTTAGTTTTATGGGTTTTTTTGTATTTTTCTTTTCAAGCTACCAAAAACAGATCAGTAACAAAATTGACACATGGATTTGAGCATTCCAATTTGAAAAAAGTCCCACCAACATAAAAAAAAAAACAAATCAAGAAACCCTCAAAAGAAATAGAAACCACAATATTCCACCCATGTAACAAAATCCCACTTTCTTTAAGGGAAGCATTGCTCAAAAAGCAGTTTAATAATATATCTCCACATCAACAGAAAACCCAAAAGAGAAACCCCCTGACAAATGCCCACTTTTTTAAAGAAAACCTTGCTACAAAAAAGCAGTTTAACCTAAAATAAATTTCCCTCCAAAATAAAAATAAATAATTCCAAAAATAAATGAAACCCTGAAATTTTGTCCTCATGAAAGAAAAACCCATTTTTAGGAGAAGTCTTTTGGCATTTGTTTTTTCTATGGACAGGACAGCAGCTAAATATAGCTGCTAACCTTAAATCAACCACAAAATAAAATTAAAGCCAAATAAACCTACAGTAATAAAAAGGTAGTAAAGGGGGTGAATGCCCTAAACGTTAGCAATTAGAATTAAAATGCATTTTGCCAGATGACCCCAGTTTCTAAAGAAGGCAAGAAGCATTGGAACTGCAAGGTTAAAAATCATTTTGCACACACCTGTACAATGTTCTAGGATCAAGTGTATGGCATTTGAAAAGTAGCAAAATCTGTGCTTCGATATGGGGCTAATGGCTATTGGGGTGAATGTTTGATCAACATCCCTTCCCGAGTGTCAATCATAACAAAGCCTTCTGAATACAGAACTTTCATGAAAGGGCTGAAAACTCTTATACATTCTGAGTAGGGATGTGGTTTAGGCTCAGCACTACAATGGTTTAATGAAGTTCTCAGTCTGTTTGACCTTCACAGTTCCTGCAAACTAATGAGAGGTTTTGCCAAGCTAAAATTTTTGTTAACACATTGCAATGCAAGGGCATTTTAACCCAGATCAGCTGGATTAGAATGGGGCAATATTGGAAGCTTTTTTGGTTATGTGCCAGCTCCCTCCATATAAAAGAAGGGACAAAGAGCAACCATAGTGTATTGGAAGCTGCTGTAAGGAAAGGATAAGGAAAGATGACAGACTGCATTTGGAAAAATTATGTAAGTTGGGAAACTGTACTTTAATTTTGATTGCTATATCTTTAGCAACCCCATTCCTCCTCTTGTTTGTTCTTATTATTGGATTTTTTGACTTTTATTTATTTAGTGGTGGACTTGAGGTCAGCAATCACTGTTAGCTGTGAATTTGTACCATACTAAGTTATACCATAATTAAATATCTTTATATGCTAAAGTAATGGTTTTTTTTCTAGTGGGTTCTCTGTTTGCACAGGTTGTTGGTATTCATACAAAATGTTTTTTCACCATATTGTGCTGAAGAATCATGATAATTTACAGTACAAGTACAAGAATATACAAAGTTTTCTTGTTGCACAGCATTGAAGATTTATGAGCAAACACAGTGACTGTGGACTCCTGAATATATAAAATTAATAAAATAATGTTATTTTATTTACACATGCTACAATTTGTATAACCGGGTTACTTGTTTTTCCACTGTGAGTGAATATAGTGATAGTTTTTGCTTTAATCACAGTTATTTCACAGAATGATTACACATAGCAGGTAAATAGGCAGGGCAGCCATCAGAAATGTTGGGGCCCCTTACACAGGTTTAGACCTAGACCCCCCCACCTCGGGCCTGACCACCAACATTCCCCACTGAATCTGCCCAAAGGCCATCCCACCAAGTCCTTCAGTGCACCCACTTTTATTTTAACACTCTTAAACTTAATACATCCTCCATCCCATGTTCTTCTTCTCCTCTAGTCTCATCTTCTCATCCAGTCCTATTTCCTCCACCTCCAATCCCATCTTCTCCATCCCACATCCTCCTCCAGTCCCATCTCCTCCATCCCACGTCCTCTTCCTCCTTCTCCAGTCCCAGCTCCCCTATTCCATGTCCTCCTTCTCCTCCAGTCCCATATCCCCCATCCAATGTCCTTCTACTCAAGTCCCATCTCCTCTATCCCATGTCCTCCTCCAGTCCCATCTTTTCCATCTCATGCCATCCTCCTCAAGTCCCATCTTCTCCATTCCTTGTCCACCTCCAGTCCAGAGTGAGAAAGAATAAGGGAGAGAATGAGAGAAAGAGAGAGAGGATGTGAGAGAAAATAAGAGTCAAAGAGAATGACAGAGATAATGAGAGAGAGATAATGAGGGAGAGAATGAGAGAGAGAGAGAGAGAGAGAGAAAGAGAATGAGAGAAATAGAGAACGAGAAAGAGAACGAGAGACAGAATGAAGGAGAGAATGAGAGAGAGAGAAAGAGGAAGAGAATGAGAGAGAGAATAAGAGATAGAGAGAATGAGAGAGATAGAGAATGAGGCAGAGAATGCGAGATAGAGAGAGTGAGAGAGAGTGAGAAATATAATGAGAGAGAGAACGAGAGAGACAGGGAAACAGAACGAGGGAGAGAATGAGAGAGGGAGAGAATGAGGGACAAAATGAGAAAGAGGGAGAGAATGAGGGAGAGAACGAGGGAGAGAATGAGGGAGTGAATGAGAGAGGAAGGGAATGAAGGAGTGAAATAGAGACAGACAGAGTAAAGGAGAGAATGAGGAAGAAAATGAGAAAGAGCGAGAACAAAGGAGAGAATGAGAGAGAAAGAGAATGAGGCGAGAATAAGAGAAAGAATGAGAGGGAGAAAAAGTTAGAGAAAAAGGGAGGGGAGAAAGGAGGGTAAGAAAGAGGAAGAGAGCGGAGAGGGGAAGAGAGGGGGAGGGGTAAAGAGAGAAAGAAAAATGAGAGAGAAAAAAGGGGGAAATAAAGAGCAGAGAAAAAAGGAGTGGGAAAAGAGAAGGGGGGCTGTTCTGGGTGTAAAAGGCTCCCTCACCAATTATGCCTCCCCCTTCAGGCTGGTCGCCCCCAGGGAAGTGGCAGCTAGCAGCTGTTGGTTCAGAACTGCTGCCCAGCTGCCCACAGAACCCCTCTCACAGCACAGTGTATTGCATGCGGGTGGCTGGAATGTGGGTGGGGTTGGGTGGACACAAATGGGAGATAGGGTGTTGAATTGGACAAGCATCAGTATGAGGGAAGGGCAGACTTGGGCAGTAGATCCACAAGGTCCATGGCATTCCTTCCAAGGGGCACTTCAATAATGGACAAGGGCACTAAAGGACTTCGGAAGTGGGGTAGTGGTGCTGACATCTGACACACAGGACAGGATTGAGAATAGTTCTCTATGTCTTTCTGTACCCTGGGCCAGTAAAACCTGTGAAACACTCTTTCAGTGGTTTTCCCAACCCCTAAATGACGTCCCAGCAAGTGTCCATGGGCAAGTTCCAATACCACCCTTCTGTACAGCTTAGGACACACAATTCATCATTGTTTTTGAATACATGATACAATAATCCCTCCTTTCTGCTGACATAAGGAAAACAGCGCCTGTCCCCAAGTTCGACAGGTACATCATTATTGACTACTACACTTTCCCAGGCCCTGGCAAGGGTACAGTCTTTTCTCTGCCCCGTACCAAAGTTTTCCTTGTGTACATTAAGATCAACGAACTCTAGTGTCAACCAACTTCCACGGATTAGTTTGGAAAGAGTATGCTGATTGTATTTTCCTGGTTGTGCAATTATTTATAAATCAAAAGAAGATATGTATAGCACACAATGGAACAGTAATTTTTGTCTTTCTTTGGTTTATATAATTTTCTGAACTGTTAGGAGGTTTTTTTAGAAAGTGAACAATATAGTAACAACATTGCAAGACTCCTAAATGGGTGAACATTACCCACACAGATACTTTCTCCCTTTGTATTTTCACACCAGATTGGTTTCTAGGGAAGAGTACAACGTATATAATACTTTCAAGTGTCATTTTGCCACAATACCTAAAGACAAAACAGATAAATAGACTTGTAAAACCCCCCATGTCAAAGTTTAAGGGACAATTCACACTGCAACACAGAGCGGCAAGAGTGTTTCACTGCAGTGTAGTGTGCGATTCAGTGCATCTCACTGCTCCTTTTTTTCCATCAGAGTTTTATTTAAAGTGAACAAAATTTACAGTTCATTCACTGCAATGTCAGACAGCACAGTCCACTACATTGCCTGACATTGCAGTGCAATTCGGGCTGGTGTTCTGCGATAAAGTGCAGTATGTCTGCATTTTACCATAGCACTCTGCAGCGCAGGGTGTGTGTCTCTGCAGTGACAGATGTTTTACCATGCGATAAAACATCTGTTGCCGCATATAGTGTAAATTGGCCCTAAATCCTCTACACGCACTATAGAGTGGTGTATTGGTTAGTGAGGAAATTCTGTACAGATTCTTCTTCTAATTATTAAAACATGGGTCAGACAGGGTGTAGCAAGTAGGTTACAAATCTAATAGAAAACCGTGATATGTACATTGTCCATTTATGTTAGTAATGGAAGAGATGCTGAGATTAATCACAAGCATCTGTACTAACATCATTGGTGTATTTTTTTATTTTCCAAGATGGCTGAGGGTCACCAGTAATGGCTGTTAAAAGTGTTAGCTGTGGAACTTGAGTTTTTTGGATAGTTAAGGGAAAGATTAGTATTAAAGGGTCCAGAGGAAACCCAGGGGAAGCAAGTGTTAAAGCAGTAATAATCACCACTTGGGGACTTGTACCTACAGGCAAGCTAATAATAAAGCTTACCTGTAGGTACAAGGAATATTTCCTAAAAGTGCACCATTTAGGAGATATTCACTATTTTTGCATCTGATGACATCACCAACATATGCGCACTGCACTCTGAAGAGATGTATGGCATCAGCCTTGGCTCGAGCATGCATGGGATTAATGTCATTATGGCTTCACTGTTCAAATGGTAAGTCTTTCATAACGTGCTAGTATGTGGTGCATATGAGCATTATCTTGCAGAGACTGAATGCAGAACTCTGCACATCCACGCTGATTTTAAAATGTGACAGTGGCTGCAGAGAAGAAGAGGAACCTCCACCTACTGTCTTGTTTGTCTGCATGTGTGCTTTATACATTCTAGTTTTAGTGAATGTGTAACAAAAGATGCTATGTACCCCTTACTCATTCCCATCAAGGAATGACTTCCAGATTTCATTAAGTACCCATCCAGACCACCACCTCAACTAGGCTAGGAAAGTGAGGATGTAGCATTATTACCCATGAACATGGGGACAAGGTGACTTGTCAGGTGGACACCCCAGAAAAGATATGTTCAGTATATGTGGCCCGCTAGTCTTCAGGATGGGTACAACATAACTGAATAAGGGTCTGGTTTGGGTTCTGGGGGCAATGTTTGTTTGTTTTTTGCTTGGGATTCCCATCACATCCATACCAGACCCTTACCAAGGGTAAGGGTCGGCTATTGATTTTGGGGAGAATAAAAAAGGAAGTGGGCCAGAAACTGTCATTTAGTGGGAATTTTTTTTCTTTCCAAATGTCACTTTTGCAGAAACACATCTTACAGGTGCACCATTTC
Organism: Staurois parvus; assembly: GCF_062004578.1. Taxonomy (NCBI): domain Eukaryota; kingdom Metazoa; phylum Chordata; class Amphibia; order Anura; family Ranidae; genus Staurois; species Staurois parvus. The sequence goes on along the minus strand of NW_028318430.1, from coordinate 8,139,014 downwards.
ACATGAAAATATAAGGTATCCCCCAAGCATGTTATTTATGTTATACACAAGAAATTGTGTATTTTTAATGCTGCCCTTTAAGCCTTATTGGAAGATCAGCTCCCAGCTGAATGGTATTTTCTTTCCAATAATTCTTTATTGACAATGAAAAGGGTTTTGTACACGAGGTTGTACATGAAGGTGAGAGATGAGATTCTGTTGTATACAATGGTGAAATACAGTACTTACTGATATCAAAAGGTCACTTCAAGAATAATACATAGATGAAGACATCATTGTCATCAGGTACCAATGATACAAGCTCATCTCAAGGAAAGGGGAAGTAATGGGATGGGGGAAGAAACTGAGGTTGAGGGAAAAGGAAATAGGAAAACATGGTGGAAAGAGGGAGAAGATGCAGTCACTTGCATGTGTTAACTAAAGGTGCATGAAAAAAACAATCAGTACGTAAAAGGTTGATTAAAGTTAACAATCGTTCATTGCACAGTTAGGGTTAATAAGCCATGAAGGCCATAGTTCAGAAAACTTACTTAGTTTCTTAGATGCCAGCACTCTTTCCACATCACATTGCTGATTTAGGAGTTGCAGAAAATCACCTATAACGGGGATTCGAAGAGAGCCACATTCTATCAATGCTAAGTTTTGCCTCAAGGAACAGATGCATGCTTTAATCTTTGGGAAGCATTGTTCAATATTGAGATGCAATAGGGAAATTGCTGGTTTAGGTAATATTGGCATCCCTACAATGTCAGAGGCCAAGTTAAAGATCTTATTCCAATAATAAAGTAGATACTTACAGTTCCGTAGTATATGGAATAAAGAGCCAGTATCACCACATTGCCTCCAGCATATAGAGGATTGGGAGGGGTACATTTTTGAAAGTCGATAAAGTGTAACATACCATCAGTGTAAAACCTTCTTGTATAACTCCCAGTGATTGGTACAATGGGGTGTCTTTTAGGTTTTCCAGAATGCTATTTTTCAGGAAGAGACAGGGTGAAAGATACCACATTCCAATTCTCATTTATCCATGGAGTTTGGATTTGGAGAAAATGGGTGGTCCCATTTAGCAAATTATAAAAAAATCTAAATTTCCTTTGATGAAGATTGCTTATCGGAGAGATGTAAGTAGACTTTCAATATGGAAAGGTAATGGTATTTACCAAGAAAGTGGCAGAAATGTACTGTATGTAGGAGAAATAGTCCAAAGGCAATACATTTATTCTGTCACAAAGGGACTTGAAGGTGTTTATGGTGTGGTTGCTATAGAGATGGGAAAGTAGGGATGCCTTTGGATTTGCAGGTGCAGAGCTGAATGTTTGGGAGGTATTGATGTGTAATATCTATAGGTAATGAGAGTCTATGGCGTTGTGTGGTGGCAGCTGAATGGTTTTATAAATTATAATTTTTTCAATTGGTACATGTCCCCCATGCCAGTGCCCAGCTATGCACTTTCATAAAAAACGTTTTTAAATTGATCACGAAAAAGGCCAGAAAAACATTAAAAGATTCAGCTCCCTTTGAAGTGTACTTCAATAGGTTTTGGGTGAAATGTTTGGAGGTCTCAAAATTTTTATTATTGTTGGGTGAATGTTCAGTGAACTGAACCTTGCAGGGTTCACTCATCCCTATTCAGTATCTATCAGAACCTGAAATATCAGTTTTGGGTGGCCTGACCTTAAAGTACCCAATATTATTACAATTTTACTATTACAATAATCCACAAAGGTTTTTGGTTTTAAATTAAGATTGATGTAAAGATTATTTACAGGTCTTAATTCAGCTATATGAAATAAACCTAATAACATTATTGGGTATCTCTGATGTTTTGTCATGCCTCATGATTTATTTCCACAGTAATTAATTGTCAGTACATGTGTAAAACAAAAGATATTCTATAGATTTATAGGCAAATTAGAACTGCGCTCAAATATTAAACAGCCTGCTCAAAAACAGATATATTATTACCATTGAGCACGAAGAACATTTTGATATATAATTTATGTAGGTGAATTATTTAGTATTCATGCAAATTAACTTATTTCTGTCAGCGTACAGATCACCAGTTCAACCAATGGACCTCTCCATTCTACATAGCAGTAATATTAAAAGCTAAATTTATGCTATTGTGGACTCATAAACCATCTGTGTTTTGGTGTGTTATCATTAAAAATGCATTTCAGCCCAAATGAATACTTTTGCATGGATATAAAAATAAATATTTCTCTGACTTTATAAAAGTTTATCCCGATAATAGATACACAATAAATGAAGATATATTGTCACACAGCAGTTTGATTCAAAGCAGTTCAAAGGCTGTAAATGGTGAGGTGCGCATCTTCACATTCACAGCTCATTACCTGCTTGAATTTCATGGTCCTGATGAACATTACTGTGCACATGATTGTCCCCACACATGATGCAGTATCGATGCAGTGCAATTTACTGGACAGAGTCCAATCGAATGCACTGTATTGGTGACTGTAATTCACTATAGAGGGTAATAGGGGTTGTTATTAATGCCCTAACAGAATTCAGTGCTGGAAGCTTAAAGTGCTCCTGTGCCCAGGCTATGGACACCAATGTATTCACATAATATTAACAAGAACATCCCTGACCTCTCTAGCTGATTTTACAGTGAAGAATTTATATTCAAATATCTTCAAAGCTCCCAATAGCTTCACATTCTTTGTTCAGCATTTTTTTGTGTCATACGAATACAAACAAAGGAAATAAACATGAGAATGCCTAAAAATTTGTAATTGCAATAATTTTCTGGGTGAAGTGGTACATTATCTGACAGAAATGCAAGGGTCAATATTTTTGTCCATGACTGTATATAGTACTTCTTCTGATCACTTAGTGTTAGGCTTGCATGCAAGCTAATGGCCATAAAATGGGTATGGGGACTCGGTACTGCCAATAATCAGTGAAAAGAAAAATTTATAGGGGCAGTCATTTTTCATTGCTTACAGTAAAAAAAAAAAAATTACTTCAAATATCATGCCGGGGGGCTCTTCTTAAACTACCTGCAAAGTTGCACATTTGTACAATGTATAGAGCCTGCTGTAGCAGAACTGCCATTTTTTTTTAAAAAAATTACATTTTTATAAAAAAAAAACAAAAACACAACAGCTTGGAGTCCCCCGCCAATCCATACCAGACCCTTTAGGTCTGGTTGGAAGGTTAGTTGGGACCCAACAGTAAACATTTTTTTAAAAAAGCGCATGTGGTTCTCACTAAAAGCCTTACCAGGTCCTTTAGGCCTGGAAGCACTTTTAAGGGGAACCCCATCCCCACAAAATGGGGGGAAAAAGTGTGGGGTCCCCTCTAAATTCCTACCAGAACCTTGATCTGAGCACAGGCCTGGCAGGCAAGGAAAGGGGGGTGAATGCAGCCCTCCCTGCTGCTTACCAGGACACATGCCCTCTGCATGGGGATGGTGTCCCTATGCCGATGGGGACAAAGACCTCTTCCTCACAACCTTGGCATTTGGTTGTGGGGATCTGTTGGCAGGGGAGCTCATTAGTATCAGGGTACCTCTTTAAATAAGGGGGCACCATGATGCTGCCCCCCTTCTGATTGAGTAAGGGTTACTTGTACCCCTACCCATGGAGTTAAAAAAAAAGGAGACCAGTCTTTTGAAAAAATGTTTTATTGAATTAAACAAAAGCCGAAAAATAGTTCCATCATTGTAATCCATCATCAGTCATGGAGTCCAGCATTGTCACAACAACACTGACTCACTGAAATGAAAAAAAAAAAAAACAACGCCCGCCGACCCACCGGCACCCACCGAGCGCTCACCACAATCTGACGGGTCTGACAGTTGCTGTTCAGATGAAAACAATTGGGAGGAGCTAGCGGTGATGTCGTTGCTAGCTCTGTCCAATTGTGCTGTGATTGGCCAAAACATTGCACCTGTGGCCAATCATGATGCAGAATGAGAGCGCAGTGCATTGTGGGGTGCAGCAGGTGAACACCCTTACTGTTCATGTGTTTGCTGACCAGCCGATGTTCAAGTCAAACGTAAGACCATCACTAGTTTTGAAAAATAGTTTTTCAGATAACCAATCAAGACCAAAATGCTGAACCTTTATACTTACTAGTTAGTTAAGGTACTGTAAAAAGTGATTTTACTATTGACAGCAACTACATTTCAATGTTTAAAATATTTGTATTACGTTTTTTAAATTGTTGATTTTTTTGTACATTGTTTAATCAAAAGTTCCATTTAATGTATCCTATATACAGTACATCAGCAATCTAAAGTCTTCCATGTATTCCGAAAATATACTTATAAAAGCTCTGATCTGAAAATCATTTCATAAATTCAAATAAACTGACAAGATTTTAAACGTCCTGTGGATAAAGTTGTCAGAAAACAAAAATGCGCCCTGTCAGTAAATTTTCCATGTTCTGCGAGTAAAAAAAAGTTGCAGGAGGTTGTCAACCCTGGACTGCGTTTACCAACACCCAACTGATGTTGTAAACCATCCAAGGCCTATGGAAATATGGGTACTGTGAGCAATATGGAGTGCCTCCTAATCAGCCATGATGACATCTAAGGGAAGGTGGTTGATGACATCTTAAAGAGCGAGATTCAGGCTTGGAAGGATTTTCATTTGAGGAGTGTTATATACTACATCAGCGATTTTCAAGGCATGTTTATTGTTGTTTTTTGGTAAGGGTGTTTACGCCTTACACCTAGAAGTGTACACGGAAGGGTTAATTGGATTTATTATTCACAGAGTGACACACAATCACGGTTGCTTTACTATGTTCACCTGTCAAGTTTTGGTTTGTTTGATATTGTGTGTTATAATTACACCAGTGTAGAGGGTTGTTGTATTGGACATTTAATTTAAAAATGGTAATGCACTATATGAGTTTTCTTTTCTTTTGAGGTTCTTATTTTCTGGGGGAACCAATAGGTATTCTCGCTATCAAAGAACCAGAGATTTTCACATTGGAATCAAAGATTGGAAGAACTTTAATTTAATTTATTAAATAATTTTTTTTGGACACTAGTGACTCATGATTATTTTTTATGTATAATTTAATTTTTTTTGTGTGCACATTTTTGGGTTGTGGATTTTTTCACAATCTATATGTATAATAATACGTTTCTGCATATTTGGGTTTTTATAAATTAGTTACACTTTCAAGGGTGAAAGATAGATCATTTATGCTAAGAGGGTTAATATAATTAGATATAATTTTCACATTGTGGATACCGTAGTATATATAATATATTCCGATAATATGTTCATTAAATATATCTGTAATTCCTAGTTAATATCTTTAGTTATCTTGCTAGAAGCTTCATTTTTGTGGAAATAAAAACACCAGGCTTCTCCATAGTTTACTATTATCATGCTGCCCAGTGCCTTCCCTGTATCTGTGATCTGTATCCCATGGTATCTTCCTCTCTAGCTCCCTCATCACCTCCTCCCACGCTCACCTCCAGGACTTCTCCAGAGCCTCTCCCATCCTCTGGAACTCCCTACCACAGCAAGTCCGGTCAGCCCCCACCCTCTCTGCCTTTAGGCGATCTTTGAAAACACACTTCTTCAGGGAAGCCTACCCCACCTCCACCTAAGAACTGTACTTGAATCACCTCCACCAGATCATCTCCCACAGCTATCACCTTTTGTATCATCTCCCCCTTTCTTTAGATTGTAAGCTCCACAAGCAGGGCCCTCACATTCCTTCTGTACTGAATTGTATTGTATTGTATTTGTACTGTCTCCTTTATATTGTAAAGCGTTGCGCAAACTGTTGGCGCTATATAAATCCTGTATAATAATGTGTAGACGGCACTGTACTGACATGAACTATAGCACTCAGCTTGTGATTACACAGGCAGCCACACCTTGCAAAGTTTGCTCCTGGCTGTAGGTTAACATTAGTCCTTGTTCTGCAATTTACAGTGCTATAGGGTGGGAGTTTCTACGGTTGTCAATCATCCCTAAAACTTGCCTTTATCATTCTGATACTTTCCAGGTCTCGAAGGAGCTAAAAGCTGTTGGATATATGACATTTACCAAAGCAGACGCCTGCCTTTTTTTAACTCTGCCCCATCCCATAGAGCTGGGTTAAAAAATTTTTTAAAAATAAGGTATTTGAAGGCAGCTTTGCATATTTACATCCATGAAAATTATCAGGAATGTTGATAGATAATTATATTTCTACTGCATGTAATCACTTTACAGATACTTTAATGTAACTTAATAGAAAAATGATGGCTCTTCCAAGGCTTCAGATACTGAAGGGTTAAAATGACCCTACTTTGAGATTACAGAATAAAAAAAGTGTAAAACAAATGTGATCAGTGCCTATACTTAATGTTAAAACTTCCATCTTTAATGATAATCCATCTTGTAAAACATATCAAGGCCATGATTAAATATGTATTGACTTAAATAAATGGGGAATATTGCACGATTATATTGGCTGAAAACTCCATTTGTTCATTTTTAATCACTGTTTCAAAGATTATAAAGCAAAATAATATCTGATACTATCAAAGAACTTCAAAATTAAATACAGCAGATAAGGATAATTACTGAAAATTTGAATTACATCAGGTATGATAGTGAAAAAGTTCAGGGCATGACAGTCAGGGGAAACCCCCTCCCCCCTTCCCCTGGTGTCCACATGCTCATTTTGCTTGGTCATCAATACAGGGTTGATGCTATCTTTTGACACTTGACACTGTTCCTGGACACAATCTCCTACCTATTACTATCGGTTAAATTCCTATATACTTCAGCTATCTTTTAAATGACCTCTCACTTCCTCTAACAATATTTGATAAGTTCTCTTGACTTGGATCCCTTATGGCCACCATCTTAATTCCATGTTCTTTTTTTCCCAAGGACCGATCCCAGATTACAGAAAATATAGTTTCTGCTTCATGACATATATAAAACCTATTATTCACGACCTTATTAAAAAAAAAAAAAATAGGGAAAAATATTTGCTAAAATCTAGAATTTCATTTAAAATTGAATACTACTTTTTTTTCTCTAGGCAACATGAGAAAAACTGACATATAAACCTTTTTTTAGCCACTATACCAAAAAAAGTAACAATCCTAAATTTCTGGACTTTTTCAGTGCCCAAAAGACAAGGATTAACACATTTAAAAAAAAATTAGCCTCTATAGGCACTATTTAAAACACTCGGCAACTTATAACCTAAATATAACCCACATAGGGAATACTCAACTTTAAACCCAAGAAAAAGTCACACTTTCACCCTTGAAAGCAAATACCAATATTCCAAACCTTTTTCTTCACCTTAACTCAATTGATAAATAAAACCATAAAATTAAATAAAGTCCCAAAAAATTTAATTTTCAAGTCTACCAAAATTTCTCAATCCTGTGCGTCCAACTTCAATATTTCCATGATTCTGGACCCAGTGATTACCTCGAAAAAATAAAACTAAAATAGTGTATTACCTTCAAATATGTGTATAGTATATACTGTACCTTCCAAAAAACGTAAGTATATATTATATCTGTGCAAAAATTATTTTTCATAAAATAGATTCAACTGTAAGTAACATGTGAATCATGCAAAATCACTCTGTGTACATTAAAATAAACTAATAAATAGTGACAAATTGTGTACACTCAAAAAAACAAAAAACAAAACAAAAGTAAATTAAAACAAATAAAGTGAACACTCAGTGACCACCTCTAGAAGAGAGGCTGGACTAAGCTTTTATACAGATGACTAGACTCAGTGTCAGGTCTTGGGGACTGTGTGGATTGCTAGTTTTATGCAAGCAGATGATGGTGAATTGAAGGCTTACCCTACATACAGTTATTGAGAGCTTGGAAGTGACTTCTATAGGCACTGCACATGCATGGGTTTCTTGCGCATTCGTGGTCAGGAGAACAGACCGGGTGACATCACATGCCAGCCTCGACCAGTGTGGTGAGTGTGCTGGGTTGGTGTCATATATATAGGGGCAGTCTTCCAAGTGTGGAGCTGATGGAGAGAAGCGCTGAAGGAGAAAATACAGCACAACGTTTGCCTAAATGAGCCCCATATATGATCCTTCATACTTGGTGTGTTTATTGGGCATGTATATTGCGGATCATCAAGTTTTCTAGTAAGCTACCCCCATACCTTTCTGTTTTTTCTTTTATTAATATAGATTATTATCCTGGGTTCCTTTACTTTGGGTCAACTGTGGGTTGGTAAAGTTTATCTATGATGCTTTGATACCTTGGTACCTCTGGGCATTATTCCCTAAGAACATTTTTGTGCTTTTTATTCCCCCTCTGGCTTACATATGCTTACAAGTCTTGATACCAAGGTGGGTACCATGTTCCTGTCAATAAATGGATGCGGGGGATTACTCTTCCCTGAGTGCCATAAATGATTAATTATATTGGTTCCTTTTTTCCCCTTCCTTGTTTCAGTTTAGCATGTGGGGTTCCTCTGTGTAATTTAGGGCTCCCAAACCCGCTCAGGGGAGGATATGGTGCTCCTATTTCAGGTCCCTGCCTGGGCTTCTCTCCCTTATCTTGGGTAAGATTATGTTGGTCACCCCCTATTGATATTCTTGATATCTGCACAAATCTATGTAGAGTAATTTGTTGTTTATGTTAGTCATTTTATTTATATTTTGTTATAGGTCATTTTAAGCTTATAATCCTCCTGAGGAAGCAACAATTGTTGCAAAACATGTAGAGGGTCATCTACAGTCTTTTTCCCACATTTACCTCTGTTTGGAAGCTATCTTTCATCAATGGATGGTTAACAATATAATTTAGAAAATTAATGAGGCTAACTAGGAGCCTTGTCACTTAACGTGTCATTTTATAATTTTTGCTATGTTATTCACGTTTATAAAAATGTTTATGTAATAAAAGAATCACATTTGAAATAATTTAAAAAAAAGCATTAATCCTTGTCTTTTGGGCACCAAGAAAATCCAGAAATTGAGGCTTGCTCCTATTTTTGGTTTTGTATTAGTTATTGAATGTACGTGCCCCCTAATAATATAAAGATTTTTAGCCACTGAAGATGGGGTCATATTGCTAATAAACTTGAGTTCAGGTTATGTGGAGAGTGCTCCATGAAAAAAGACTACAATGCAGGGCAGACAGCCATTGTAATTTTTAAATTCATGGAGTTGATTTACAAAAGGCAAATAGGTTGTGCATTGCAAATGCACCGCAAATGCACCTGCAAGTGCACTTCAAGTGCAGTTGCTTTAGATTCAAGGGAAGCTCTGAAATGAGGTGAAGCTCTGCTGATATTTTTCATCCAATAATGTGCAAACAAAAATGCTATTTTTTAATTTTTCTTGCATGTTCCCCTCAGATCTAGAGCAACTGCACTTTCGGTGCACTTGCAGTGCACAGCCTATTTGCCTTTAGTAAATCAACCCCATGGTGTCATGCCTGAATAATCACCAGTAAAAACCAGCAGTATTGTAGCAAGATTTTAGACTGTTTGGAAGAAAGCTGCATAAAACTAGAAGGATGTCTCTACCTGGACACTGCATACAAATATTAAATATGGCTTGTTTTTTCAGCAAAGTCAGTGGAAAAATGTATCAATCTAATAACAATCTAGTTATTGAGCTGTAGTATGTATAAGTGTTATTTTCTTCGGAACACTGCATCTATTTAGTTTTTTTGGCTGGGCCATAGTCAGGGACTAAACTATCTCAGAAATGTCCAATCAGTCATATAAAAAAAGGGGCCTTTAACTCTTAGGCATTCTTTACTATCTACAGTAGATCTGTGAGTTCCAAATCCTTAAGTATCTTGGAGCATTTTTTTTCTGGTAGGTGGGCTGCATGGCTATGCTTCATGACTTAGAATACCTGGGAAGTTTGGCAGTTTCTATCCTCCTTTACATGTTTATGCACTTCTTGTTGCAGTCTATGTAAAAAAAATAAAATAAATAAAAAAACAACACAGAGAGTGGCGACTGCTCAAAATAGCCAAAGAATGTGAAAAGGCTAAAGAACCAAAGAGAAGAGCCCATATAAGAGAAGACCCTGAGGGATATTAAAAAAACATTAAACATATTATCTCTCCATCATCTACCAAAAACTGAAATCAAGTTTTTGCTGTCATTGCTAACGTCTGTCCAAAAATGCAAATTTTCATTCATGTAAACATAATTTTGATCTAACCTCTAAATATCTGATTGCAATTCATAGAGAATGAAAGATTCATGTCTCACTTGCAGCATTCTTAAGTTTAATGAGTTGGAAAGAATAATATATATAATAATAATATATAAATAATAATAATAAATAATTTCATTATGAGAACTATATGAAAGGCCTGTGACTAGACAGTATAAATATCTATCAACAAGGCTGACAAAACCAAGTTGGTCAATGATTTTAATTTCACAAATAAGGAGGATCAAGTAACATTGTAGGAATGTTGTTTCATAAAGAACTATAATGTAACAAACCATTCAATGCAAGCACTTATTTTCATCTTTCTGCACTTTCAGCCCCATTGATATGTGAGTAAACTCATATACAAATATACACTTGACCTCTCTGCGGCCTTTGACACAGTCGACCACCCCCTCCTCCTCAAAAAACTACACTCCCTCGGCCTCAGAGATTCTGCTCTCTCCTGACTCTCATCCTACCTGTCACAACGCTCTTTCAGCGTTACCTATAATGCCACCACCTCCCTCTCACTCCCCCTCTCTGTTGGGGTCCCTCAAGGCTCTGTCCTCGGGCCCCTTCTCTTCTCCATCTACACCTCCTCCCTTGGCCAACTCATACACTCTCACGGCTTCAACTACCAGCTCTATGCCGACGACACACAAATCTATCTCTCAACCCCCCACCTCACCCCCTCGGTCTCCGCCCGAATCACACACCTGTTGAGCGACATATCAGACTGGATGTCGCTCCACTTCCTTAAACTGAACCTCTCCAAAACCGAGTTTCTTGTCTTCCCTCCAGCCCGGACACCACCCCCCATTGACTTCTCCATCATGTCCAACAACGCCACCATCAAACCCGCCCCGCAGGCCAGAGTACTTGGTGTCATTTTGGACTCCAACCTATCCTTCCAGCCCCAAGTCCACTCTTTAACAAACTCGTGCAGACTCCACCTCCGCAACATCGCCAAAATCCGCACGTTCCTAACTCCAGAAACCACTAAACAGCTCATCCACTCCCTCATCATATCACGACTCGACTACTGCAACTCCCTCCTCACTGGCCTGCCTCGCCGCTGGCTATCCCCGCTTCAGTCCATCCTGAATACGGCTGCCAGACTCATTCACCTTTCCAACCGCTCCGTTTCCGCCACCCCCCTCTGCCAATTCCTCCACTGGCTTCCGATTGCGCAACGGATCAAATTCAAAATCCTAACGCTGACGTACAAAGCTGTCCACCATACTGCCCCGAACTACATCACTGACCTAATATCCAAGTACCGCCCAGCACGCACACTCCGCTCCTCACAAGACCTCCTTCTCTCTAGTTCCCTGGTCTCCTCCTCCCATGCCCGCCTCCAGGACTTCTCCAGGGTGTCACCCATCCTCTGGAACTCCCTGCCCCAACCCATCAGATTATCACCTACTCTCCTCTCCTTTAGGCGCACCCTGAAAACCCATCTCTTCAGGGAAGCCTACCCCGCCCCCTGCTAACTTGCCGACCTCCTCCACTCTTCCTACCACTCCATCCCCCACAGCTATCTCCTCCTGTGCCACCATCCCCTCCCTCCTAGATTGTAAGCTTGAAAGAGCAGGGCCCTCGATCCCCTCATGTTTTGCATTGTATTGGTATTGTTCTGTCACATGTTCTGTCCCCGTTTGTAATGTTCAGCGCTGAGCGAACTATTGGCGCTTTATAAATACTGTATAATAATAATAATAATAATAATACACTTGTATATACTGTATACATGTATATATACCTTCAATACTATAATAGAAAATATGGATAGCATATGAATATGTAATGCTGTATGAATAGGATATGTAAACCCAACTTTTTCATATTCCTGATATGTGCCTGCTGTACTATATACTTGTACAAAATGTATCATGTTCTCTTTGTATTGCTTCCTATGTGTGAAATACCTGGTGTTCCTGTCAGTCATTCTGTTGTCCTATTAAAAATTCACCACACTGGGCAGGAAAGCGCATGGTCAATTTTCTAGCTGTGCTGGAACTCAGAGCTGCTTTCCTCCATTGATCTGACATGTTCTGACATGGCACAGCCATTCACTAGGAAGACCAGTGTACTTCTGTCTCTGCTCCCACATCTCTCTAAGATCCTTATGCAGCTGAGAACAGAGGCTATGTGATCTCTTATAAAAAAAGGAAAGAAAAAGGTATTTATATTTTTTATACTGAATATACAAAAATGTTTTGCCTTTCATTTCTAATTTAAACTGAATGGGTCATTTTTCAAGGTGAGGGTTATACAGGAACTGAATTCAAGGCTAATGTAGGATATATGAGGCATAGGATTAAATACTATATAAGCATAGCCTCAAAGGTCCACGCATTTTATTTTCAAGGCCATGGACTTGCCATTAGATCAAAATTACAAAAAAAGTTTGCTATGGAGAATCATCTACCACAAATACCACAGTACTGATGCAAAGAACTCTTATCTGGAGGCAGCAAGAAAGGCAATGGATAAGATTTGGCTACAGGCATTATGGTAAAAGGTTCTCACCAATGAAGCTAGCTCTAGAGATATCTGGTTTTCATAAAAATTACTGATGGTGTAGCTGAAACTTGTTTGGCAGACTACTCTAGAGCACAAACCTAGATAGGATAAGGATAGGTGTCTTTGTCTTTCTGCAGATTGTGCAAATCTGACAATAGAGGTGAACTGGGTAGGTTTCAATCATTTAAATAACTAGTGTGCAAGTGTACAAAATCTGCATAGGAGGTCTAATAAGGCCATTGAAGAATTGCATCTTAATTCCCAGATGCTCTCATTTTCTGGGCACATTTCAAGTCAATTTTTTTCTAGCCAGTTTTTGACACAGATACTCTAAAAAAAAATCTCCTGTGGATAATCTAGGTGTGCATGGATCATTGCTAAACTGCAGGATCCTTTGAAATAGTTACTGGACATGCTTTAATGTATTTCTAACCCAAAGATTACATTAAGGCTATGATCACATCTGTTACTGGTCCCGCAGCCGCAACCAACCGCACAGAAAAACACAGATGTGTGAAGGTGTCATTAATCCTAATGGCACTCCTCACACAGTGGAAATCGCTCTTGCACTGCACTTGTTTCCCGTGTAGGCTGCAATTCCAGAAACGTTTTCCCAGGTTTTGCAGAAACCTTTTTCCTGCATTTCAAATGAAAGGACTGCCGTGCCCATGAAAAACGCAACTCGCAGAGACGCATCATTCTGGACCTAGCCTAAAATTCTATAATCTAAGAAGTCAAATATAAGGTTAAATTTAAAATAATTTAAAATCAAGAGGAAAAAAGTGTCTTTTGTTTTATATATACATTTTAGTAATGAGCAATTACTTGTGGTATAAATTCGTAAGTAAGTGGTATGCCAATCTGGAGAGTTAGTGTGGGTGATAGCTTGTAGTATTGTATTACTTTACAGTAATATTATTACTGACAAGAAAAATATATCAAGGAAATGATCAGCATAAAAGTATGTATATGCCCTGTTATTTAAAAGTTACGCTCAATATATTTGCTAGACAGTACATAAATCAGGTCAGACCTGTCATAGTTTGATAAAAACATTTTAAAAAAGTAAAGTGTAAGTTGTGCTACAGCAAAACCGGAAACGTATAATTTAATTAAGGGAAGAAGCACTGTGTTTTAGACTGGTCATGCACAGACAGATATTCATCAAGAGTTAGCAATATTTGAGACATCTGGGCACCTTTAAATAATTATTGTTCATCAAGGGCTTGCCCTGGTCTTCTCTGTGACTTGGCTGATGATTGAATGATGAAACGGAAGGGTGAAGTACCTGTTCTCTTTTTTCCATAGAAAAGTACATTATATCTGTCTGCTTGCATACAGATTTTCCAACAGGTTTGAAAATATCTGTGTGATAACAAGAGCTTTTGAGAGTTTGGAGTGCTCATTATCATACCCTATGGGAGCCCTACACAGTGCGATCTTCAAAAGCAATGCTTGAGTGAGACATATGACTTGCAAAGGTCAGGCCATGCATGGACACCTTTAGACTTGATGACAGATGTAGCCACAGTTATATTAGATCTCTCCTACAGACAGCACATCAACACAATGTTACTGAGTGTCTCATGTTAAAATTAAGCTAGTTAAGGTATCTAATTACCTTCCTAGCATTTAATGTGCTTTTCTGGAAGGAAACTTAAAAGTATAGCATTTCCTTTCCAAAAAAGTAAAGTGTGCTTTAGTTAAGAACAAAACTTGAAATTCTACTTCTGAAGATGCTTCTATATTCAGAGACTGAGAAACTTCTCTAAATTATATATGTATAATTACACCATGCCATTTTTAGTGCTTTAATTTATGAATTAAGAGCCTTCATTTTATGCACAGAAACATTATCTGGGCTTCATTGTTCCTAGTAATGCCCTTTACCGGTTAATGGAATATGTATAAAATTAACAAAGTATGCTTACTTAACAACAGGCAATTCATAAATTCATTAGACAAGAAATAACAGTGCACTGCAATCGCTTTAATAGGTCTTCTTTAAAATGTCTAATTTACATTTCTGCCTTCCTCGGCTAAGAAATTACTTCATTAAGATTTTTCCTTTCTAAATTAGAGAAATTTTAATGACTGATTTTATTTATTGCTTCCATATGTAAGTAGTTATCTTTCCTGCAAATGGAAATGAAACAAAAAATTTGCCACAAATGGAGCCAAGCCGCTGAGTATATGTGCACTTTTAAGGAGAAAGTACATGTGCCTGATTGAATTAGGTATAACCTCTGCATCTATTGAGCAGACATCCTCTAATGTAAGTCTTTTCTTCTGGGGGGGGGAGGATCTCATTAAAATTTATTTTGAATTGCAGAGAACACTTTATCATGGTTTTCATCCAATAACCTTGGTGAATATTAAACACCTGGTAAGCCTTAGTACCCTGGAGAACCAATGCTGCCGTGTTTGCCCTTTGACTTCTGGGAGTGTTGTTTGCCTGCTTGTGATCCAATATGACTCAGACAAGCTAGCCACTCTGAAGAGAAACACCTGTCTATGGAGAATGACCTTAAAGCCATTGCATAGATGAAAAAAGTCAGCTGCAATGAATGGGACCGTGTGCAGGTGTTTCCTATTCATTGCTAAATGACTACATACAGTACAAGAGAAGACAGCGACGAGATAATATCTTAGTAATCAGGAGAGATGAAATATCCCAAAATAGTCACTACTCACCATCTTTTGCAGGAAACAAGGGAGAAAGCAATAGTTTAAAGTTTCCAGCCACCAAGTCACATTTATCAACATGTGGACTTCAGTTACAGTTGTGTCCAAAATTATTCAACCCCCACTGAAATTGAGTGTTTTGGCCAGTTTGACATTGCTTTTGATCATTCAGTCATCTTGCTTACATTTACATTAAAGAGGCACTTGTAGGTCAGACAAATATAACATAACAGTTATAATGAAATAACCACAAATGTCTTTTCTGTGCTCACAGCATTATCAGTTTTATTCAACCCCCAAGTGACATTCAATCTTAGTACTTAGTACAGCATCCTTTTACAGTTATAACAGCTTTTAAACGTGAAGCATAGCTTGACACAAGTGTCTTGCAGCGATCTACGGGTATCTTCGCCCATTCTTCATGGGCAAAGGCCTCCAGTTCAGTCACATTCTTAGGCTTGCGCACTGCAACTGCTTTCTTTAAGTCCCACCAGAGGTTCTCAATCGGATTTAAGTCTGGTGACTGCGATGGCCACTCCAAAATGTTCCAGCCTTTCCTCTGCAACCATGCTCTAGTGGACTTGGAGGTATGCTTGGGATCATTGTCCTGTTGAAAGGTCCAACGTCTCCCAAGCCTCAGGTGTGTGACGGACTGCATCACGTTTCCATCCAATATCTCCTGGTACTGAAGAGAATTCATGGTACCTTGCACACGCTGAAGCTTCCCTGTACCTGCAGAAGCAAAACAGCCCCAAAGCATGATTGACCCTCCACCATGCTTCACAGTAGGCAAGGTGTTCTTTTCATCATAGGCCTTGTTCTTCCTCCTCCAAACATAGCGTTGATCCATGGGCCCAAACAGTTCTAATTTTGTTTCATCAGTCCACAGAACACTATCCCACAACTTTTGTGGTTTGTCCACATGGCTTTTGGCATACTGCAGTCGACTCTTCTTATTCTTTGGAGACAGCAAGGGGGTACGCCTGGGAGTTCTGGCACGGAGGCCTTCATTACGCAGTGTGCGTCTTATTGTCTGGGCTGAAACTTCTGTACCCACATCTGACAAATCTTTTCTCAGTTCCTCAGCAGTCACACGGGGACTTCTCTCCACTCTACGCTTCAGGTAGCGCACAGCAGTCGAAGTCAGCATCTTCTTTCTGCCACGACCAGGTAGCGTTTCAACAGTGCCCTTTGCCTTGAATTTGCGAATGATGCTTCCTAAGGTGTCTCTTGGTATGTTTAACATCTTTGCAATCTTCTTATAGCCATTGCCCTTCCTGTGAAGAGAAATCACCTCTTCTCTTGTCTTCCTGGACCATTCTCTTGCCTTCACCATGTTTGTAACCACACCAGTAAATGTCTAGAAGGAGCTGAGTATCACAGTCATTTTAAAGCTGCCTAATTGGTGCTTATTATGCTTGATTGCTGCTCGGTGACATCCACAGGTGTTTTCAATACCTGATGGAAAGCACCTGTATGAACCTCTGTTCTTCAGAGTGGTAGTCTTTAAGGGGTTGAATAATTGTGGCAATGAAGAAACCACATAAGAACCATTTACTACTGTATTACATAAACAATTGATGTCATTTTAGTTGCATTTGGGTAGTTACAACGTCCTTGTAGGATTTGATTCTGAATACAATTCCAAATGTACACTATAGTCCCTAAACCCCTTTACAGCATTGGGGGTTGAATAATTTTGGACACAACTGTAAATGAACACTTCTGCTGATTTTTTATGTTGTGTCATTTTATTAACGATGTTATAAAATTCTTGCTGAGTGCAAGGCAAGCTATAATTTTGCTGAAAAGAGTCCAGTGGAAAAGAGGACGGTAATTGGTTTCTTAATGAAATTACAGTGCTTGCTGTATATTTGATGTGGCATGCTTACAAAAAAAACGCAGTTTTATATTTGCCAGCTTTCATTTATATGTGTGGCTGTTCAGGTTTGTCAACAGGCCACCTCAGTAACAGTGAACAGTTTAAAAAATGTGTTGTATTAATGTGTGATTCCACTCAACTATGAATTGATGAGTGAAAGTACAGATAGCAGTTTTAATTCCATGTTATTTGAAGATAACTGACCCACTAGTGTAGTTTCCACATTATCCTACTAACCACCGCCATTCTTTGTTCTGTCGCTTCATACAAAACACATAAGGTACAGTCCTGTCATATGAATTCTCTCTAGAATGAATATGGAGAGAAACCACATGGGGGTCTATTTAATTGTAAAATCTACTGTATCTACTGAAATACAATAACATTCTGGAAAATAATACATTATGAAATTGGCCATTAGATATAGCTGACAATCATAGGAAATAAACATATTAGACACATCATAGGAATTATTCATTAAGGTCGTGTGCATGGTGTAACATATGCACAGGATTTTTCTTTTATTAATGGACCCACAGTGTTTAATAACTTTCAGTGGAAAAAGTTGAAGGTTATAGTGTTCTTGCTGAAAACACAGTAGTTGATTTTAGTTATTTTTAAAATAAAACCCCTAACCAGTCGCTTACAATATTTTTTATATAATTTAAGTGGTCCTAGCATATATTGTTCATGTTATGTGCATGCATGCTAGATAATCTGTAAGGGCAACACTTGCAGATATTTTATTATTATTATTATTATTATTATTATTAATAATAAAAAGGATTTATATAACAGTTTGCTCAGCACTTTACAATATAACGGGAGACAATACAGCAACAATACAGTTCAATACAAGAAGGATAGGAGGGCCCTGCTCCTTCGAGCTTACAATCTAGGAGATATATTTAATAATTTTCACAAAGATCTCCCTGCCTTTATCTGCTTTTTTCATTAGAAGGATTGAACCACATTTGTTCAGGCTGTTTCTAGGTTCACCATCTGCATCCTTGACTTACAGTAGATGCTAATTGTGAGAAGACACATTCTTGTAAATCCTTGGCTGTGCATTTCTGGCAAGTGCTTACAAATTCCCAAGACAGAACAGCCCCCTGCTGCAAATTCTAACCTTGTGGCCTGCTACAAAGATACAATATTTCAGTTTGATCTCTGGGAGAGGGAATATTTAGGAAATACTTCCACGTGCTTGCAGCAAGCCAATGATAACTTCTCAGCCCAGGTAAAATCACTTGACTGTAAGTGAAAAACTGCTTTTTAAAAAGTAAATGATATTTTTTATGCATGCTGACTTGTAATGGTATTGAGAGGTCCATTTTACAAAAAAAAATATTCAAACTAAAAAAAAAAGAAATATGCAGGCTTAGGAAATGGGTACCTGGGAAAAGTTTACCACTCAGTGGTACATTTGAATGCACTATTCCACTTGTTGCAAAACAGATGTTACGAAACTCAATCAATAGGCCTCTATGTGGGAACGAGCTAGGAAGGAGGAAAATGAGATATGCTAATACCCCTCTCTCGCCCACTTTATTGTTAGTGTCTCCCCATGAGTCTCCTCTTTTGATTCTTTTCCTTAAATTATATCACTACCCCCAAACAGCAAGATTCGTGTCTACTACCCTTCGGTCTCCCTACTGACTCTTTTCTCTTTTCTTTCTTCATGAGCATTATTATTTAATATTTATTTAATGTCACCTAACACCTCACTGACCTTCCACTCTCGTGAGTGTCTTGGTGGTAGATATCTGCACTTTTGATCCCTTTCTTGGGTGACTACCAGAAGACATCCCCATATTTGTAGAAGATATCGATCAATATAGTTGTCTTGGGATGTTGATGTGGACTGGCTAACATATTTGTTTGAGTATTGTCGAGTTACAATTTGAATGTGGATTTATTTTCTTTATACTACTCTTGAAATATTTAATAAAATATATTCAAGCTAAAAAAAAAGAAATAATAAAAATTTTAAAAAATTTAATTTCTTCCATAAAACTGATCTAAAATGTATCCTCATTGATACAAAAATAGGAGAGTGGGTAAAAGGGCAATGTGCAAATGACAGCATTGGTTGTTTCTTCCTCACAAGTTAACAAACTAAGTAATAGTGTGATGTGTTCTTTTACCACTAAATTCCATTTATTTCTTAACTGCATTAAAAACAGCAAAGCATAGAAAACTCTAAAACTGGGGTGAAAAGAATCATGTCAAATTCGTTCACCTCTTCTACAGAGAAACCGTATAAAGGCTGCCAAAAACAAAGACAAAGAAAAACAAACAACTAGCACCCATTAATGGATTCAGTCTGGGACATGCTCAAGTGCTGTCATCAACACAACACATGGTTTTGCATGGGTGAGATTAGGAACACTATACAGCATCTCAGTGGTGTTCATATTTACTTTTTCTCCTGAAGCACAATAATAAAGACCCAATTATTAAATAAATCATTTACAGAAATACTATCTGCAGAATTATAGTAGAGCTACTCGAGGCTTAGATCACTTATGAATTGTTCAGATCAATAATTTTTCCACTGTCCAGTTGCAGTACACGTAATCCTGTCTCTTCCAGTCTCTTCCATAAGCTAAAGGTCAAATCAGTATTCTTATTTGGACAAACTATTTCATGCAGCTGGAAACTTGAATAAGAAATGAGGGGAAAAAAAGGAAAAATGTTAAAGGGAAAACAGGATAATTGCCATACACAGTGGCACCAGGAATGTTCTTCCATCTTTAGGCCAAAGTTTGTGTTAAACAAAAAGACATCTGAAAACAATCATATACATATATTGTTTTTTCATTGCTGCTCAGGTTTTTCCTTCATATAATGAAATATTGTTTCACTATACTTTGGATTTAAGCATTATCAAGCAACACTGTTTCCAGATTACTGGGATAGATGGAAGTGAATGCAATTTTTTTGTTATATTTAAGAAACTTCCACACTTCTAGTTGAACAGTAGGACAACTGAAATACAATTGCCTTCACCCCTCTAGAAGCAAATGGAAGTGATCACTTTGCATCAGGCAGTAGGTATGATGTCTGCCAGGGCTCATAAAAATGTTCTATTGTTGATGTGCCTCAGTCAGGGACACTTAGCAGTAAGAATGTCAAATTGTCAAGTGCTTTTAAAACTGTAAGGCAAGAGACATATAGCACCAATTTCACAAGAAGCCAGAGGGATGGAGTCCCCAAATGTCCTTTCTTAATAGAGTAACTTATTGTGATAGGCGGCACTGGCTAGAACCACTGGAAAAACATTGAGGACATTTTTAAGTCTCATTCTCTAGAGGTATCTGAGCTATGAGTTATATAATTGTTTATTGAATCATAATGTTAAACTCTGTTCAAACTTTTATCAACGTTAAAGAACAATTTAAATTTGTTCCCTTTCAAATTTAAGTGGCACTATGTCAAGTCCAAATATATTGTTTTTATTTTAATAATCTATAAATAATAGTGACCCTAAAATATTACATATGCAAGAAAGGAATTGGATATATTACCTGAACTAGAGTGGAATATAACAGTTTTTTAAATGGTCAATCTATTGTTTTTAGAAGCTAAAAAGACTTTCAATTAAACACCAAAATGTGAGACTCTTTGTGCCTCTCTGTCTCTGTCTCTCTCTCTCTCTCTGTATATATATATATATATATATATATATACAGTTGCAAGAAAAAGTATGTGAACCCCTTGGGATTACGTGGAGTTTTGCATGAATTGAGCATAAAATGTGCTCTGAACGTCATCTAAGTCACAACAATAGAAGAACACAGTCTGCTGAACATAATACTACACAAACATTAGATGTTGCCATGGTTTAATTGCACATAACATGTAAACATTCACATTGCAGGGAGGAAAAAGTGTGTGAGGCCCTAGCTTAATGACTTCTCCCAGAGCTAATTGGAGCCAGGAGTGAGCCAACCTTGACTCCAATCAGTGTGATGATATTGGATGTGTTGCCGACAGCTGTCATGCCCTTAAAAAACACACACCTGTTTTGGGTTTACTGGTTTCAAGAAGCACTGTCTGATATGAACCATGCCTCGCAGAAAAGAACTCTCAGAAGACCTACGATCAAGAATTGTTGACTTGCATGAAGCTGGAAAGGGTTACAAAAGTATCTCCAAAAGCCTTGATGTTCATGTGTCCACGGTAAGACAGACTGTCTACAAATGGAGAAAGTTTAGCACTGTTGCTACTCTCCCTAGGCATGGTCGTCCTGTAAAAATGATTGCAAGAGCACAGTGCAGAATGCTGCATGAGGTAAAGAAGAATCCCAGAGTGTCAGCTAAAGACCTACAGAAATCTCTGGCACATGCTAACATTTTTTTTGACACATCTACAATAAGGAAAACATTAAACAAGAATGGAGTACATGGGAGGACACCACGGAGGAAGCCATTGCTGTCCAAAAAGAATATTGCAGTTTGCAAAAGAGCACCTGGATGTTCCACAGCACTACTGGCAAAATATACTGTGCACAGATGAAACCAAGATTGAGTTGTTTGGGAAGAACACACAACACTGTGTGTGAAGAAAAAAAGGCACAGCACACCAACATCAAAACCTCATCCCCACTGTAAAACATGGCGGAGGGAGCATCATGGTTTGGGACTGCTTTGCTGCCTCAGGGCCTGGACGGATTGTTGTCATTGATGGGAAAATGAATTCCAGAGTTTATCAAGACATTTTGCAGGAAAACGTACGGCCATCTGTCCGCCAACTGAAGCTCCGCAGAGGATGGGTGATGCAACAGGACAATGACCCAAAACATACAAGTAATTCAACAAAACAATGGCTGCAACAGCACAGAATACGCCTTCTGGAGTGGCCCAGTCAGAGTCCTGACCTCAACCCCATTGAAATGCTGTGGCATGACCTTAAGAGAGCGATTCACACCAGACATCCCAAGAATATTGCTACACTGAAACAGTTTTGTGAAGAGGAGTGGTCCAAAATTACTCCAGATCATTGTGCAGGTCTGATCTGCAACTACAGGAAAGGTTTGGTTGAGGTTATTGCTGCCAAAGGAGGGTCAACCAGTTATTAAGTCCAAAGGTTCACATACTTTTTCCTCCCTGCACTGTGAATGTTTACATGTTATGTGCAATTAAACCATGGCAACATCTAATGTTTGTGTAGTATTATGTTCAGCAGACTGTGTTCTTCTATTGTTGTGACTTAAATGACGTTCAGATCACATTTTATGCCCAATTCATGCAAAACTCCACGTAATCCCAAGGGGTTCACATACTTTTTCTTGCAACTGTATACATACACAGTCAGATTTATACAAAATTGAAACACATGAGAATACTCTTTGCTGCATAAGGATTTGAAAATTTGTCAGTCCAGTTCTGAAAATTACGCAGTCCAGGCAGATAGTACAGCAAGTTGGCCATTTCATTTCTCTTGCAGTTAAAGAGGAGCTCCACCCAAACGGGGAAGTTCCGCTTTAATGCTTTGTTCCTGCTCCCCGTTAAGGATTGGCACCTTTGGGGATTGGGGGGGAGTGGGTACTCGAATTTGACAGGTACCCGCTCCCACTTCCACTGCGATCGCCTAGGGAATCGGAAGCGGAAGTTGTCTTCCCTCCCTCCCTCCTGGTAGTCTTCTGGGACATGTGACAAGTCCCAGAAGACTACGGGGCCATTCATAAAGTGCAGCACTTCTCGCACATGCGCAGAGGTCAACCGGCTGTGAAGCCGGAAACTGTCACAGCAGGATGCCCACACTAAAGATGCTGTGCCAGGGAGAGAAGACACCTGGAGAAACCGGCGGTGGTAAGGACACCGCTGGACTGAGGGACAGGTAAGTGTCTGTATTTTAAAAGTCAGCAGCTACAGTTTTTGTAGCTGCTCTCTTTTATTTATTTTATTACAGCTGGAAATCCGCTTTAAGTAATACCACTGGATAATCTCCATTTCCTCAGCCTGTGAGAGGACACTGAAGGATGAGCAATCTGTATATACCTTGTCAGCACACCAAAATAACTACAATTACAGTGCTGCCTCTCTTTCTCCTACTCTGAGCTAAAAGGCTGAATCAAGTCAAATTAGGGATTTTTTACACTGAAATATCTTTTCATTAATTGGTTACATTAATTACCTTTTTTTATATTTACCTGGGGTTTAGCTTTAAGTCTTGTCATATCTATGCATTTTATAAAATGTGACGTTTCCTTTCAAGCATAATGTGAAACCTAGTTTATTTTCTCCCCTTTAGAGTAAATTACATTGGAAGTTTATATTTGAGAATTAATGTGTCAATAAGAAGAAAAATCCTCCTTATGCATAGCTGGGATGGCAGCATAATGTAGTACTCATGTTGTATACCTCCTGTCTGATGTTCAGATATGCTGTTTAGTAGATAATAAGAAAGGATCATAGTGTCAGCAAAAAACTGGTAGTGTTTGCTGAGTTTCTAATGCATTAAAGAAGACCTAATGTTAGATATACTGTATTTTTCATATTAGGTGCACACATTAACTAATGTGTAAAACTTGCAGGAATTAATACATGGGCTTGCCCCATCTTTGTATCATTGAGGGTCATCATATAAGTCCTGGACTGCCACAGAAATGACAGATCCATATAAATCCCAGTGTCTGAGTGGCAGCCTTTATGTTCTGAGTTGTATGTCACTTGGATCCACCCATACTGCTGCCTCATACAGTGGGGCAAAAAAGTATTTAGTCAGCCACCAATTGTGCAAGTTCTCCCACTTAAAAAGATGAGAGAGGCCTGTAATTGGCATCATAGGTAGACCTCAACTATGAGAGACAAAATGAGAAAACAAATCCAGACAATCACATTGGCTGATTTGGAAAGAAAATAAGTTGAGAAACGAACGTGGCCATCTGGGGACAATACGTGTGTTATCTGCAGGATTACTAGGTGAAAATAAAAGCCTGAAAAAAGAAAGAAAACTAATGCAAAACTGTTAAACTGCAGTATATTAAATCTTGTTTAGGTTTGATACACTTTAATTGCGAATTGTGGTATTCCAGAAATGTGTGATGTGACTAATATATTTACTTTAGCCACTTCAATACTGGGCAGTTTCATCCTCTTACTGCCCAGGCCAATTTTTAGCTTTCAGTCACACTTTGAATGACATGCAACACTGTACCAAAATGAAATGTTTAGCATTTTTTGAGACAGGTAAAGCTTTATTTGGTGGTATTTAATCACCGCTGGATTTTTAATTTTTTGCTAAACAAACAAAAAAAGATAAAACATTTTGAGAAAAAGTTTTTCTTAGTTTCTGTTACAAAATGTTGCTAATAAGTAATTT
Source organism: Staurois parvus (assembly GCF_062004578.1). NCBI lineage: Eukaryota > Metazoa > Chordata > Amphibia > Anura > Ranidae > Staurois > Staurois parvus. Next base: position 8,114,425 of record NW_028318430.1, on the reverse strand, counting down.
TTCTTCACTGATGTGCTCTGATGAGGCTGCACTGATGGGCACTGATAGGATGCACTGACAGGCACTGATGGGCAATGATGAGGCAGTAGTAATGAGGCAGCAAAAAAGGGCACTGATAGGCAATGATGGGCACTGATGAGGAGGCACTGTTGACGCTGCACTGATAAGGCAGCACTAATATGCTGCACTGATGGGCCCTGTTTGGCACTGATGGGGCTACACTGATAATCAGGGCACTGATAATCAGTACTTGATTATCAGTGTAAACCATGTACTGAAAGTCTTGCTGGTCATCGGCTTTCCTTTCCTCACGCAAACACAGCATGTGAGGAAAAGACTGCTAATAACCGGCAAGTCTGTTTACAAGTGATCACCTGTGATTGAACACAGCTGATCACATGGTAGAGGACCACTGTGATTGGCCCTTTACCTCAATCTGTTATCATTTATGTTAAAGGGACACAGCGATCACAGAGCGTGCCCAATGCATGTCCAGCAGTGCGCAGGGGGTGGGGTTCAGGGCGGACATCCCAGAACTAGGCAACTGCACTGTAGCCATCTTTCAGCTATAGCGTGGTTGGTAAGTGGTTGAGAAAAGCTTGTAGTTGTCTTTTATTTCACTATTCCAGCAGGCAGATAATTATTACAGGTAGTACACATGGGTATTTTTCTTTGTGATTGATTCCCTATAACAGGAAGGCAATGGTAGCATTTGAAAACTGGTGTTACAAGAAATTGGGCAGTTTGAATTTTTTTATTCAATTATTTCATTGATTTCTGCTTGACAAAGTAACAATGATTAGAGATAAGTCAACTTTGTGAAATACTACCACATAAGTTATAATGTTGATCTTCTTTAACATATACTCAACTATGAATGTTTATAAAATTGGAAAACAAACCTTTATTTGAGTCTGATCAGTAGATCATTACAGAGTTCCCCGTCAGGCTCTGCCACCCCAGAACAAAACTCTATGGCCACTGCACCTGTCAATGTGATGGGTGCAGTAGCTGGGGTGCTGGGGTGGGAGATTACTAAGGCTGAACTTGAGCTGCGCTACGGAAATGCAGGCTGCCTCCTATAAAAAATTCATATATCTGTTCCCAGCCAGTATGTAATTCTGTCACAAACACCGATATTTGTGGTGCTAAGGAATGAACCCTAAAGAGTGTCTAAACCACGTTTTATGAATTCCAGAAACTGTACTCTTACTAGCAGGGCAGTTACCCTGGAGAGGATCACAGTGAATTCTTGGTAGTATACCACCAAAATTTTTCGTTTCAACAATTGATGGATAGATAGACACAAAGAAAGACCCGTAGTGAGAAAAAAATATGGATTAGCAGAAAGGCAGACAAATATAACCAAGTACACACTTTATATAGTATTAGTGATTTTTTTAAAGAATGTTCTAAATCACATATAAATAAATTTTCATTGCTATATATATATATATATATATATATATATATATATATATATCAAGTAGTTTTAATTTTGTAGGTTATGGTATCTCATTCAGTATAAAGCCAGTGATGAACTGTTAGAGTGCATTATAAAGCTGTCAAGAAGGAACGGAAACTTCCATGTCCTGCTGAGCTGTAATGTGCAAAACATAAGCCAAGCTGAAAAGAAAAACACGAAAATCACTGATAACTTTTAGTAAAAGAAGGTGTACGATTTAATGCACTCTTGGGGCAATGTGCTGGTTTTACATGCCTCTTAACAGTATATTTACTGCTGTTCAATAAAATTCTGTAATACACCCCTTGGGCCTATTACTTAGCTAGTATACTTAGAGCAAACAACTTCCAGGGGGTCCTAATGGTTGAATGACATGTATGCCTACCCATGTAAAGCCACTTCAGTGTTGTCAAGGGCTCTTTGTACCTCCTTGATGCAAAAAAAGGGCAATGCTTAATACATTTTTCTGACACAAAAGAGAGAGATTTCCATCTCATAATTAATGTAGCCATAAACCCTTGTAGTGCCGCATAACCTTTTTCTGTGAACAGTTCTGATTTAAGATTTGAAATCATTAAGAAAAAAGTATGCTTTTCTGCATTTTGATATTCACACATTAGGTTAATACCCTAATAAACTTAGAGAAAATCTTAATTTTATGGGAAGAATAGATTTATTGTTTTATTTCTGCAGGTATGTATCAACATGATCAAGAGTCGTGTCTTTCCTGCTGGAGAAAAGAGACTAAAAATGAAGAGATCTACAATAGTGACAGACAGAATTCTCATTTTGCTGACAGACTTCCTATCTACTTGGGATCATCTATTATTGTCTAATAAAATTTAAAACATAATTTGTTGGGGCCATTTTATTTTAGTTGATTTACCAATTTAAAGCTTATTTTATATAAAAACGTTACTTATTAGACAAAAAGGATAAAAGGATACTATAGTATTGAATACATTAAATAAATTATTGGGGTGAGAGGAGGTGTGTGTAAACACCTTATATAAATGCAAAAGGCAATACAACATTGTTTGCAAATACAGTAAAATACATTTAGCCTCAGGTATTGGAGGGGGTTTAAAAGCTGTTAAAATCTTGAGTAGTCTTCCACTTGAGCTGGTTCTGAACAACACATAATATTTTTTCCAAAAAGTGCTTGATGTACAGTGTTTCTAAAGAGTGTTACTCAAATATGCCTCTGTTTAATTCACGGGCAGTTATCTCAAACATGTCAAAATGTTTAGGATTTGAAAGGCATCAAATCCAAACCCCATTGTCAAAAGTAGTAGTAGAATAGCAAGGGAGAAGCAAAAATGTGCTTCACAATAGGCATCTGTCACAGTAACTAAAAATTAAAGCTTCCGATCCCTTGGTTTGAAATGTAAAAAAACACGGCTTGGCGCTCTATCTGCATTACATAGCATTACAATCACAAATAGCTGTACCACATGGTACCACATTTGACAGCAGCACCATGAAAGCTCAGGCAGAAGGTCATTAAAGGGTTCTTTTCCAAAAATTAGCCAGGCCCCAGGTCTCAAAACAAAGACACAAGGCCCTAAGAGGAGCCTTCCAAAAATTAGCTAGGCCTCAAAGCAGAGGCAGAAGACCTTTGGAGAGTAATCACTGAAAATATTAGAGCTTTAGAGCCTTATCTCTGGTATATTTATTGCTTCTTTTGAGGTAAGGGGGTGGTAGGCTGGAAGGAGGAGAAGGAAGCTATGTCACCAACACCACCTTCTAAATGGCAGAGTGTGCTCCCCCCCTATTTTGTAAATATAAGGTCTGTCATAGACAAAGACTCAGCAGCAAGAATCAGCGAATCTGCCAGCAGCAAGTGTGGAAGTCAACTGAGATCCAAAACTGGTTCATTCTGATTAAAGTCTGGTCATCTTGAACACACAGTCCATGGGGTGTTCACTTTGAGGTTGTAGATATCCAGAATAGAGCTAATACACTCATTGGCCATCATGAACAAGAGATACATATGAGTGCTATCTGGTGCTAGGCCTGGCCACTGTGACCAGAAAAAATGCTTCTGTTAGATGTCCCCTGCTGGTTATGGTGCTACTATTGCTTCCTGCCTGTCCCCCAGGGGTCACAGAACAGGGAAAGATAGAATATTCATCTCTGGTGCCAACTTGAAGGGCTCTTCATAAGAATCTTATAAGTACATCTTCATAGATATGCAATTAGGCTGGTGGGATGAGTTATTATAGCCTCGTGGAATGGATCTAAGACAGTGGCCAGCCAATAATGATCAGTGTTTTTGATGTGACCTATGCAAATGACATTGTGTAACCACAGTAACATGAAGGACCTCATGTGCTTTCAATTTCCTACATTGAGGATCCAGATTCGTGTGAGTCAGGCAGCAATGCTGTGTCCTCCAGTTACTTCCCATCCATGGACAATAGCTGGGATTCATGGTGGATGGAATGTGCCTCCATCTATACTGTACATGGACATACTTTTCGGTAACCAAACATATCTGTATTAAAAATCCTTTTTTAATTGGTCTCATGTAATATTCTAATTTTCTGAGATACTGAATTTTGGATTTTCACTAGCTGTAAGCCATAATCATCAAAATTAAAAGAAAGAAATTCTTGAAATATATCATTCTGTGTGTATTGGATCTATATAATATACTGTATGAGTTTTGTAGCAATCATGCACACAGAGATGGACGCGGTCATCCATTTTGCTCCAAACCCCTCCATCTTGTATCTCTCTCTCCCAAATCAGATTTCTCTGTTGAGTGACTTGTGGTCTGGATGATGACAGAGATCACAGGCAGCAAACTCATTGGGAGGGCGTCATGGCTATAATCCCCACTAGCTGGTGTCCCTATGTCTGCGAGACTCTTGCTGGAGAAGGGATCGTAAAACCATAAACCAAGCCCTCACTGAGCTTCAAAGACATTCCAGGTAGTCGTAAAAACAGACTTACATTTAAAAACTCACTTTTCCATATAATTTTATATCTTCAAATAGGACATAATTACATAAACATGGAGCACATATTCGGATGGCTAACTTTAACCTCCTTGGTGGTATTCCCGAGTGTAGCTCGGGGAAAAATTTCAGTACCAAGAGCGGTAATCCCGAGCTACACTCGGGCTTACGATGCGGCGTTGCTCAGGGAGTCCCTGCAGCACTTACCTTGTCCTTCGCTCCCGCGATGTGTCCCCTGAAGCGTCCCCGGCCATCTCCTCCGGCCGATGCCGGCATCCGGCTTCTGTGTTCCGGTCTCTGTGACGTCGGGACATACGGGCGTCGGAACCGGTGGCAAATTTGAAATTTTTAAAAAATGTCCTTTTTTTAAAAATGATTATTATATAGTAAAACATTGCTGTTTCAATGCATTTCACATATATTTTGTCCCTATTACTTTGTCCTGTTCCCTGCCTGCATTTTGACTGTTCTTTCTGCCTGGAAACTTAGAAAAGTCCATGGCGTCCAAAAAGCGTCCCTTTATGTCAAAAGCAGTTTTAGACCGGCTAGAGAACAGCGATAGTAAATTAGAACTACTTGCAGAATTGAGTGATAATGATTCATGGTTAAATTCGTCATCAGACACTGAAAACAATTTTGCGACTTTGCTCAGCAATGTGCGAATTTGCCTCTGTATTTCAAATTTCAGTGTTTTTGGTTTGATTATATTATTGAATGAAATATATTATTATTATATTATTATTTTTTATGATTATTTATTAAATAATAATTTATGATTTTGTGTTTCAAGTTTTATCATATCCGGAATGTTTACTAGACTCTTGTTTGGACAGATTTCAGTGAGTTATTCCTAAAAATTACAGCTTACAATAAAAAAACTACATATTTCCATGCAAAAAAATGGTACCGCTTTCAGCACAAAAAATCGGAAATAATCAGACCACCAAGGAGGTTAATACAAGTCGCCTGATATAGTACATCCCCTAGATGGCATATACAGGAGAGCAGAAAATTATATCTCCTTAACCATCCAAGCAGGGATCACATATTTCCTATCTAACCATTCAGCAGATGCGTCTGCATATTACTCTACTAGTGGCCAGGCTGCTAAATGCACAGAGAATAAGTTATGAACCATGACTTCAACCAGGAGAGTTTTTGGTCATAGCTTGGGTCTCCATCTGCAACACCCGCCCACATGAGGCGATTGGTTCTCTGTCTCAGGGAGACACACTGCTGAGTTCCTAGAAAAAGCTAAGCTAAGCTGAGTTAAGAAAGTTGAAGATTCTCCCTTTTAACATCGGAACTAACTTTGGGAGATAAGGCATCCTTTTGGCTCTGAAACCTGATCTGCTTAAACCAAGGCTGACAGCAAGTACTTTATCCCTCCAAACCTCTTTCCGTTATCTCTTTCCTGTGTGCTATTGTTTTCTGTATATTTATATATATATATTGGCTACATCTTTTTCTGTAAATATTTTTATTGCACCCTTTTGACCTTTTAGCAATAAACCTTACTTTCTGAAAGTGTTGAACTGTTTCTAAAGCTCTTTAATGCAAACTAAGAATCCCTGCCTCTGAAGAGCGCTACTGTGTGTGTGTGTTTTAAACTTTGGTATATCTCTGCCTGCGGTGACAGTGGTATACCGACGCTTATGCAAACATCATAGTGTTATTGCTGATGTTGCCGAGTTTCCTCTTTCTCTATACAAAAAGGAGGTGGTGGCAGTGTGAAGGGTTAATTGCGTAATTAACCTGACCCAGTAACAATCGCTGCCAGGCTGCAGATACACAGATTGTGGTCCATTAGCTGGAAAATTTTTGTGCAGAGTGCAGTGGAGTGTGGCATTGTTACGCATTTGACAGCTTTAGATTGTCTAGTCCTTCAGTCACGAGTTTGGTGAGAAGGGCTGGGGTCTGACACTGCGATCGTCACAACTTTTTAATGATATTCTCATTTATTGAGATTCACCTGTATAAGGTTGAATTCTATTGTGCAGAGACATCAATAATGAGGTTTGGAGGTGGTTTCTCCAAGTGAGTGGCACAGTTTATTGGAAGCAGATAAAAATGTGGGTTTGAAGTGACAACGGTGGAGGTCATAGCCTATATGGCTAAATAGCCATATACTGGGGAGTCATTAACTCAAATGGAAAACAAGGAGAAAACAAAGATAAAGGGTGTTCTAGGATGACCCACTGGTATTTTAATAATGCACAATCTTTTATAAACTGTATGTAAAAAATAATCTACCATTTTATTACAACGTTTAAAAACAGACATACATCAAATCAAATTCTTATACATAGACTAATAGGCTACTGTTACATGTCAAGTCAGTCAAAGCATTTCGCAGTTGGTACTGCTTCCTAAGGACTGTATATTCATATATGACAGATATCCAACGCAAATAAACTTTAGTCTAGAATCAAAAAGGATATATAATAACACCGCCAAGATGGAACACCTGATGTAACTTCCGGCGTGGTTGCCATGTTGTTTCCGGGAGTGCCTGTGTCACTTCCTGCATGGCAGCAGTCTTGTGTCAGGCAGCACTGCTTTGACCTCCAGTTGCTCCCCATCCATAGACAGTAGCTGAGGTTCATGATGGATAGAATGTCCTCCTCCACCCCCTCCCTCTTCTTCTCCTATACCCCCTCCTCTTCCTCCATCTAAGTCCCAGGAATAGAGATGTCTGACAGAGAGGAATAATGGCCTAGTTGCTCTTCACTTTCTTAACCAAAGTACCTCCCCCTATGTTGCTCAATATTTCTCAGTTGGCATTGATGTTGGAAGAACAGCAGCCCTTTCTTCCCCTTTTCCTCTTCCTGGTCCTTCTGACTCTGTGACTTCACCTCCCTGTCCCTGAGCCCAAAAACCATCTTTTCCAGTGGGCAGATGACTGGCCATATTTGTCACTTCCTCAAAGGGAGATGATATGACACACAAATTCTGAATTACTAGCCACTCCTAAGAAGTAACAACACAAGCTCCACCAAGTATCTGTGTTCCAGATAGTCGATAAGGTACTCCAAGACAACACTGTTGTTGGGAGAGCTGCAGCAGCATATATAAAGTTGAATTCCAATGTGTAGAGACATCAATAATGAGAAGGATTGGAGGTTGTTTCTTTTTAGGGCAGCATTTTCTCCAAGTGAATGGCACAGTTTATTGGAAGCAGATAAAAATATGGGTTTGAAGTGACAATGGCAGAAATCAAGGCCTATATGGCTAAATAGCAATAGTCACCAACCTAAATGGGAAACGAAGAGAAAACAAAGATATGTTCTAGGATGACCCATCAGTATTTTAATCATACACAGAGTTAATCTATTATATACAGTATGTAAAAAATAATCTACCATTTTATTACAAAGTTTAAAAACAGAAATACGCCAAATCAAATTCTTATACATAGACTAAAAGGCTACTGTCAAATGTGATGTCAGTCGAAGCATTTTGCGGTTGTTACCGTTTCCTCAGGACTGGAAATTCATAGATAACAGATATCCAACATGAATAATCTTTAGTCTAGAATCAAAAAGGATATATAATAATACCACCGAGATGGCGCATCTGATATAACTTGAGGAGTGGTGGCATGTTGTTTTCAAGAGCACCTGTGTCACTTCCTGCACAGCGGCAATTTTGCTTCCAGGAGGGGTGCCTGTCTGGATTGTTGCAGTGGCGTTTTCAATATTAGTTCTTTTGGACTTTGAGGGCTGTCTTTATGTGGTCTCTATCAATGGGGAGAGGACCTTCCCGACCCCTGAGCCAACCCCCGATATTTTATTGGAGCTAACACCCATTATGGGATGTCTATGGAAGTGTCCTCAGGAGGCCTAGAGACTATTTAGTAGGTAGTGTTGATGTGGCTCTCATTTACCTCATGGCGTTGTGAGCAACAGGGATCCATGGTGTTAGAACAGCATTGCTTCTATAGGAATGTCTCTGTCTGACTGTGTGATACCTGTGTTCTTTATTAGATCAAATTGGTCTATGGAAAAGGGTGGCTACCTGATTTTTGAATCTTCAGTTATTTCTTTCTGTCCTTTCTGTTTTTTTCTCTGCCTTTTAGACTGGCAATATTGGGATTGGAAGCTGTGGGCCGGATACTTGACTTTTGAGGTGTTCTCACTCTATATCAATCTACCAGATACTGTGTTTTTTGTGGGTTTATCATGGTCAGTATACCTACTCCTCTCTGTTGTGTTATTTAACAGTTTAAGTTTTGGCTTTAGTGGATTCAGTTGCCATGGTTTATGAATTTTAGATAATATACAGTATTTGGACAACAGACCATTCAAATTAAATCCATGACCATGCTCCCTCTAGTGACATGATGAATTTGAGGTGAGCAATCCAAGCTATATGCTTGGCTATTAAAATTCTATAGTCTGCTTTCTAATACATGCATACAATTGGATATTTGGAGGTTTGCCTTGTTCTCTGGTTTATGTGTGTTTAGTGTATCCAGTGCCTTATCACCCAATTTGGGTAAGAGCAGTGTGGTTTGGCCCACCCCTTTTCCCATTGAAGGTTCTCTACATGCCTCCAACAGCCTAGGAAGATGTGACTTTTTTTCCTTTCATCCATGGAGTTTTTGTAAGTGATTTGGGTGTTAAATAGCTGTTGTGTGTTTTGCATTTTTTTCTCTGTCTCCCTCTCTCCATACTTGCTCCCCCTTCCCCTATGGGATAGTTATTTCCAAGTCATTTGTTATGTTTTTTTGTGATCAAACATTGTGGATTTATACCTATGCAATATATTTATTATATATTCTTTTCATTCTAGACTAAAGATTTTTCATGTTGGATATCTGTCATCTATTAATATACAGTCCCGATGAAATGGTAAAAACCACAAAATGCATTGACTGGCTTGACATATGACAGTAGCCTTTTTGTCTATGTATAAGAATTTGATTTAACGTATGTGTTTTGTATGATTTAAATAACAGAGGGTCATCTTAGAACACCCTTTATCTCTTTGGGGGTTTTTTTTGAGTGGCACAGTTTATTGGCTTTATCCAACAGCTGTTCTAAGTCTGGTTAGTTGCGTCATCACATAAGCCAGGCAATGTGCATGTATGAACATTCCCAGGTAATGGATTGTCAATAGGTTTAACTCACTGTTGAAAGTGACCTTGCTTGGCTTGACCATGTTTGGGGTCAACCATGTGTAAGCCTGGGCCTGCAGATCTGCCAGCAGCTCTGTACCTCTGTGTCAATGGTCACCGGTCACCTAGAGAGACAACATGGCACTATTTCACTTGTGAAGTACTGTCTGCTCTGTGGTGCTTGGTAGGTTGGTATGGTAGTGTTCACAATGTAGAGGGGGTGTATCTGGAAAATGGGATCTAGAGAGGGGGCCAGAAAGGAAGTAGAGGTGGAACAGGAGGGTGAAAAAATTGGAGAGATAATTGAATCTTCAACAACTCGTGGTGATACCAAAAATTCAGCGAGTCTTATCCTTGAAACTTGCTGCCTAGCCACCGCTAAATTTGCCCAGTAAGGATATTTTTCCCTCTTCTGCCCATGCTTACTGGACCTATCAGAGGTCAGGTGCACACTGTCACTGACAGCATGCTGAAGTGACAAGTACAATTTCTGGATCACATAAAGGGCAGGGATTGCTTTATTGGAAAAACAGTAAAACAGCATACAAATGGTGACAGGACATGTGTTACTGAGGAACAGCACAGCCCACAAATCTGTAGGGCAGCACTAAAAGCTGTTCTTCTTTGTTTACAAAACCTGTGGAATGGAAGGTTGACTGGTGATGGATCTACTTCTAGCTTACACCTTCTGCCACTTCTACTCTGCCCCTTATCACTGCTGGAGGTAGCGAAGGCTAAGGTCCTGCTTAACTCACTGGACAAAGGTGTCACCCTCTTAGTAGAGGCAGTAAAGACTACTTGTATAGCATGAATAGGGAGGGAGGTAGAGGAGGACGATGCAGCAACAGTGGAAGGTAAGGGAGCAGGGAAAGGCAGCTGTTTTTTCCTTTGGGTCAATTGGGTCCTCCACTGAATTGGATAGTGGAACTTTATATGGTTATTCATGCATGTGGTTCTCAGGTTTATGATGTTCTTGCCTTGTTTTAAGTACTGAGCACAGATGTTACTGATGAATATGATGTTATCAGAAGCTGAGGTAATAACCACTCCCCTCCAGACAATTTACCCCCCTTCCTGACCAGGCCATTTTCTGCGATACGGGTGCGTTACTTTAACTGACAATTGCCAGTCATGCAACACTGTACATAAATTAAATTTATGTCATTTTTTCCAACAAATAGAGCTTTCTTTTGGTGGTATTTGATCACCTCTGCTGTTTTTATTTTTTGCGCTATAAACAAAAAAACACTGACAATTTTGGAAAAAAAACCTAATATTTTTAACTTGCTATAAACATATCCAATAAAAAAATTAAAAATCAAATTTATTCATAAATTTAGGCCAAAATGTATTCTGCTACATGTCTTTGCTAAAAAAAAATCTCATTAATTGTATATTAATTGGTTTACGTGAAAGTTATAGTGTCTACAAATGTATATATACTGGAATTTTTTTTTTATACTAGTAATGGTGGCAATCAGCGACTTATAGCAGGACTACGGGACTGTGGCAAGCATTCTGACACTGGGTAGGAACTGACTAACTGCCACTGACATCCCCAGTGACACTAATACAGTGATCAGTACTAATAAAAAGCACTGACACTGTACTAATGACACTGGGCAAGAAGGGGTTAACATATGGGGCGATCAAGGGAGTTAACTATGTGCTGTGTGCTGTTTTACTTGGGAGACATGCTGCTTAAGCAGCATGTCCATGCTGACAGGAGAGGAACCTGTGTGGTTTACACACAGGTCTCTCCTCTGTCATCTTTGCCGACGATCAACGAGTGCCAGCCAGGAATCGCTGGCCAGGACTCAATGATTGACATCCCCAGCCACCAATAGCGCCCCTATCCAGAAATGCAAATCATGTATGTATATATATATGTAATTTTGTGCAGCCGTGCCACCCTGTTGCAGTACCTCTGCTATAGGTTGGATGGCAAATGGTTAAAGAACATCTAGATAGAAGAGGTCCTGTGACTAGACAAAGTAGTGGGCCTCAGCTGCTGCTGTGTACCTCTGCTGAGAAATAATGACAGACTGATAAAGCTGCTAATTGATGACTTCTACATTGAAATCTTATTGTTTTGGGGCACTCTACTTACTCTTCCAAGCTGGTACTGCTGTGATCTTCCTCTTCGTCTCCTTGTCTGCATGCCCGTGGTTCCCTTCTTCAGACATGTTCTGTGGAAGGATCACCACAGACACTGGCCAACCCTGATCTTCTTCCCTTGGACAATCCTGCTCCTTTTCCTCCTTAGTGGAAGGTAAATAATGAACATCAGTGTATGGTATGTCTTTTTCTTCTCTGTACCAACAGCCCTGATGCAGAATGCTAAAACAGTTCTGCAAATACCTTGTCCTCTGCTTTAGAGTGTCTGGGAAATTTGGCACAGGAGGGAGTGGAGGGAGTGGAGGCTGTTTATTTCTCACTGCAAAGTGAATGCTCTGTGTCTGCGAAGCAGAGAAGAGAAGGTGGGTCTTCCACAGGAGCAGACTGACCATTTGGAAACTCGGGCACTGCCCGAGGGCCTGGGGTCAGTAGGGGGCCCCATGAGATGCCCCTGGCACCTTTTGCATAGGCTTTTTTGAGTTTGGGCAAGGACACAGGGGCCCCATGATACCCTATTGCCCGGGGGCCCCATGAATTGTCAGTCCGCTCCTGGTCTTCCACAATACTAGATATTTAACCACTTGAGCTCCAGAGGATTTACCCCCCTTAATGACCAGGCATCTTTTTGCTACTCAGCGCTGCACTAATTCAACTGATAATTGCGTGGTCATGCAATGCTGCACCCAAACGAAATTTACGTCCTTTTTTTCACACAAATAGAGCTTTCTTTCGGTGTAATTTTATCACTTGTGCGATTTTTATTTTTCACGCTATAAACAAAAAAAGGCCAAAAATTTTGAAGAAAAACAATATTTTTTACTTTCAGCTATAAAAAATATATAGTAAACTCAAAGTTGGTTATAAATTTAGGCCAAAATGTATTCTGCTACATGTTTTTGGTAAAAAAAATCCAAATAAGTGTATATTGATTGCTTTGTGTGGACGTTATAGCGTCTACAAACTATGGTATATATACTGCAATTTACGCCATTTTTCTGCTATACAGCGCTGCGCTAGTTTAACATACAATTGCGCGGTCATGCAATACAGTACATAAATAAAATTTACATCCTTTTTTTTCCCACAAATTGAGCTTTCTTTCGGTGGTATTTGATTGCCTGTGCGATTTTTATTTTTTGCGCTATAAAAAAAAAGGCTGACAATTTTGAGGAAAAAAAAACAATATTTTGGACTTTTTGCTATAAAACATGTCCAGTAAAAAAAAAAAGAAAAAATCAAATTTAGTCATACATTTCTGCCAAAATGCATTCTGCGGCATGTCTTTGCTAAAAAAAAAGCCAATACGTGTAAATTAATTGGTTTATGTGAAAGTTATAGCGTTTACAAATGGCGGGAAAGATACTGGGATTTTTAGGGTTTTTTTTATACTAATAATGGCGGCGATCAGCGAATTATGGCGGCGATCAGGGACTTATGGCAGCGACCAGCGACTTATGGCGGGACTGCGGTGGACATTCTGACATTGGGGGGTACTGACTTGGGGTCACTGACATCCCCAAAAACACTAATACAGTGATCAGTGCAAAAAAAAAAAAACTGACACTGTACTAATGGCAATGGGGAAGAAGGGGTTAACTTTATTTTGCAGGGAAGGGTTATAGGAGTGAGGGGAATCTTTTACTAGGGGGCAAGGTTGTGTACTGGACGGGACAAGGCTGATCGAGAAAGAGAAACTGTTCTTTCTCGATCAGCTCATCCTCGAGCTGACAGGGAAGTGACAGACAGCACAGCTACTGCAGCTGTGCTGTCTGTCACTGTTTGCCGCCGATCGCCAGGACATAGCCGCTAAGGACCGGCTGTGACCCGGCGACTCACATCTGCGGCGGTGATCGGCGGGACAGATAGGGCGGCGGCGCGCCACGCGCGCGCCACCTATTTGTTTACAAAACACACGTTTTAAAATGTGGTTTTGCTTGCGAGTGCTGCCCTGCCACCGTATATCTACAGTGGCTGGGCGGCAAGCAGTTAATGATCTGTAGTTGTATGGGACGGTCAACACCACATGCAAGAAGTGGCAGGCATTTCTGACTTCATGGACACTGTAAAGATCTCTAACAGTTGGCCATGCTGAAACTAATTTATGACCCAATTTCCCATATCCCCTACCATCCCACACCTATTGCCATTGCCCTTTCCTGTGTGCCTGCCTGTAAAAGACATGGTGTTTTAAGTGCTTTTTTTTTAACAAAGATAACATTAACTTGTTTTGATAAGCCAGAAACAAAAGAATTAACAGGCCAACTTTATAAATCGATGAACTGTATGACTGCAGGTGTACACATACTAAGTTGTGTTCTTTAATTATTTTAACTAAATGTAACACTGTAACACAAACCCACTTTAAACTCGATGCACTCTTAATACAAGTGTATGCACACTGAGTTGTGTTCTTTTTTTTAACAATGGTAATACTAACTAGTAAGTCATACAAAAAGACAAAAAGAAATTAAATATCCTCTTTATAACTGGGTGGACTGTGCATCTACAATTGTATGCACACTACATTCTGTGCTTTAATTTTTTTTCTAACAACAGTAACACTTTTTGTGACATGCCAGACACTAACAAAATTACATTTCCACTTTATAACTGGATGGACAGTGTATGCACGCTAGGTTGTGTGATTTTGTTTATTTATTTCTTTAACAATAGTAACACAGACTTTCTGTCTCATAATATGCCTAATATGCTAAAATTACAAATAGAGTAAAATAAGCCCCACAAAATGGGGTTTATACCACGCCTATACAGTACTAGTCCCTGCCTGACAGATCCTGCCTTTACTAAGTTCTAACTTCCTACAATTTCTGTAGATCTATACTGCACACAACAGTAGAAATCCCCCATCTCCCAAAACATCTAATTAACTCCTCACAAGGCTATGAATGCCTGCTGGTTGTAATTTGCTTGGTGCTTAAAAACCCAAGTATGACAATATACCACGTGATCCCATGCATCCAATAGATAACCTGTTACCACAAACATGGTGTCCACGATCCATATGAAGATTGTTTGATTCAAAAGTTCTGGAATTGGATTCTTGATATTCAATGCAATTATTTGACTTTTCCCTAAATATGAATAGCAACACTATTTCTAAATACACACAATTACTATAATTTATAGGAAGTAACCTAGTAAAACGTTGCTCCAGTTGCCTGGGAACAGGAAGGTACTTTTTTTTCCTGTTGGGACAACATTTATCATGCTTTATAATGGTTTTTGCCTTCCACTTTGGTTTTAAGGATTAAAGGTGTTTTATATTATTTTTGTTAAATATTTTCAATTAATTACAATTTGATAGGCTTGTACCTCTTTTTATCTTGACTAATGTAATTATTAGAGATGAGCGAATTATTCAAAAATTCGATTCGACTGATTCGGCGAATTCGTGAAAAAAATTCGATTCGAGTCGAATATATTCGCTGCGAATTTAACTTATAAAAGGGTGTTTCTAGGCTTCAGAGAGCCTTTATATTAGTGCAGAACACTGTACCTTTAATTTAAATGCCCTTGGAGTCTGCTGGGGAAGAGAAATAATACTGACAGTCAGTATGACATGCAGATGAGTGCCGTCGATCTTAGAATCACCACACACTTCACTCATTTGGGCAGTCACGGGGCCAAAACCAGAGTGTGGAGCCACAGTGTGGCGGTGGAGGCAGCAGCAATGGGAGGCCATACAGCACCCTATGAAAAAATGGAACCCACCAGCAGTGTGAGGAGACCTGAAAGTGGCACATGGCAGAGTGTGGCGATGGAGACAGCAGCAATGGGAGGCCGTACAGGGACCCATGACACACTCTGGACCTGGCAGCAGCATGAGGAGGCGGTACAGGGGCCCATGACAGATTACGGGCCTGGCAGCAGCATGAGGAGTCGGTACGGGGGCCCATGACACACTCTGGACCTGGCAGCATGAGGAGGCGGTACAGGGGCGCATGACAGATTACGAGCCTGGCAGCAGCAACTTGGACAGGAGGACGGTCAGCTTCTGCACCGTCGGGTGCGTGCTCGCAAACTGTTGTCTCTTGGAAACGGATTCCAAGAATGCTGACGGAATCCGTGAAGAGGAGTAGCAGGAGAAGGAGCATCTGAACGAGCGGAATATGCCAACAAGCGACAACAGGGGCCCATGACAGATTACGGGCCTGGCAGCAGCATGAGGAGTCGGTACGGGGGCCCATGGCAGATTACGGGCCTGGCAGCAGCAATGGGAGGCCCGTAATCTGCCAGCACCCTATGACAAAATGGAACCCTGGGCTGGGGTAGGCAGAACCGCCGTATCTTTATCACGGTTTTCCCTGGCCACCGAATGGCGACGCTGCATATGCTGACGCAACGCTGTAGTCCCAACATGGGCCCCCTGGCCACGCTTGACTTTCTGGCCACATAGTCGACATACGGCTACGTTTACTTCCTCGGGCGGCTTGACGAAAAATTGCCACACCGCCGAGTAGGAAACTTTGCCCCCGCTACTCCTCACTGGCTGACTGCTACTTCCTCCGTGCACACCGGCACCACTACTGGCCGTGGTGGTAGGCTGCAGTGGAGCTGGTGCTCTACTCCGTGGCCGTTTGCCTCCACTGACACTGCTGCGACCCTGCTGCCTCCTGGCAGCAGCAATGGGAGGCCGTACAGGGACCCATGACACACTCTGGACCTGGCAGCAGCATGAGGAGGCGGTACAGGGGCCCATGGCAGATTAGGGGCCTGGCAGCAGCAATGGGAGGCCCGTAATCTGCCAGCACCCTATGACAAAAAATGGAACACACCAGCAGTGTGAGGAGACCTGAAAGTGGCACATGGCATGAGACACTGTGGACCTGGCAGCAGCATGAGGAGGCGGTACAGGGGCCCATGGCAGATTAGGGGCCTGGCAGCAGCTATGGGAGGCCCGTAATCTGCCAGCACCCTATGACAAAAAATGGAACACACCAGCAGTGTGTGAGGAGACCTGAAAGTGGCACATGGCAGAGTGTGGCGATGGAGACAGCAGCAATGGGAGGCCGTACAGGGACCCATGAGAGACTCTGGACCTGGCAGCAGCATGAGGAGGCGGTACAGGGGCCCATGGCAGATTAGGGGCCTGGCAGCAGCTATGGGAGGCCCGTAATCTGGCAGCACCCTATGACAAAAAATGGAACACACCAGCAGTGTGAGGAGACCTGAAAGTGGCACATGGCAGAGTGTGGCGATGGAGACAGCAGCAATGGGAGGCCGTACAGGGACCCATGAGAGACTCTGGACCTGGCAGCAGCATGAGGAGGCGGTATAGGGGCCCATGGCAGATTAGGGGCCTGGCAGCAGCTATGGGAGGCCCGTAATCTGCCAGCACCCTATGACAAAAAATGGAACACACCAGCAGTGTGAGGAGACCTGAAAGTGGCACATGGCATGAGACACTGTGGACCTGGCAGCAGCATGAGGAGGCAGTACAGGGGCCCATGGCAGATTAGGGGCCTGGCAGCAGCTATGGGAGGCCCGTAATCTGCCAGCACCCTATGACAAAAAATGGAACACACCAGCAGTGTGAGGAGACCTGAAAGTGGCACATGTTTGGGGCATGATTCATGGCGGATTTAGTCAGTTGTGTCAGGAACTGGTGGTTTGAAATCCAGACTAATCCACGCCTGATTCATTTTCACAAACGTGAGTCTCTCCACACTTTGGGTGGACAGTCGTGTCCTCCGGGGAGTTACAATACCTCCTGCCGCACTAAACACGCGCTCCGATGCCACGCTACTGGCCGGGCATGACAGCCTTTCAAGGGCAAATTCAGCTAGTTGGGGCCAAAGGTCAAGTTTCGTTGCCCAGTAGTCAAGGGGATTGTCTACCTCGGTTGGCAGGGTGCTGTCCAAGTAGGCCCAAGCCTGTTGTTTGAGGTCCTGCTCCAGGTCCACCTGATGCTGCTGCTGCTGCTGCGGCTGGTTAGTAGTTTCCTCACTGCGCTGGTGAAGAAAGCTACTCATCATCGACTGCAGACTGAGGCAGCCGCTGCTGGTGGAGCTGCCACTGCTCCTACCACCCCACCCCTCCCCTGCTGCCATGGCAGCGGAACGCGAGCGCACAGGGCCCACAGTGTCTGAGGATGGACGTTGGCGCAGAAAGGCAGAGACCAACTGACTACATAGGTGGTTTTTATAGTACGTTATTTTGGCCTCCCTCTCAGCAGGTGTGAAAAAGGCCACCATTTTTGAACGGTAGCGAGGGTCCAACAAGGTGGACAGCCAAAAGTCATCCCTCTGTCTGATGGTTATTATTTGGCTGTCGCTACGCAAGCAAGCGAGCATGCTATGGGCCATTTGTGCCAAGGAATGCGAGGGACTCCCTGCCTCCATCTCCACAGCATACTGCCACGGTGCGTCTGGGTCCTCTGTCTCCTCCTCCTCCTCTACCAGATGCTCCTGCTCCTCCACTCCTGTCCGCTGAGTGGAAAAACCACCCATTTCACTCAATAATTCCTGAGCACAAATGTCCTCCTCTACCTCCTCCTCTTCTTCCTGTCCTGCCCCCACAGGGGTCATGTGGCGTTGAGATCTGTGCGCCACGTCTACCGCACCCTGACCAGCCATTGTTAACAGCATTTGTTCCAGGACGTGCAACAGAGGAATGACGTCGTTCATCCCATAGTCCTGCCGACTCACGAATAGCGTGGCCTCCTCAAAGGGCCTGAGCAAGCGGCAGGTGTCACGCATGAGCTGCCAATGGCTGACATCGAAGTTACACAGGGGAGTACCTTTATCCGCTTGTAACATCAGGAAATCGGTGATGGCCTTTCGCTGTTCGTAAAGGCGGTCTAACATGTGTAGGGTTGAATTCCACCTTGTTGCAACGTCGCAGATCAGGCGATGCTGTGGAATTCCGTTCTGCTGCTGCAGCTCAAGGAGGGTGTGCTTTGCGGTGTAGGAATGGCTGAAATGCATGCAAAGTTTACGTGACATTTTAGGGATGTCTTGCAGTGGGATGGTGGATTTTAGGAACCACTTGACAACCAGATTGAACATGTGAGCCATGCATGGCGCATGGCACAACCTTCCTTGACGCAGAGCAGACACCATGTTCTTTCCGTTGTCGGTCAACATGGTTCCGATTTTCAGTTTGCGCGGAGACAGCCATCTGTCGATTTCTCTGTTCATTACACTGAAGTTCCTCCCCTGTGTGACTACGTTCGCCAAGGCATACCAGGTGCAGCACAGCGTGACACCGTTGCGCCCTGCACATGTGATATGCCGGTCGGGTAATGGGACTTGGCACGGGGGTGGCGGCTGAGGACACGGCGGAAGAAGAGGTGGTAGAGGCGGACATCTTTGCCGGACCAAGGACGTGCAAACGTGGAGGCAAAAGCGGCGTGACCTGTCCAAGTTGCTGGTGCGGCTGTGACGGCACCACGTTCACCCAGTGGGCCGTAAATGACATGTACTGTCCCTGACCGTAGTTACAGCTCCACACGTCGGCGCTGCCGTGCACTTTGGCAGAGACCGACATGCTCAAAGACTGGCCCACCATCTCTTCTACATGTGAATGCAGGGCTGGCACTGCCTTTTTGGCGAAGAAATGACGGCTTGGCACTCTCCACCACGGCGCGGCACAAGCCATCATTTCTCGGAAAGGTTCTGAGTCCACCACTTGGAAAGGGAGGGACTGCAGCACCAGCAACTTGGACAGGAGGACGTTCAGCTTTTGCACCGTCGGGTGCGTGCTCGCAAACTGTTGTCTCTTGGAAACGGATTGCAAGAAAGACTGCTGACGGAATCCTTGAAGAGGAGGAGTAGCAGGAGAAGGAGCATCAGAACGAGCGGAAGATGCCAACGAGCGACAACTCCCCTCAGCAGAGGTGTTGGAGCCTTGACTGGCTGATAGAGGGCGATTGACGTCGGGTGACGGAGCAAGTAACGGAGCGGGTGATGGAGCAGGGACTGGGGCAGGCAGAACCGCCGTATCTTTATCACGGTTTTCCCAGGCCACCAAATGGCGACGCTGCATATGCTGACGCAACGCTGTAGTCCCAACATGTGCCCCCTGGCCACGCTTGACTTTCTGGCCACATAGTTGACATACGGCTACGTTTACTTCCTCGGGCGGCTTGACAAAAAATTGCCACACCACCGAGTAGGAAACTTTGCCCTCGATACTCCTCACTGGCTGACTGCTGCTTCCTCCGTGCACACCGGCACCACTACTGGCCGTGGTGGTAGGCTGCAGTGGAGCTGGTGCTGTACTCCGTGGCCGTTTGCCTCCCCTGACACTGCTGCGACCCTGCTGCCTCCTGGGCAACCCACCGACTGTTTTGCTCGCTGCCAAGCTGCCACCCTCTTCTCCTGATGATGCGGAAGCAATAGCCTGATGACGACGAGGCTGCCAAGTGCGATCAGCCTCATCATCATCAATTAGGGTCTCCGCGTCACTACTAGCCCCCTCGGCTGCGTGTGGGTCAGGAGACAGACCTGTCTCTAGACCGGCTACCGAGCCACTCTCCTCGCCACTACTTCTTCGCCTGGCTGCTGAAGAGGCGGATGTCTCCCCCCGTTCCTGACCACCCTCTGTTAGCTCTTCCTCACTGTACAGTGGGGCTGAGCCCACAGCATGCGATACTTCGCTTGGTGAGGGAACACCAAAGGACAGGGGCAGGTAAAGGACACGTGATTTCAGTGGGCTTGCTCCCGGGCCATGCCAACTAACGGTTGTGTCTGACGTACCCACCGACCGTTGGCTGTAGGTGTCAGAGGTGACCTGGGAAGAGGAAGACGACGGAGCCAATCAATCGATGACGGCAGGGTTGTCGGTGGAGACACGACCGCTGGATGACACCGGGAGCACTGGCCTCTGGCTGCGACTAGTGCTGCCTCGACCCCTTCCTCTGCTGCCACGTCTGCTCGCTCCTAAAACATTGCCTCCTCTGCCACTCCTCTGCATGTTGTCTGACATACTCTTTAATTAAACGATTCTGTGTCCCTGAGTAACAATTCTGTGTCTGTCCCTGAGTAACAATTCTGTGTCCCTCAGTAACAATTCTGTGTCCCTCAGTAACAATTCTGTATCTGTCCCTGAGTAACAATTCTGTGTCTGTCGCTGCGTAACAATTCTGTGTCCCTCAGTAACAATTCTGTGTCTGTCCCTGAGTAACAATTCTGTGTCTGTCCCTGAGTAACAATTCTGTGTCTGTCCCTGAGTAACAATTCTGTGTCCCTCAGTAACAATTCTGTGTCCCTCAGTAACAATTCTGTGTCTGTCCCTGAGTAACAATTCTGTGTCTGTCGCTGAGTAACAATTCTGTGTCCCTCAGTAACAATTCTGTGTCCCTCCGTAACAATTCTGTGTCTGTCCCTGAGTAACAATTCTGTGTCTGTCCCTCAGTAACAATTCTGTGTCTGTCCCTCAATAACAATTCTGTGTCTGTCCCTCAGTAACAATTCTGTGTCCCTCAGTAACAATTCTGTGTCCCTCATTAACAATTCTGTGTCCCTGAGTAACAATTCTGTGTCCCTCAGTAACAATTCTGTGTCCCTCAGTAACAATTCTGTGTCCCTCAGCAACAATTCTGTGTCTGTCCCTGAGTAACAATTCTGTGTCTGTCCCTGAGTAACAATTCTGTGTCCCTAAGTAACGTTTCTGTGGCCCTAAGTAACGGTTCTGTGGCCCTCAGTAACAAATCTGTGTCCCTCAGTAACAATTCTGTGTCCCTCAGTAACAATTCTGTGTCCCTCAGTAACAATTCTGTGTCCCTCAGTAACAATTCTGTGTCTGTCCCTGAGTAACAATTCTGTGTCTGTCGCTGATTAACAATTCTGTGTCCCTCAGTAACAATTCTGTGTCCCTCAGTAACAATTCTGTGTCCCTCAGTAACAATTCTGTGTCTGTCCCTGAGTAACAATTCTGTGTCTGTCGCTGAGTAACAATTTTGTGTCCCTCAGTAACAATTCTGTGTCCCTCAGTAACAATTCTGTGTCCCTCAGTAACAATTCTGTGTCTGTCCCTCAGTAACAATTCTGTGTCCCTCAGTAACAATTCTGTGTCCCTGAGTAACAATTCTGTGTCCCTCAGTAACAATTCTGTGTCCCTCAGTAACAATTCTGTGTCCCTCAGTAACAATTCTGTGTCCCTCAGTAACAATTCTGTGTCTGTCCCCGAGTAACAATTCTGTGTCCCTAAGTAACGTTTCTGTGGCCCTAAGTAACGGTTCTGTGGCCCTCAGTAACAAATCTGTGTCCCTCAGTAACAATTCTGTGTCTGTCCCTAAGTAACAATTCTGTGGCCCTAAGTAACGTTTCTGTGGCCCTAAGTAACGTTTCTGTGGCCCTAAGTAACGATTCTGTGGCCCTAAGTAACGATTCTGTGGCCCTAAGTAACGATTCTGTGGCCCTAAGTAACGTTTCTGTGGCCCTAAGTAACAGTTCTGTGGTCCTAAGTAACAGTTCTGTGGCCCTCAGTAACAATTCTGTGTCCCTCAGTAACAATTCTGTGTCTGTCCCTGAGTAACAATTCTGTGTCCCTAAGTAACGTTTCTGTGGCCCTAAGTAACGGTTCTGTGGCCCTCAGTAACAAATCTGTGTCCCTCAGTAACAAATCTGTGTCTGTCCCTAAGTAACAATTCTGTGGCCCTAAGTAACGTTTCTGTGGCCCTAAGTAACGGTTCTGTGGCCCTCAGTAACAAATCTGTGTCCCTCAGTAACAATTCTGTGTCTGTCCCTAAGTAACAATTCTGTGGCCCTAAGTAACGTTTCTGTGGCCCTAAGTAACGTTTCTGTGGCCCTAAGTAACGATTCTGTGGCCCTAAGTAACGATTCTGTGGCCCTAAGTAACGTTTCTGTGGCCCTAAGTAACGTTTCTGTGGCCCTAAGTAACAGTTCTGTGGTCCTAAGTAACAGTTCTGTGGCCCTCAGTAACAATTCTGTGTCCCTCAGTAACAATTCTGTGTCTGTCCCTGAGTAACAATTCTGTGTCCCTAAGTAACGTTTCTGTGGCCCTAAGTAACGGTTCTGTGGCCCTCAGTAACAAATCTGTGTCCCTCAGTAACAAATCTGTGTCTGTCCCTAAGTAACAATTCTGTGGCCCTAAGTAACGTTTCTGTGGCCCTAAGTAACGTTTCTGTGGCCCTAAGTACCGATTCTGTGGCCCTAAGTAACGTTTCTGTAGCCCTAAGTAACGTTTCTGTGGCCCTAAGTAACGTTTCTGTGGCCCTAAGTAACAGTTCTGTGACCCTAAGTAACGTTTCTGTGGCCCTAAGTAACGGTTCTGTGGCCCTCAGTAACAAATCTGTGTCCCTCAGTAACAATTCTGTGTCTGTCCCTAAGTAACAATTCTGTGGCCCTAAGTAACATTTCTGTGGCCCTAAGATAACGTTTCTGTGGCCCTAAGTAACGATTCTGTGGCCCTAAGTAACGTTTCTGTGGCCCTAAGTAACGATTCTGTGTCCCTCAGTAACAATTCTGTGTCTGTCCCTAAGTAACAATTCTGTGTCTGTCCCTGAGTAACAATTCTGTGGCCCTAAGTAACGTTTCTGTGGCCCTAAGTAACAGTTCTGTGGCCCTCAGTAACAATTCTGTGTCCCTCAGTAACAATTTTGTGTCTGTCCCTAAGTAACAATTCTGTGGCCCTAAGTAACGTTTCTGTGGCCCTAAGTAACAGTTCTGTGGCCCTCAGTAACAGTTCTGTGTCCCTCAGTAACAATTCTGTGTCTGTCCCTAAGTAACATTTCTGTGGCCCTAAGTAACGATTCTGTGGCCCTAAGTAACGTTTCTGTGGCCCTAAGTAACGATTCTGTGGCCCTAAGTAACGATTCTGTGGCCCTAAGTAACGATTCTGTGGCCCTAAGTAACAGTTCTGTGGCCCTCAGAAACAATTCTGTGTCCCTCAGTAACAATTCTGTGTCTGTCCCTAAGTAACAATTCTCTTGCCCTAAGTAACGTTTCTGTGGCCCTAAGTAACAGTTCTGTGGCCCTCAGTAACAATTCTGTGTCCCTCAGTAACAATTCTGTATCTGTCCCTAAGTAACGATTCTGTGGCCCTAAGTAACGTTTCTGTGGCCCTAAGTAACGATTCTGTGGCCCTAAGTAACGTTTCTGTGTCCCTAAGTAACGTTTCTGTGTCCCTAAGTAACGTTTCTGTGGCCCTAAGTAAAGTTTCTGTGGCCCTAAGTAACGTTTCTGTGTCCCTAAGTAACGTTTCTGTGGCCCTAAGTAACGATTCTGTGTCCCTAACTAACGTTTCTGTGTCCCTAAGTAACGTTTCTCTGTCCCTAACTCTCTGCCTGAATACAGCCAGGTCTGCCTCTGTTGAATGGCTGGAGGCAAATGGAGAATTCTAAAATGGCCGCCATTTATAGCTCGACCATTACACAGTGCTGGCTGGCTGGCTGCTGATTGGCTAATGCGATCACATGTCATGAATTAATGCATTATGGGTCAGCGTGCCTTGTCTGCGCGCCTTCCCAGACATCCCAGCTCCGTTTCCGCACATGTCGCCGCCATTTTAGGAAAAATTTTGATTCGCGCATCCGAAGTCTGCTTATTTTCGGATTTGGCGCGAATCGAAATTTTCCTAATATTCGAAACGAATTCCACTCCGTCTAGTTTGATTCGCTCATCTCTAGTAATTATTAATACATAGTGCACCAATGATACTTGTGTCACAGAACATCATCAGTTTTCAAAAGAAACATATCAGCTATCTCCCTGTGACTGCAAGTCTTAATGGAGTTTTACAAAACAGGGAAAGGAAAG
The DNA here is from genome assembly GCF_062004578.1 of Staurois parvus. Taxonomy (NCBI): domain Eukaryota; kingdom Metazoa; phylum Chordata; class Amphibia; order Anura; family Ranidae; genus Staurois; species Staurois parvus. The sequence continues at coordinate 8,090,017 of NW_028318430.1, read as the reverse complement.
TAAAAGTGGTGGCTCACTCCGATGACTCATTCTTTGGTGTGTGCAATCAACGCTTCCATTATTGTCTTTATTCAGAATGGTAGGTTAGATTAGCCTAGCAATCATGTGCAAAATGAACCTAGAGTTCCATCTGCCAGCTATAAAACAAAAATATTCCTACACAGGCCATATTTAATATTTACATGATTTACCAATATAGTATTTAAAAATGTATTTTCATTAGAAGCTATTTTTTTGTTGAGATTACATTGTGAAAAATTAGTGTCCTAAATTATTCTTTTTTGTGCAGGCATTTCAACGTAACTTTTGGATGAATAAATTAATGAGTATTCAAACAATTCTGTCATTCATTGATTAGTTTTGAATATTATGTTGATTTTTATTTTAAATATCAAAACAGTTATTAGACCTCATGTACACTGCTGCTCCTAAATGTGAGTTTAGGTGCTTTTGGCATTTCATTTTTTTTGCTAAAGCCCCTGAACTCAACTCTATAAAAGCCTATGTGTCCATGTACACATAGGCTTTTACTAGAGTTTAGGAGCAGCAGAGTTTAGGGGGAGTTAAACGTTCCTCTTCTGAACATAGAATAATCGCGTTTAGGAGAGGAACGTTTTGACCCAAAAATGCGACCAAACGTGGTTAAATGCTAGCCTCGTTTAGCGCTTGGACGTTTATCCATGTCAATGGAAAGTACTCTGGCCAATCAAATGAATAAACGTCCAAACGCTAAATGCAGCTAAATGTGCTATGACTCTGTTCTACAATTCTGCCTTTGTGAATGAATCATAAAATATGGAATTAGATGTCAGCATTTTGTGCAATCTCAAGAGAGAATTATATGTCTCTAAAACCCAGATCAGACTTATCAACTTTCAGAGCACTGCAGCTTTACCAGGTCTGGGCAGTGCTTTGTCATTCTGGGAACTGACATTTCTGCAATACAGTGTTATAGATCAGTGTTTTCAACCTTAGGAAGACCATGACTGATAATTTTTTCCAAAACCGTTCATGCCCCTGTAGTGATACCCCCGAAGGGGCTGCTTAAGTTTGTTCACTCTGCCACTCTGCCTCTCAACCCGATGAATTGTTTCAGCCTCAACTGACACACCTGGCAATAGTGTAAGTGCAAGGACCAATGAAAAGTGCACACTTTATAATAAGACACAGAGATCAGCTTTACTGTAAGACCTCTATGGAAAGTAATAAACATTAACAACAGGTATTCATTAGGTGAACCAAGAGAACAGCAAATACTGTGACCGAAAGCAATATAGCTCACTTTTACCCTCATGATGCTTTCAGGGGATTCCAACTGTGAATAACCCCAAGAGCAGAGGCAAACACTTAACTGGCAACCTCAAAGTGGGTCTAAACCCACTTTACATAAATTTGGCTCTATGATGTCCAAGCAGGAGGAGAGCAGAAGAATGACTCTCTGTTGTGTCAGACTTCTCCCTTCTAACCCCCGACACCACAAGCCCAGTAGGTAAACACTGTGCCCAACTGATGCTTAATAGCTACTTTTCAAGGTAAAGCTATTCCCTCACACACCATGCAATATAGAGGCCTGAATACGCATGAGCGTGCCCGTATGGCACCAGTAACTTCAGTCTCTTGGTAACAGGATGAATCTTGGGATCTTCAGCTAGCCATTTTCGTTGTTGCACTTAAACTCCTATGATAAAGTATAATTGTAATCCCATGGCAGTATTTGTATAGCATAGAAAATAGTGTGACTGTTTAGCAGGGCCATCTACACAACCAAGTGCCTGGTAAGTATGGGCAAAGTGTAATGTCTCTGTATGTGTGCAGTGTTCCTGTTATCTGCCAGTGGGCAAAATCCCTCTCACCAGATCCTGTGACTAAGGCCCAAACGATTGTCCTGGAAATGACGGCTCCCCTTGTCATCTCACGATGATTGATGATCATGATGATTCTGTATTGTAGGTCCACATCTCTCAGTTTGGATGTTCCCCTGACTGAAACAGATAACTCAGCATGCTGTGAACTGACCCTAAGCACTTCTCTGCTAGGTCCAGACTGTTACCTTGCAGACTGCCTCCCCTCAGGAAAAACAAGATGGAGTTCTTCACTCTGCTCTCACTAAGCCTGCTGGTCTCTGTAGTTCCATTACTATATAAGCCTATCAGGCCATTTCTGTTCAGGACTACATATTCCACAATGCTTTGCAGTTGCCACTCCTGCTTGAGAAAGTCCCTGTCATTGGCTCCTTTAATGGCTCTTTTGATTGGCTCTCTCTCTATTACAGTCTGAGAGGAGAAGGGAGGGGCTAAAATCTCTCACTGTGCAAGTGTCAGGGTTCAGAGGAGATGCAAGTCAGCAGGTTACAGCAGTCACAAATAGGATTTATTTCCCCCGCTACACCCCCAACATGGCCTGGATGTGGATGGGCATATTGCAGTCAACTTGTTGCCAACTCCCATTTAAATCTTACCTATTCTTTCCATAACAAACAAAATAGTATGTGCTAAAGATACACTTTGAATTCGTAACTTATTATCGTAAGAAGCTATAGCGCTGATCTATTAAACCTGAAAAGAATAAAAATAGCACACAATTGCAGTAGTATCTCACAGCAACCAATAAGAATTTTTGTTTAATGTTTTGTCAAAATAAACAGTGAAATCAGATTGGTTCCTCTTAGTCACAACTGCAGTTCTCTGCTTAGTTTCAATTCTTATTTTTAATGAAATGTTAGGTCCATGGAACAGACATTTTGTCAGTATCTAGACTTGCCACATGAATGAAATCAGAATGGATAGAAAACATGTAACAAACAAATTCAACCTGTAAATCAATGAAAGATAAATGATTACTGGGGCAGAAATGAGCCTGCCAGGCAGAAGAAAAAGGTTTGGGATGAGAGCAGAGTACAACTCCAACAAAAGATAAGAGCTAAGGAAGAAAATATGAAAATGCATGTATACCCCAAGCTATCCGCCCCCCAGAGCTGCACACACAACATCCAAGAAGTACACTGCATGCTTCCCTTGCAACCTACTTTGTTTACTGCAGTTCAGCTGGTTCTGGTGGCAGCAGGAGGCTTCTGTGTGTTTTTGGGGCAGCTCTTTTTTGATCAAAAAACTCCTCTCACTCCATCCAGCTGTTTGACAGGACTCCAGCCAGCAGCTGTGGCACCACCACACTGTCAAATGCTTGGACAGTTACAGGTAAGCATCAGCAGCACCTTCATGTACACTGAGATCCTTCATGATGATCTGAACTGTTCTGCAGTCCCACTAGCCTTGGGAATGAGGAAAAGCTACAAGTCTCCTTTCAGCAAGCTCCAATTACTGCTCTGTATTATTAGGAAGCTGGAGCTAGATGTGCATCAGTTTGCTAGAACTGTGAGTCCTCATGGCAGCCAGATATGGCCAGAAGGACCACCACAGTTCTATCTCCACTCCATGAGTCATGAGGAGTGCAAAACAGCTCACTCCTTCCAAACCAAGCCACAACCCTGTCTGCTCTGACAGCTAGAGTATAGCTATCAGAGCAGACATGAATACAGTGTCCTGTGGGAGGAAAGGCTGTGGACTAGTACTGGACCATGGCCTGGTGGTTGAAAATTACTTTTCTGGGTAACAATGGAATGCTTCTCCCCCTACAAGTCTATCTGTTTAGGTATATAGCTATACAGTAGTTATATACCACTATTGATGCTAATATTATGATGTATTACTTATGAAATATAATTATATCTATACAAGTATTATATCACTATAAACACATAAAAAATATATTTTTCAGAATCCTGTCTATATCTTCTTTAAAAAAAGACTGTCAGTGGTGTTTGACCTCAAAACTACACGCTGCAGCCAGGGAGTAAAGGAAAATCTTCTCCTTTTTCCTGTGTCCTAGCCATGTGATCACATCAGAAGTGACAAAACTGGCACAAAAGGAAAAGAGAGAGATTTTCTTTCACTTCTTGGCAGGTGCCTAATCTATGCAGAGGTCCACTTTTTTCTTCATGTTTACAAATGTTTGTACTGCAGCTGTACTGGTGGGTGACTAAGGCTTCAGTCCTATAATCTTCTTGTGGGTTCCATGGGCCGGTAAGCATGGGGTAGGTGCCCCTTTTGCCCTTTTTTTGTTAAAACAGCCCTGGTTTTGGTGCCAGTTGTGTGGTAGACTATGCTGTGTTTGAAATGAGCTCTTTGTGGATAATAACTGGCAATTGAGAAATTATGGGATAATATATATATATATATATATATATATATATATATATGGTACACACACACACACAGTATATGGCCAAAAGTATTGGGACACCCCTCCAAATCATTGGTTTCAGGTGTTCCAATCACCTCCATGGCCACAGGTTTATAAAATCAAGCACCTAGACATGCAGACTGCTTCTAAAAACATTTGTGAAAGAATGGGTCGCTCTCAGGAGCTCAATGATTTTGAGCATGGTTCTGGGATTGGTTGGCACCTGTACAAGTTCATCCATGAAATTTCCTTGCTACTAAATATTCCACGGTCAAATGTTAGTGGTATTATAACAAAGTGGAAGCAACTGGGAACAACAGCAACTCAGTCACGAAGTGGTAGGCCACGTAAAATGACAGAGCAGGGTCAGCACATGCTGACACGCACAGTGCACAGAAGTCAATAGCTAAATACCTCCAAACTTCATGTGGCCTTCAGATTAGCACAACAATAGTGCATAGAGAGCTTCATGGAATTTGTTCCCATGGCCCAGCAGCTACCTCCAAGCCTTACATCACCAAGTGCAATGCAAAGCATCAGATGCAGTGGTGTAAAGCATGTTGCCACGGACTCTAGCAGTGGAGACCTGTTCTCTGGAATGACAAATCACGCTTCTCTGTCTGGAAATCCAATGGACGTGTCTGGGTTTGGTGGTTGCCAGGAGAACCGTACTTGCCTGACTGCATTGTGACAAGTGTAAAGTTTGGTGGAGGGGGGATTATGGTGTGGGGCTGTTTTTCAGGGGTTGGGCTGGGCACCTTAGTTCCAGTGAAGGGAACACTTAAGGCATCTGCATACCAAGACATTTTGGAAAATTCCATGCTCTCAACCTTGTGGAACAGTTTGGGAATGGTCCTTCCTGTTCCAACATAACTGCACACCAGTGCACAAAGCAAGGTCCATAAAGACATGGATTGGAGTTTGGGGTGGAGGAACTTGACTGGCCTGCACAGAGTCCTGACCTCAACCCGATAGAACAGCTTTGGAATGAAACAGAGCGGAGACTGCGAGCCAGGTCTTCTCATCCGACATCAGTGCCTGACCTCACAAATGTGCTTCTAGAAGAATGGTCAAACATCCCCATAGACACACTCCTAAATCTTGTGGGCAACCTTCCCAGAAGAGTTGAAGCTGTCATAGCTGCAAAGGGTGGGCCAACTCAATATTGAACCCTACAAACTAAGATTGGGATGACATATATTGCATGTGTAAATACAGATGGGAATTTTAAACAAGCATACAAAATAGATTCTATATTTATTATCTTTAAACTGAAGCTCAAAGGACAGAAACAATTCTCCCAAATAGTCCTGCTTGGTAATAAGCATGGATCTAACACAATGAATAGATCTATTATCTGCCAAAATGCATTGCATTGGTCGACACTAAGACTAGAAACTTAATAGTGAGTGGTTTCCTAAATATATTATGGATAACTTTAAAATTGAATCTTGCAATCATAATGCAGAATAAATTAATATAATATAATTCATATATCTTCATTACTGGCTTCTATAAGAACAATTCTAGAACTTTAGCTATCTAGAAATGCCTATGCGCAAAAATAGGTCTGACAATTATTTATTTTATATTTTACGCCAGGATGAGGGGAAAATGATGTAAAAAGCATGTGTGGTATACAGGAGACATTTCAGTGGTTTTCATAATTTCTTTAACACTGTATATCATAGGGAAAACATACTATACCTGTATTGTTTAAACTCAATTTACATAAAACTTGTAATTATATGGGCCAGTATTTATGCCAGTTTATTTAATACTGAATCAATCTCAAACCTATTTACAACCATATACATTACAGATTGTTATGCTAGCTAATAAAATGCAATCCACATTATTTAAATATGAAACAAGGTGTAGATCTTGAAAAATACATTTGTAGTCATCCTTTTTTGTAGCCTTTAAAGAGAATTTCTATTATAATTTAGAAAAATTGCAATTCAGTCTTTCCATTGAGACCCTGAAACCAATTCTTCTCATGTACATCATGGAAAGTGTTCATACAGTCAGCATGGGTTTCAGTTTCCTCCAGCTGGTGGTAGTTTGATAAGTGCCATGCCATCTGAATAAGCTTGTCATTATCACAGTAATGAAATTATAACTTTCCAGCCACTATTAAAAAATAATAATGTTAATAAGATGTTTTTTTTTAACTAGGCATCTGCACTCTGGATATGTAGCTGCTGTGCTGAAATCCACACACTGTGCTATATTTAAAAAGAAAACCACATTTGGAATTCTAAAATTGCAAAGGAGACAATAAAATACTCACAGACAGTTCAGTAAAGCGGCAGGGATTTGCACACTAATGACATGCTTGTTTTGATAGGTGTTTGCTTTATTCTGAAGTGGCAACATATAATTCATTCAGCTGTGAATGAGCGAGGACTATTAGAGCAGTCAATGTATCCCACGTGTTCCCTGTAGCATTAGGAAGCCAGATAAGGCCTCAGCAGACACTGCTATGAAATTGAGACTGCTTTTCACTTGAATGTGATCCTGATTACCTCAGCAAGGCCACCTGCTGCTTTAGTGGCTGATTTCTTTTGTGTGTCTGTATTAAGCAGTTTCCATTTGTAGTGCCTCAGGGGACTGCAACCTTAAGGCCAAACCCAGCTGACTCCAATCTGGTGGAGAACTGCCTGAACAATCAGGTATACAGCCACTGGTCATTGCTCATATGCTGCCCTTTTTCCTCAAGCTGACTAGAACAATGGATATATTTATTCTCATACTAGGGACCTTTGTGAGTGATGATTGACAGTGATTTAGTTTCTGTCAATTTTGGTGCACCGCAATAAAACATATTACATATATGGCTTAATATGGGCTTATTCAATAACCAAATACAGGGATGGATGGACTAAGTCTAAAGTGCAACATCCATAGCAATCCATTAGAATCCATCTTGTACTGATTTGGCTTTAGCAAAGTCGGTTCTGATGGGTTGTTATGTTTACTGTAATTCTGATTTTGACAGTAACTCAAGCAAGTATTTGCTTGCAGCCTATATTTGACATCTGCTAATCACATTCTTTCAGCATCATGTTGTCTTTCTAATAGCAGTAGTTATGAAATACGTATTGTGGGTCATCACTGCTCTACCACCCCTACACAGCTTTATGTATACCAGTGATAAACAAGAATTATTTCCTACACAGAGCCACCAAACAAATTAAAATGTTAATAGTGCCACAGAAAATGTCTCATGCAGGACAGAGGCTGATTGGTTGCTTGAGAGTAACAGTAATAGTTCCTATTTACCCCATATTAATAAATGAGATTGCCTAAAGAAAGGTAGAATTGCTATATGGCATGCACTGGTAGGCCTCAATATTAATAGATAGTTTTATAGGGGGCAATGTGAGCATCCTGGCTTTTCTGGGCAGTGTAGAGACTTATTTGCAGGATAAAACATCCACATATCATTTTTAACTGGCATGTTACACTGACCTGTTGCTCACCAGTGATATGAACATACAGGAAGCAGGATTCTAGTAAGTGTGCCCATGAACTGACATTTAAGAAACCACAATCAGAGGATGTGTTTTTTTTTGTAAAGTTGAATGGTTTGGGAAATAACATGAGTGGTGTAATAATAAAAAAAAGTTTTAGGATTGTAATTGGTAGACACTGCTATGATACAAAAAAACAGTATTAAAAAAAGATTCTAGTGGGAACAAATAAAACTAAAAATGCTTAATGATATGCAGACAAAATGGGGACACCTCTCCCACCTTTTACTCCACCTCCCACTCTTTACCTCTGCGTCTCTCCCACCTTTACTCATCCTCCTTTCCATTATTTTTTCCCTTACTCTCCCACCAAATAACTGACAATATCTCCTGTATTTATCCCTCTCACACAACCCCCTATCTCTAGGATTACCCCTTATTATAAAACTATATTATAACATCCATCCACACATCTGGACACAGTAGGAAGAGAAGGGGGCACCTTTCCAACATATTGTTTCCTAAGAGTTAAAACTGTAGACTGGTGATGTACTATACAAAAAACAGGGAATTATCTGTGAACCAAACCACATGAGAGCCTACCAAGGTATTGGAAAAGCTCATTATGATCTACTTTTAGTTAAGGGGTCATACAGTATCTCACAGATGTGAGTACATCCCTCAAATTTTTGTAAATATTTTATTATATCTTTTCATGTGACAACACTGAAGAAATTATACTGCTACAATGTGAAGTAGTGAGTGTACAGCTTGTATAACAGTGTAAATTTGCTGTCCCCTCAAAATAACTAAACACACACCCATTAATGTCTAAACCGCTGGCAACAAAAGTGAGTACACCCCTAAGTGAAAATGTCCAAACTAGGCCCAAAGTGTAAATATTTTGTGTGGCCACCATTATTTTCCAGCACTGCCTTAACCCTCCTGGGCATGGCGTTCACCAGAGCTTCACACATTGCCACTAGAATCCTCTTCCACTCCTCCATGATGACATCACAGAGCTGATGGAAGACCTTGTGCTCCTCCACTTTCCATTTGAGGATGCCCCACAGATGCTCAATGGGGTTTAAGTCTGGTTACATGTTTGGCCAGTCCATCACCTTTACCCTCAGCTTCTTTAGTAAGGTAGTGGTCATCTCTGAGTTGTGTTTGGGGTCTTTATCATGTTGAAATACTGCCCTGCTGCCCTCAAAGGGGAGGGGATCATGCTCTGCTTCAGTGTGTCACAGTACATGATAGCATTCATGGTTCCCTCAATGAACTGTAGCTCCCCAGTGCCATCAACACTCATGCAGCTCCATCCCATGACACTCCCACCACCATGCTTGACTGTAGGCAAGACACACTCCTCACCACACATGCTTGACACCATCTGCACCAAACAAGTTTATATTGGTCCCATCAGAACACAGGACATGGTTCCAGTAATCCATTTCCTTAGTCTGCTTGTCTTCAGCAAACCATTTGCAGGTTTTCTTGTGCATCATCTTTAGAAGAGGCTTCCTTCTGGGACGACAGCCATGGGGACCAATTTGATGCAGTGTGTGTGGTATGGTCTGAGCACTGACAGGCTGACCCTCCCACCCCTTCAACCTCTGCAGAAATGCTGGCAGTACTCTTACGTCTATTTCCCAAAGACAACCTCTGGATATGATGCTGAGCACGTGCCTTCAATTTCTTTGGTCAACCATGGCGAGGCCTGTTCTGAAAGGAGCCTGTCCTGTTAAACCGCTGTATTGTCTTGGCCACCGTGTTGCAGCTCAGTTTCAGGGTCTTGGCAATCTTCTTATAGCCTAGGCAATCTTTATGTAGAGAAACAATTCTTTTTTTTAGATCCTCAGAGCTTCAGAGATCCTTGCAATGAGGTGCCATGTTGAACTTCCAGTGACCAGTAAGAGAGTGAGATCAATAACACCAAATTTACCACACATGCTCCCCATTCACATCTGAGACCTTGTAACACTAACAAGTCACATGACACCAGGGAGGGAAAATGTCTAATTGGGCCCAATTTGGACATTTTCACTTAGGGGTGTACTTACTTTTGTTGCCAGCGGTTTAGACATTAGTGGCTGTGTGTTGAGTTACTTTGATGGGACAGCAAATTTACACTGTTACACAAGCTGCACACTCACTACTTTACATTGTAGCAAAGTGTAATTTCTTCAGTGTTGTCACATGAAAAGATAGAATAAAATATTTGCAAAAATGTGAGGGGTGTACTCACTTCTTGGAGATACTGTATATTTGTGGTGAATGCATTTGTGTGTCACACATGGTAGAGCACTGGTTTTGGTTAAGTAGAAAAAGAAGGAAAGTTAAGAAAGTATTATTATATACGGCAAGGTGTGGGACTTTTTCACTTTTATTGATCTTGGAATATTATATTGGATATTACCTAATGGACTTACGTTACGTTAGCACAATTATGTTAAATAGTGTTAAGTGTCATACCTTTCATATTTAATATTTTTTTTTTTAAAAAAAGAGCTTGACACTTCTAATTGCTGAAGCATAGTGATATTGCAAACAGATCATAAGTAACAAACGTATCTGGCTGAATAATATTAAAATCCAGTTTAAAATGGTAGGAAACCAAAGGCTGTATGCACAAAACACATTGATAAAATGACTAATGTATTCTTACAATGTATTAATAAATCCCACAGCTGTTAAAAACTCGTATTAATAAACATGTTAAAAAGCCATTTAAACATTTTCCACCCAGCCCTGTCATCCCTTTGAATGAATATTTACACTGGGGGCAGGAAGGATTGCCCAATCATATGACCACTGTGATCGGCTGTCACAGCAGTCATATGATCAGCAGCCCCTCCTGCCAGCTGCTTATCATTACTAGACACTGGAAACTGTCTGTGCTGGGAGTGTACAGTGAGAGTATTCTCAGCACAAAAACCTTTGTCCGATATTGACGCATATGTGCAGTGTGTGTGAGTGAAAGTCCACCCTCTTTGCCACTGCACATGTGGGCAACAAGAGATTAATACATTGTTCATAGCCCTCTTTCCTTTGTGTCAGGGTCTGACTTGAGAAACAGTTTTGAAAATATTGTAAGTAATAGAAAGGCAAGCAGACCTGAGATCTTGTAAGGGCATTTATCTAATTTCTACTAACTATTCACACGTCTGTAACATTTATTCATGCCATTTATCATTTTTTTTACCTTGACACAAAAGAGTTAGTCTATGAGTTGGCAGACTAACTGTAATTACAGTCTTTTGAAGTGTTCCCAGTTGTGCAAACAGGACACATGGGTTAGTATGGATCAGATATAGAGTACTGTAAGCTGTCTTTCAGTCTTTTTTAATTACCCCTATGCATGTGACAATAGATCCAGACTGAGAAGAGGTGTCCCTCTTTGCTACTCCCTTATCACAGCAATACTATTGGTTCTTCTGCAACTAAGGTAGAGAGGAACCAATAGAAACTGAGTAGAAGAGACCACCATAGAGGAAGAGAGATTATAAAAGTAAGCAAAGGGTTCACTTTAGATCTCCTATGTTGGAGTGTGGTGGATTCCATCTGAGACCATCTTCTCCCCACCAGTAATTATTGCTAGTTTGTCAGCCTGACAAAATTTGACTCAAAGTGGATGTTTTGCTAAAGGATAATAGACTGTTAAGTTTGCAAGGGAATTATCCTCAGAACTTAGTGAATGAGGTAAAGCTCTGCTGACTTTCATCATTCAATCATATGTGAGCAGCAATGCTGTTTTTTGTTTTCCTTGCACATGCTTCAGCTTTCTTTGCAAAGCAAAATTTCACCACGTTTATTAAGCTTTGGGGAAAATTGCCTTGCACAGTAAAATTTCCTTTGGAAATTGAAAAAACTATTTGCCTTTAGTTATTAAATGGCTGCCGTATCCTCCTGATCACTATATTTTGTATCTAGGAGCGTATCCATTAGAAATGGACAATAATAATAAATGCACCCTTCCACGCTATGATACAAGAAAAGTGTATCATCAGCTACTATATATATAAAAAACCCTCAAGGATCAATGTAGATCAATAAATACAGATCTGAAATGTATAGTGATTAAATTGTGGTTGATTTACTAAAGGCATGGGCACTCCTAATGAAGGAATTGCACCCAAACTCAAAAACATGAAGTTATTACACACACACATGGCACACTGAGGAGGTCCACTGGCACTCTGTTAGTTTGGTGAGGAATATAGTGATCTCTCCCACCTGTATTTATTAATCCAGGGGCCACCCAAAAGCCATATTACGATGCTTGTGAATGGTTTGGTGCCACTTAGCACTCTTAACATGTGAATTTTGTTTTTAAACATACTTTTTAATAAAATGGCATTATTCTTTGAGAAGCAATTTTTCCTTCTGGGTACTCCTCTGAACATTGTGAGCTATGATGATGGATAAGCTTTCCAATTGTAAAGATAAAGTAATCTATACATACGTGGTCCTACCTGCCGTTTGGGGATTACATGTACTCAGTATCCCTATTATCATTAGGAGTCGTGATAGCCTGGCAGGGGGTTCTCTATAATCTATGTCATATGCACAGATTGACCTACCTATAATTTGGGAGTCACAGGAGTCAGTGAATGCAATCCCATTAGGTGGTGGTGCACATGGTGCTTGTCATTTTGATTTTTGAGAAGTTTCACAATTTGGCACTTTTACATGTGGTTATGTTAATGGATGTAATTTTTGTATATATATAAATTGCATTACAAAATTTGAACTTTAGCTGCATTTGATATATGGAAGTGCTGCTATGCTTGGATATATTTTAGTTGTATATGCTTACTAGAGTAGCTGCTGCACAGGATTGTTTTTCAGTGAAGTGTGATATTTATTTTACTAAAGACAAATAGGCCGGTCATATTACAGGGGAATTTTCTCTTAGCTTGGTGAATGAGGCTAGGCCCTGCTGACTGCCTTTATCCACTCAAGTGCAAGCAAATATACAGTTTTTTGGGTTTTTTTTATTTGCGCTTGCACATGATTGGATGATTGAAGTCAGTAAGAGAACAGCCAATTTGTCTTTAGTAAATCAAAATGTGTTCAGTCTTTCCTTGTACAATCCAGATGTTGGCTTAAACTGCAAAAGTCCATATTTTCTAAAAGTGGCCTTGCATAGTTGAAAAATAATACATATTTTAAGTTTTTAAACAAAAATGGCAAACACCAACAATCATAATCTTTTAGATTTTTATAAGTACGCAAGTCATCTTAAATTTAGTTGAACACATTTTGATAAGAAGCCTTTCTTAAATAAATACTGCACTTCACAGAATATGACAGTTACAAACTGCATGTTGTATTTGCTTCAATTCAAAGTGACCGGAAAAACTTTTTGAAGAGTGTTTAATCTCCTCAAACTTTTCTGCCTTTCCTCTCAAAACAATTAAAGTTTTCATCTGACAGCCAATAAATAGCAACAGTCTATTGGAGAACAACCTATAAAATCAAAAGAATTGGTGACAAAAAAGAGAGTAAAAAGCATAATCTGTACACCATCTGTTGCCTGGTGCAATTCACAGAAACAAGGCTTTTTCTGATATTAGGTTCCAAATGCGAGAACATAGATCATTTTTACCTTATATTTTTCCTTCTCATTATAAGAATTTATTTCTAGCTTTGTTGTCAGTGGAGTCTAATTGTTTCTTACATGTGCTGTAAATCTGTCCTCCAATCAGTTAATGCTGTGAAACATGAACCTGGGACTCATCAATTTCCTTTGCTTACTAATACATCTGTTAGAGGCCAATGTTGAAATAACGCTAAACATATTTACACTCTTGCTGTTGTGGGGTTTTGTTCTTTCTTATTAACAGTTAAAATTTTTAACATTTAGACTGAAACTTTTGTATGAAATTACTTAATAGGAATATAATTGTCATGGTAAATTAATACACAAAACATAATTGCAAGTGACTGTTTGCCACATCTCCGTCTTTGATTCAAAGAGCCTGAACCAAGGTTATGTAATGTCTTCACTGGACCAATGGTGAGGCAGCAGGGACATCCCAGGGTTAGTGTACATGGGCCTTGAATGCTAAAGCAGCTAAAAGTAAAAAAGCATCTGTTACACCTTTGAAGCACCCGTGCTCTAAGATTCATTTAAATTGATTGAGGCCTGTACTCTCTGGAGTTTGAATAAAGCACTCCAAACTGCAGCAAATGTTTTTATTCTCTGGCATTTTGTGTATTACTTTGACCTTTTTTGCTTTTTTAAATGTTCATGCATTAACCACTTGCCTTCCGGGCACTTTTACCCCCTTCGTGCCCAGGCCAATTTTCATCTTTCAGTGCTGATGCACTTTAAATGGCAATTGCACAGTCATGCAACACTGTACCCATATGAAATTTTTATCATTTTGTTTTCACACAAATAGAGCTTTCTTTTGGTGGTATTTAATTACCACTGGTTGGGCGGCACAGTGGCTTAGTGGTTAGCATGTCTACTGTGCAGTAAATGGGTCATGGGTTTAATTCCCAACCATGGTACCTCCTGCATGGAGTTTGCATGTTCTCCCTGTGCTTGCATGGGTTTCCTCCGGGTACTCCAGTTTCCTCCCACGCTCCAAAGACATGCTAGTAGGTTAATTGGCTCCTGTCTAAATTGTCCTAGTTTCATCCCTGGACACGCAGGATCTCCTGCATGGTAGGGGTTGGGGAAAGACCTGGCAACCTACCCTGTAAAATAATTGCTAAGAGAATTCATGGAAAAAGTCACTTACGAGTGACAGTCCATGCAATCACCAAGGGTCGGATACGACTGAATAGATAGATAGATAGAATTACTACTGGGTGTTTTATTTTTTGCGTTGTAAACAAAAGAAGAGCAAAAACATTTTTTAAAAAAAAGTTTTCTTAGTTTCTATTATAAAAATTTGCAAACAGGTTTTTTTTCTCCTTCACTGATATGCGTTGATGAGGCTGCACTGATATGCAGCACTGATGGGCACTGATGAGGTGGCACGGATGGGCAGCACTGATGGGCACTGATAGGCTGCATTGATGAGGTGGCATTAATGACGCAGCACTGGTGGGCATTGATGAGGAGGCACTGATGATGCTGCACTGATATGTAGCAATGATGGGCACTCACGGGCGGCGATGTCTGATGGCACTGACCGATGGCACTGACTGGCAGTACTACTGGGTGGCACCGGTGGGCACTGCTGGACACTGATGGGTGCAACTGCTGGGAAGCACTGATGGGGGGCACTGATGGGTGGCATTGCTGGACACTGATGGGTGGCATTCCTGGGTACAGATGGGCACTGGTGGGTGGCACTGGTGGGCACTGGTTGGTGGCACTGCTGGACAGCATGCAGGGCACTGATAATCAGCGTGACAGCATGACGAAAGTGCTGCTGATAACCGGTAATTGTATTTACTCCATGATCTGCTGTGTCATTGAACACAGCTGATCACGTGTTAAAAGGCTGCTGTGATTGGCCTTTTACCTCATCATGTGATCAGCTGTGTCCGTAGGACACAACGATCATGGAAATCTCCGGACCCACACCACTGGGGGTGCGGGGAGGGCACATTCTGGGAGGATGTCATATGACGCCCTCCCAGAACTGGACAACCTCAGTGTAGCCATTATTTGGCTATAGCTCGGTAAGGATGTGGTTAAAAGGAAAAATGGTGCTCACACTGGTGTTTGTGCAATGCATGCACATACTGTAATCAAATTAGTATAATGCGTACATTAATTCCCAGAAGTCAAGCAGCGAGTAGGGATTTCGGAACTAAATAAAACTGCTTTTACAATGTTTTAATGCAATTTTCATACTGAATTAATGTTAATGATTTATAAATATTTATATCAATAATGAGCTAAGAAAACAATTCAAATATTGAAATCTCATTAATTTTACTAAACATGTGCTATAATACTGCTAACAAGTATTCTCCCCTAATTCTAGCATACTGGACAAGTTTACCAGGTTATTTTGAAAAACAGCATTGAGCACTTTAGCACTTTAGCAAAATACAAATATTCTACACGAATAGTTTATCCAATATCCAGAAGTGTGCCTGTGTTTAACAAATGCCCTGAAAAAGCAAGGGTAGTAATGAATAGAGAATTTAAAGTGGTTCTAAAGCCTTAACATTTTTCTACTTTAATGCATTCCATACATTATGGTAAAAAAAACCTTCTGTACCAGATTGGTCCTGCTATATTTGATCCCAGGTTCTGACCCCTTAAGAGTACAGGTAGCCAGGCACAAGGTATTTTTATCTAGAGATATCAAATCTCACTCAATCTTCTGACAGTAACCAGGCAGGGGTTGTTCTTTTTTTGTTTTGTTTGTTTTGATAGAACTGAGATAGGGATTATAAAAAAAAATTTGGGATGCCTGGAACTTGGGAGCTTGCTGAGGACACAATCTTGAAACAAAGTAACAACACATGGCAGAGTTTTCCTCCACAAAAGGGTAGCAACAGCTTTCAGCAGAGGTGGGCTTCCTCTATGGCGCAGCCCTGGCAGCTAGGTATGGAAGGTCCCCCTATCCAGGCGTTTCTGATCGGTGTACATTTGCTGTCTCTGAATGCTCCTTTCCCTCAGCAGCTCCTCTCACTCAGGTGGGAGACCATTAAATCCAAAAAAGCTGATGTTTTGTATTTAACTGACTTTGTAACTACTAATATTTTACAGGCTTTTAGGTACTACTAAGCGGTATTATAAAGCCAATTATACTTACTACTTTATACCTGGCTTTGTGAGTACAACTTTGTGCTGGGCTTTGTATCTGGCTTTGTGAGTACATCTTTGTACTTGACTTTGTACGTACAGCTTTGTGCCTCTCTTTATGAGTACAGCTTTGTGTGTACAGAATTTTGCCTTGCTTTGTGAGCACAGCTATGTGCCTGGCTTTGTGAGCACAAGCCTGTGCCTGGCTTTGTAAGTAGTTTTAGAACTACAACTTTATACAGTAACAGGGTTTGGTTACCACTGTTTTAGAAATTCTATTTATTCTAAAGCACTAGTTTCTTAACCCAGTTCTAAGGCTACATTCACACAGACATTTAGCCACAGAATGAATGGCAGCGGCAGAAGTCTTCTGATTTTTTACACCTGTCAGCAGCAAGCAGAGATGCACTTTGTGTGTGTCCAGCAACAATTACTACAGGTAAATGCTGGCAGTGTCAAAAGCCATGAATAGCTACAGCCACCATAAACCTTTCCATAGAGTGTTCTGTACAGGCTCAGTGGCTGCAGCCCTTTGCTCACAGGTGTCAAAAACAACAGCAAGAATCTGCAAATTTCTACAGCTGCCATTCACCATGTGGATAAACATTTGTATACATGTAGCCTTAGAACAGGGTTTGGGAACTACTACTTTAGAACCAACTTTTGAAACTAGTACTTTTGAACATATTAGAATTTCTAAAGTAGTTACCAAACCCTTTTATAAAGTTGTAGTTATTAAGTGTTCTTGCATGGCAAGACCACCTACTGTTTTCTCACATATATATTCTTATTATTATAGCCAAATTTACCACCCTAACTCCTCCCACAGTTTTTACACTACATAGACAGTAATATACGGAAACGTGTGGATTGTTCCCGACTGGTGTGCTATTACTTTGTGGAATGTTTCACCAAATGGTTCACGAAATATCAACGTTTTTGTGAAATTGATCCCATAGGAATGAATGGCGGAATGTTCAAAACT
Source organism: Staurois parvus (assembly GCF_062004578.1). Lineage (NCBI taxonomy): Eukaryota > Metazoa > Chordata > Amphibia > Anura > Ranidae > Staurois > Staurois parvus. The sequence continues at coordinate 8,072,592 of NW_028318430.1, read as the reverse complement.
AGAGTGGGAGCTGACAAAAGCTAGAGTGAGCTGAAAAATCAGGACGTGATCTCTAAACTGCCATCACTCCCTCATTTTTAAGCCGACCTACACAAATCTTATATCAAAACGTTCAGCTATCCCTGCTGCCACTAAAAATGTCCACAGCTAAGCCATAGTCCTGATAGTTTTCACAATATGACCATTTGTTGCAACTCACGTCGCCCATTGACATTCATTGAAACTCCACTCTAGCCACCTCAAATTTGAAGGGCAATTTCTAAACTGCAACTGTGCCTTCATTTTTAATATTTCAGAGACATACTATGCAACAAAATGTAGGTCTGGGTCTTGTGATTCTCACAATATAAAGCTCTTTGGTGTAGGATTTATAATTTTTAAACTACAACCGTTTGAAGATGGCAACCGCCAGTGAAGTGAGCAAGTTGGAGCAGTTTGTTTTTAACCTCTCTCCTCTACCCTGGTTTTAAATATAATTTAAATTCACTTTCTGCATATTAACATTTTCCACAACAACTTCTGAATTAGGGCAAATAGGTTACTATATTTTTTCCAAATGTCATTTTCCATTGTTTGTTCGAACCTAGTCGGCAGCTAGACAACTGATAAATAAGCCGAGAAATCAATTTGTAATACGTCCAATGAAGATTTACTCATTTTATGATTCAAACCTATGTGAAAAATGAATGAGTATCTGGTGAAAACAGCCCCTGGTTGACTAGTAACTTACCAGTAATATAACCAATGGAAGCTACAGATGAGTTAAATTGGGATTCCTGTTTACCTGAAAGTTTTATAAAAATTGGAAGATTTAGGAAAATGTTTTCCATTTTAGTGAAATGCATTAGGATCAATAGGGAAAGCAATCATTTTTTTAAGGGAACATCAGCTTTACAGTTGTTACAAGTTACAAAGCTCCTTATTATCTTATATTGCCAAAGGTATTGGGACACCCCTCCAAGTCAGTGCAATGCAGTGGTGTAAAGCATACTGCCACTGGCCTCTAGAGCAGTGGAGATGTGTTCTCTGGAGTGATGAATCATGCTTCTCTGTCTGGAAATCCGATGGACATGTCTTGGTTTGGCAGTTGCCAGGAGAGCGGTACTTGCCTGACTGCTTTGTGCCAAGTGTATAGTTTGGTGGAGGGGGATTACGGTGTGGAATTGTTTTTCAGGGGTTGGGCTTGGTCCTTAGTTCCAGTGAAGGAAACACTTAAGGGGTTAGCATACCAAGACATTTTGGACAATTTCATGCTCCCAACTTTGTGAGAACATTTTGGGGATGGTCCCTTCCTGTTCCAACATTACTGGGCACCAGTGCTCAGAGCAAGGTCCATAAAGACATGGATGAGTGAGTTTGATGTGGAGGAACTTGACTGGCCTGCACAGAGTCCTGACCTCAACCCAATAGAACAGCTTTGGGATGAAATAGAGAGGAGACTGTGCGCCAGGCCTTCTCTTCTGACATCAGTGCCTAACCTTGTGGACAGCCTTCCCAGAAGAGATGAAGCTGTTCTAGCTGCAAAGGGTGGGCCAACTCAATATTGAACCATATGGACTAAGACTGGGATGCCATTAAAATACACTGCTCAAAAAAATTAAAGGAACACTGAAAAAATATCAGATCTCAATGGGGAAAAAATATGCTGGATATCCATACTGATATGGACTAAGTAATGTGTTAGGAATGCAAGGGTACCCCATCATTTTTTGAAATTAATTAAAATTATTAACCTACAGAGGACTGAATTCAAAGACCCCATGAAAATCTAAGTGAACAAATGATGCAGCAAGCTAGTCCATTTTGCTGAAATTTAATTGCAGCAACTCAAAATGGTACTCCCTAGTTTGTATGACCCCCATATGCTTGTATGCATGCCTGACAATGTTGGAGCATGCTCCTAATGAGACGACGGATGGTGTCATGGGGTATTTCCTTCCAGATCTGGACCAGGGTATCACTGAGCTTCTGGACAGTCTGAGGTGCAACCTGGTGACATCGGATGGATCGAAACATGATATCCCAGAGGTGTTCTATGGAATTTAGGTCAGGCGAGCGTGGGGGCCATTCAATGGTATCAATTTCTTCATCCTCCAGGAACTGCCTGCATACTCTCGCCACATGAGGCTGGGCATTGTCAAGCACCAGGAGGAACCCAGGACCCATTGCACCTGCGTAGGGTCCAATGATTTTATCCTGATACCTAATGGCAGTCAGGGTGCCATTGTCTAGCCTGTAGAGGTCTGTGTGTCCCTCTATGGATATGACTCCCCAGACCATCACTGACCCACCACCAAAATATTCATGGCAGAATAACATTCTCCATGGCTCCTCCAGACCCTTTCATGTCTGGCACTTGTGCTCAGCGTGAACCTGCTCTCATTTGTGAAAAGCACAGGGCACCAGTGGTGGACCTGCCAATTCTGGTGTTCAATGGCAAATGGCAATCAGGCTCTATGGTGCTTGGCAGTGAGCACAAGGCCCACTAGAGGATGTCGAGCCACCCTCATGAAGTCTGTTTCTGATTGTTTGGTCAGAGACATTCACACCAGTACCCTGCTGGAGGTAATTTTGTAGGGCTCTGGCGGTGCTCATCCTGTTCTTCCTTGCACAAAGGAGCAGATACCAGTCCTGCTGATGGGTTATGGACCTGTCCAGCTCTTGCAGAGTAGCTGCCTGTCTCCTGGAATCTCCTCCATGCTTTTGAGACTGTGCTGGGAGCCACAGCAAACCTTCTGGCAATGGCACGTATTGATGTGCCATCCTGAAAGAGTGGGACTGCCTGTGCAACCTCTGTAGGGTCCAGGTATCACCTCATGCTACCAGTAGTGACACTGACCCTAGCCAAATGCAAACCTAGCAAAAAAAACTGTCAGAAAAGATGAGTAGGGAAAAAAATGTCAGTGGTCTCCACCTGTAATAGTATTCCTGTTTTGGGAATAATCTCATTGTTTCCCATCTAGTGCACCTGTTGATAATTTCATTAACACTAAAGCAGCTGAAATAGATTAACAACCCTCTCTGCTACTTAACCAGATCAATATCCTAGGAGTTTAACTGACTTGATGCTATACTCTGATTAAAAAGCGTTCCTTTAATTTTTTTGAGCAATGTACATGTGCGTTTAAAGGCAGGCATCCCAATACTTTTTGCAATATGGTGTAAATATATAATAAATACAGAATGACTTATACAGATTTGTTTGTTTCAATGTCTTTATTGTTTTTTTTACAGGTTTTTAACCACTTGCCCTCTAGAGGATTTCCCCCCCTTAATGACCAGGCCTCTTTTTGCTACTCGGCGCTGCACTACTTCAACTGATAATTGCGCGTTCATGCAATGCTGTACCCAAACAAAATTTACGTCTTTTTTCACACAAATAGAGATTTCTTTCCGTGGTATTTGATCACCTGTGCACTTTTTATGTTTCACGCTATAAACAATAAAAAAGACTGAAAATTTTTAAGAAAAACTATATTTTTTACTTTTGGCTATAAAAAATATATAGTAAACTCAAAGCTAGTTATAAATTTAGGCCAAAATGTATTTTGCTACATGTTTTTGGTAAAACAAATCCCAATAAGTGTATATTGATTGCTTTGTGTGAAGGTTATAGCATTTACAAACTATGTTATAGATACTGCAATTTATGCCATTTTTTTGCGCTGCACTAGTTTAACTGACAATTGCACAGTCATGCAATATGGTACATAAATAAAATTTATGTACTTTTTTTTCACACAAGAGCTTTCTTTTAGTGGTATTTGGTAACCTGTGCACTTTTTATTTTTGGCGCTATAAACAAAAAAGTTTTGAGAAAACTTTAATTTTTTTTTAAAAATGATATTTTCTCATTTTTGTCATAATAAATATCCAAAAAATCTAAAATGTCATCATAAATTTAGCGCAAAATGTATTCTGCTACATATTTTTGGTTAAAAAATCTCAATAAGTGTATATTTATTGCTTTGTGTGAATGTTATAGCGTCTACAAACTATGGTATAGATAATGGAATTTACACAGCTTTTACTTTCTGACTGCCCATCACATTTCTTGAGGTGCTAAAATACTAGGATTGTAAAAACACCCCCAAATGACCACTTTCAGAAAGTAGACACCCTAAACTATCTGCTGAGAGGCATATTGAGTCCATGGAAAAAATGTTTTTTTCGTTTTACACAAAGTTCTCATTAAAATTATAAATTTCTCACACAAGCCATGGGTATATGTGGAATTACACCCCAAAATATATTCTGCTACTTCTAACAAGTATGGGGATACCACATGTGTGAGATTTTTTGGAAGGCTAGCCACATAAAGGAGCCTGAAATCTAATGACCTATTTGAAAGCCTGAAGGTGCGTAACTTCCTCACTTCACTTCCTCACTACCTATTACAGTTTCAAAGGCCCTGACTTGCCAGGATAGCACCAACCCCCCCCCCCCCCCCCACCCAAATGACCCCTTTTTGGAAAGTAAACACCCCAAGGAATTCAAAAAGAGGCATGGTGAGTATTTTGTAGATCTCATTTTTTCTCACAAGGTTTTGTAATATAAAAAAAGAAAAGAAAAAATAAGTTTTTGTTTTTTTTTTTCATTTTCCAAAAACTTGTGGCAACAAATGAGATTTTCAAAATACTCCCCACATAAAAAAAAAGACTGACAATTTTGAAAAAAAAAAAATATTTTGGACTTTTTGCTATAAAACATGTCCAGTAAAAAAAAAAAAAAAAAAAAAAGTCATAAATTTAGGCCAAAATGTATTCTGCGACATGTGACATGTGACACCAATACAGTGATCAGTCCAAAAACAAGCCACTGACACTGTACTAATGGCACCGTGGAAGAAGGGGTTAACATTGGGAGGCAGTGAAAGGATTAACTGTGTGAGGGGAGTGTTTTACTAGGGGGCGTGTACTTCACTGTTACACATTGTTAAGGAAGGCTGTGCTCAGCAATCCGGAACAGTGTGCTGAAAACTGACAGGGAAGAGAGCTCCATTGAAAACAATGCAGCCTTCCTCCCTGTCAGTGTTTGCCAGCAATCGCCGGGCACTGGTGGGTAATTACGGGCGGGCCCAGTGATTGACACCCGCAGCTGCAATCAGTGCCATGGGAAGAGCGGTCACGTGTCTCGCGCACACCCCCTACCCTGAAATGCAGGATCACATTTATATATGTTATCCTGCGCATAGGGGCTGCCTTGTAGCAGTATATGTACTGTTTTTTTACCTATGTAATATGGGTCATAAAAGGAGGTGAGAGTATATATGTATGTCTTTGGTGGAGGAGCACCCATAGGAATATATGTGGATATAAGCAATAAAGGGCACATGTTTTGTGAACAAATTATAAAGGCATGGATCAAGCACACATTATGGACTTTTAAGTTGCATTCAATGTATTCACCATTGTTGCATAATCACATGGTTTGGATGCTTTAATTCATATATGAGGTTATAGAAATTTTATGCGCAGCAATATTTTATGACAGATTATAATAATAGCTTGCAGGAATACAGTATTTTCTGAGCAAAAAAAGAGGAAAGATAGTAATATGCCTAATGTTTGTTTGCTGGATTAGAGAAGTCAAACAGATTGTACAAGTATAAATGCACTTTGAGTGTCATTTTATCCCAAAGAAAACAATGACAACAGATGTAAATAATAATAGATATTATTACAGCAATCCCAACATAATGCAATGTTATATAGCATGAACATGGAAATGATCACTAATTGGATCCTTGCTTAATAAATAACACGTGAATAAGATAATAATTAGACATCATGCTCCTCTAGGCACACCTTAATTATTATTCCCATTGTACAAGCTCCACCTCTGGTAGCATGCAATTATTTTAGAAACCACTAATACTAGAATGTGCTGCTGAAAGAAGTGTGTGCTTTATATTCACAGCTACTGTTGAATTGTACCAACCAACAAACAAGCAAGCAGGAGAAATGACATATGGGTTTATATTTCATAAAATGCTGTGAACCTTCTAACTCCTCTCAGTTGGCTCCATTCACAAAGCAGTATTGACCACTTTACGAAATGCAGTAAGATACTGCTCAGCATTTTTCCAAAAATTTTTTTGTCATTCACTGAAAAATGCTTCTAAAATACTGCATGCTGTATTTTTCTAAAATATGCGGTATTTATCCCATGAAACCATATGGTATTTTATCTCATGCTATATCCAGTGGGATGGATACACTGGAGAAGATTTAGAACCCCTGTCAGTTTTTATTGCTAATAAAGAGGTAAAATGGTTTAAACCGTAGAAATATGCCAACTCAGTGCGCTCCCTGCAGCATATGTATTAATACAAAAGAAAAAAGGTGACTAGAATACCAGTCAAGTGGAAGCTTCTTTCACTGGACACACATAGTGTATCAAAAACAAGTAAGTTAAATTAAGTAAATACCCACCACTCCACACTTCCATTTAGGATGTACCGTAAATCACTCGCCTTGCACATGGTAAATGCGGCAAAACAGTGTATCCCAGTCCACTGGCGCTCGACACATGTTCCCACTATTTGAGAATGGTTTGCTAGGATCAATAAAATTGAGGAAATGGAGGAGCTGATTTCTATAGCAAAGGAACATCCCGAGAGATTCAGGAAGACATGGGCCTGTTGGAGTCATTTCAAAACCACCACTACCTACCACCTATTAACACATGAACAGCCGACACCCCCTGACTGAATGATTGGACACAATGCTGTATTAGGAAATGGCCTGTTAGCCGAAGACGCATTTGCGCACATTTGGATGGGCTGTGACTCTGCATCGTGGCTGCCCCATTGACTGATCTTCTACTTAGTGCGTCCTGGGCTGTATGACTGTCTTTTTAGCTTGGCTCATACAAAATGATGTGATCTATTTTATCTACAATTACCCATTTTATATCCCCTTTAACCCTTACCCATTCCCCCCCCCCTTCCCCCCCCCCCCCCCCCACTACCTCACTCTACATTTCTTTCTCTAACTATTCCCCTTTCTGACTTCTCTTTACCTCACACCTTTTATATGTCCTTCTTATTCATTTATCCCCAACAAAATAGAGCATTTACCCTCACACAGGTGTGACTAATTTCACGTAGCTCACATGCTCCTGATATGGACACACAAACCATAATATACACACCATCATATGCTATCCTTACCCAACACTCCACACTCCCTTAACATAAGAGCTCGCTAATACATAGGTTAGTATACAATATACTTATATCGACTAATATATTATATTCTTTGTATCTACTGTTTTGCAATATACACTTGATATAATGTTATACCCCATCTTGATCTGTATTCCAGTTTAAACCCTTAGCCCGCCTGCGAAACGGGATGCTGTGTCTATGTTTGGACTGTGATCCGTAGTTGTATATGCTTTGATATGCCTTTCTTCTTCTAATAAAAATATTTTTTGGGAAAAAAAAAAATTAAGTAAATACAAATATGAAAATTGTATTAAAAAATCATACGCATATATAAATATCATTCGTCCACCAATAAAAAATAAATTGTTGTCTTTTTTATTGGTGGAAGAAGGGTATTTATATATGTGTGTGATTTTTTTATGCTATTTTCTTTCAATATTTGACATTTAGAAAGATATTTTGTATTTACTTAATTTAACTTAGTTGTGTTTGATACACTACATGTGTCCAGTGAAAGCAGCTTCCCTTCAACTATTTTCATTCAATATTTGACATTTAGAAAGATAGTTTGTATTTACCTAAAGTATAACTAGGGGAACAACTTTTTTTTTAGTTCTGAATAGTGTGGAGAGGTATTAGAACACCTATTGGGTTTTTACCACTGTATGTTCCCATTAGGGAGATTCACCCTCTCTATTTGTCTTGTTTACGATTATCATTGAAAGTGAAATGAAAAGAAAATCCCAAATTTTGGGTTGTCCCTAGAAAAGTAATAGAGGGGACATCTTCCAATGGGGACATAGATGGCAAAAAAAACAAAAAAAAAACTGACAGAATTATAATCCTCCATTGCTCTACCCAAAATTAAAAATCAAGTTTTGCCCTTAGTTACACTTTCAAGCAGCCCTTGTCATCCTTTTCAACACAGAGGAACCCCTTCCAGTCTCAGGAAACCCCCGCTAAAAATTACTGTATCTACAACTCATGATACATTAGTATGATGGTCAGTGGGAAGAATGCTTCTTACACTTTTGTTCACTGGAAGAATTACCCCCTTACAGGTATCTAAACAAATTTATAATGTCAATGGGAACTTGACAGTGGGAAAACCAATTGTGAAAAAATAAAGTATCCCCATTACCTATATGAAATTTGTTCTAACATGGGATTAGACCATTGTGATATGCACATACATTGTATTATGTTTGGAGTGACTGGAAGGTTTTTTTGCAGCAAACGACATACTGTATATGCTTGTATATTCACAAAAAAAAAACAGGAGAAAATAAGTATATTTTACTATAGGTAATGGGGTGGATTTACTAAATGTAATGGGGTTGATTTACTAAAGGCACATAGAGTGAGCACTTTGCAAGTAAAGTTGTTCCAGAGCTTAGTAAATGAGGGGGTTTCCAACATCCAATCATGTGCAAGCAAAAATGCTGCTTTTTTTTCCTTGCATGTGATTGGGTATTCTTTGTAAAGTAAAGCTTTACCTCATATACTAAGCTCTGGAGCAACTTGAAATTTCATAACCTATTTGCCTTAAAGTAGAATTATGGGCAAAACCTTTTTTTTAATTTTGGATAGAGTAAGGGAGTGTTTCAACCCCAGTTAGCTTTTATTTAATTTTTTTATTTTTTGCCATCTGTGTCCCATTGGAAGATGTCTCTATTATTACTTTTCTGGGATTTTCTTTTACTTTCACTTTCAATGATAATGGAAAACAGGTCAAATAGGCAGAGTGAATCTAATGTGGGCACAGACAACAATTAAAACCTGACACGCTATCCAAAACTAAAAAAAATTTCCTTCAGTACATCAACCTCAGTGATTTCCATATTTAGGTTTCTATGCATTACTGTTTAGAGAACTGATTCAAAAAGGCAGAAACTACTCAAAAATGCCTATTATAGTTTTACATTTCATACTGCATAAATGGACCACTACTTAATTACCATATGCATTTCATTATTTATTTCCTTCTGTGAATTGGGTTTAATGCCTTTTCATGCTGTATTTACTGAGCATTTTGAGAGGTTTGCGGTAAATACCACAAAATGGTATAGTGAATTGATAGCTTCAGGATTGCGTGCAATATTTAGGCAAAATGTGTCCAGACAGCTAAATACCGCATGCAATATGCTTCTGTGAATGAAGCCCATTTTACCCCTGAATTCCATTCCTCCTATGTTTCTTTCTGAATTTCACAATGATTTTTGACAGCTATTTAAAGTTAAAACAAAAATTCGTCTGTAAATTTTGAGGTGTGACCTCACTCGTCTGGCTGTTTTAAACATTGGCCCAAGAACGCCATTATGGTCAATACTGGACTGCATATGAAAATCAAACTTTAATAGTTATTGGTTATAATTGAACATGAGCAGAAAAAGAGAGGCTTTACCAAATGGGTTGTTAGTCCAAAGACAGTTAATTACCTTATATATTTTTCTTAGTATTTGCATCAAGATGTAAAAGTAATCTGCTATGATATTACATGAAAATTTAAAACATATTGCACCTCACAGATAATGCATGTGGATTTTTTGGTTCCCAGCCATACCATTTCTGTATATTGGGTTATCTACTATTATTATTTTTATTAATTTCTTTTTATAAGAAGACTTGGGGCTATGATATTGTAATATGTGTATATGTTTCTTTGTTGCCTTTCATGGCGCAATGTAACGTTCGATAGGATGGGGGTGCAGTGAATTGAGTGATGTAATTTGAGGGGGGTTAGGTGCTCAACATTCTTGCACATTTTTCCTTTTAAATGATGCAAGAAAAAAGTTAGTGTTTCTATCCCCTCCTGATCTTCTTTTAGGTTGGCAGTCTTCAGCCATCTTAGTTGGCAACTCCAGGATTATGTAACTCCTGCACAAGCACACTGTACTTGTGTCATCTTAACACAAAATCAATCTAAGGCTGTACACTGAATCTCTTCTGTCACAGAATACCATTACTTCTACCACTATCACCATTTTTTAGTAACTTTAATTCCACTTTGCACATTATCTCATCCAGAAGATTTTAATTTTGGCTCTTTTTTTTACCATTTCAATATTAGGCCGAAGCTACATTTGAAACTGTGACAACTCCATCCTTATGTTGTACATCAGCACCACAATACTATTTTGCACAGGTAAATCAAAAGAAGAGACTCCTAGCATTCTGCATTTAACCTTGAAATTGTACAGCCAGAGATTTTTACAGAATTTTAACTTAAAGCCCATATTTGGGCAAAAAGCAACATCCACGTATCCCTTCCTCATACTCACCCCCTTTCAACAGTTTACAGCCCTTTTTTTGGGCAAAAGAATACATCTAACACTATTTTTAACTCTCCTAAGACTATTTCCTGTGTCCTTTACCAGTACCCTTTTCAGTTGTAGAGAGTGATCATGCAGTGCCGCAGTTTGTTCCCTTGCCAGCTGGTTCTGATCTTCTGGAAGGACCTTATCACATCTGCATAAAAGAAAAGAGAAGACTCAGAACCTGGCATATCATATTACTACAGATATTGGAAGATTTTTGGACTTTTTGAGGATAGGATTTTCTTTAACTGCAGGAATCAATTAGAGGGAATAGTGGTAGGGTTATGGAAGGTGATGCTTAGCTGGAGCAGAGCTTTAAACCTATGAGGCCAGAGTTTAACACCTTAGTGACTACACTAAACCACAGCTTGTCCAATGGGGACCATTATATGGATCTGCATTGATGCTGTAGTATTTGTGCAAAAAACACACCGTTGTAAAATTTCAAGCCAACAAGTCAATCCCCCTGATCTAACTTCAATGCAAGAGTAAAGTATAAGTTGGACATTTGTTATACTCTAGGTAAAACCCATGTTTTGCAGCTTCTAAAGGCAGGGAAAGCCCAATACTAAAACAATGAAAACAAGAATAAACACTTGCATTGAGTTGATGCAATAAAAGTAAACAGTTTTATTAAAATACATAATCCATAAAATGGACTTACAATTATTGTGGAACAGCACTCGTCAGCAAACTGCACAGTGGAGTGTGGTGGAGTGGACTAGAGATGGCAAATGGAAACAACCCACTGTGGCCAGTGGTGTAAACACCTGGAGCACTCCTCTGTGTCTATCCTGATAGAAGTAAGGTGGTAGTGACCTGGAAGATGGGAGATGTTGAGGTCCAGTACTGCAGATGTACAGGTCATGTGCAGTAACCAAGCAATGCACTTATGAGGGCATTCTCGCCTTTCTCAAGCCCAATTCCATGTACCACCTCCACTTTGACCTTATAATTTCAATTTAATTCTATTGCTTCCTAAAATTCTCTATTTTATAGAGCAAATTTGATCTGTACTTCTTGCAGTCTTTAACAGTGTAACAGGTGAAAGCATCACAGTACTGTATGTTGCTTTGATAAACGGATCCTACAAGGCACTGAATCATTGGGTTTATTTGACAAATTTGATACATTATCAATTAATATATGGAGTTCTGCTGTTTTCTTGTGTTTCCAGATTCTATAGAATAGACATGTCAAACTGGTGTTGTCTGGCACACATGTGGCCTTTTACATCTATTTTACAGCCCTAGCTGTGTTAGGGATTTAATATTAATCATTGTTTTCCAGCTGCAAAGGATAAACACAATGCAGAATAGTGGCTAAGTGGTTAGCATTTCTATTTAGCAGCACTAGGGTCCTTGGTTCAATCACAACTATGACACTACCTGCCTCTGACACTCTAAAGACATGCTGGTAGGTTAATTGGCTCCTGTCTAAATTGGCCCTAGTATGAATATGAGTTAGGAACCTTAGCTTATAGGATCCTTGAGGGCAGGGACTGATGTGAATGTAAAACATACAGTATGTGTAAAGCATTGCATAAATTGATGGTGCTATACAGTATAAGCACCTGTAATAAAAAACAACATCATGCAATATTATAAAATGAATACTTCAGGAATGTTTTAGGGTCCCTTTCTCTTGAACAAAATGTAAGTTACACTTACTTTAGTGTTGAATTGCCTAAGTGCTATAACTATTCTTTTTAATAAATAGATGTGGTCCTCATCAGACATAATGTAATCCTTTGAAGATTAGTTACACTCAGTTGTGAGTGTAAAATGTGATATGATTGTTTAACCACTTGCCGCCCAGCCACTGTAGAAATACAGTGGCAGGGCGGCGCAGCTGGGCAAAACCACGTTTTAAAACATGTGTTTATAAAACAGGTAGGGGGCCCGCGCGATCCCGGTCACGGCTGCGGATGTCAGTCGTCGGGTCACAGCCGGTCGTTACCGGCTATGTCCCGGCGATTAGCGGCAATCAGTGACAGAGAGTACAGCTGCAGTAGCTGTGCTTTCTGTCAGTTCCCTGACAGCTCCAGGGCACGCTGATCGGGACAGAAGAGTTTATCTGTCCCGATCAGTAGTGTTCCCTGCAATACACACCCCCGCCCCCTAGTAAAACACTCCCCTCACACTGTTAACCCTTTCACTGAATAATAAAGTTAACCCCTTCCTCCCCAGTGCCATTAGTACAGTGTCAGTGTTTTTTTTTTTGCACTGATCACTGTATTGGTGTCACTGGGGATGTCAGTGACCTCAAGTCAGTTCCCCCCCAGTGTCAGAATGTCCGCCGCAGTCCCGTCATAAGTCACTGATCGCCGCCATAAGTCGCTGATCGCCACCATTATTAGTATAAAAAAAAATAAAAAATCCCAGTATCTTTCCCGCCATTTGTAAACGCTATAACTTTCATGTAAAATAAATTAATTTACACGTAATGGGTTTTTTTGTAGCAAAGACATGTCACAGAATGCATTTTGGCAGAAATTTATGACTAAATTTGATTTTTAATTTTTTTTTTACTGGACATGTTATATAGCAAAAAGTCCAAAATATTGTTTTTTTTCCTCAAAATTGTCAGCTTTTTTAAGTAAAATAAAAAACACACAGGCGATCAAATACCACCGAAAGAAAACTCAATTTGTGGGAAAAAAGGATGTATATTTCATGTATGTACTGTATTGCATGACCGCGCAATTGTCCGTTAAACTAGTGCAGTGCTGTATAGCAAAAAAATGGCGTAAATTGCAGTATCTATACCATAGTTTATAGACACTATAACTTTCACACAAAGCAATCAATATACACTTATTGGATTTTTTTTTACCAAAAACATGGAGCAGAATACATTTTGGCCTAAATTTATAACTAACTTTGAGTTTACTATATATTTTTAATAGCTGAAAGTAAAAAATATTGTTCTTCTTTAAAATTTTTGGTCTTTTTTTGTTTATAGCTTGAAAAAGGTGATCAAATACCACCGAAAGAAAGCTCTATTTGTGTGAAAAAAAGGACGTAAATTTTGTTTGGAAGCAGCATTGCATGACAGCGCAATTATCAGTTGGATTAGTGCAGCGCCGAGTAGCAAAAAGAGGCCTGGTCATTAAGGGGGGTAAATCCTCAGGAGGGCAAGTGGTTAAGCAAGTGTCAAATGAACTCTTCCATTTCCCACTCTCCCATTAAAGAGGTCTTAAACTGCAGAAACATTTTAATTTTATTCTACTGATTGTTTACTAAATGCAAATTCATATATTTAACATTATTGCTATGTAGACAATGCAGTTAGCAGGAAGTACTAATAACTGGTTTCCTGCAAACTTTTTATTTGCACAATGGAAAGACACAGTTTGCACAAGGGTGGACCTATTTGTAAGATGCTTTCTTCATTTAGATTCCTTGTTTTAAAGTTTACAGGTATCTTCTCACACTTCTACATTTTGCATATGAAAAATAGGTCTGCTGTTTACCTGAAACTTTCCAAATTGCTAAAATTGTTCACTGGCTGACATGTGATTCTTATAGAGTAGTTTGTGCTGTGGAAAAGTTAGCCTGAAGGCAAATCTTGTAACTCTCAAAACTGCAAAGACAGAGTGATGACAAATTGTATAAATATGTGCAAATTATCTAAATGATATCCTGTATCTATGCCTGGAGAATAATAAAAAGGCCACAGCAACACATCTCATTTCATAAAAGTGTCCATAGCATAAAATGTAGATTTATTATTATACACATATCTCATGATGTTTAATTTTGTAAATGCACTAAGGAACTATATTACTCAAAGTGTAGATAATATTTTACGTACATTAGTTTCATAACTGATAATACAGAAAACACCAAAACATATCACAAATTATTTACAGTACTTTTAAAAGAGTTATCAACAAGATACTTTTGAATTAGACTAGTAAGATAAGTGAATGCATGATATGCTTAACCCCAATGCATTGTTTTACAGTACTTTAGTATCTCCTGTTAGGTCTTGTTGTTCTCCAACCATACTCCCATTTCTTGTGGTTGCACACTACAAGAATATACCGGTACATGGTGGTTTATCTTGATGCCAGAACTTATTGCAAGACTCCTCATGCTCCTCCACTACCGTAGCCTCCCTAGCGGTCTGATTATGTCAGTATTTCTGTGCTCAAAGCGGTACAATTTTTTGCATGGAAATATGTATTTTTTTTATTGTAGGCCTGTAATTTTTAGGAATAAGTCACTGAAATCTGTCCAAACAAGAGTCTAGTAAACATCCTCAGTATGTTAAAATTTGAAATACGAAATCATAAATTATAATTTAATAAATAATCATAAAAAATAATAATATAATAATAATACATTTAATTCAATAATATAATCAAACCAAAAACACAGAAATTTTAAATATAGTGCCAAGTTCTCACATCACTGAGCAAAGTTGACATCAGCCGGAGGACATTGCAGGGGACACTGCAGGGGGGACATTGTGGGAGCGCAGGACAAGGTAAGTTAAGAACAGATCCCGGAGCAGCACTGCAGGGTATTCCCGAGTGTAGCTCTGGGTTACCGCTTGTGGTACTGAAACTTTACCCCGAGCTACACTTGGGAATACCTCCAGGGAGGTTAAAAAGGAATGCTCATTTGAGTAGGACCCTCCTGTTTAGGGTAGAAAGTAAATCTAGAGACAACGGGAATGATTTGCTCTTGGAGTAGAGGCTGTTCAAAGCAAAGTAATATTTGGAAAGTGCATGTTTACTTGGCAAAGTGAACAGCATTTACTAGGGTGAGCTTTGGATACTTAAAACTGCAGTAAACCCAAAAGTAAACATTTATTATATTGCAGCTTACCAATTTGTAGATGTTATATTAATTTTCTTTTTTTTAGGCTTTCTTTCTTCTATTTTCATCTGTTGATTCAGCCAGCAATTCTGCTGTTTTTCCAACACTTAAGCTCACTAGCAGAATGTATCAGTTTGCATGAATGAGGCAGTCCACTTACCACTGGCAGGGGAGATTAAATGATCAGCTTTTATTTATTTATGTAAAAATGTTATCCCAAAAAGGAAACCACTGCTGTAACTGATTATAAAGTAGTGGCTGGAGTTTGGCTTCAATTTGTTATTGTATTAAAATATGTTAGTACATCTAACACACCCACCCACCCTTCAGACTTACAATGTTGCTGTCCGTTGTGTTCTGTGCTCATTCCTTGAGAGTGGTGGCTCACTAATACAGGAAGTGTGTTACTGTATACTCAACAAACTGACAATGCTGCTGTCCGTTGTGTCCTGTGCTCATTCCTCCAGAGTGGTGTCTCACTAATACAGAACATGTGTTACTTGCCAGATCACCAGGTGAAAAGAAAGGGAAAAATCCAAAAAAAAGAAAACGGATGCAGTCACCATATTTAATGATTGGTAAGTTGCAATGCAATAAATTTTTGGTTTTGGGTTTAATACTGCTTTATTCTTGTGCTTGCAAAAATAACTTTTTAAATTTTTCTCAGACATGACTGAGTATTTAAACTTTACACAGCCTCACTTTATTCACTAACATTCACTTTGCTAAGTGAGCATACATTTTCCAAGTGGACATTCGATCTGCTGATTGAACATATTTTATTGCTTTAATGTATTAACCCCAGTGTGAGATGCTTGCATCATACATGCTTTGAGAAATCTTTAGGTCTATGGTCAGCTTATAGCACCAAGTTAAATCAATGCAGTACTAAAACACTTCTAATCTATTACTTTACTGTAAAAAAAAAAAGAAATTACTTAAGGCAAATGAACAATGGGAAATAAAAAGTCATATCTTCACAATGTGATTTTCAGTATGCAACACAAGGCATATATACAATATATATTTTTATACACAAGGTAGTTTTACTGCATCAGTAAGGTCTCTCCCAGTCAAAGATTTCAAAGCAGACTGGGGTTGGGGTTCCAAGATATGCTGTTCAAGCTCTTTTGAAACAGCACAAAGAAACCAGCAGTGTTGAGCATCACAGACACAGTGGGTGGTCAAAGAAAATTAATGCTGATGATAAAAGACACATCATGCTTACTTCCCTTTGACATCAGAAAATGTCCAGCAGTGCCATCAGCACAGAACTGGAGGAAACCAGTGAAACCCAGGTACATATATCTACTTTTTGGAGAACTCTGGCCAGAACTAATCTTTATGAAAGAATTGCAGCCAAAAAGCCATATCTCTGGTGTGGAAAGAAGGCTAAGTGATTCAACTTTGCATGAAAACCGAAGAACTGGGTGCAGAAAAATGGCAGCAGGCGCTCTGGACTAATAAGTCAAAATTTGAAATATTTGACTGTAGCAGGAGGCAGTTTGTTCTCTGAAGGGCTGGATAGCAGTACAATGAGTGTCTGCAGGCAAAAGTGAAGCATAGTGGAGGTTCCTTGTACGTTTTGGGCTGCATTTCTGCAAATGGAGTTGGAGATTTGCTCAGGATCTATTTTGTTTCTTTTTGTATAAGTGATCATATGACCTCTGTTGCATAAGGGACTTAATGAGATTGGGGTGGAGACTGCAGGGGAGTGTAACAGCAGGGGGCAGAGAAACACAAGTACTCTGATCTTCCCAATGATTAGCTGTGCGGGGGGGGTATCAACAGAAGTCTGACCATTGGAGTAAACAGTGTATTTTTACACTTTAAAAATAAAGTCTGTATGCATGTTTTAAATCATAGGTCTGTACTAAATTCAATATGGTTGGATTAGCTTGACCCCGAAATGTGTGCGCTTTCCGACCAGATGGTATTTTATGAGATGACGTCACCCAATGCTGGAGTTGATGTTGTTTGACATGCCTGTTTTTATTCTTGTTTGTGAGTATTCAATCATCCTTTGTATCAATAAATCATTATGGTGGAAAAGTACTAGGCATTTTGTGCCCTTCTGTGTGTGTTTTTGCAGTGTGTTGAAGATAACCCAATCTGAGGAGAGTAGAGCATTGTGAGCCAAGATACTATATGATGCACCTTAGTCTGAGTGTGGGAGTGCTTGGACTTTAAACATCAAATAGTAATGGATATGTTTTTTTAAACTGTTAAAGGAACTTAAATGCTAATATAGAGGAAAAAACAAACTGCATCCTTTACTTTGAATAGGTTATTTCCATTAACATAATCATGTAAAACTAACTCAATTCCAGTCTGTCTTTAGTTTTGAGAATCAAGATAGAAAACATGAAGCTTGTATGAACAGGTGGTCTCAACTTGAGGTCATTAATTACAAAGCTGAAAAATTCAGTCAAGGGCCTATTCAGCATCAAGAGGTCACACCGATTCACACAGAAAATGCACATGTATCAGTACTTAGTGCAGAAACTGAGCACAGAAGGAACCTGTTTCCAAACAATCTGGAAAACGTATGTGATGATGTGTATTTGTTAAACTCAGCCATTTTAAAATATGATATGGTGTAATGCTTTTTTACCAAGCAACTTGATATTACATCAAGTTAACACCCAGGCAGCTGAGAACCATTCCCTGAACGTGTTTCAGCTGCAGCTTTTAAGCGTGCTGTAATCATTACATTTAGGACTGCATTAAGTCTGTCAAACTGTTAGTTGTAATGAGTTCAACAGCAGTATATCCCTACAAACACACAGCTGGAATTGGTCGCACACCTCTAATAGACAGCCTTCTATGTACGATTAGCATATTAATTTACTGACAGTGATCATTTCTAGACACCAGAAACCAGCCTACTAGTTTAGTTTCCAACTATTTCAAGGGCAAATTTTGTTTTTTTTACATGCTATTTGAACACATTGTAAAAATATTCTTAATGACTTACTAAACTTTAGATATATATAAAAAAGTTTTCTCCCAAATAAAACAGGTCAAAGGCTTAGTTTAATGTGATGCGAAAAAGCATTGTTCTTGCATTACTTTTAGCTGTATAATATTCAGTAAGGGTATAAATGTCCTTCATACACCCTGATCAAAGAGTTACCTTGGTGTATATAGAGCCAAGGTATCTACTATTACCCTCTACAGCTGTGTAGCCCTTCTCTGAGTAGACCATCAATTTAGTTTTACTTTGTTTCTAGAGTTGTGGCTTCCATCACTTCTTGGCTATGCCCTGTCCACCTGCCCACACATAAAGATTTTTTATATACCTTGCAAATTTTTATGAAATAATAAACTTGGACTTTTACATTTCATGGTGAGTGCTACTTTATATGATATAGTTGTGTTGGGGCTTACACCTGACTAAGAGTGCACAGGTTAATTGCAAAAGCGGTCATGCTTTAGATCAGTGTTTCTCAACCTTTTTTCAGTCAAGACACCCTTTAAAATGCTACCCAATCTCAGGGCACCCCATTCTAAAATGTAAAAAACTAAACAAATAGTTTTATATAATGCAGCGATGTCCACACATGTAGGACACCCAGCATTAGAGGTGATTTATTCATTCAAAGCATATACACCTTCGCACACTCATACTGATTAGTATTCCAGCATTTCTCTTCTCCTTCAGTTTCTCTCCCTCACTCAGCTAATATAAACCCAGTGCTAATGGAGAGGTGCAGGGGAGGGGCAAATAATAATGCTATGCAGGCATCCAACATCCTCTTCATCAACCAATGACATCATAAGTTGTTAGGACGCCAGCAGCTGGAAGTTTGTGAAGATGCACAATGAAAATCTGTGTATTTGTGTAACTAAAATGCAGGCTTCATTCACCCACTGGCTTGTATGTAATTTTCCTGCAATTTTTAGGCATTTTGCCAAGGTATCCCAGAAAAAACTTGAAGGAACCTCAGAGAGCCTGGGCATTGTGATTGAAAGAAGCTGCTTTAGATAATATACTGGACTGATATTATCTTTTCCTGGTGTGTCCAGATGTCCTATGTTATATTTTCATTAGGTTTCCAATATGTCTTACATGAGGTTTAAATTCACATTTTAAAATATATAATTTGGTGACAGGTGGTAAAAAATATACATTGGCTAATATATAGTAAATTTTCCAAGCCAATATCCTTAAAGTTATAGTATTCAGTTATTGTGGCTTATGTGGATGAGACCCTATTCTGCTTCTTGTTCAATGGGAAGCATTAAAATGTGCTATTGGGGGGAAAGGGGGTTACTTGAAC
This sequence comes from Staurois parvus, assembly GCF_062004578.1. Lineage (NCBI taxonomy): Eukaryota > Metazoa > Chordata > Amphibia > Anura > Ranidae > Staurois > Staurois parvus. The sequence continues at coordinate 8,052,992 of NW_028318430.1, read as the reverse complement.
TGAAAAAGGAAAGGCAATAGACTTGGATGAATTAATAGATTGACTTAGAATTTTAGAAACTGACCATGAAAACCATCTTTTCCCTGCCACTTTAACTGTCGTGATGTGCTGAAAAATGTTTTAAAGTGTGGGATAAATCTGTAAACCTTGCCTTCAACATGGGGATAAATCTGGAAAATTGTTAGCTAGAGCTCTCCATTATGAATACTATAACATAATCATTTTCACTATTAGGATTCAAATAAGTGGGTTGGTTCATAAGCCAAGCATAGTATCAGACATGTTCTTTTCTTGATATTATTAATATTATACAGGACTTATATAGCGCCGACAGTTTGCTCAGCGCTTTGCATTATGGAGGGAGACAGTACAGTAACAATACAATTTAATACAAGAAGGATTAGAGGGCCCTGCTCCTTGGAGCTTACAATCTAGGAGGGAGGGGATAGTGGTACAAGAGGTAATTAGCTGTGGGCGATGGAGTGGTAGGAGGAGTAGTGGATTCCAGTATTAGCTGGGGGCGGGGTAGGCTTCCCTGAAGAGATGGGTTTTCAGAGTGCGCCTAAAGGTGAGCATAGTAGGCGATAGCCTGATAGCTTGGGGTAGGGAGTTCCAGAGGATGGGTGAAGCCCTTGAGAAATCCTAGAGATGAGCATGGGAGGAGGAGATAAGGGAGCTAGAGAGTAGGAGGTCTTGCGAGGAGCGGAGAGTACAGTTAGGGTGGTATTTAGAGACAAGGTCGGTGATGTAATTAGGGGCAATGTTATGAACGGCTTTATACGTCAGTGTTAGTGTCTTGAATTTTATCCGTTGGGCAATCGGAAGCCAGTGGAGGGTTTGGCAGAGAGGGGTGGCAGATATAGAGCAGTTAGTAAGGTGAATGAGTCTGGCAGCAGCATTCATGATGGACTGTAGTGGGGATAGCCTGCGGTGAGGTAGGCCAGTGAGGAGGGAGTTACAGTAGTCAAGGCGTGATATAATAAGGGAGTGAATGAGTTGCTTAGTGGTTTCTAAGGTTAGGAACGGTCGTATCTTGGAGATGTTGCAGAGGTGAAATCTACATGAGTTTGTCAGTGATTGGACCTGGGGCTGAAAGGACAGATTGGAGTCTAGGATTACTCCTAGTACCCTGGCATGAGGGGTGAGGCTGATGGTAGTGTTGTTGATCTTGATGGAGAAGTCGGGGGGGGCACGGGCCGGGGGGAATACTAGAAGCTCAGTTTTGGAAAGGCTGAGTTTGAGGAAGTGGAGTGACATCCAGTCCGATATGTCACTTAGTAGGCTGGTGATGCGATTGGAGACTGAAGGGGTAACTTGAGGGGTAGAGAGATAGATTTGTGTGTCGTCGGCATAGAGATGGTATTTGAAGACGTGGGAGTTTATCAATTGGCCAAGGGAGGAGGTGTAGATGGAGAAGAGGAGGGGTCCAAGGACAGAGCCTTGAGGGACCCCGACAGAGAGAGGAAGTGAAGGGGAGGTGGCAGCGTTATAGGTAACACTGAAGGAGTGCTGCTATAGATAGGAGGAGAACCAGGAGAGAGCGGAGTCTCTGAGGCCAAGAGAGTGCAGTTTTTTGAGGAGGAGGGGGTGGTAAACCATGTCAAAAGCCGCAGAGAGGTCAAGTAGTAGGAGTATAGTATAGTGGCCATTGGTTTTGGTGGTTAGTAGGTCATTGGTGAGTTTGAGTAGGGCAGTTTCGGTGGAGTGTAGGGGGTGGAAGTCGGACTGTAAAGGGTCAAGAAGGTTGTTGTCGGTGAGATGGGAGCTCAGGTGATTGTAGACTAAGCGTTCTAGGAGTTTAGAGGTAAATGGCAGTAAGGAGATGGATCTTAGGTTGTTCAGGTCGGTTCTTAAGTATGGGAGTGATGTGTGCGTGCTTTAGAGGGGAGGGGAGGGGAAGGTACCGGTGGAGAGGGAAAGATTGAAGATGTGAGTGAGGGAGCATAGGATGGAAGAGGAGGGGGACTGCTGGAGTTGTGAGGGGACAGGGTCCAGGGGGCAGGTGGTAAGGCGGGCTTCGGAGAAAATCTTAGTGACCTCTTCATTGGTAGTGAGGTCAAGGGAGCAAAGTGTTGAGGGGGTTATTGTGTGAGGAGTGCTAAGTGGGGTGGGTGTCTATACCGCGGCGAAGTCCCTACGAATTGCATCAATTTTGTTTTTGAAGTGGTTGGCAATCTCGTGGGCGGTACGTGAGGTACTGGGTGGAGGTGGAGGCGGACAAAGTAGAGAGTTAAAAGTGGAGAAGAGCCGGCGAGGACTGAAGGAAAAGGTACTAATGAGGGTAATAGATTTATAGCGGGTGAACACTTGTTGGGATTTGGTTTTACGCCATAGTTGCTCCAGCGCACGACTTTGTTGTTTGAGGTTTCTTGTGTGGTCGGTCTGCCAGAGTTGTAGCGGTCGGGGGCTAATGCTTCGTGTTGTTGGGGTTGCGAGCGAGTCTAGAGCGGCTAAAAGTGAGTTGTTGTAGACAGCAGTGGCCAGGTCAGGGCAGGGCAGGGGATGGATGCTGTCGTAAAGTTGGTCAGTTGCAGAGTGGAAGGGAGCAGGATTCCAATTCTGGAGGTTTCTGCTGGTAATTGTTTACCGTTTGGAGGGATAGGTGTTTGAGGACGAGGAGATGGAGAAGGTGATGAGGTTGTGATCGGAGAGAGGAAAGGGGGTGTTTGTGAGGTTGCAGGGAGTGCAAAGGTGAGAGAAGATAAGGTCAAGAGTGTTCCCGTCAGAGTGGGTAGAGGACTGTATGCACTGTGCTAGTGCCAAAGAAGAGGTTATGTGGAGGAGTTGGGATGTAGCCGGGTTATTGGTGTTGATAGGGATGTTGAATTCTCTGAGAATGATAGTGGGTAGCTCAGAGGAGAGAAAGAAGGGTAGCCAGGCGGCGAAGTCGTCAAGAAAACGGGACACGGGTCCAGGAAGCCGATAGATCACTGCAATATTCTGTATAACATTCAGTCTCATTTTACAAATGTGTCTGAAAATATATCTTAGATGTTGCTTTACCCACAATTTCTAACAAAGACCGATAAAATCTGGATCAATCATATATAGAAAAGAAGACAAGAACTATTGCTAACTTTTTATCATTGGGGAAATACTTGTCTCTGACTGGAGGACTCCAAGATTTTATAAAACTTTTAAAGAGGCTATTTCACCCTTTATGACTAAAGTTTACAATAAAATATTTGAATCATATAAATTTCCAGTTATGACAGTTCTTCTAAGCCAGGAAAGGAGTATACAAATTGTAGGAGCTGAAGGCCAACATCTTTCACAAATATTGATTTTTAGATTCTCAAAAAATTAATGTGAATAGATTGAAACTCATTTTCCCTAGCCCTTTGTTCAGGAGTAGGTGGGTTTCACGGTGGGATGTGACACCCAGGATGACACACCTAAGACAGCATCTTTAATGGAATATGCTCAAAAGCAATCAGTCCTTGCATGCCTTGTCTTACTTGTCTTACTTGATGTCCAGAAGGTGTTTGACCAGGTGGAATGGTGCTTCTTAGATGAGACTTTGGTACAAACTGGTATGGGTTCAGATATTTTACATTCTTGCTCTTTATTACTCTTACCTTTGCTGAAAGAATCTGAGTGAATTATTTCCTTTCAAATCCAATATACTGTATATTAAAAATAGAAGTAGAAGCCAGGGGCGGACTGACAACTCATGGGGCCCCCGGGCAATAGAGGATCATGGGGCCCCGTGTCCTTGCCCAAACTCAAAAAAGCTTATGAAAAATATACCAGGGGCATCTCATGGGGCCCCCTACTGACCCCGGGCCCTTGGGCAGTGCCCGAGTTTCCAAATGGTCAGTCTGTCCCTGCTAGAAGCGATGTTCACTTCCCCCTCTGTAATTTTTTTGGTCATGGAACATTTGGCTATGGCTGTTTGTAATAGTCCTGACATGCTGACATCCTGACAGGGCATTACTGTTAGGGAACATCCATACAAAATGTCAAAATATGCACATGACTTATTGTTGTATCTTCTATTAAATATCTTTGGGTTTTTAACCCCAAAGACCTTGCTAAATTAGCTGTTATCAATTATCATCCAGTTCAGCAAATTATCATTCAGTGTCATTCAGTGTATACTACAAGTTGTTTAGAGGAGAGTATTTACCTAGGGGTCTCAAATATACTTCATTGAAAGACTGATCATACACAGAAAATTTAAACATAATCTATCATACCATTATAACAGATTGCTGAATATAGAGAAATGTAATTTTATAGTAGAATAAGTTATGCTTAGCAAATATTAGTTAAATAGGTGTGATCATGATTATAGGAAACACCTTTTAGACATTATGTTCCCTTGTCCAGGTAGTTCTTTAGTGTACCACAAATAGTGGGTACAGAGCCTTAAAGTGTTACTAAACCCTGGACCCTGCATTCACTATATCTGGTATCCCACAGAACACAGAACATGGAAATGCAATTATTTTAGTAAAGATAAACTGCTAAATACCTTTTTCTCATCAGCAGTTACAGCGGTCTTGTGACTTCTATCAGTGTCCAGCCAAGCACTTTTTAAAGCTTGTACGAGGAGATTTCATTTTGCTCTAGGAGGATGCAGAATCCCTGACCTTTGTCTGGACAGTGCTGATTGGCCCTGTGCTGATCAAATGCACTCTCCCAAGAAAAAAAACCTCTCTAGCAATTCACACCAAAGTGAGCATGTGCAGAGTGACTCCATATGATATGTCTTATCAGGAGATAAGAGAGGGGCACTGGAAGAAGGAGAGGATCAGAGAAGTCAGGATCAAACAGTGTTTTTACACAATGCAGAGGATTAACCCCTTAGGTTTCACAGTGACTATAACAAGCATGCTTAACTGCATTGATTTTACTGTTGTGGGTTTTGTAACACTTTAAAGGGCATGTGTAACTGTAATAGCATGTATAATTTTTACATTATAAAATGTGTTTTCTCTTTTTTAAAGGGTAGCTATACAGATCAGTCCATGTTTTCCTTTTCTAAATATTGCATTGTTAAGTTATTATTCCTGGGCATGTCTAATGGCTTTTTACTCCAATTTAAAAATAAGCTGCTGCATTATGTTGACACTGAATTACTGCAGTTGTGGAAATGCTGTAATACATATTTTATGTGCTGTGCATACCTTAAGTGACAAACTGAAAGTATTCTACAAATATTCTACTTAACAAATACTAAGCTCCCAAATCACCAATTAAGCTTCAAATTTTGTTAAGTTTTTTAAAAGACGTTTTAGAAACAGTAGATATTTTATCTTTACATCATTGCTGTAGACATCTCTGCTTGCACTTATTCTAGGAGAGAGATATTCTTTAAAAGCTCATCTTATTTGTAGGAAGTAAGATATTTTGTGCCATAACGTATATGAATTTTTTACCTAACTGTATATGACCTATACTGGCACAAACAAATATTATCAGAACTTACAAATACATTGACAGACATGTTGAAACTGTAAAATGTATGAAATGGCTTTAATAGCAATTATTTCAAAGCAGCTGTTGAGAATAGTAGCATGGATGGCTAAGCAGCAGATCCAAAACTTCCCATAAATTGGATTGTAACAATCATTAAGAAAAATCTTCCCATATGTTTAATGAGTGGAGTTCAAACTTTAGGTTATGGCAAGGACACAGGCCATACTAAGGTTACAAAGTCTGGCTACAATTAAACATTCACTGCAGAAATTGTGATGATGCTTGAGGGAGCTATTGCACTTTAGTCCTAAATAATTACACACTCGGAAATTACTCATATGAAAATTACTAAGACTTAAACTGTTAAAGAGTGTTCACACACACAGACATGCAAATAAACTTTTTTTTTTTTAGTTTACAATATTTAGAAATATGTTGTTATTTAAGAATTTTTTTTGGAAAGGAGCATCAGACCACTACTATTGTATTTTAATATTGTTTTCTACTGGTATATAGGTTAAAAGATAAGTGTATAAATATTTTTTCTTCCATGGTTTATCCATGTTATAGTTTGGTAGTAAAAGTCTTAGGAAAATCCATATGAAAATTCTGAGAAAATCTGAATGTTGTTTGAAAGATTTTGCTTGCTTTTAACATTTGATTTTGGACTGAATGAACTTTACTGAACAAAAACCACATTCACATTCATTCAACTATACAAAAAAGTGGCAACCACCCCAACCTATAACTGGCCTTTACAGCAAGGTGTGCATGGAAGGGCAATGCACATCACTAACACAAAGGATTTCCTAGCACACTTACCAGCCAGCCTGCAAAACAACCAAATTAGCCCTGTCTAACAGTTTACATTAAAAATAAAGGGTTTTGTTTGCACACATTTCCAAAATATGCATAAGCCACAGTGCCCATGCCAAGGGACCTCTGTATATACTGTGGTCCTAACTCTACATTTCCAGGGCCTCCATAGCAGGAGCACATAAAAGAATGGATAGATTAAGGGCAGGTATGCCTGGAGTGAGCCCATTCCTCTTTAAAGCCATAGGGATGCACTTGATGCCTAGCAAGAGCACAATGGCAGTGAAGGCATCCAGTGCATCCTTCCACCCAATTCATCCAGCTGCACAAAAAAGTGGCAACCACCCCAACCTATAGCTAGCCTTCACAGCAAGATGCACATGAAAGGGCAATGCACATCACAAACAAGCAAAGGATTTCCCAACACACCAGCCAGCGTGAAAAACAACCAAATTGGCCCTGCCTAATAGTTTATGTTGAAAGCAGAGGATTTTGTTTGTACAAATTTGCAAATGTATTTGTAAGCCACCGTACCCATGCCAAGAGACCTCTGTATATACTGCAGTCCTAACTCTAACTTTCCTTTCACATAAACTGTTAGACAGGGCCAATTTGGTTGTTTTCCAAGTTGGCGGGTAAGTGTGCTGGAACTTGTTGACAGAAAGTCCATGGGTAAAAAAAACTGTGTAAAGACCTGAGTAATGATGAGTATTTGTGTGCAAAGGTGCATAAGCGCATAGACTAGTAAAATTCTTCCTTGCTAGTAATGTAATATACTCATCTATACTAAAGTAAACATGCTTATGCAAGTACATTACTGCATTCAAATGTAAAATGTTCTATTTTTGTTTTAAAGTTCTGTACTTATCACTGTATTACTGATCTTTATTTAGCTGAGTGCATTGTATCATAAACAACAATGCATCTCATTTCAGATCAGTAAAAAACTCAGCATTTTTTACTCCAATGTGCAAGAGGCCTAAAAGTGTATAAGTTACTGTGATTGGGCTGGAAAAAGAATAGAAGAAAATTGGTGGGGCACTGGAAAGATGAAGTATTCTGAAAGTCTTAATAAACTATGCAGGGTGCAGTATATTAACAGTGACAAGTGGTGTGTGTAGTTGGGGATGTAAGGGGAATTTGATTGTATTACTATCTGTGAAAACATACAGTAATGACAGAATGGTTAGTATAGGGAAAGTAAGCATAACAGTGATGTGCTAAAGCTGGAGCCATGAGATTTGTTTGACAATAGGGGGTGGAACAAGCAAAAGAAGGGCCAATGTGGGGTTTAATATGGTTAAGAAAAGAAGTCTACTGATGTATGCAAGAAGAAGAGAGTGACTTGTGTAAGGAGAGGACACTGAGAATCTGTGGGAGAAGAAAAGGTGCAAAGATGCATGTATTGAGTTTCCATGACTGGGCTGTAGAAAACTGGCTGTGTGAGACGGTTGAGGGGTGGCACTCACAATGAGTTGGCAGAATAACTCATGCCAGTGTGTGGCAGAGATTTCTCTGGGGGCTGTGGGCAGGATCCCAATATGATAATTTTTGTATGTATTTTGGAGAACGTTAGATAGAATGAGGATAGGACACCTATGCAGTAAAGTTCATCTTAAAGATACCTTCTGTCTACTTTGTGGAGACATCTAAGCATAATAGACTGTTTGTTTTCTATGCTTTTTACTATGCTAGGAGAGAAATTCTGTTGAAATGGAATCAGTCGGCTCCACCGACAGTCTCGGGATGGAAATCGACAGTCAACGGGGCACTTCCGTTGTACAAACTTACTTTTATGAGCTGTAATTGTCCAGCTAAATTTGATAAAATATGGACTGGGTGGGTGGAGGCTCAGGGCCTTACGATATAATAATTGGCTCATTTTCTTGCGATTATGTCCAGTTTGTACTGTGTACTTGCTTGGTTATTGTTTATATTTATGATTTGCTTTTCTTCTTTGCCTCTCTTTTTCCTCTATTTTTTATTCTTACCTTTTCCCCTTTCTCCCCCCCCCCCTTTTTTTTCATCAAGGATGTTCAGTTGACTTCGTATGATATTTAGCGTTGGAATTCCATGTGAATTGTATTTATGTTGACTACCTTAAGTTTGCCCGTTCTTATGTACCTTGCCTTGCTATACTTTTGTATGATTTCAATATATGTAACTATTAACATAAAAAAAGATACCTTCTGTATGAACTCCATACCTGTTACAGGGCTACACACATCATACTTTTAAAGTGGATAATCCTTTGCTAAGAAGAACACCTCCTCTTTTGAAATTACACAAAATTCTTGAACAGTGCTACCACATATCTACAACAATCACAAAAAGAAAAGGGGTTGTCTCATTCCAGGATTAAAAGCCTCATAAACAATTAATAATCCATCTGATGCAAGGTAAAACACCCAAAACTTCATCCACTGATGTGTTTCACTCATAAGGAGCCTATTTGTAGAGTAGAGGTTACCGGTTGAATGAATTACTTTATACAAAATCACAAATCTAAAAACTTGCAACTGATTAACACCATTGTAAAAAACAACCTGCTTAACCTTTTACAACATACATAGTGTAACCAAGGTGTATAAAAGTGTCTCAAATAATTCTTTAAAGTATACTGTAACAATATATATAAAGACTAAGAGTGAGTTTGTGTGTTTGGGGGGGGGTTTAAGCAAAAAAAAGGAGAACAGAAAGGCAAGGGCACAGGGAAGGGGGAGGAAGGAGAAGTGAAAAGGAAAAGGAAAAAGGAAAGAAAGGTGATACAAATTGGGAAAAAAGGAAGGAAGGAAGAAAGGAGGGAAGATGGTAGAAGGAGGAAGAGTGAGATAAAAAAAAAATGATGGAAAGAACGGGGGATAAGGAAAATAACAAGAAATGAGGAGGCTGGGAGGAGGGAAAGGAGGAAATAAAAATAGAAAAAAATAGAAAGAATGGGGAAGAAGGGGAAGGTAAGAGTAGGGGGAGAAAAGAAGAAAAGGGAAGGGAAAAGGGGAAGAGGGGTGAGAGGAGGAGAGGGAAACAAGAAAAGGGAGGGGTTAGAGGAATTGAGAAGGGACAGCAAAGGAAAGAAGAGAAAATCATGACAATGAGAGGTGTCTTGGACTATTAATAATAGTAGGAAACATCTGATTAAAAGTTCAAACCTGATGATATACATGTATTCAATGTAAATATCCAAAACACTTCTCATCAGCATTGGATGGATAATCTATCACCCCATGTGATGGGGTTGTCTAGATGTTCAAAAACCTGTGTTTTTATGTGTATTTTATTATAGTATGTGACTTGATATTTAAAGTGATTCTAAAGGGGTTTTTTTTAACTAGCAAACATGTTTTACTTATCTGCTCCGTGCAATGGTTTTTTACAGAGAGGCCCCGATCCTCTTCTTCTTGGGTCCCCCTCTGGTGCTCCTGGCTCTTCCCCCTTCACCAGTGCCCCCCCAATAGCAAGCCACTTGCTATGGGGACACTGGTGCATGCTTGCTCCAGAGCTCTGCTCTATGCATCCATAAGTGATTGACAGCAGTGGGAGCCAATGAGGAGATAGATACCTGGGACAGCCTGGGGGTCCCGTGCACATTGTTGGATCGAGAGGGGGCTCAGGTGAGTATAAGGGAAGGGACTGTGGTGGGAGCAGCACACAGAAGGTTTTTTTACCTTCATGCATACAATGCATGAAAGTTAAAAAAAACCTTCAGCCTTTGTGAACATTTTAATCTTAGAATTTGAGATGTATTCACCCATTACAAGTGAAATGCACCAGAGGGTTGAGTTTCAGGTGGTTTGCCTTGCATTAGATGGGTTAATAAATATTTACAGTGGATTTTAACATGAAGTGCAGTACCTCTTTTCTTTTTTTTGCTATTGAGTTTGAAGTGGATGATGGACAATTAAGTGAGCCGACATCCAGAGCTGGAAAACTGTGTAACGATACAAAGTAGATATCTACCAGAACAGCAGCAGTGATGTAGATTTTACTTGTTACTTTTATTTGTTTCATGTTAAAGCAATGTATTAAAGCTGTATTTATGCTACTGTTCTTCACATAAATAAAGTTCTGCTGCAGCCTAGAATAAAGTAATCCTTTCCTTCTATGATATTGATGTGCTAGAGTATAATAAGCCCAACCAGATCTTATGCTTTTCGAGCTATACAAGTGTTTATGTACTCTTATAACATGAAATGGGTAAGAGCTGTTTCCCTGCTGCCATTCTTCAAATTAAAATATTTTTCCTGTCGCTGTAAATGCTATAATCCTTTCCTTCTATTCTACTAATACAAAATCAGTCATTTTACTAGCATAAGTGTGTCCAGAGGAGCAATGTTACTTCTGCATGTTGACATCATAGGAAAGAGAAGAAGTAATTTACATGGCTAGAGCTGACAAATGGGACAAATATGAAATCATAGTAAATTGCACTGAAAAATAATTGCCATAAGAGGAAAGTGGGGGCTGCCATTTTTGTCTTCCTTCTAAAATTTCTAGTTGGCTGGTGGTGTATGGCTGAAAATGTTTGTAAAGGCTTAAGGTTTTTTTTAACTTTAATGCATTATCTGCATTAAGGTAAAAAAAACCTTCCATGGTCAGCTCAACCCAGCGGCCACTAAATACTTACATGAGCCAAAACTTGATCAAGGGCTGTGCTCAAGATCAGCAATGCTGCTCTCTCTCCTCTCACTGGACATGGAGGCAGCTGCCATTGGTTATCAATCAAACTGAGCTTGCATGTCTGCCCCCATGGCAAGCTGCAGAAGTGGGCAGGCAGGGACCCCAAATGAGTAAAAGAATACCATATTTGTTACTTTAAAATGTTTACAATCACTTTAAATACTTTTGAATCACAGACCTGAATGAAAAACGCAGCAAGTGAGTAAACTTTCAAAATCACTAATCTCCTTAAGGGTCAGTGAATCAGAATGTATTGAAGCCAAAGCATCATGATAGTCAGATAACTGGCATTGATTAGCAATAGCTTAAAAATCAGCTCATGTCAATGGTAAATTAAAACCATAAAGCAAAACAGAGGGCTCACTGGCCTAGTGCATTATCCCCAAAACATATTTTTTATTAATATAAAAGTGCTATTATACTAACAAATGACAAATATATCAAAAGCTCATCATATAAAAACTGTACCATCCAGTCCACAATTCATCACATCCCATGGGAGAACAATAGGACATCCAACAGGCTAATGCGTTTCGTGGACTTGCCTCATCCTCAGAGTTAACAAAAATGTTTTCTGCATCCTCACTTAAATAATGAGGTGTCATGGCTGCTTGTCACATGAGGGGAGTCCTTAATCATCCCAATGGGAGGGAACTAACCCCTCATTTCTTGTCCATCTTAGCAAAATAAACAAACCCATATGCATTTAGTAGGTAAACTATGAATAACACTGCTTGTGCTCAACTTAAAATGAATAAAACATACAGTATATCCTTTTAAACCATGTCCCAAGATCTACATGTGCTGATCCCACACACCCTCCAAAAGGGGTATTTATTACAAGATACTTGTAAATATTTGTGGTTATTGATGGATATACAACTCCTTTATATGGATTGATGGATATACAACAACTTATATATAGTGTTAGATTCTCTTACCTCTCTTATGCAGGCCATAGATGGGTCAAAAATCGGGTGATTTAAAAAATCTGTCGTTCGATCGGCCGACGTTAGCACCAACGTTAAAAAAATTGTCCGATTTTCGTCCCGTCTATGGCTGGCATTAACCCCATTACTACTGTCCCTTGCAGAGACAGGGGAGCACACCATACAATGTGACAGCAATACAGAAGAAGAAGAAGAAAAATAAGAGGAAGAATAGGAAGAAGAAGAAGAAGAAGAAGAAGAAGAAGAATTCCAGTCTGCTATTATATTTTATATGAAAAAGTCTTGCGGTTGCAACAAATGTATCCATTTGTATCCAAATAAAAACATCTGTATCCAAATAAAAACATTGCAATACATTATTTGGATTACAATAGTTTTATTTGGATACAGATGTTTTTATTTGGATACAAATTGATACATTTGTTGCAACCGCAAGACTTTTTCATATAAAATATAACAGCAGACTGGAATTCTTCTTCTTCTTCTACTTCTTCTTCTTCTACTTCTTCTTCTTTTTCTTCTTCTTGCAGGTCACGGCTCATGTGCAGATTTTTTTATCGGTATAACAATCGTCCGATTTTCCCATCATTGCCGGGAAAATCGTCCGCAAATTTTCCAATAAACCCGATAAAAAAAATGAGCAAAAACCCCGAAAAATGGGCAACCAATTAAACCACTAATGGTGCAAAAATCGGCCGATTTTTTTTCGGACTAAAAATCGGCCGATTTTCGACCCGTCTATGTTCTGCATTACCTCTTACCTCATGTTCTAATGATAATGCACTAGACCAGTGGTCGGCAAGCCGCGGCTCACGAGCCACATGCGGCTCTTTACACACTTCAATGAGGCTCTTCTGTGTGCCGGGCGCCCGCTCCCCTCCCTCCTCTCGGGCGGCCGCCCCAAAAGTCAGGACTCTGCAGCTAGCCCAGCAATGGGCAAACTACGGCCCGGCAGACCTTTTAATCCGGCCCGCGGAGCGTGGCAAACATTGGCTGTCAGGATGTAGGCGGGGCAGCGTGACGAACTCCTCTCCTCTCACAGTCCGCCCTGAAGACTGGAACGGCGCGGGAACACGGCGAGAGGAACGCGCGGAGCAAAGGTAAGTGAATTGACACAATATGGGGAATGAATTACTATAGGGGGGATGAATTACTATAGGGGGGATGAATTACTATATGGGGATGAATTACTATATGGGGGATGAATTACTATATGGGGGATTAATTACTATGGGGGATTAATTACTATATGGGGGATGCATTACTATGGGGGATGAATTACTATATGGGGGATGAATTACTATGGGGGATGAATTACTATATGGGGGATGAATTACTATATGGGGGATGAATTACTATGGGGGATGAATTACTATATGGGGGATGAATTACTATATGGGGGATGAATTACTATATGGGGGATGAATTACTATGGGGGATGAATTACTATATGGGGGATGTATTTTCAGTTTTAAAAATGTGGCTCTCAAAATAAATTTCAATCGTGGTTTTGGCGAGATTTGGCTCAGTTGAAAAAAAAGGTTGCCCACCACTGCACTAGACCTGTGCCCCTTCTGTTTTGCTTTATGGTTACAGTGCTCCCAGACTTCCCCAGCCCTTTGAGGACAGCAAGATTAGAGTTATCCAAGACAGCCAGGATGAAAACATTGTCAATTGATATCTTTGAACCCACTCTCAAGCCCAGGAGATTTTGTGGTTGCCATTGACTTGAATGGTAAATTAAACTCTACAGAAGGATCATATAAAATCATATGAAGTACTCATCTCTTTGCACTAGAGACAATTACACTAAGAACATATGTAAGATGTTTTACCTTAAAATGCATACCTCTATTTGCCAGTGATCTTTTTTTTTCCCGGAGCTAATAGTCTAATAGTTTTCCCAGAGCTAATAGTCTTATTATTACATCAGCTTCACTTCCATTATTTATCTATAAGTGTCTAGCTCTGTTATCTCAAAGCTATCCACAAATAGAGATTACAGATTTAGTATGTCTATGGTATAAGATAGTTTTCTTTTTGTTTTTCCTAAATAGGGTCTATATGTCCTTCCATGATTCTAAGAAGATATTTTATATTGTTAAAACTCAACTCCAGGGAACTTGAAATTATTCTTTGCAGTAGGACTATACCTGCACTTGAGTAGTTATATGCTCATTTAGTCTAGGGGAAGTAACAGTACTCTGAATTACCTAATCTTCTGTTCCCTTGGTTGCTCCCCCACCCTACAGCAGTTGATTGTCCCCATCATCATCATCCAATAACAATCTGCCAGATGCAAAGAAAGAAATAGAGGATGCACGGGCCTAGTGCATTACCGTTTAAAAGATAATTTATTATGTAAATAAAAATAATGTACGCACAAAGCAACAAATATCAAGGGCATATCATATAAAGTACAGCAAAGACCAGTCACACAGGATAATTTCTGTAATGGGACTCCTAGATCTCCAAATTACTGACGCATTTCGAGAACTTGCCTCTTCTGCCAGATACCTGACCAAACAATATAAATGTACTGTATGTATGTGCTACTCCCCCTTGCTACTGTACAGCACCGAGCATACCCTTTGGCGCTATATAAATACTGTATAATAATAATAATAATAATAATAATAATAATAATAATAATAATAATAAAATGCAACCACAGATGTATATAAATACAATATGTACAAACTGAAAAACAATGGAGTGGAAATCTCATAGAACTAAACATTAACAGCTGTCACTAGTATGGTATGCTGATGCCTGTCATGGAGGGGAAGCTCCATCTGTGTACCAAAGATAAGAGGGGGAGGGAGGGAGGGAGACATAGCGCAGTATCACCATTAAACCTTATTAAATTCTAAAATAGTTCTGCTCACAAGATGTAAACATCATAAATAAAAAGCACTGGACTATTGATGGAAATGAAGCTGTGGGAGGGGTAGATAAACAGCATCCAGACTACTGTCATATAAACCCGCTTAGCTTGGCAGCGGATAAGCTGCAGGTATCCTGGGCTCTGACTGACCTGCCCTCCCCAAATGACGTCACCACTGGAGCTTGTACAGGTGCAAGATGAATTTTGAGGCACTTTCCTCTTCCTCAGCTGATGTGTGGATGCTGTTAATCTTTTCATCCTTTCCCTCAGTTGCGGTCTGGATACTGTTAATCTATCCCTCTGAACATTGAGGTCCTGGTACCTGGGAGTTGTTCCACAGCTTAATTTCTATCTTCATTACAGTGCTCTCCATTTATGATGTTTAGAACTTGTGAGTAGAGCTACAGAGTTGAGAATGTAATAAAGATTTTAAGGGTGATACTGAACTATGGCTTTTGAGCTGTCTCATTCACTCCCCCTCTTGTCCTTGGCAATCATCATGTCCAGGGTTACAGACTCTGTGTTGGTCCTGATGATTTCAGGACCTTAGACTGAGGGTAGGGAAGAAGTTTGTTCCAGCAATATAGAGAAGTTCTCTAGACCTTAATGAGCATCCAAGCCCTGCAGCCCCACTGCATGGAATGGTTTCAAAGCTTCCAGGAATTGAGCTTTTACATCTTAGTACCTGCTTTCTATGTTACTACATGTGTTAAGCTAAACACAACAATCAATAATAAAACTCAAGTGTCTGAGTAGGAATTGTCAATAGAAACAGAGACAGCTGAATTGATAAGTACATGGAATGCCAAAACAAATAAAACATATATATTTATTCTTTAAGAAAATTCAAATTTCAGAAGTCTGGATCAAAAGAAAAGTACAGGTTCACAAAAAAACAAACATACACACTCACCTAGATGGCTGTAGCATGATCTGATACTGCATCTGTCCCCTGCCAGCTCTACACTGAGACCTAAGCAATCAAAGACTGCTGATCACTCAGTTCTCAGTCTTCAGTGAGAAGAGAGCCGTTGACTGTCAGTCACAAGATCTCTGTTCTGCCCCTCCTATGCTCACTGGAGTGCTGGGCTGTGTAGAGGACAGGAGCGCCTGACTCAGGCTCTCAGTGGAATGCTGAGAGGATGAAACAGCTGCCATTGCAAGCATCTGGGTGGATTCTAACATTTTTATCTGGAATGGCTCTGTGATGTCAACAGCTTTAGCCCGCTGTCAGCTGAATGTGGAACACAGCAGTGCAGAACTAAATGCACTTCTGTGGTTCCCACAAGAAGTGTGACCAAAGGAGCTTTGGCCTTACTTCTCCTTTAAATGTGTATAGAAGCACTAACTGGAAGGAAAGTGAGAGGTAGACCAAATGGTCTCACCCTTTGTTGATGGGATTTACTGGTGCCACACCCCTTATTAACAAGACACTGAAAAACAGGTGGACCCTAATTGGATGAAACTAATAAGGCTTTTATAGGCACCATACAAACAAAAAACTCAGTACATAAAATATAAAAAATTAAAGCTTTATTATACAATGTTAAAACCACAGTTGTGGTGGAAGTTTTCATCTAGTTAGGGCCCATGTGTTTTTTTAAATGTGTATATAGACTGCACTGCCAACAATGTGAACAAAAATAACTTAATTTGCCACATGTGAAAATGTAAAAAATGGAAAACAATATATATATAAGTGGACAACACAAGAAAATACAAATAATGTCCAATGTATCAGTAAGTTCCATTCAAATATATATATTTTGCTCAGCATAAATGAGTACACTCCAACAGATTTGTTAGAAAACCTTTACTTTCCTTTCAGCATCAACATTTTCTATGGGACACTATACTACAAAATACTCCCACAAATATGGGCCATTGATTGCAAACAAGATTTGTTAATTTGCACACACAAAATGTATTTTCCCTAACAAATTCATTCAGGACCATATTGCAAAAATGAATACACTCCAATGAAAGACTTAGGAGCAAAGCTAAATTTTGGACAACAAAATCTTAATTAACCAGAATTCATCTACAGGTGAGTCTAATTATTTATTAAACAGGTGTCCAATAGACAATTGATTATAAAAGAACATTACTTAACAAAGAAAACTCCTTCCTATTTTATGCTGTCAGCAATGGCACCACATGGAGGAGGAATGTCACAAGGCCTGAGAAAGAAAATAATTTCTTTACAAAAGAAATGCAAAGACTACAAGAAGATCAGCAAAGCTTTACTTATCAGTCAGAATACTGTAGCAAAAATTATACAAAAATTTAACAAAGATGGAACTGCAACAGAGATGTCCAGCCCATTCACGCAAATTAACACCTAGACAGGAGCATCTTCTGGTGAGAAGGGTTGAAGAAAATCGCCATGCATGTTCACTGCAGTTAGCTAAAGAAGTAGAAAGCCAAACTGGGGTGATTGTTTCCCGTGACACAATACGACATACACTGCAGAGGAATAGCACGCATGGGTGTTGTCCTCAAAGGAAGCCTCTCCTAAAGGCAATGCACAAAAAAGTCCACCCATGCTGAAAAAGAAGAGGACTACTGGGACTCTGTACTCTGGAGTGATGAGACCAAGATAATTGTTTTTTGCAGCTGATGGTTTCAAATGACAATGATCCAAAACACACATCTAAGGCCACTGTTGCATTTCTGAAGAAGAACAGGGTGAAAGTGATTCAGTGGCCAAGTATTTCTCCAAGTATGTCTCCTGATCTGAACACAATCGAACACCTATGGGGAATTCTGAAGAGACAAGTTGAGCATCACTCTCCATTCAGTGTCCAGGCTCTAAAAGAAGTAATTCTTGAAGAATGGAAAAAGATAGATGTTATAGTATGTCACTAATTTGTTCATTCCATGCCTAGAAGACTTAGTGCTTTCCTTACAAATCATGGAGGTCATACAAAATACTAAATGTAGTAGTTTTTGTTGTGGGGTGTATTCATTTTTGCATCAATTAATTTGAGTAAAACTGAAGATTTTGTAATCTAAGTTATATTATTGACTTTACTCTCATGCAATGAGCTAAACGAATGTTATATAAAACTCCGTTTTGTCAAAATTTTGGAAATTGTTCTTGTGTTCATTGAGATATTGATTAAAATCTCACTTTTCAAAATTGGTGTACACATTTATGCTGCTATATATATATATATATATATATATAGTAACATTGTTCCAGGTTGGACCAATGTAACCATGTAAAAATATACCATACCTGAAATTCATCTTTAAACTCTTCCTGCCAATTGTACACATATATGTGGTCTCACAGAAATGGGTCTTTATCTGTGGGGCTGCATATACTGTATGTGTACCTTTGTTTGTGCTTCCAGCACAAAGGCCGATCTCTCACTGAGAGCCCTGGGTCCCTATCACCTGATCACTGTAATAGCCTCTGACTAGCTATAATAGTGATCAGTCACTGTAAAGCCCACCCCAGGTTTTTTTCTCCTTTCGAACAGATTTGAAGAGGGATACATCAATACCTTTTTTTGATTAGTGAGTATGAGTACAGATACTTTTGGTCAAGTACTTGCCAATACCGATACTTTGTGCTGTGATTCATGTCAATATAAAACGTATGTACGCAAATAGCACCGCAAAGAATAGCATGTGATTTGAACAGGAATGCGATTCCTGTCCAAATTTCATGTAGTTTTCTTACTGCTCCTGTGTGACCCTAGGCTTGTCATAGCCTGAGTTCACACAGGCATGGTGCGAGAAACCTCTCTGCACTGATCCCTTGCTGAGCGGAGAGTGGGAGAGAAGGACATGTTGGGATGTATACTTTGGTGGCAGATACTCCAGATTCTCAGCTGTGGGAGAGGAAAGAAAGCTGTGGGGATTTCAAATCCCCACAACTTTCTCTCCTCAACTTGCAGGAAGGACAATTTTGGCTAGAGGGCTTTTGATTGGTCAGCACTGTCACATGGATGGTGCTGAGCAATCATAAGCCATCTAGACCATACTGTCATCCTTGCAAGGAGAGGAGGGAAAGCTGCTTCACGAGTCTGGGGATTTCAAATCCCCACGGCTTTCTCTCCTCTCCTTGCAGGGTTGGCAAGCACAGGCTAGATGGCTTCTGATTGGTCAAAAGCATCACATGGATAATGCTGACCAATCAAAAACCCTCTGGTCTGAACTATTATCCCTACAAGGAGAGGAGAGAAAGCCATGAGGATATCAAATCCCTTTTTATCCTCTCCTACAACTGAGAATCCAGAGCATCTGCCTCCATCTTCCCCCAAGGTATACATCTCCACATGCCTGTCTCTCCCACTTTCTGCTCAGCATGGGATCGGTGCAGGGAGGTTTTCCACACTGCTGCTATGTGAACTCAGACTATGACAAGCCTAAGTTAACACAGAAGCAGTGGGGAAACTGCATGCGATTTGGACAGGAATAGCATCCCTGTTCAAATCTCATGCTATTCTTTGTGGTGTAATTTTGTATTGATGCAAATCGCACTGCAAAGTAACTGGTATGGGAGCATTTTCACGAGTACAAGTACTCCTGAAAATACTCAGTATCGGCACCAATACCGGTATTAGTATTGGTTTATCCCTAGATTTGGATATACTTTTATTCTTGCTAGAGGAGAATAGCATAAACAAACACAACTGTCTGTAATAAATAAAATAGCTATCTGTGTGTGGTGGCTCTTGATGCACTGACTCCAGCCTCAGTCCACTCCTTGTGAAAGTCCCCAACACTTTTGAATGGCCTTTTCCTGACAATCCCCTCCAGGCTGCGGTCATCCCTGCTGCTTGTGCACCTTTTTCTTCCACACTTTTCCCTTCCACATAAGTTTCTATGAATGTGCTTTGATACAGCACTTTGGGAACATCCAACTTCTTTTGCAATTACCTTTTGAGGCTTTCCAACCTTATGGAGGGTGTCAATGATGGTTTTGTGCACAACTGTCAGGTCAGCAGTCTTTCCTATAATTGTCATTCCTACTGAACCAGACTGAGAGACCATTTAAAGGCTCAGGAACCCTTTGCAGGTGTTATGGCTTCATTAGCTGATTAGAGTGGGACACTTTGAGCTGAGAATATTGCACCTTTTCACAATATTCTAATTTTCTGAGATTATGGATTTTGGGTTTTCATGAGCTGTAAGCCATAATCATCATAATTATGACAAATCACAGCTTGAACTATCTTGCTTTGCATGTAATGAGTCTATCTCATATATTAGTTTCACCTTTTAAGTTGCATTACTGAAATAAATGAACTTTTGCACGATATTCTAATTTTTTGAGTTTCACCTGTAGTATAAAAAGACAATTTTATTCCAACATTTAAAACATGTCCAAATGGACTAAAACATACATTATAAACCCTCAACACATAGTGGAGATTGTTTTTCTGTAATCCATAGATATACACTAGCCCATATCAATGAGTAAATGCATAGCAATAGTAAAGCAGGGACAATAGACTCCAGTCCTGATATAGCGTTTTCCTCTATTTGTTTTGCGGTGCAGCACAAAATAAACATCATGCAATATACACAATATAAATAGGTTTAGTAAACACCAGGCAGAGAACCCAAAACAGCTGTATCTGGAGTAGAGGACCTTCACTATTTCCAACAGGAGAAGCTATTGTATATACTATTTATTAGATGTAGAATTGCATAAGGAGATTTTCTAAAAATTTCATTGAAAGATGAACTTACACTTTAAAACAATGTCTCTTCTTCACCTGGTTAACCAGAATGCATACTAGAGGTTCTGGGGTGTCTATAAGTGTTAACACAAGCAGTCTTTGAAGAAAATATGGCTTTAAAGTATGATACAAAGTTCCCCAGAATGGTGGTATCTAAAATAAAATGCTTCTAAACCCAAAAACTTGATTTAAGCAACTCAAGACAGCCCATTCCTTTTGAAGAGTGTGTATGAGAGATACTGTATCACATACAGTATATACAGTATCTACTCTAGCCTGTAGGAGGCCTCAAGAAATGGCTTTTATGGCTAATAAAAATTATTTCAGGAAGCATGGGACATCTGCTCTAAGCTATGATTTCTGTTTCTCACTCATCACAATGGAGTACAACTTCACTTTAAAAATAATAGAAAGCCTTGCAGCCATCATTTTTTGCAGTATTAAACATCTCTAAACAAACTCTCAGCTCTTTAGATATTGTTCTTGAA
Source organism: Staurois parvus (assembly GCF_062004578.1). Classification (NCBI taxonomy): domain Eukaryota; kingdom Metazoa; phylum Chordata; class Amphibia; order Anura; family Ranidae; genus Staurois; species Staurois parvus. The sequence goes on along the minus strand of NW_028318430.1, from coordinate 8,032,051 downwards.
TGTCCATTGAAAGAAAATGTCTAATATTCTATTTTCACTGAGTGTGGTCTATTTACACAGGCAATCCACAGAGATGAATACATTTAAATTAATCAGGTTTTATTTGTGTCAGAATACATTTACCTGTCCCCAAGAGTAAGGTCTGTACAATATATTAGCAAACACTGCTGAATTACTGCACACTGTTAAAAATACAGAGAGCAATTGCCAATATTGCATAAATACATTTCACTATATAACATTTTCAGGTATTCCTATAAGTATTTTTAACAAGCATTTTAAAAAGGCTTTATGAGATTAAATGTATCATAAAATATGAAAATAAATTGCATGAAGCAAGCAATCATGATTATTATAAATTGTATTTGTGGATGTTTATGACTGGGGGAGGGGTGATTTACTTGAATCTTTTTAATTCTTGATTAGGGAAAAAACTGGAGCGGAGTTTGTGCTGCAGGAGAGCCCACTGGCTTGTATGCAATATATTTGCCTTGATAATTATAACAGACTCTGCTGCCTCTTTGGGATTTAAAAGTATCATATTTATGTTAGTATGCAAGTTTTTTTTTATTATTCTGCTTTAATAAAGAAATGGTGCTGCATATGTACTAGAATAATGAATATTAAAAACATATGACAAAACAACGACAAAAAACTATTAAGTTCAACCTGTGTAAAACCAAATATAAATGTACACTAGGAACACATATATGCACTTATATACCTTGTTTCCATAAATCTCAGCCGATACTGCAACAATTATATACTGTTTAAAAATCTGACACGTCTCTGTCAATTTCATATTTTACATATACACTGTGTATATATATATATATATATATATATATATATACATACATACAATACAATATATATTATGTACAGTACATTAAATTGATAATGGGGATCTTAGCTCAGTGGTAGATGCATTTTTTGTGAGTCCATGTGAGTTTTCCATGCCAACCTGAGCTGTGGTTCAAAGGCTTGCAAGCCTACTTTTATTTAAAATGAAATAAGAAGTTCAGATAGTGGTTGCATGCACAGGGCATGTCCACTAGCAAAACAATTAATGAAAAATACCAAGCCACCTGGCTCTCACTACAGCAGCACCGTTGCTCTTGTCAATGGTCCCTCAGACCATCCTACCCAGCTCTCCTGGCTTTCTGGCTCGCTCGGCCTGTAGATACAGCTTCCTGCTATACAGGTTCACTCCTGGCCTCTAAGTATGGGATCTCCTAGCACCTTGCACTCTCTCACTCCTCCAAGACTTACAGATTCCCTCAGTCCTCTGGACTTACCTAGCTGTTCCAGCTCTCAGTCTCACTTAGTTCTCTCAGCTCTATGTATCTAGTGTGGCACTACCCCCTTGAGGGCAGCTGAGTGTTTTTTTGGGTTCCTTGTCTTTCCTGAGCCCGCCTTGGAAGCCCAACCCCTGCTAACCCCACCTTTGACCTTTGACCAGGAAAGCCCCCTGGCTACAACTATAAAATAGACTCACATGCAGTTTATAGTGCACTAATATTTTGTCTATATTGAGGCCAAAATGCAAGTACAGTAAAAAGGCAAGAAAGTATGTGCATAAAATGACAGCTAAAACAATTGGAAGACTCAAGTAAGGGTTGCAACTCAGCACCACTTCAATCAGTCCTTACATGTCCTGCAATTCAGAATTTAAATGGTAGTCCCAGTTCTGAGATGTTTCTTCCCAAGTGAGCTGAAGGAAAACTACCAAATTGCCAGACTAACTCACGTTTGGGCTCTCAGTTACTGGTGGCTGGGTTTAACTATGAGATAGGAAAAGAGCTCTTTATTAGATATGGTAATGTCCATTTAAAACTGAAGTGTCCAATCTTCTGCACGCTTGATGGGGCCCTAGTTGGTGCATATGAGAATTTAAATCATTCTTGATGTAAAGGCAGGATTTCCTTAAGTGGGGGTGAAAATAAAGGTAAGGGAACTTCTCCTTTAAGTGTTGTTGAATTTGGATGGTATTTCTTTAGCACACACAGACTGAAATCTATGATTAGGCTGAGATTAAGGAAAGGGCAGAAGCAAACTTCTGCAGGGGTCAATTCCTCATTAAGTGAGTGGCAAACTAAAGTGATAAAGAAGTTCCTTGATGAGTAGCACAGACTGGAACTGAAGCACTAATGTAACTTGATCTGCAGGGTGCATATATTGCAGCAGAGTTGTAATTTGATGTGTCGAGGGTGTAATAATGAGTATGCCACAAGTCAGCATTGGCCTGTCAATCTAGACCTTAGCACAATAACTTGTGAAACAAAGGATGCTAGACTGAGAAGAAAATAACTGAACATAGCAATGATACTTGCAACTTAGATGATTTGGATATGGAGATAGTCTCTCTGCAGATGGGGCCCCATGGTTTCTTGATTCTGCCAACAAAGATCACCTCAGATGACAGAACTCCGGTCTGTCTGCTTTCAGTATTGTCAGTCGGGCTTGTCAGCGGTGTTGACAGTCAGAAATTCCTCCTCGCTCTCGCTCTTTCACTCTCTATGGCCTAGCCCCGCCTGGATCTCCAGAAGCCTGCACAACCTTCTCCTCACACTTGCTCTCCAGCTCTCATCATCCACTTCCTGTCCTTGGGTGCCCACGCTTCTGTATTTATTTGCCGCTGTCCACCAGCCAGCTCCTCTAGGAAATGTAGTTTGTTAGCTTGGTATTAAACAGTAAAGTTCTGCTATCAGCCTATAAGTCCAACAAAGCTTTTCTTCAACAGAGTCTGTGTAACTGAGCTGCAGAACACTGTCATCTTGTGTCCATTTAACATCCTGCAACCAGTATTACTGCAGGGTGTTATAAAAGGTACATGGAATTTTTCCTCCAGCATGGAGTGCTGTCTCTTCCATAAAGCACCTGTCTCTCCTCACAGGAACACACAAGTGTCTTTAAATGGGAGCCTTGAACTATGCCCAAGTCTATCATTATAGACTTGGGCACACACCTGCACATGCCTGCTTGTCTTCTGCAAGTCCTGGGCACTGGGTTGGAGATTTATTCCTTCCCAAATCACTTTGAAAACTCCAAACTACTGAGCCTAATCTAAAAATAACATGGTCTGGAGAAAGCTGTAAAAATGTTTTTCTCCACTCATAACTGATATTCCAAAGTCCCACACTCTGCATAAATGTGAACCATTCATTTTCACAGTGGCAGGGCTTCGCACTGTGTATATATATATATATACAGTTGCAAGAAAAAGTATGTGAACCCCTTGGGATTACGTGGAGTTTTGCATGAATTGGGCATAAAATGTGATCTGAACGTCATTTAAGTCACAACAATAGAAGAACACAGTCTGCTGAACATAATACTACACAAACATTAGATGTTGCCATGGTTTAATTGCACATAACATGTAAACATTCACAGTGCAGGGAGGAAAAAGTATGTGAACCTTTGGACTTAATAACTGGTTGACCCTCCTTTGGCAGCAATAACCTCAACCAAACCTTTCCTGTAGTTGCAGATCAGACCTGCACAATGATCTGGAGTAATTTTGGACCACTCCTCTTCACAAAACTGTTTCAGTGTAGCAATATTCTTGGGATGTCTGGTGTGAATCGCTCTCTTAAGGTCATGCCACAGCATTTCAATGGGGTTGAGGTCAGGACTCTGACTGGGCCACTCCAGAAGGCGTATTCTGTGCTGTTGCAGCCATTGTTTTGTTGAATTACTTGTATGTTTTGGGTCATTGTCCTGTTGCATCACCCATCCTCTGCGGAGCTTCAGTTGGCGGACAGATGGCCATACGTTTTCCTGCAAAATGTCTTGATAAACTCTGGAATTCATTTTCCCATCAATGACAACAATCCGTCCAGGCCCTGAGGCAGCAAAGCAGTCCCAAACCATGATGCTCCCTCCGCCATGTTTTACAGTGGGGATGAGGTTTTGATGTTGGTGTGTTGTGCCTTTTTTTCTTCACACACAGTGTTGTGTGTTCTTCCCAAACAACTCAATCTTGGTTTCATCTGTGCACAGTATATTTTGCCAGTAGTGCTGTGGAACATCCAGGTGCTCTTTTGCAAACTGCAATATTCTTTTTGGACAGCAATGGCTTCCTCCGTGGTGTCCTCCCATGTACTCCATTCTTGTGTAATGTTTTCCTTATTGTAGATGTGTCAACAAAAATGTTAGCATGTGCCAGAGATTTCTGTAGGTCTTTAGCTGACACTCTGGGATTCTTCTTTACCTAATGCAGCATTCTGCACTGTGCTCTTGCAATCATTTTTACAGGACGACCATGCCTAGGGAGAGTAGCAACAGTGCTAAACTTTCTCCATTTGTAGACAGTCTGACTTACCGTGGACACATGAACATCAAGGCTTTTGGAGATACTTTTGTAACCCTTTCCAGCTTCATGCAAGTCAACAATTCTTGATCGTAGGTCTTCTGAGAGTTCTTTTCTGCGAGGCATGGTTCATATCAGACAGTGCTTCTTGAAACCAGTAAACCCAAAACAGGTGTGTGTTTTTTAAGGGCATGACAGCTGTCGGCAACACATCCAATATCATCACACTGATTGGAGTCAAGGTTGGCTCACTCCTGGCTCCAATTAGCTCTGGGAGAAGTCATTAAGCTAGGGCCTCACATACTTTTTCCTCCCTGCACTGTGAATGTTTACATGTTATGTGCAATTAAACCATGGCAACATCTAATGTTTGTGTAGTATTATGTTCAGCAGACTGTGTTCTTCTATTGTTGTGACTTAGATGACGTTCAGAGCACATTTTATGCTCAATTCATGCAAAACTCCACGTAATCCCAAGGGGTTCACATACTTTTTCTTGCAACTGTATATATATATATACATATATACTGTATATACTGCTCAAAAAAAATGAAAGGAACAGTTTGAAAACACATCAGATCTTAACGGGGAAAAATATCATGCTGGATATCTATACTGATATGGACTGGGTAATGTGGAAATGAAAAATATCAACCTACAGAGGACTGAATTCAAATCAAAGTGAAAAAATGATGCAGCATGCTAGCTCATTTTACTGAAATTTCATTTCAGCAATTCAAAATAGTACTCAGTAGTTTGTATGGCCCCCATGTGCTTGTATGCATGTCTAGCAACATCGGGGCATGCTCCTAATGAGATGACGGATGGTGTCCTGAAGTTTCCTCCCAGATCTGGACCAGGGCATCCCTGAGCTCCTGGACAGTCTGAGGTGCAACCTGGTGCATCGGATGGACTGAAACATGATATCCCAGAGGTGTTCTATTGGATTTAGGTCAGGTGAGCGTAGGGGCCATTCAGTGGTATCAGTTCCTTCATCCTCCAGGAACTGCCTGTGTACTCTCACCACATGAAGCTGGGCATTGCCATGCATCAGGAGGAACCCAGGACCCACTGCACCAGCGTAGGGTCTGACAATGGGTTTAAGGATTTCATCCCGATACCTAATGGCATTGCCTAGCTTGTAGAGGTCTGTGTGTCCCTCCATGGATATGCCTCCCCAGACCGTCACTGACCCACCACCAAAACGGTCATGATGAACAATGCTACAGGCAGCATAACATTCTCCGCAGCTTCTCCAGACCCTTGCATGTCTGTCACATGTGCTCAGGGTGAACCTGTTCTCGTCTGTGAAAAGCACAGGGCGCCAGTGGTGGACCTGCCAATTCTGGTGTTCAATGGCAAATGCCAATCAAGTTCTATGGTGCCAGGCAGTGAGCACAAGGCTCACTAGAGGATGTATGACCCTCAGGACACCTTCATGAAGTCTATTTCTGATTGTTTGGTCAGAGACATTCATTCCAGTGGCCTTCTAGAGGTCATTTTGTAGGGTTCTGGCAGTGCTCATCCTGTTCCTTCTTGCAAAAAGGATCAGATACTGGTCCTGCTAATGGTTTAAGGGCCATCTACGGCCCTGTCCAGCTCTCCTAGAGTAACTGCCTGTCTCCTGGAATCTCCTCCATGCTCTTGAGACTGTGCTGGAAGACACAGAAAACCTTCTGGCAATGGCATGTATTGATGTGCTGTCCTGGAGGAGTTGGACTGCCTGTGCAACCTCTGTAGGGTCCAGGTATCGCCTCATGCTATCAGTAGTGACAGTGACCCTAGCCAAATGTAAAACTAGTGAAAAATAGAAACGATTAGTATGAAAAAAATGTCAGTGGTCTCCACCTGTAAAACCATTCCTGTTTTGGGGGTTGTCTCATTGTTGCCCATCTAGTACACC